>NC_044556.1:85157801-85757801 GCF_007565055.1 Rhinopithecus roxellana | reverse complement strand
GAGAAAACAGGGTGGAGTGGGGAGAGGAAGAGAGGGAGGACCTTGGGCAGAGCAGGGAAGCCAACCTGAGCAAACACAGCAGCCTGCGTGTTCCCAAGGCCACAATGCTGAGAATGTCCACTCCTAATCTGTGTGGTGGTCTGCATTGCTGGGCCCCCTGGCTCTCTTCTGGCATTCTCTGCCTCTGCCTCATACTCTTATTGGGCCAGGTGGGCTTGCTGCGGGGACACCCCCAGTGCCTGGATTATGGGCCCCCTTTCCAGCCCCTTCTGCACCTTGAGTTTTGCTCTGACTATGAGTCCTTTGGCTGCTGTGACCAGCACAAGGACCGCCGCATCGCTGCCCGGTACTGGGACATCATGGAATATTTTGATCTGAAGAGGCATGAGCTGTGTGGAGATTACATTAAAGACATCCTTTGCCAGGTAGTGAAAAGTGCCTTCCAGCCCCAGGGGTTTGGGTACTGGGTTGCATGGTGTGGGTGCTGAGCGGAGGGTGCTTTGGGAGTCCAGCCCTTTAGAAGTTCAAGTGCTGGGTGCCTCATCTTTGAGCTGCCGTCTTTGGACACGCACACTGAGATGAGTGTGTTCTGAATTTGGTCTCCATGGGTTCCCCAAACCTCTCCCTCTGGGATTCTGCTGGCCCTGATTCTTCTCCAGGCTCCAGGAGAAGGAGAGGAATACTCTTCCTGGAGCTCTCAGAGCAGCCATTATTTGCCACGCTCCCTCTGCGGTGCATGGCAAATAACTATTTGCATCCTCTGTGGTGCTCAGAGAGTTAGGCACTTATACCCATGGCATTTACCGAGTACGTTAAGGGAGGGAGTGGTGGCATCTGTTGGGGTCCAGTCCTTTCTCATCTGGCTGATTTGTGCCAGGGCATCTCTGGTGTCACGATGGTGGCAGCAGGGGTTGGGGACTCTCCCCAGAGTTCTGTCTGCCCAGCACTCCAGAGCTGGAAGAGAGAGATGCAAGCAGCTGAGTAACAGTGACTCACAGAGTTTCTGCTTTTCCTGGTTGCCCAACAGCCAAAATCCACATCCCTGGGAGGCATCGTTTTGGTTGAGCTCAGCCTGAAAACTTTGTAGGAAGAGGATGTTTGGGGGTTAATGGAGAGAGGTCAGCATTTGGAAAGCTGATGAAAGAGGTTGCCTGGGGAGGAACCCTCTAATGATGTTGGGGAGGAGAGACAAGAAGTCCAGGCAGCCTTTTGAACTGAGACCCCTTGGGCTTGTCAGCACAATGACTTGGCTATCCACGGGCATCTCTTCATGACCACTGTTCCTGAACTTACTGACCACCATAACTGCCACACAAGATGTGGAGTGGTTAACTGAGCTTCCCAGAGTCCAGGAGAGAATTACAGCTGAGCCTGGCCCAGAAAGTCAGCCACCTGGGTGGCACCGCCTGGGGCTACACTTTTGGACACCACTCCTCAGCTGTTTCCTGGAGAATTAACTCTAGGATACCCATTAGGGTAGATGCTGAACTTTTACAAGTAGCACTGAGAATGTTTATTTCTGAGATCTCCCCTAGTAAAAATGTATACCCCTGACCCTTCCCTCTTGCATAACATTTCAGAAAGTCAAAGTCAGCAGTTCTGTTGTTTCAGGGATTTGAGGAATAAGAGCAATTTCAGCCAAACAATCCTACACATGTTTATTCGTTCCCATTTATAAGGTCCTCTTTCTTCCCCAACACATGTAGTGTGTACCCAGCAATGATTCTGCAGGCAGTTGTTATGATCCTCATTTTACTGATGAGGGTTCAAGAGTTTAGATGACTTACCCAAGGCAAAACAATACTGGGGCACAAAGCTAGATGCTCAGGCTCCAAGTTTTGTGCCCTTTCAGTCACACCATGCTAAAGTATAGTAACAGCAGCACTGGCTTGTTTACTTAATGGTTTTCTGAGGTCCCCAAACTATATGCTCCATTGGAAGGATACTTTGTGCGTTTCGCTCACTGCTGCATCCCAGTCAATGTAGAGAACAGTGCCTGGCACGTAAGAGAGACTCAACAGGAGGGTCACATAGGACTCTTTTTTTTTTTTTTGAGACAGAGTCTTACTCTGTCACCCAGGATGGAGTGCAGTGGCACGGTCTTGGCTGACTATAACCTCTGCCTTTCGGGTCCAAGCAATTCTTCTGCCTCAGTCTCCTGAATACCTGGGACTACTGGTGTGTGATACCATGCCTGGCTTTTTTTTTTTTTTTTCGTATTTTTAGCAGTGACAGGGTTTCACCATGTTGGCCAGGCTGGTCTTGAACTCCTGACCTCAGGTGATCTGCCCACCTCATCCTCTCAAAGTGCTGGGATTACAGGCGTGAGCCACTATGCCTGGCCAGAGACCTTATGGCCTTTAATTTTCTTCCTTTAAAGTAAGGAAGTATCTGTTTAGTTACTGTGCTAATTGAGTAGAAGCAACTTTGCAAACTCTAAATGGCTGCATGAGAGTGTGCCATAGTGGTGGTTCTCTTTCCACAGCCCCCTTCTATTTTCTGGTATTGGATCCTTAATTCAGTCTCCCCTCTCTCTTTTTCCCACTCTCCGAGAGTGGACAGAATGAGCAAGGGGACACTTAAGAGTGGGTCATGTTGCTTCTTGACAGCTGCTGTAATAAGTGTCTTAAATGGAAACAGACACCCCGAGGGGAGCCTGTGAATCTCTGGGCTCCTTCTTCCCCTCTGCCCAATGACCAAAAGCTGGCTCTGCAATCTACAATCAGAGGAAATAAGAGAGAACAGGGAACTCACATATACATGAAAAACGCTGCTGGTCCTTTTGTGAAGCGATGGGAGCACATGAGATGGTTCTGCGCAGGCTGGCTGGCTCAGAGTCATTAGTGATCAGAAGGCGGCTTCTGGGCCAATAGGTGAACTCTGCTGGAACACACGGCTCCAAACGACACCCTTTGAATAGGACTTTCTTACCTTTCTAATCTTCATCACTACTGGGAGTTGCTCATCTGCTCACAATATTCTATTTTCCTTCTAAAAAATGTTATAGTCTAGGGAGGTCTGAGTAGCAGCTACTCCTTCGGGCAAATAGTCCTCATATGTTTGTGTAAGGAGCAGGCATATTGCCCTATAGCCACAATTCAAATGTGTATAGGTTCCAGCATGGTACTTTGCATATATTAAACACTGAAATATTTTAAATAAATAATTGAAGAAATTGCTAGACACCTAATCTCTGAGAGTGATACATCCAATGTCCATTCTGATAATTTAATTTTTCATTCTAAAATATTCCAAAAATATGGAAAAGCACAGAAAAATTAAATCATTAACACTGTATCTCCAACAACCACATTTGAACAAATATGAAATTTTTGCCAAATTGTTTCATATTTGTATAAAGAAATAAAATCTTAGTAGATACAGCATCCATAAGAAAATGAGGCTGGGCCGACACGGTGGCTCATGCCTGTAAATGCCAGCACTTCGTGAGATTGAGGAGGCAGGAGAGTCACTTAAGCCCAGGAGTTTGAGATCAGCCTAGGCAACATGGTGAGGCCGTCTCTATGAAAAATAAAATAAAATGAAAATTTAAAAAAAAAACAGATCTAGAAATTTAGTAATTTTTTTGAAAAATATTCATGCATAATTTAATAAAACTTTAAATGTCAAAAACTAAGCTGAAATGTTAGAGATAGCATAGTGAATATGAGAGATTTTCCCTGCTTTCTGCCTTTCAGGAGCATTAACTGGGTAGAAAATCACAGAGAAGAGTTTCAGCAGCATTTAGTAACAAAAACTCCAGAATCCTGACTTTTTCCCCCGAGGACCATTTTTTCTTTCTGCTTGCTCAAAACGTGAGACAAGTGCCGGTGTGGCAGGTCTGATGCTGAGCCTGAGCTCCGCGTTCTTTTCTAGGAGTGCTCGCCCTACGCAGCCCACCTCTACGACGCCGAGAACCCCCAGACGCCCCTCCGGAATCTCCCTGGCCTCTGCTCTGATTACTGCTCTGCCTTCCATTCTAACTGCCACTCCGCCATCTCCCTGCTGACCAATGACCGAGGCCTCCAGGAGTCTCACGGAATGGACGGTGTCCGCTTCTGCCACCTCCTGGATCTTCCTGACAAGGACTATTGCTTCCCCAACGTCCTGAGGAACGACTATCTCAACCGCAACCTGGGCATGGTGGCCCAGGATCCTCGGGGCTGCCTGCAGCTCTGCCTGAGCGAGGTGGCCAACGGGCTGAGGAACCCTGTCTCCATGGTCCATGCCGGGGACGGCACCCATCGCTTCTTTGTTGCGGAGCAGGTAGGAGTGGTATGGGTCTATCTCCCTGATGGGACTCGCCTGGAGCAACCCTTCCTGGACCTCAAGAACATCGTGTTGACCACCCCATGGATCGGGGATGAGAGAGGCTTCTTGGGGTTGGCTTTTCACCCCAGATTCCGCCACAATCGCAAGTTCTATATTTATTATTCGTGCCTGGACAAGAAGAAGGTAGAAAAGATCCGGATTAGTCAGATGAAGGTTTCTCGGGCTGATCCTAACAAAGCTGACCTGAAATCAGAGAGGTGAGAGGTACTCGTGAGAGTCTGCTGCTGTACTGTGTTCCGAAATAATGCCCACCAGGTCTGTGAGATAATAGAGGGGAATTTTACTGATTTTACAGAACTACTCCAACTGTTGAGAAAGGAGTCACTGTGGATTGAGGACAGCCCAAGTTAGACTCCTGAGTTAAGGCTGTTTAATGGGATGTAGCCATCACCTTACAGTTACCCTAAATAAAGACATGCTTGCCTGTCTTTACAAAGGGTAAGCAAGGACCAACAGTCATAAGGGTCTGAGAAAGAATTATAGCTAATATCAACATGTGAAACACAATAGTAGCCTCCGATTATTATGTGGCCATTGCATCCCAGGCCCTTTACTTTGAATGTGGGATTTCTCATTCTAACTGGAAGCTGTGGCACAGGGCCATCAAGCTATGGCTGCATGGCCAAGTGAGGACTCAGTTTTAACTGACCCCAAGCTCATGCTCTTTCCACCCTACCACTCTGCCTTTTTTTTCCCTTCTTCTCCTTTCTCCCTTGCCTCTTTTCCCATGGTAGACAGGTTGGAGGATTGCAAAGAGCATAAAGAACTGATAGATTAACCCCTCTTAAGTTGCTCCAAAGAAGGGATGGAGCATTCTGGTAGGGCAGAGAGTAAGGGCAAGCCCTAGAAAAGGACAGTTGTTACCCTGGCTGGGTCCACAGCTCATTAAATCATGGTATGAAAGAAAAATGAGGCCGAGCATGGTGGCTCATGCCTGTAATCCCAACTTTGGGAAGTTGAGGCACGCGGATCATTTGAGGTCAGGAGTTCAAGACCAGCCTGGCTAACATGGAAAAACCCTGTCTCTACCAAAAATTAGCCAGGCATGGTGGCACATGCCTGTAGTCCCAGCTACTCAGGAGGCCAAGGCAGGAGAACTGCATGAACCTGAGAGGCAGAGGATGCAGTGAGCCAAGATCACACCACTGCATGCCAACCTGGGTGACAGAGCAAGACTCCAGCTCAAAAAAAAAAAAAAAAAAAAAAAAAAAGGCCAGATGTGGTAATCCCACCCTCGGGAGGCTCTCAGCCGAGGCAGGAGAATTGCTTGAATCTGGAGGTGGAGGTTGCAGTGAGCTGAGATTACACCACTGCACTCCAGCTTGGATGCAGAGTGAGACTCTGTCTAAAAAAAAAAAGAAAAAAGAAAAAAGAAAAATGAGCCATAAAAGAGTTATACCAGGAAAAAAGCGTCATCTCAGAGACCCAAAACTACCTGCTTTGTGATCCTCAAAAACTCAGAAGCAGGTCTTGGCTGACTTGGCAAATCTTGGTGGCTTGGACCAGTCATTTCTGGGTATCTCAAGAGGATGTAACTTCAGCTTGTGTCAAATTCTAATGCATGGTTTCTTTTTTCTCTTCCAGGGTCATCTTAGAGATCGAAGAACCAGCCTCAAACCATAATGGCGGACAACTTCTTTTTGGCCTAGACGGCTATATGTACATATTCACTGGGGACGGGGGACAGGCTGGAGATCCCTTTGGCCTGTTTGGAAATGCTCAGAACAAGTAAGCTGTATGGAGGCTGGGACCCTGTCCCTTCAGAGTGAGCCCCTGGTACGGTGTTTTTGCATGGATGTCATCAAACTCAAATCATATGCTGCAAGATGTAGTCCACTCCATTGAGGCAATGGGAGGAATGTTTCTTTTTCAGTTCCATAAATTTCAGACATAGTGTATTTTGGTAGTTCATAATATTGATGCTCAATATAAGTGTCAAGTGTTATGTAAAGGAGAATTTGGGATTTTAAAAATATATATATTACCAGGTCATTATTTACCACACTAATCATCTAATTCAATTCAACTCAATAATATTATTGAACACCATGTTCCAGGTGCTGTGCTAGGCCCTGGAGACACATGAGATGAGACTTAACTACTGAGAGCCAATGTGTATTGGGTGCTTGCAGCTTGTCAGGCACTGGTCTAAGTTCATTTGAGAAGGTAATTTTAACAATCTTCAAGGGCAAGAATTTATATCTAATATCTATTTTGTTAATTGATATATCACCAACACTTAGGACAGTGCCTGGCACAAGGGAGCCTTTCCATGATTACACATGAAATGAATGAATCATATGAAGTATACATATAATAGTATCCATTTTACAGACAAGCAAATGGAGGCACAGAGGTAATACAATGAGTAAGTGGAAAAAACAGAATCCCAACCCACATGATATGGCGCCAGAGCCCAGTGACGCTGTGTAGCCTAGATAAAGGTCATGTGGTCCTTCTGCCCTTTGCACCCAGTAAGCACTTGGCTTCTATTGTTCCTAGTAATAGAAATATTGAGGTTAATAATAATACAAAGCTAACATTTGTCGAATACCTACTGTGATTCAAGAATTGCATTAAACGCTATATACACAATAACTCATTTAACCCTTATATCAAAACCACACTGCAAGGTAAATAATATTTATCTAGCAATATATTTTAAATAGAGATGGGGTCTCACTGTATTGCCTAGGCTATTCTTGAACTCATGACCTCAAACCATCCACCCACCTCAGCCTCCCAAAATGTGGGATTACAGGCATGAGCCACTGCACCTGGCCAAGATATTAAAAATAATAGCAGCCTCTGATTATCATGTGTCCATTAGAGCCCAGACCCTTTACTTGAGTGTGAAATTTCTCATCATGATAGGAAGCAGTGGCACAAGGCCATCAGTTACTCTCCTCTGACTTTCAAATGAGGAAAGTCAGTCCCAGAGACCACAGTCACTGGCAGAGCCTCTCAAAAGCTTCTGTTCTGTTCTTTTAACTGACCACATTGTTAAATAAAGAATAAACAATGTAACTAGCCTCTTTTAAAAATTTGTCATATTAGACCAAATCAGAGAGAAGCTGTCCTCATCATTAAAATAAGAATTGAAGCTGCAACTGGCTCAGGGTCAAATGGGCCAAGATCACATCAAACTTTTGCCTCGTAGTTCTTTTCGAGCCAAACATGGGACAGTCTTAAATATCTTGTATAGATTTAAAAGAAAATCTTCAAGCTCATTCTTGCTGGTACAAAAAAATAGGAAAATAAGAAGTCACAGCTTCCCATGTGATCCTTAGCAGTCTCTTGGCATCAACTATGAGTCGGCCCTTGTGGGTTGTCTCTTCCAGTCCTGTGGCTTTCCTTGCTTACCTGATTCTGTTTCCTGGCCTTCTTTCTTTCAGAAGTTCCCTGCTGGGAAAAGTTTTAAGGATCGATGTGAACAGGGCAGGCTCAGATGGCAAGTGGTACCGAGTCCCTTCGGACAATCCATTTGTTTCTGAGCCAGGGGCCCACCCTGCCATCTATGCCTATGGGATTAGGAACATGTGGCGCTGTGCTGTGGACCGAGGGGACCCCATCACGCACCAGGGTCGAGGCCGGATATTCTGTGGGGACGTGGGCCAGAACAGGTTTGAAGAGGTTGACCTCATTGTGAAAGGTGGAAATTACGGCTGGAGAGCAAAGGAAGGGTTTGCATGTTATGACAAAAAACTTTGTCACAATGCCTCTTTGGGTGAGTAAGAAGCTCTCTCGGTGATTTCTTGGATGAGTTGAGTGGGTTGGAGGTGGAGGTGGGGAATAAAACCTGAATGTCCTGCCCTGCAGGTCATTTAAATCACGCCTTGTTCGTGTCCTGTGGCGTAGTGCTTCTCCAATCCGTCCTCCAGCCACTCACTGGCACCAGAGACATCTTGGCAGTGGCTATTTTTAAAAAGTGAATTCCTAGACCCTGCCTCAGACCTAATGAATTTGAATTTTGGGTAGATTGGAGGCATGAGATTGACGCAGGAATCTGTATTTTAATAAGTTACCCACATTAATTTTAGGCATATTATTTTGAAAACCACTGGCAGAGCAAAATTGGTGTATGTTTTTATTTATTTCCCAACTGGTACAGGCCACTGAAATGATATTCTGCATATAGTCAAGTAAGAGGACACTTTCTTTTCTTTTTTGTTTTCTTTTTTTTAGACAGAGACTTGCTCTGTCACCAGGTTGGAGTGCAGTAGCACGATCTCGGCTCACTGCAACCTCCGACTCCCTGGTTCAAGCGATTCTCCTGCCTCAATCTCCTGGGATTACAGGCATGTGCCACCACTCCCAGCTAATTTTTGTATTTTTAGTACAGATGGGGTTTCACCATGTTAGCCAGGATGGTCTCGATCTCCTGACCTTGTGATCCACCTGCCTCAGCCTCCCAAAGTGCTGGGATTACAGGCGTGAGCCACCATGCCCAGCCCAGGACACTTTCTAAACACCAATAATCAAGGTGTGATTTAGAAACTCCACCTGGCTCAAAATTCTAGTGTTCTGACTCTATTACTACTTCTTAGTCTTTTCTTGTCCTCTAAGTTATAAAGCAATCTTACAGACTGTGACAGTATTTTCCATATCCTTAAACCAGGATATCTGCCATATCAACCTACAGGGAAAACTTAGCCATGTGGATTTCCAGGTCACTGCCTCATAGATGGAGGGAATTTTTGGCTTCCTCTCTGCCTGAGGATAGCAGTTAAGTAGGAAGCTTGCAAATATTGTGGATGGCCTATTGAGAACAATAAACATGATTTGCTTGCTTGCCTGTCCTACTGAAGACCAAGAGGTAAAGTGTTCTTCACTGAATTAGGCAACTGCATTAAAAAGTCCCCTTCTTCCTCCTTGAAGTTTTCAATTTTAGGCCACGACTCTCACTCTCTTTCCTCTCGCCTGGACAGATGATGTTCTGCCAATCTATGCTTATGGCCACGCAGTGGGGAAGTCAGTCACGGGAGGTTATGTCTATCGTGGTTGTGAATCCCCAAATCTCAATGGCCTGTATATCTTTGGAGACTTCATGAGTGGGTAAGGAAGGACTGATGTCCCTTCTCTCTCTTTTTATTTGAACACTTTTACTGAGGTATAACTTACATATGGTGAAATATAATCATGTAGGAGCACAGTTGTATGATGTTTTACAAATGTATGCACTCATATTTCCAGCAACCATATCAAGAGGCAGAACACTTCCATCACCCTAGGAGGCTCCTTCTTTTCTATTCTCTCTCTCTCTCTCTCTCTCTCTCTCTCTCTCTCTCTCTCTCTCTCTCTCTCTCTATCTGTTTCTCTCTCATACCAGGGGCTCATTTTAAGGGACAGGGGCCCGGCTTCCATCCAGCTTACTTGCTCTGAGCATTTCCAAACATGCCAAAGGGATCTCCAGCCTGTCCCCCGTCCCCAGTGAATATGTACATGTAGCCATCCAGGCCTAAAAGAAGTTGTCTCTCTCTCTGTCACACACACACGCACACACACCCCGCAGCCAGAGATAAGCACTCCCACCACAGCTTAGTTTTGCTTCTGGAACTTTGTATATAAATGGAATCATTATAGTATGGACTCTTCTTTTTGTGCTTGGCTTCTTTAACTCGGCATTGTCTGTGGGATTCATCAATGTTGTTTCCATGTATCAGTAATTTGTCTTTTTTATTGCTTTGTAAAATTCAATTGTATGAATACACCACAATTTATTCATCTATTCTCTGTGTTGCTGATGGACATTTTGGCTATTCCCAGTTATGAAATATTGTGAATAACATGGCTACTGTATTTTATAGTTTTCAGTATAGAGATCTTGCATATTTACTTATCTCTTAGTGTTTGATGTTATAGTAAATTCCAGTTTCTGATTGTTAATTGTTAGAATGTAGAAGTTTTTTTATATTGAGCTTGCATCTGGCAACCTTGCTGAACTCCTTGTTCATTCTGATTGCTTTTTTATAGATTCTACCGGATTTTCTGTGTGGAAGGTAATTTTGTTAGAAGGTCTGTGAATATAGACACTTTTACTTTCTTTCTTTTCTTTTTTTTTTTTTTGAGATGGAGTCCAGACTGGAGTGCAGTGCTGCAATCTCGGCTCACTGCAAGTTCCATCTCCTGGGTTCACACCATTCTCCTGCCTCAGCCTCCCGAGTAGCTGGGACTACAGGCACCCGCCACCACCCCTGGTGAATTTTTTGTATTTACTTTCTTTTTTTTTTGAATTGGAAGCCTGCTCTTATTTTTTAACTGGCTTATTGCTCTAGCTTAATCTCAGTGCGGTATTGAGTAGAAGTGGGGGAAAGCATTCATTATCACCGTCATATTGGTGTGATGTTACTGTGTGACACCAATATGATGTCAGCTGTAGGTGATTTCTACACACCCTTTATCAAGCTGGGGACATTTTCTTTTATTTCTAGTCCTTTGAGAATTTGTATTAGATATAGATGTTGGGTTTTGTCAAAGGCTTCTTTTCATCTTTTGATGAATCATGTGGGCTTTTAAAATTTTTAGTTTCTTAATATGGTGAATTTCGTCAATTGATTTAAAAATTGTTAGAGCAGTCTTGCATTCTGAGAAAAATACCACTTGGTCATAATGCATTATCTTTTTTTTTTTTGAAACAAGGTTTTGCTCTGTTATGTAGGCTGGACTGCAATTGCACAATCATAGCTCACTACAGCCTCGAACTCCTGGGCTCAAGTGATCCTCCCACCTCAGCCTCCCAAGTAGCTGGTGGCACCCAGCTAATTAAAAAAAATTTTTTTTTGTAGAGATGGAGTCTTACTATGTTGCCTAGGCTGGTCTTGAACTCCTGGCTTCAAGCTATTCTCCCACCTTGGCCTCCCAAAGTGCTAGGATTACAGGCATGACCTGCTGCCCCTGGCCCCATCCTTTTCATATATATAGATTTGATTTGCTGGCATGTTGTTTGAAATTTTAAAATCTATGTGCATGAAGGAATAGTGAACTGTAGTTTTTCTTTCTTGTAATGTATTTGTCAGACTTTGGAATCAGGGTAAACAGGCTTTATAGAATAAGTACTCCTGTTCAATTATCTGGAAGAGTTTGTGTAAAATAGGTATTATTTTTCCTTATGTGTTCTTCATTCCAAGAAAAACTATCTGGGCCTGAAGTTTTCTATGTGAAAAGACTTTTAATAACAAATTTAATTTCTTTATTAGATTTAATTATTCAGTTTATCTATTTCTTTCTGAGTGAGCTTTGGTAGTCTGTGCCTTTCAAGGAATTTGTCCAGTTTGTCTATGTTGTCAAATGTATTGGCATTCAGTTGTTCATAATATTCCTTTATTATTCTTTAAATATCTATAGAAACTATGGTGATGTCACTTGTCTTGTTCTAGATACAGCTGGTAGTTGTGTCTTCTCTTTTGTTTTTTAAATCAGTCTGGTTAGAGGTTTATCCATTTTATTGATCTTCTATAAGAACCAGCTTTTGTGTTCATTGATTTTTTTCCTATTACTTTTGTGTTTTTTTTCTATTTCATTGATTTCTTCTCTTTTTTCTTCCTTCTGCTTGATTTGGGTTTAATTTGCTCTTCTATTTCTAGTTTCTCAAGATGGAAGCTGAGGTTATTGATCTGAGACCTTTCATCTTCACTAATATATGTGTTTAGTGCTATAAACTTTCCCCCAAGTACTACTTTAGCAGTATCCTGTAAATGCTGATATATTGTGTTTTCATTGTTATTCAGCTAAAAATATTTTCTAATTTACCTTTTGATTTCTTTGTCCCATGAGTTATTTCAAAGTGAGATATTTAGTTTCCAACTACCAGAAGATTTTCCAGAGATCTTTCTGCTATTGATTTCTATTTTAGATTTACTGTGGTCCCAGAACATATTGTATATGACTTGGGGAACTATCTTTGATTTTCTGGGTGGGTCCTAAATGAAATTACAAGTGTGTTTAAAAGAGGAAGGTAGGGGGAAATTTGAAGATGTGAGAGATAGAAGGTGATGTGACAACGAAGGCAGAAGGAGAAAAGGTGACGTGATGTGGGGCCATGAGCCAAGGCATAGGGACAGCCTTCAAAAGCTGGAAAGAGTGAGGAAATCGATTCTCCTGCAGCGCATCTGGAGGGAGCACAGTCCTGCCAGCACCTTGATGTTGGCTCAGTGAAGACCGTTTCAGAGTTCTGGCATCCAATTCTATAAAAGAATAAGTATATGTTGTTTTAAGTCACAAAGTTGTGGTAATTTGTAGTCGTGGTAATTTGTTACAGTGGCAATAAGAATGTTACCATTCCTAATGCTCTCAATTCCTTTGGGTAGATGCATATTTCTATCTGATATCATTTTTCTTCTGTCTGAAGAACTTCCTTTAACATTTCTTGTTGATGGGGTCTATAGTGATGAATTCTTTTCCCTTTTGGAGTCTTTATTTTGCCTTCATTTTTGAAAGATGTTTTCACTGGGTATAGAAGTCTGTGTTAGCATGGTTTTTTTTTTTTTTTTTTTGAGACGGAGTCTTGCTCTGTTGCCCGGCCTAGAGTGCAGTGGCCCGATCTCAGCTCACTGCAAGCTCCGCCTCCTGGGTTCACGCCATTCTCCTGCCTCAGCCTCAGGAGTAGCTGGGACTACAGGCACCCGCCACCTCGCCTGGCTAGTTTTTTTGTATTTTTAGTAGAGACGGGGTTTCACCGTGTTAGCCAGGATGGTCTCGATCTCCTGACCTCGTGATCCGCCCGTCTCGGCCTCCCAAAGTGCTGGGATTACAGGCTTGAGCCACCGCGCCCGGCCAGCATGTTTTTTTCTTTGATTCTTTAGAGGTTGCCACACTATTTTCTGGCTTGCATCATTTCCAATGAGAAATCTGCTGCCAGACTTCTCCTTGTTCCTTCATATGTAATATTTTATTTTTTTCCCTATGACTACTTTTTAAGATTTTCCCTTTATCATCAGTTTTGTGCAATTTCATTAAGGTATGCCTTAGTTTGGTTTTCTTCATATTTCTTGTGCTTAGAGTTTGTAGCAGTTATTGGATCTGTGAATTTATAGCTTTCAAGAAATATGGAACATTTTTGGCCATTATATCTTCAAATATGTTTCCCTCTGTCTGGCACTCCTTCTCTCCTTTTTTTTTCCCTTTTCTATTTTTTTTATTAACAAGCTACATAACCAAGAACAAAAACACAACAGCCTTAACGCTGAAACAGCATTAAGTCAAACTGCTGCTGCAGTTCACGGATGTACCTGGGGTACATGCTCCCTCATTGCCAGGCTGGATGTAGGCACATGACTGTACATTCAGGCATATACATGACCAAGAAGAATGAGAGAAATGGAAAACACTGGAGAACAGAAAGTATCAAGGACTTTTCATCAGGCAATCCCAAAGTGCTCTGCTCTCTTCCTGTTCTTTGCCTCTGTATCCTCTGTGGTTCCAGTTCCAGCTGAACTTGTGACAATCCCAAATCGCTCCTTCCTCTTTTTCAGTTTCTCATCATCTTCAGACTTTCTGGAGATTGAAGAGACATTCAAACCAAATCTTTGAGCTCTTTCCTTCGGCTTATCCAAGTTAACCATAGGTTTGTTATCAGATAACAGACCTTTTGTTGGAACTGAAGAAATCCCAAACCTAGCTGCCCGACCAGCTTTCTTACTCTCCAAGCACACAGGTACATTGAATCATTCAGCTCTCTTCTGCATACTCTCAGTCTGTGGTATTTCAGATGTAATTTTCACCACTTTTTTCTCTGCTGCCACATCAAGTTTTTTTAGGGGGTTCTTCCTCTTTGACAGGGAGCTCAATGGGCTTTGTTTCTTCTTCCTCTGTTTCATCTCACGTCTTCATTTGCCTCCTCTTCAGTGTGTTCTTCAAGATATGCCTGGAGTCTGTGGATAAGATCTTGCTTTGTTCCTTTGGTCTCCAAACCATGAGCAAAATATTCTTGCCTTAGTTCAGCAAGCTTCAGCTTATGGATCTCCATCGTCTTGGTTGCCATCTTGTTACCCCTCCCTTCTCTCCTTTTATTCAGAGGCTCTAATTACATGTATATTAGCCTGCTTAAAGTTGTTCCACAGTTCACTGATGATATATTTATGTTAAAAAATTTTCTCTGTGTTTCATGTAGGGTAGTTTCTATTGCTATGTCTGTAGTTCATGAATCTTTTCTTTTGTAATGTCTAGCCAGCCATTCATCCCATTGAGTGTGTGTGTGTGTGTGTATAATCTCAATGTATTTTTCACCTCTAGGAACTTGATTTGGGTCTGCTTTGTATCTCTCATATCTCTATATAACTTTTTAAACATATGGAATATAGTAAGAATCATTGTTTGAATGTTCTTGTCTGCTAATTTTAACATCTTCGTCAGTTCTGTGTCAGTTTCGATGGGCAGATTTTACTTTTTATTATGGGTTGTATTCACGTCCTTCTTTACTTGCCTCGTAATTTTTGATTGGATGCCAGAAAGTATTAATTTAACTTAGTAGTGCTGGATATTCTTGTATTCCAATAAATGATTTTGAATTTTGCTTGGAGACATAGTTATTTGGAAGTAGTGTAATTCTTTCAGGTCTTGCTACTAATTATTTACTAAACAGAACCAAGGTAGTGCTTCTTCTAGAGCTTTCTATTCCTCACTACTGAGTTCTGTTCCTCACTACTTATGCTATTCCTGATCCCAAGTAAATGCTAAGTACTTTTTCTTCTAAATCTTTCCTTTGTTTTTAAATATTTTCTCACATGTACCTGCTGTTGAGTATACTGACGATTATTTCAGGGGAACATTTTGCAGCTCTCTGGCATTCGTTCTCTGTGCAATTTTCTTCTCTCCAGTATCTATCCTGCAATCTCTTACTGCATTGGTTTTCCTGGACTCTCAGCAATGTCTTTTCAGCTCAAGGAGCCTGCTAGGCTTTGCCTGTATTTTCCCTCCCTGTGCTGGACACTCTAAAGGTAGTATGCTGGAACAATCATAGGGTTCACCTTGTTTGTTTCCTATATCTCAGAGAACATACTCCTATATTGCCTGATCTTCAGTATCTTTGAAGTCATTATTATTCTATCTTGTGCAGGTTTTGGAATGTTTAGGATGGGAGAGTAAATCTGGTCCCTGTTAGAAAAGATGTTCTATTTTCATGCTGCAATTCTTAGTTACAGAGATAGGGTAAAATGACTAATTGGTCAGGTCCTTTATCATCACTTACTAGATCTTTGGGATTTCATTGTTCTTTATGTTTTTCTCCCTACAACCTCCATTCACTACTGCCCCCATACGCACATCATTTGGTTAACATGCAGTGATTCTTTATTTATTTATTTATTTTTGAGATGGAGTCTCACTCTGTCGCCCAGGCTGGAGTGCAGTGGTGCAATCTCAGCTCACTGCAACCTCTGCCTTCTGGGTTTAAGCGATTCTCATGCCTCAGCCTCCCAAGCAGCTGGGACTACAGGCGCATGCCACCATGCCTGGCCAAGTTTTGTATTTTCAGTAGAGACAGGGCTTTGCCATGTTGGTCAGGCTGGTCTCGAACTCCTGGCCTCAGGTGATCTGCCTGCCTCAGCCTCCCAAAGTGTTGGGATTACAAGCATAAGCCACTGCACCCAGTCATAGGCAGTGATTCTTAATTGAGGTATACTTATAAAAATCCCTTGGGTTTGGGATCTCTGTTTCCATCAAACTTTCCAGGTGATTCTGATGAGCACCCTGAGTTTTACCAACTTCCTTTCCCTTTTCTTCTAAAAACCTGCTTTTAGTTCAGATAGATGATAGAGGGATAAGAAGCATCTTTCTGCTACTATATAAGCATACAGCAATAATAATAACAGTAGTTTTTTTTAACCCTTACGATGTGCCACACACATTGGTGAGACGTTTATGTATATTATTTTATTTAACCTTCAAAATTCTCCCCTATGGTAAATTATGTTATCACTCCCCATTTTACAGATGAGGAATCTGAAGCTTAGAGATACTGGGCAACTACCCAAAGGTCACACAACTAATAAAAATAAGATCAGTCTTTTGTAGTGGTGCAGCCTACACAGTGCAGCGCATCAAACTCTTTTTTTTTTTTTTTTTTTTTTTTTTTGAGACAAAGTCTCGCTCTGTCACCCAGGCTGGAGTGTGCAGTGGCATGATCTTGGCTCACTGCAGCCTCCACATCCTGGGTTCAAGCAATTCTTGTGCCTCAACCTCCCAAGTAGCTGGGACTATAGGCGTGCACCACCCTGTCTGGCTAATTTTTGTATTTTTAGTAGAGATGGGAGTTTCACCATGTTGGCCAGGCTGGTCTTGAACTCCTGACTTCAAGTGGTCTGCCTGCCTTGGCCTCCCAAAGTGCTGGGATTACAGGTGTGGGCCACTGGGCCTGGCCCAAACTCCTCTTATAATAGAACATGAACTTCCACATCTAGGGCAAGTGGGTGATTGAAATATCTCTGAAGAAGCTTTTTGGTTGCTTGGAGGGAGGCTAGTTATTGATCTCTTAATGGGAGACTCAGTCCTAGTACTCAAGGGTCCCTGATTCTAGGAGAAAAAGTATTCTGCAGAGTGGATATATGGATTCCTAAAACATAAGGTTTTATTTTTCATCTAGTCGACTTATGGCTTTGCAGGAAGATAGAAAAACCAAGAAATGGAAGAAGCGGGATCTTTGCCTGGGCAGCACTACGTCCTGTGCCTTCCCAGGGCTGATCAGCACCCATAGCAAGTTCATCATTTCCTTTGCTGAAGATGAAGCAGGTAACATATGTACAGAGTTGTTTGATTTCTACTTCCTGGAACTTGGATAATCACAGGCATCAACTAAACATTTATTTTAAATAGTAATTATCACTTCTACTATGATCACTATCACTTAGTCATCTTTTAGAATGTACTGGATACTATTCTAAGCACTTCACATTTTTCACCTTATTTTGTAATCATAACACCCCCATGATAAAATTACTTTTGATTTTTTTCTTCTTTTTTTTTGAGACGGAGTCTTGCTCTGTCACCCAGGAGGGAGAGCAGTGGCGCCATCTCTGCTTACTGCAACCTCCGCATCTGGAGTTCAAGCAATTCTCCTGCCTCAGCCTCCCAAGCAGCTGGGACTACAGGTACCTGCTACCACACCCAGCTAATGTTTGTATTTTTAGTAGAGATGGGGTTTTGCTGTGTTGGCCAGGCTGGTCTCAAATTCCTGACCTCAAGTGATCTGCCCGCCTCAGCCTCCCAAAGTGCCGAGATTACAGGCATAAGCCACGGTGCCCGGCCCCATAATGTAATTATAATGCTCATTTCACCAATGAAGAAACAGACTGAATATGTCAGCCTACTCCTTCCTGGTTGAACCACACAACTCACTGTGAGGGGAAGATCTATGCTGAACCGCAGTTCTAGGAATGTGGAAAGGGCCAACAGTGGACCAGACTAAATGGGCAGTGGGTGTTTATGCTGCCGGTGCTGTCTGGGAAACGGACCTCTAGTGATCATCTCACTGGTTGGGCCAGGCTCTTTCCTGACCTTGCCAAGAGTTTGTGAGCAAAGGAAGATTTTATTTATTTATTTATTTAGAAATCTGAGAAAAAGGTAGACATCTAGGTAGGAGGTTCCTCAATAGACAGACTAGGCACGTGTTAAGGGCTTCAGTGAAGCATGATGTGCACATGTACATGAGAGAGAGACCCAGAGAGACTCAGTTCTAATACGCTTCCAAACATTTTATCATCAGAAAACCGATTTTTAACTTCAGCTTTACATAAGTTATGTTTCACTCGGAAAGATAAAGTTTTCAAATTTTAAATATTTTTGTTTTGTTTTATTTGAGGACAGTGAACTTTCCAGTATATGGCACTAGATATCATGTTTAGAGGCAGAGATAATAAGGTGATCTCTCAGGGTCCCTTCCACATCTAGATTCTCTATAAGTGGAAAAAAATAATTAAACAACAGAAAACCAAACCAATCAAAAAGAAAAAAAGAAAAAAGAAAAAGATTCTCTGTAGGTATAAACCAGAGTCTCAAAGGATTCTGAAATACTTGGTTTCTTTCCCCTCTGGGCCATGAGGTGGCTGCCTGGGACCTTCACTTGAGTAGGATATAAGGAGACCCAGTCATCTCCTGGACCCTTTCCTCTCAGCTAGCTGATGAACAGATAGTTTGAGATGAATGTTCTATAGGAGCAGAGGAAACTTCAAGAATTTTGGAAACTTCAAGTATTTTAACAGAAAAAAGTCTATGTGAGTTTCAAATTGGAAGTCCAAACACATGAAAAAAGAGAGAAACCACAAGCTGGCAGGATGATGGCCAGTGGAAAGAAAGTGACGTGAAAGCTCCAGGCGGTAGTGGGGCCTCTCCTCTGCCGGACACTGCCGTGGGTGAAACCCTCCCGAGGTTGGACCCCCAGAGTCTGCCCAGGGATCCTGGGCTGCCATCTTCTGTGGTTGTTCCTGGCTTTGGTGGCTTGGTTTGTTGTGCTTGTAGACGTCTCACAGTAGAAAACGGTTAAAACAAACAAACAAACAAAAAAGAGTCATGGTACATCTGGCAAACAAAACAGAGTCCTTGGCTGAATTTTATGGGGTAGACTTGCCAAAGTGTTCCCAAGCCTTTGCCCAAGGGCGGCCCTGAGGCTAATGAGGCTGTTCCTGAGGCAGGCTATTATTTTTTTTTCCAGAGTTGCTTGCTCTTGTGTTTTTGCATAAACTGATTCATACTTTCTGCTCTTGGCATATTCTTTTCCTCTGAGAGGCATTTTTAGATCTGAGCATTATTTCATTATTTTATTACCAGGCCACTGGCTTTAGGTAAGTCACCTTTTACTTGGAACTCGAGCTCTGCCTCACCTATGGCTACAGTTCACATTCTGGGTCACGCCCTACAGTTCACGTCCTGAGAGTTGATAGCTGGTATGAATTACTGCTGAGCGAATGGCTGGTGCGGAGCTGCCCATTGCTGAGGATTGATTGATGGGATTTCTGAAAGTCAGTCACTGAAGCACATTCCCAAGAGGGCTGGTCAAATGAATTATGTTTGTAGTAAATTTGTATAGCATGCATTTTTGTTTTACATGGCATATTATAGTTTTTTTTTGTTTTTCTCCCCTAAGACATATATTAAAAATATCAGTTGGATACTACAGATGAAATTCACCTCTAGCATAGTTTTAACCTAAAAATAAAATGGGAAGTCTATGGAATGTGGAAGACATATAATTTACACAAACTGCAGTCCTGTATAGGCAGGGTTTTCAATTTTCTTTTTAGACTAGGAAGGCCTTTGCATGGTCTCGAGGGGCCCCTGCCTATGTACTCGTGGACCTTTCTTAGACACCACATTTATCGAATGGTAGAATCACTCTGGATGGTACCTGGGGTTGCCATTCAGACAGAGCAAACTGACTCTAAAGGAGGGTGTGTCCTAATTCATCAGATCTCTTACATGGGGAAGATTATAAATTTAGTTTGTCAGTACACAAATCATAGTCTGTTAGGCAGCTGCTACCCTGTGTAGTGGCTATGCAAAGACCGCGAGGCTCACACTTAGCACAAGACAAACACTGGTCTCTGTTCTCCACAAAAAGCAGTTGTTTAGAGCTGTTGTGTGGTGGCTCATGCCTGGAATCCTACTGCTTTGGGAGGCTGAACTGGGAGGACTGCTTGAGTGCAGGAGGTTGAGACCAGCCTGAGCAACATAGGGAGACCCTATCTCTACAAAAAGTTTAAAAAATGAGCCTGATGTGGTGGCATGCACCTGTAGTCCCAGCTACTCAAGTGACTGAGGTAGAAGGTTTGCTTGAGCCCAGGAGGTGGAGGCTACAGTGAGCTGTGATTGTGCCACTATACTCCAGTCAGCAGCAGAGCAAGACTTTGTCTTAAAAAAAAAAAATCAGTTGTTTAAATAACCCAGAGCTGTATAAAGCTTTAGGTTTTTCAGAATTGCAACTTAATAGACATTTTCTTTCATAAAATTGAGAAAGAATTGTGTAAGGCACATAACAGCAAGTGAATTTAATTCAGTGTAATAGCACAAACATTGGGTCAGAGAGATGAGAAAGTAGTAATAACTACGAATATCGAACACTTTTTTTTTTTTTTTTTTGAGACAGAGTCTCGCTCTGTTGCCTACTGCACTGGGAGTGTAGTGATGCAGTCTTGGCTCACTGCAAACTGTGCCTCCCAGATTCAAGTGATTCTCATGTCTCAGCCTCCTGCATAGCTGGGATTACAGGCATGCGGCACTACGCTCGGATAATTTTTGTATTTTTAGTAGAGGGGGGTTTTGCCATGTTGGCCAGGCTTGTCTCAAACTCCTGACCTCAGGTGATCCACCTGCCTCAGCCTCCCAAAGTGCTGGGATTACAGGCGTGAGCTACCGCGCCAGCCTGGTTATCTAACACGTTCTAATTGAATACCTAACAATCACTTGAGGCATTGTGATCCCCATTTTACAAATGAATAAATATCTCGAGGGCTGTGCAGGTGAAGAGGTCTCCCAAGATAGCATGGAGAGGAACTGGTGTTACCAGAAATCAAACCAGACTTCTGGGACTCTCCACTGGGGCTTATGACCCCACAGCATAATGTCCCTCACAAATAACTAGAAAGCAAGGTGGAATGAGGTAGTTACTGTGAGAAAAGAACATTTCCCAGAGCTCCAACTGGCAAAAATGGGAAGGAGCGGGGGTCTTTCTAAGAGTGTATTAGTCCGTTTTCACACTGCTGAAAAAGACATACTTGAGACTGGGTAATTTACAAAAAAAAAAAAGAAGCTTAGTGGACTCACAGTTCCACATGGCTGGGAAGGCTTCACAATCATGGTGGAAAGTGAAAGGCACATCTTACATGGTGGCAGAAGAGAGCAAATGAGGGCCAAGAGAAAGGGATTTCCTCTTATAAAACCATATAAAACCATCAGAGCTCATGAGGCTTATTCACTACCAGGAGAACAGTATAGGGGAAGCTGCCCCCATTATTCAATTATCTCTCATTGGGTCCCTCCCACAACATGTGGGAATTATGGGAGCTACAATTCACGATGAGATTGAGTGGGGACACAGCCAAACCACATCAGAGAGATACAGGAGAGAGTGGGTAGGGGTGATTTTTGTGGGGCATGGAAAAGACCAAGAGAAGAGGTGGAGAGTGGGGAGGGTCACCAGGAAATAAGGAACTCAAGGACGGAATGAAAGAGGAAAATGGGAGTCAGGGTGAAGGGAAACAAAACGACTAAAGAAGGGGCAAAATAAAGCGGTTGACAGATGGTCCTCAGCCTGCAGACTGTGTATATCCAAGTGTTCACAGAGGAAAGAGGTAAGGAAGGAAATGGAGATTCACTGAGGTGAAGTTTCCGAGAGCAAGGAGGTGATAAGGGAGAAAGCTGTTTGGTTTGATAAACAAACATACACATGAAATTACCTCTGCTAGGCCATATACTCAGCTAGTCTTTGGGGGTTCAAAGATGGACTTTCTCTTCAAGGAGCTCATAGCCCAGCGAAGCTGACGTCAGTTAGGTTTCTGGGATTCCATTCTTGGGGCTCACTGCATTTTAGGACCATAACCTCTTTTTGACCATTTTCTGTGCATCCAGCTCTGTGTCTCAGTGCTGCCTGATGTCCCATTATTGCCTGTCTATTTTTGTTGCTTTAGGGGAGCTGTATTTCCTGGCGACCTCTTACCCAAGTGCCTACGCACCACATGGATCTATTTACAAGTTTGTTGACCCCTCAAGGTGAGATTTGATGTCATTTTCTTCTCAAATGCATTTTTCTCATTTCTTATCTCCATGGCAGGCCATAAAAACAATCCTCACTGTCCCTCAAATTACCAAAAATTATTGATGAAGCAAACTCATGTTCTAGATGAAAAGCAGTTTGGACAAATAATGGCATAGGACAATGAGTCTATAGAAATTATGAAATACTTAGGAAACGGTCTCTTTGCAGTTGGACATGAAGACCTTGAGTCTTTCTAGGGTTAGTCTAGGTCTGTGGCTTTTTTTTTTTTGAGATGGAGTTTCACTCTTGTTGCCCAGGCTGGAGTGCAATGGTGCGATCTTGTCTCACCGCAACCTCGGCCTTTCAGGTTCAAGCGATTTTCCTGCCTCAGCCTCCCAAGTAGCTGTGATTACAGGCATGCACCACCATAGCTAGCTAATTTTGTATTTTTAGTAGAGATGGGGGTTTCTCCATGTTGGTCAGGCTGCTCTCGAACTCCTGACCTCAGGTGATTCACTGCCTTGGTCTTCCAAAGTGCTGGGATTACGGGCATAAACCACCATGACAGGCTATTTTTTTTTTTTTAATATGCTTCTGGAAGTGTCTGTCTGAGGTCATCTAACAACATGCATATTCCTCTGAGCACCTGAGTAAGTACTGCTCCCCTGTGCCCTGGGCTTTGTGCAGATCTCCAGGTCTTTGGCAAATACGTTTAACTGACAGGTTCCTCAGTAGCTCCACCTGACCTTTTCTGGAGTTTAGTGTTTATTCACTTGCTGGGCTCTATGCTGTTTCCTTCTGCTTCTTTGCTTATCTCTCTCAGAGGCTGACCAACCTCCACCAGCACAGGCAAAAGCCACAATACCACTTCCCGCTTGAGAGGTTGTTGGGTCTGGGTCAGGTTATCTGCCCAAGGGAGGGTGATGCAGTGTATCCATCCTAAGGAGTCTGGGCAGTGCACTAGATTTTTTTTTTTTTTTTTTTTAATAGACAGAGTCTCACTCTGTTTCCCAGGCTGGACTGCAGTGACATGATCTTGGCTCACTGCAACCTCTGCCTCCTGGGTTCAAGCTATTCATGTGCCTCAGCCTCCCAAGTCACTGGGATTACAGGCATGCACCACCACACCTGGCTAATTTTTGTATTTTCAGTAGAGATGGGGTTTTGCCATGTTGCCCAGGCTGATCTCAAACTACTGGACTCAAGCAATCCACCTGCCTCGACCTCCCGAAGTGCTGGAATTACAGGTGTGTGCTACCATGCACCCTGCCCCAGTGCTCTAGATTTATCTGAAAATTCTTGCCAAAGCAAGAAAATCTCCCCCTGAATTAGCTTACAGATAGACCAGCAGAAGAGAATTTTCCCCTGAGGCTTATGTTACCCATATCTGGATTGGCATTCAGTAGACATGAGGCAAATAGGTCCAGCCACTGGTTAGGGCTTTGGGGCCAGCTCTAGCTCAGCTTCTGTTTGGCCACAGGGCTCTCAGTTTGTGTATTCTTGGAAGTTGCTGGAAGAGGCTCCGTCCCTGAGGCTGTGCCCAGGGTGATGTGTGGATGGTGGAGGGTGGATAGCCAAGGGGTGAATTTAATACTGGGCTGTTTCCACTGCTGGGTCTGCTTCTGTGCACATATCCTGGGCTTAGGGGCTGGAGCAGACTCAGGGTCTTTAAAGTGCTTCTGATGGTTGATGATGCCTTGGTGGGGAGTTCTCTTTCCATTAATAGGCTTCTTTTGTGAACCCATTTTTCTTTCCTTTGGCAGTTTTCTGATTTAGCTGGCAGATAATTTAACTCCCCACTTTCACAAGAGCAGCTGTGAGAAGCCATACGGAAAGCACCCATAAAGCATTTTCACACTGAAGACATCCTTACTCGTTCACCTTTTTTTTTTTTTTAAATTGACATTTATGGAGTTATTCCTGTGTGCCAGGCACTGTGCTAAGTGTCATGCATGCAGGCTGTCATTTAATGCTGACAGAATTCCAACCAGGCAGGTTAACACCCTCACTCTATGGATAAAGAAACTGAAGGCTAGTTAAGTTAAATTACTTGCCCCAGGTACAGCTAGTAAGAGGAGCCTGGAATAGGAACTCAGTTCTCTTTGTGGACAGGTCATTTCAGCACTACTCCCTCCATTCAGTTATAACTATATCAAATCACATAGACTTTTTAAAGCTTCTATAAGTGGACCAGATTCTGCTCTGATTACTTATTCAGCTTGCCTTTGCACTAAATGCACCACTCCCAGCATTTTGAGGGCACCTGATTAATTTATGTATCCGTTTCTCCCTCCCATTTTTTTTCCTCCTACCCTTCCTTTAGGGGTAGCTAAATACAGTGGTTGAGAACATGGACTTGAGCCTGGGCTTGGAATCTTGGCTTTGCCACTGACTAACTGTGTGGCCTTGGGCCTGTTTCTTAGCCTGTGTGAGCCTCAGTTTTCCCTCTGTAAAATGAGTATAGTAATAGTACTTACCTCACAGCAGTGTTAGGAAGACTCAGTGAGCTAATATTTGCAAAGTATTTAGAATGGTGCCTAAGCACTACGTAAGTGTTTGTTAAATAAATACAATTACCTTTTCTTTCCCCTCCACCTGGACTTGGGAGGATGGCAGTGAGAGACAGAGTTGGAGCAAGGCAGAGAAGGCAATGGGGACAGGCTGCGAAGTTCCAGCTCTGCTCTCTACAGTGGAAGTACTCTCTGTCCTCAAAGTCCCTTTTATTTCAGAAGAGGTACCCGGGGACAAGCAGTTTAAGAATGTGTGTGTTACTAGGCAGAGAAGCAGGCATTGCTTAAGGGCTGTGCCTTGAGTTCTTGAAGACATTTTCTTTAAAGGGAGTCACCAGCACCACCATCAGAAGCAGCAGCAGAATCATCCTCATCATCAGCCTCATCTGTGAACTCTTGTTATGTGCTGGGTACTGTTCCTAGGAAGATGGGGAATATTAGTTTTTGCATTTTGTAGATGTGGAGACTGAGACTTAGCAAGGTTTATTTGCCCCTGATTACCAGGATGTGAACCCGTTTTGACTGCCACCATGCCCATACTCCTAACTCCCTTTCTGCACTGTCTCTCAAGGGCCTGAGGTGCTCTGCTCTGTCTGTGCCCTTTTACCTCTCCTTCTGAGCTCATAGCATATTTCGTATTACATCTACCCCATCCCCATGGATAAGTAAAGGCTGACCCCAATTCTTGCAAATATACACCCTCTGGTGACCTTGATTTTCTGGTTGCATCTTCAGAGTCTTGCATCCTCATGATTTCTGTTTGTGTTTTTAGGCGGGCACCCCCAGGCAAGTGCAAACACAAGCCAGTGCTGGTGAGAACCAAGAGTAAGCGGATCCCGTTCAGACCACTCGCCAGTGAGTCCATCTTTGAGTCTTAGGCTCAGGCCCTGGTGTGGAGGCTAAGGCAGTGCCCTCAGCAAGCAGGCTATAATTCCCACGGTGGAGTCTTAGTTACCCCCTGAGGGAAATTAAGTCTATACATCTCCTCTGCATAACAGAGGAGTTATGAGTGTGAGGATACCCGCTTCTACTGTGACTGGTTTCCTCCATTCATTCATTCACTCATTCATTCATTCATTCATTTGTTGATTCATTCATTTAATCGTTCATGTATTCATTCATTTGGCATCATTCATTTCGTACTTACTTTGTGGCAGGAACTATGCTTATCCCTAGAGATACAACAATGAACACTTAAAGCCTATGACGTGTAGGAATTCAGAGTTAAATAGGAGTGGGGATAGGAAGTGCAGGCAAATAAAGAAATAAATGTAGCACTAATGTTCTGGTATAGAAGGATGTTCAGGGCACTGAGAGGGTCCCTAGAATGAGGAATGTTTCCTTGGGACAGGGTGGGGAGTCAGGAAATACTTACAGAGGAAGGATACTATCTTAAGGAAACTATTACAGAACCATGTATCACTGGAGTGACCCTTCTAAAAAAGTCATATATTTAGATCAAGGCCAGTTAGGGAATTAAAAAGTATTAATAAAAAGAATTTAAAGAACTCTAATGCAGTTATAGGTTTCTCTTATAGCTACTTTCTGGGACTTATATTTTTCACTAAATAAATGCTGATTTCTCAGAGACAGTCTTGGACTTACTAAAGGAGCAATCAGAGAAAGCTGCTAGAAAATCTTCCAATGCAACCTTAGCTTCTGGCCCAGCCCGGGGTTTGTCTCAGAAAGGCTCCTCCAAGAGGCTGGCTTCTCCTACAAGCAGCAAGAATACCCTGCGAGGGCCTGGTACAAAGAAGAAAGCCAGAGTGGGGCCCCAAGTCCCCCAGGGCAAGAGGAGGAAGAGCCTGAAAAGCCACAGTGGCAGGATGAGGCCATCAGCAGAGCAGAGGCGAGCTGGCAGAAGTCTCCCTTGAGCTATTGGTCAAGGTGGCTGACAGGGTGATGTGAGAGAGGAGAGCCACCTCATCAAATGAAAGTCACTGCTGAATAAAGACCTTAGAAGTCTGGGAGGCCAGGATAGAGGTGGGGCAGGACGGTTTTCCTCTCCCTGGGAAATCTTGCTATCTGCTGAATAAATAAATGCACCTTCTCTGTATGCAGTGCTTCTGTAGGAGACCATATCCCAGATTGCTGGTGCACCTGGGTTATGGTGAGCACTAGTCCATGAGCCTGCTTGGAATCACACTGGATGTCTCCATTTTGTTTTGTAAATGCCTACAATCTGAGGTAATAAATCAACATTTGTTCAAACTGACACATATCCTTTGATATCCTGGATGTTTGTTTGACATGAGGAAATCTAGCATGCTGTACCACACTTGCATAAGAACCATATTTCACCCTCCTGCTTCACCTCAGGTCTAAGAGGAAGCCTGTGACAAGCTTCCAAGGAAAGACCCTTTAAATGTGGTATCTCCTTTCCCCAGCCCAAAGCTCATGAAATGAACAAGAGCAGGTTCAGTTCTGCACCTCCAGCACTTACTATCGTAATGGCCTGACAGGTTCTTCCTGTGTAGTGCACAGACAAAACCAATTCACTGAGACTACAATATTGCAGTAGAAAAACAGTTTAACACAGAGGCTGCCAACTAGAAGGACTGGAGTTATTACTCAAATCAGTCTCACAGAGAACTCAGAGGCTGGATAGTTTGGTGGGGGGAGGGGCTAGGGAATGTGTGCTGCTGATTGGTTGAGAATGAAATCATAGGGGTGTGAGGAACAGTCCCTGTGCACTGAGTCTGCCTCTGGATCGGGGCCACATGAAATGTTGAGTGATGAATCACAAATCTGGATAGGGTTAGTTGGTTTCCAGGGTGCAACCATCTGAAAAACATCTCAAAAGACCAATCTTAGGTGCTACAATAGTGATGTTATCTATAGGAGCAACTGGAGAAGTCATAAATCTTGTGACCTCTGACCACATGACTCCTGAGCAGTAAGGGATTATAGAAATGATGCTTACATTTTAGCAGAATTCAGGCCCTTCCCATAATCTAGTGGCCTTCCATCAGTTTTACAAAGGCAGCTTCAGTCCCTGAGTAAGGAGGGAGTTAGTTTTAGGGAGGGACTATTATAATTCTTGCTTCAAAGTTAAACAATAAACTAAATTCCTCCCATGGTTAGCTTGGCCTCAGTCAGGAATGAGTGAGGACAGCCAGCCCGTGAGGCTAGAGGCAAGAGGGGGTCAGCCATGCCAGGCTTCTCTCACTGTTATAATCTTTGCAAAGGAAGTTTCACTATTTGGCTTTATTGTGCACATAGCATAATAAACTTAACTACATTTTATTTGAATACCTACTACGTGCCAAGCTTATACCTTATCTTGAAACCTCAAAGCCCTGCTCTTCTCTGTTGCCATAAAACCTCCATTGAAGATGAGAAAAGTGAAGCTTTGTGAGGTTAAGTGACTGTATCACAGTGGTGTAAGGGAACAGGGAACAGTTCAGTTGGACTAGAACCAATTCCCCCTTGCAATCTGCCGTGCACCTGCCTTCATGGAGGCCCTCAATGAAGGATTGTGACTTTTGAACTATGTATCTGAGGATCGAAGAACTCACAGAGGAACTGGTCCCTATTTTCATCAAGTTCTTCATAT
Organism: Rhinopithecus roxellana; assembly: GCF_007565055.1. Taxonomy (NCBI): domain Eukaryota; kingdom Metazoa; phylum Chordata; class Mammalia; order Primates; family Cercopithecidae; genus Rhinopithecus; species Rhinopithecus roxellana. The sequence continues at coordinate 85,729,723 of NC_044556.1, read as the reverse complement.
TATGCAAAACATCCAGAAGAGTGTAGACAATTTGGTTTAAAGAGAACAAAAGCATAAAATACCAGGGTTGTTAACTTTTAAGGTCATATGATCACTATTTTAGATAGGATTGGACATACTCTGGATAGATTTTTTTTTTTAAAGACTTCTATAGAAGCAGTTTCCATCTTTTTACTTTAGGTAACCTTACCTAACAGGAATCCATCAAACCTCTCTGATTCTTTTTCTCTTGTTCTGTCTTTATGGAAGCTGCTAAACACCAGTCATCGTTTTCTGCAGATCATTTTTTTGATCATCTTCAAGTCTTCTTCCTTCGCCTTTTTCATACTTTTAGTTTTCCTTGCCTACTTTTGTAGCGCTTATGTATACTCTCTAGGATCGAAATGAACTTCAGAGTCTAACCAACTTGATATTTCACACTTTTAGCTTCTTCTCTGATGAAGACAGCAACTTAAAGGTGGAGGGGATTAACCCAGGGTTATTTTGTTGGAAGAGCTGAAAACCCCAGGCCAGTTCAAGAAGATTGGATCTAACCTCCAGACTAAATGTTTGAGCCCACTCTGCTTTCTTTGCTCACGTGGTCTTTCTTCAAATACATGGGGCAAAAATACAGTCTGGACTGGAAGTGTTTGAGCTGGGGGAAAATGCTCAAAATTCATGTATCAACTTAAAGGATCACACACACCAAATTCAAAGCATTTGGAACACTGGTTTTGCATTGGAGGGTATTGCATGGGTCTAGAACGGGAAGCTGAATGGGACCTCTGAAATGTTGGAAAGGTGGGGAAGAGGCAGAGTGTTTTTCTCTAGCAAGTGGCTTTATCTTTTGGAAGGATGCCTGGTGATGCCGGTGAGCCTTCCTGGAAGGGTCTAGGACTGTCAGAAAACAATCTCTAGGGCATTGAAAAGCCAAAATGTATTCCTCTTTCTTACAGCCTAAGGTGTTGAAAAGTTCGGAGAGTTGAAAAATACACATGTGCGGGTACTTGCTCTTTCTAGAGATCAGCTTGTGTCAGGGGAAGGGAGAGGAATGATGACGACTGGCAATGACTGGAGGGAGATGGGATTAGAGAGCTTCAAAAACTTCTCTTTCTTACTACTTTGTTACTTCATGACCAAGTAACTCAGAGTAAGTAGTCCTGGGACTAAGGTATTCAAGGATCCCAAATGGCTTTGCCAAAAGGCATTCAGTGTGTTAGTAAAGGGCTAATACTTTTGCGATAATACAGGTATTTTTCTTGCATCAGTGGGTCCTATGTCCTCAAGGCACTGTGAACACTTCACCTCCACAGCATTGCTAGCAGTAGATATCGTAACCACAGAGGGCCAAAATAATTAACAAAGTATGAGGGTGTTGAGTGTGTTTTCCTAGATCTAAAATATTGCAAGCCAAAACAGAAAGTCTTACAGTTGCATCACTCCCAAAGCGAACTCAGTTTAAGAAACACATTCCTTGTAGTGGTTCACACCTGTAATCTCTGCACTGTGGGAGGCCGTGGTGGGTGCATCACTTGAAGCCAGGTGTTCGAGACCAGCCTGGCCAACATGGCAAAATCCCATGTCTACTAAAAATGCAAAAAATTAGCTGGGCGTGGTGGCGGGCACCTGTAATCCTAGCTATTTGGGAGGCTGAGGCAAGAGAATCGCTTGAACCTGGGAGGTGGAGGTTGCAGTGAGCCGAAATCAACCCACTGCACTCAACCCTGGGCGACAGAGGGAGACTCCCTTTCAAAAAAAAACAAAAACAAAAACACCACCACCACCACCAACAAAGAAAAAGAAAAAAAAGGAGATAAATTCCCTGGCTTTAAAGAGCTTGTTGGGGAGATTTTTAATTTCATCTCAATGAAGGCTGTGCTTACTGCTTGTCAGGCACAGTACTGACTCCCGGGAGACCCAGAGATGAAAGAGACTTTCTCTGGCTATTACCGTTTACTTAGTGGGAGCCAGATTAAGAATTAACTTAAATGCAAGGTCAGAGGACTCTGGGTCCCTAACCACCATCTAACAGAAAGATAAATGAGAGCTGCAGACTCCGGGTCCCTAACCTGCACCATCTAACAGAAAGATAAATGAGAGCTGCAGATGGGAGCCACAAATGTAACCTAAAATTTTCTAGTAGACACATTAAAAAAATACAGTTAATTGTAATTATACAATTTTTTATAATTATTTTAATTACACTATATTTTATATAATCCAATATATTTCAATATGGAATCAATTCAGAAATTACTAGTGAGATGGCTTACATCCTGTTTCGGTTCCAAGTCTTTTAAATTCCATGTGTATTTTACTCTTTCAGGGCATCGCCATTTGGACTAGCCACATTTCAAGCAACCCAGCGGCCACACGCGGCTTGTGGCGTCTTTACACACAGTCCTTTATCAAGCTCTGGCCCTCAGATCTGGGAAAAGAAATCCTGGGTTGGAAAAATTCATGTGGTCACAAAAAAGGCTGTTGGCATTTTCCTCTGGTGACTCTGTAGTCACGCGGCATTGAGGAATTCAGGGAAAACACGGAGTCAGAAAGGCTGCAAACACTGGCTTCCCAAGCAACCCGGGACTATTTTTGGGAGTCGCCTCGGAAGGGGCAGGACCTTGGAGTCAGGCCGGGCTGTCGTGCCTGGGCTGCCACGTGTCAGCCACAGAGCCGGCTAGCGTCGGGGCCACGCTGGCCGCGCTCTCGGCCCTGGCAGGGCGTAGAGAAGCGCAGCCGCCGGCCTCCCGGGAGGCGATGGGGAGCGGTGCCACAGCGCCGCCTTCCGGCCACGCGCCGTAACTGCAGGCGCGGCGCCGCCACGGCCCGTCTTGTTAGCCAGCAGCCGAGTTCACTGCCAAGGCCGACGCCTCCACTTGGTTTTCATGGAGGGAACGGTATCTGTGTGCAGGGCGTTGGCCTCAAGCCTCCATTTCCGGTACTCCGGCCTACAGGTCCGGGTAATACTGGGGCTGCCAAGCCAGTTTCCCCCTCCTCGTGCCCTTGCCTGCTTCTTGTTGGGGGTCCAGGATTCTCTCTTCCGGGTCACTTCTAAAGCACGTTAAGGATGCTCATCATTTGCATTTCAGGAGAACTAACGTTTAACTCTGCTAGGAGTAACGTTTTCGGAAATCACGTTTTCCATTTTGGACTCTATTCTGTATTTAAATACTATGGATTAAAATAAAAGCAAGCCGACAGGAGGCCCCAGCGAGGATCGAACTCGCGACCCCTGGTTTACAAGACCAGTGCTCTAACCACTGAGCTATGGAGCCCACGTGCAACGTTGCTTTCAGGAATTCATAGATCTTACCAACAGCATTGGTTGACCTGGCGGTCCGTGAGAATTTGACCCCATGCATCTATTATCAATGGTAGTTATAAAGGCTATGAAATGACAGAGAAAAGTGCTTACAACATGATGATAAATGTAAAACACTGAAGCCTCAAATCATATGTTTGTGATTACAATACACTAAATCGTACCTAACTTACGCATACAGACAAGGGCTGGGAGGGAAAGTGCAAAAATGAAATGGTGTTCTGGTCATATTTTCAGTGGGATGTTTACTCTCAATAAATCTTTCAATCTTGCTTCCTTGATAAATTGTATCAAGTTTGGTACTTTCAGGGAAGTGGGAAGTTATGGGGGTGTCTTTGTTCTCATAAACTAAGTTACTGATTTGGGATGAATTAATTGCTTCAACACATATTTACTGAGTACTCAAATAATGCTAGATGAGGCAGAATGAACCAGAATGAACAAGCAAAGCTCTGCCTCTGCTTTGCTTTGCTTGCTTTCTTTCTTTCTTTCTTTCTTTCTTTCTTTCTTTCTTTCTTTCTTTCTTTCTTTCTTTCTTTCTTTCTTTCTTTCTTTCTTTCTTTCTTTCTTCTTTCTTTCTTTCTTTCTTCTTTCTTTCTTTCTTTCTTTCTTTCTTTCTTTCTTTCTTTCTTTCTTTCTTCTTTCTTCTTCTTTCTTTCTTTTCTTTCTTTCTTTCTTTCTTTCTCTTTCTTCTTTCTTTCTTTTCTTTCTTTCTTTCTTTCTTTCTTTCTTTCTTTCTTTCTTTCTTTCTTTCTTTCTTTCTTTCTTTCTTTCTTCTTTCTTTCTTTCTTTATCTTTCTTTCCTTCTTTTTTCTTTTTCTATTTCTTTTCTTTTTTTTTGAGACAGAATCTCGCACTGTTGCCTGGGCTGGAGTGCAATGGTGTGATCTCAGCTCACTGCAACCTCCGTCTCCCGGGTTCAAGCCATTCTCCTGCCTCAGCCTTCCAAGTAGCTGGGACTACAGGTGTACACCACCACACCCAGCTAATTTTTGTGGTTTTAGTAAAGACGGGGTTTCACCATTTTGGCTAGGATGGTCTGGATCTCTTGACCTCGTGATCCGCCCACCTCGGCCTCCCAAAGTGCTGGAATTACAGGCGTGAGCCACCACACCCGGGCCCTGCTCTTTTTTTTAATGGTCAGGATCACTATGCTTCATTCCCTTTTGGTTAATGAACCATTTACTAAAGGAATGAAGTCATGGCCACAACGTGATCCATTAGCATGTGAAAAACAGAATGAAGATCATGCTCACCAAGTGGGCTACAGGCATCTCTCCCTCATCTCCAAGCGTCTGCTTACATCCGTGCTCTCAATGAGAGCTGTCCTGATCCCCTATTTACAGCTGCACCATCCTCCTTCTTCTGCTCTTTTTACTCCATACTACTTAACCTTCTTTTGTAGTAGATAATGTGCTTATTGTTTTTTATTCTTCATCTATCTCTCCCTGATGGAATGTCAGCTCTTTGAGGGCCGGGGTTATTCACTGTTGCCTTTTCAACACCTAGAATAGTGTCTGGTTCATAGTAGATGCTCAACAAATGTTGAGGTGAATGACATCTCTGATGATGTTCATTTAGTAAATTAAGAGAAAAGAGAAATCAAGGAAGTGCTTTGGGAGCTGTCTTCTCATCATTTTGCCTTATTTTCACTTGCACTGCCTCTCCATCTGTGTTGGAATTTTGCACCACCCTTAGATTCTGCAGCTTATCTGATTTTCTCCTTCTCCTGCTTCCCCAGTCCATTGCTCTGAGATTTACTGCCTAATGCATGGCTCTTGTCCCTCCTCAGCTCCGGGAACCTCCAGTGCCTTCTCACTGTACTCTGGGTAAAGGTCAAACTCCTCAGTCAATTGCATCTTTCATATACAAACTTTCCCTCCCTCTCAAGCAACCTGCAGGCACCATTATCTCTAATTTCACATGTTCCTTCCACCTGAAACATGTAAGCCTGATTTTAATGTTTTATGTTGTCTTGGCAAGAGCCTTAGAGAGCTGGCTTATTTTCCACCTCAGAGGCGATTTTGAGGAGTGCGTTAGTTTGCTAGGGCTGCTGGAACAAAATACCTCACACTAGGTGACTTAAACAACAGAACTGTATTATCTTCTAGCTCTGGAGGCTAGAAGTATGAAATCAAAGTGTTGATAGGGTTGGTTTTTTTCTGAGGGCAGTGAAGGAAGGATCTCCTTGGCTTGTAGATGGCCGTTTTCTCCTTGTGTCTCCTCACATCATCTTCCCTCTATGTATAGCTCTGTATCCAAATTTCTCCTTTTTATAAGGACACCAGTCATACTGGGTTAGGGCCTGCCCCACTGACCTCACTTTAGCTTGATTACCTATGAAAAGGCTCTTTCCAAATAAGGTCACATTCTTAGGTACTGGGGGTTAGGATTCCAACAAATGAATTTTGAATTTCCCTTCTTCCATTCCCTTGACCTGGCACAGCACCATCCCTGGCCCCTCCTCTCAGTACTGATGCACGTGATCTCCCAGCAGCAGGAGGTAGCATGTGATAGACAAATGGAACCTCTCCTCTTTTCAATTCCAATTTCTGTACTGTGAGAAAAAGGACACAAAGTTAAATGGTAAGATGAAATAAAGATAAAGAAAGTAGACATCCTATAAAGACTGTAAAATGGAAGTGATAATTTTGGCCTATCTGTTTCAGAGCATTTTGAGGGATTCAACACAATAGTGAACTTGAAAGTGCTAGGAAACTGTGAAATGGCAGAAACGAACATAGAAGGGAATGTTCTTCAAAGATTGAGCATTTACTTCTGGTCTATGGTCGACCCTGAGCAGAAAACCACGTGGAGAGATTCCAGCTTCTGGCACTGCCAGGAGGGAAGGCATCCCAGGGTCCAGTTTTGTTGGGAGAGAAAGGAGATGAAAACTAGTAAGTCCCAGTCATATCCCTCAGCTGTTTTTTGTGTTAAAGGGACTTCTTTTTGCTTTAAGAAGATAGTTTCTTTGCTTTCTCACCTCCTTCACCCTCATTCTCTCCTTTGTCCCCTACCTATATCCTCTCCCCTTCCCCATTGAATCCCTGGTATCCCTGAGGTGGTGGGAAACAGGAGACAGCCCAGGACAGTCTCCCACCCACTTGGTGTAGGGACTGTCTGGCTCTCCTCTGAATCATTGTCCCATGTGCATCCTCTCCTCCTGGGAGCAGACTTTCTACTGTCCTGTCCACAGTCAGACTCAAGGTCAGGGGGTATGAGGATGTCAGAGCCAGAAGGAATCTTTGAGCTTATCTAGTGCCAGAGAAAAGCTGTGACTTCATGAGAAGAAGGAACTTGCACTCCATCATGAGTAAAATGATGTGCTGGGAACATTTCTAATCTTTTCTACTAGGTATTTTGAAATATACAATACATTATTGATAATTATAGTCACCCTACTGTGCCATCGAATGCTAGAACTTATTCCTTCTATCTAACTGTATGTTTGTACCCATTGGCCAACTGTTCTCATGCTGCTATAAAGAACTGCCCAAGACTGGGTAATTTACAAATGGAGGAGGTTTAATTGACTCACAGTTCCACAGGGCTAGGAAGGCCTCAGGAATTTACAATCATGGCAGAAGGGGAAGCAAACAAGCAAACACATACTTCTTCACATGGCAGCAGGAAGGAGGAGTGCCAAGCAAAAGGGGGAAAAGCCCCTTATAAAACTATCAGATCTCATGAGAACTCACTAACTATCACAGGAATAGCATGAGGATAACCACCTCCATGATTCAATGACCTCCCACGAGGTCCCTCCCCCAACACATGGGGATTACAATTTGGATTACAACTCATGATGAGATTTGGGTGGGGACAGAGAACCAGAGTGTATCACCAACCTTTCTTCACCCCCTCCTTCCTAGCCTCTGAAAATTACCTAACTTTTGAAGCTCCTGTTCACCTGAGAAGTGGGGCTAGGAGAGTGCACACTTTCAGGGTGTAATGTGCTGCTGGGTGCAAAGAGTTCAGCACGGGTCCGGCCTCACCTCCCTTCATGGACTGCTCACCTGGACCTGTGTGACTGGGTTCACTTTCCTGCCTGGCCTTTGGTTATGGTAGAGGAGCTTTATCTGTCCCCAAAGACAGCCTTCTTTTTTTTTTTTTTAATGGGATAGAGTCTCTCTTGTCGCCCAGGCTTGAGTGCAGTGGCGTGATCTCGGCTCCCTGCAACCTCTGCCTCCCAGGTTCAAGCAATTCTCCTGCCTAAGCCTCCTGAGTAGCTGCGATTACAGGCGCCTGCCACCACGCCCGGCTAATTTTTGTACTTTTAGTAAAGACAAGGTTTCGCCATGTTGGTCAGGCTGGTCTCAAACTTTTGACCTCAGGTGATCTGCTCGCCTCGGCCTTCCAAAGTGCTGGTATTACAGGAATAAGCCACTGAGCCTGGCCCAGCCCTCTCTTCCCTCTAAGGACCCCAGCAGGACCCACTATGTCCTTTATCCCTTTATTCAACCTCTCATGCTCAACTGGATCCTTTCCATCTGCTTCTTTGTCTCTCTCGTGGAAAATAAAGTAATAACCACCTTTCAACTCCAGTGAGTTGTCCCCACACATTTGCTCTGACCCTTACCTTTCACACATTCCACTTGCCCCATCTGTCTTCTGGCCCTACAGCTCCACCAAAATGACCCTCATTGGCACTAGGTAAGCTCTGTGTGGGTGAAGGCTTGGTGTCTTGGCAGCACGTAGTGCTGATGACTGCTTTTCCTCCTAAAACTCTCTCTTCCACTGCTTTCCTGACCCATACGTATCCCAAGGGCCTACCTACCTCCCAGGAACCCACTTCTCAGCTTTGCAGACTCACCTTCTATGACAGCAGAGGGTGAGCACACACGGTCCTGGGGGCCAGCCTGCTCGTGTCTCAGCTCTGGCTCTGCTCCTGCCAGTTTGGGGATTAAGTGGTCAGCCAATCCAGATGTGGCCTCTGCTCTTGCCAAGCATAAAGACTAGTAGGAAAGCAGACATTATTCAGATAATGGGTGGACTGTGGGGACCAGTGCTAAGGAAGAGGAACAGGCAGTACAGTCAACTCAGATTCCTCATTTATAAAATGGGAATGATGATGATAATATAATACCATCTCATGTGGGGACTTGTGAAGAATAAATGAAATGAAGCATGTAAACACTTTATGCAGAGCTTGGCATCTGGAGAATAGTAAGTGATGTAAATTACTTTTATTGTTAGTTGTATCTTAGAGTGCTTGCATGAAGCTCTCCTGTTGTAGAAAGAGGGGTGACAGGAGGCATAGAAAAGGCTGAAGAACATGGGGCTCATAAGGCCAAAGCTTCTCTCAGGCACCTGCTGAGTGAGACATTATCACTCTTCTTTGGGAGCTGAAATAGAAGCCAGTGAGTCATGCTCATAAAGGGGAGATTATCTCACCTCCGGAAAAACCACAGATTAGAATTAACCGTATTAAAGTCAGACAGGGCAAGCATTCAACGAGGCTAAGGAGAAGATAGTCTCTCAGTGGACACAGCTCTCTTCTGTCATGTTATCTGCTCTTTGCAGCCTTTGGTAGAAGTTTCCAACCCAAATGTACCACAGGAGAGTGGGATGGGGTTTCAATGCTTCTTGGTGGTAGAATGAGATGCTAGGAATGATCAGTTCAGGGACTGCAGGACAGTTGAGACAGTCAGAAAGTTCCAGGAAATTAATCAAGGATTTTGGGACAGCCTTATGAGACAGAGAAACTAGCCACCCCCCAGAATGGATCCCAGTAAAGGAGAAAAGAATGGCTTCTGATCCTAGGAGAGTTGGAACCTAAGTTAGAAAAACAGAACTGAAGGGTCTCACTGTTCATCAACCTCAAGGGTATCCATTCTGGCTATCTATTAGAGTCACCTGAGGGTTTTAAAAATATCATTGCCTGGGACCCAGAGATTCTAGTTTAAATGATTTGGGGTTGGGCTTAAGCATTCCATTTGAAAACTATCAGGCTGTTCTCACATTGCTATAAAACAACACCTGAGATTAGCTTATTTATAAAGAAAAGAGGTTTTGTTGGCTCACAGATCTGCAGGCTGTACAGGAAACACGATTCTGGCATCTGCTTAGCTTCTGGGGAGGCCTCAGAAAATTTACAATTATGGTGGAAAGCAAAGTGGGTACAGATATGTCTTACATGGCAGGAGCAGGAGCAACAGAGAAAGGGGAGGTGCTACACACTTTTAAACAACCAGATCTCATGAGATCTCACTCTCTGTCTTGAGGACAGCACCAAGGGGGAAATCTGACCCCATGATCTAATCACCTCCCACCAGGTCCCATCTCCAACATTGGAGATTACAATTCGACATGAGATTTGGGTGGGGACACAGATCTAAACCATATAATTCCACCCCTGGCACTCTTCCCAATCTTATTTCCTTCTCACATTTCAAAATATAATCATGCCTCCCCAACAGTCCCCCAAAGTCTTAACTCATTCTAATATTAACTCAAAATTCCAAAGTTCAAAATCTCATCTGAGACAAGGCAAGTTCCTTCCACCTATGAGCCTGAAAAATAAAAAAGAAGTTACTAACTTCTAAGATACAATGAGAATACTAGCATTGGGTAAACATTCCCATTTCAAAAGGGATAAATCTGCCAAAAGAAAGGAACTACAGGCCCCATGCAAGTCCAAAACCCAGCAGGGCAGTCATTAAATCTTAAAGCTCCAAAATAACCTCTTTTGACTCCATGTCTCATGTGCAGGTCACATTGGTGTGAGAAGTGCTCTCTTCAGGCCTTGGGCAGCTCTGGCCCTGTGACTTTGCAGGGTTCAGCCCCCATGGTTGCTCTCACAGGTTGGCATTGAGTGTGGCTTTTCCAGGTACATGGTGCAAGCTGTTGGTGGCTCTAACATTCTGGGGTCTGGAGGACGGTGGCTCTCTTTGTGCAGCTCCACTAAGCAGGGCCCCAGTGGGGACTCTTTGTGGAGGCTCCAACTCAACATTTTTCCTTCATACTGCCCTAGCAGAGGTTCTCCATGAGGCTTCTGCCCCTGCAGCAGGCTTCTGTCTGGACATCCAGGCTTTTCCATATATCCTCTGAAATCTAGGAGGAGGCTCCCAGGCCTCAATCCTTGCACTCTGCACCTGCAGGCTTAATATCACATGGAAATTTCCAAGGCTTATGACTTGCACCCTCTGAAGCAGTGGCCTGAGCTATACGCCTTTGAGCCATGGCTGAAGTTGAAGTGGCTGGGAGGTGGAGAGCAGTGTCCTGAGGCTGCATAGGGCAGCAGAGTCCCTGGGCCTAGCCCACAAAAGCGTTCTTTCCTCCTAGGTCTCTGGGCCTATGATGGGAGGGGCTGCTGCAAAGGTCTCTGAAATGCCTTTGAGGCCTTTTTTCCACTATCTTGGCTATTAGCACTTGGATCCTTTGTATGTATGCAAATTTCTGCAGCCTGCTTAAATTCCTCGCCTGAAAATGGGCTTTTCTTTTCTACCACATAGCCAAGCTGCAAATTTTCCAAACTTATATGCTCTGTTTCCCATTTAAATATCAGTTCCAACTTCAGGTCATTTCTTTGCTCACACATATGAGCATAGGCTGTAAGAAACAGCCAGGTCACATCTTGAACACTTTGCTGCTTAGAAATTTCTTCTGCCAGACATCCTAAATTACCACTCTCAAGTTCAAAGTCCCACAGATCTCTAGAGCAGGGGCATAATGCAGCTAAGCAGTTTGATAAGGCATTTCAAAAGTTACCTTTACTCATTCCCAATAAGTTCCTCATTTCCATCTGAGACATCTTCAGGCTGGACTTCATTGTCCACATCACTATCAGCATTTTAATCACAACCATTAAATAACTCTCAAGGATGTTCCAAACCTTCCCTCAACTTCCTGTCTTTTAGCCCTCCACATTCTTACAACTTCCGCCGATTTCCCAGTTTCAAAGTTGCTTTCACATTTTTGGGTATCTTTATAGCAATATTCTACTCCTAGTACCAATTTTCTGTATTAGGCTATTCTCACATTGCCACAAACAAACACATGAGCTTGGGTAATTTATAAAGAAAAGAGGTTTAATTGGCTCATGGTTCTATAGACTGCACAGGAAGCACAATGCTGGCATCTGCTTGGCTTCTGGGAAGGCCTCAGGAAGCTTACAATTATGGTGGAAGGCAAAGGGGGAGCAGATATGTCTTCAAGGTAGGAGCAGGAGCAAGAGAGAGAGAAGGGAGGTGCCACATACTTTTAAACAACCAGAACTCAGTATCTTGATGACAGTACCAAGGGGGAAATCTGCCCCCAGGATCCAATCACCTCGCACCAGGCCCCACCTCCAACATCGGGGATTACATGAGATTTGGGTGGGGACACAGATCCAAACCATATCAAAAAGCTACCCAAGTGATTTTAATGTGCAGCTAGAGTTGAGTACCATTGCTCTGATAAATTTCTTATCTTATACATGAACAAGAAAAGACTTCAAGAGCTTAAATAACTGACCCCAAATAAAGACCATACAGTCAATTACTGGCCAAGACTCTGACCTGCTCTATTACCCTATTGGAAAACCTCCGCAGCAGTCACACTTTGGGTCAATTTCTTATGGAGGATAGCTACAGTCTTTATGTCTTTAAATCTAAATCTAGATATATTATTTGAGTAGTACTAGCATACTCTGTCGGACCTTTTGAGAATAAGGACTGTTCCAGAACTATCTGTGCTATGTGGCCTTGGGATCTGGAGGTGGTGACAGGCTCAGATTCTAGAGTCAGGAAAGTCTGGTTTCAAATGGTAGCTCAGCCACTGACAGCTCTGCACCCTTGGACAAGTTACTTGGCATCTCTGAACTTCAGTTTCTTTGTAATGTGAATGCTTTGTCAACACAGACTGGTTTCTTGGTTGTGAAGACTAAATAAGATAAGGCCATAAAGTCTCAGCACATAATTAGTGCCTTTTAGGAAGCCAGTGACTTATCCATTAGCTGCTGGTGCAATTTTACCTTTTAAATGATAGCAGTACTAGTAATTATTACTGTTGTTGTTCTTCTTACATTCCATGCATTTGCCTTCCAGATAGGTGGTTCTTAAGCAGAGGTGATTTTGAACCCCCAGGAAACATTTGGCAATGTCTATAGGTATTTTGATTGTTATAACAGGGGTGGAAGTTTGGGGACAGTGGTGGGGTGCCAGTGACACCAGTGGGTAGAGGTCAAGGATGCCACTAAATGCTCAGAATGCACAGGCAGCCTCCCAACAACAAAGACCTATCTAACCCAATGGTGCGAAGGTCAAGAGACTCTGCTGCTGTAGACATCCATAAGGAATTGGGAGTTTGAGGGCCCAGAGCCACTGGGTGGTGACAGGATGATAATTCTCAATTTTTGCTGTTGTGTGGCAAGGGGGCAATGTGTTTAGGGGGTTGCAAACAGCCCCATCTCTACTCTCAATCACCACAGAGGAAGGACTTTCCAACTCTTTACATACGAGTTGCTGTGGTAACCCGAAAATAATTACCCTGAGGTTTATACTCCTTAGAGGTGCTGTGAGGATAATCTTGCACCTAAAGTTTAGAAACACTGGTATGAAGGGCTAAAAAAGACAAGAGGATTGCATCAGATGCCACAGGAGTGCTGTCTTTCTCCATGCTTGTGTTTTGGGCACCTGGGGGTTGCATTAGCCTCCTCTCTCACGAGCTCATCATTTGTAAAGGACAGCCGCCAAAGTCGGCAAGTATGAAACAGTTGTCAAGTGGAGAACTTGCTCAGCTTTCTTGCTGGAGCCTTGTGTCTTAACTTATTTATGTTAAAAAATAAAAGGAGCACAATTCTCCTGGGCAAGCTCTGCTATGTGAGAAGGGAAGAATGCATGTAGAACTTCTCGTTCAGAGTTCAAAACATTTTCGTGATCACCGTAGCTGTTGAAAGTGGCTGCTGTTGAGCAAGTGGTCAGTAGGTGGCGCTACGTCATCGCTGAGAGGACGCCCCTGCCCTAGACCTGAATTACTGTCAGTCTTGGAGCGCGCACACCCCAGAGTGAAAAATATAGTAACAGGAAAGATTTAGTTCTTAAAATAAGTCAGCAGCTCAGCGAAGCAAATACTACCTCGGCAGGTACATTTTCTTTCTTGAACTGATGGAAAAGGGCATTTACTGCCTGCAGGCTTCTGGCTACAGAGAGCAAACAATCAAAATATTCAATTAAATGAAACCACGCAGCAGGCCTGGCCCCAGAAAAGAATGAGAACCAGCTGGGCTCAGCCCTGTGTCTGGGATCCGGTACCGATGTTCCTCTGTACTGACACGTCCAGAGCGAATGTCGAGTCACGAGTCACCCAAGCACGGTTTTCTCTGTCCAGTGAAGGCTTTGGGTGCTGAGATGTGCAGTTGTAACATGCAACATGGAGACCCTTTTAGTGATCCAGCTAGATCTTCTTACATTATGGGAAACTTGGCCGTACATGTAGGTGAGGACACCACCTTTCCCACCTACGTGAGAAGGTAGGAGAGTGGAGATCCCCTGAGGTGCTGGAACAGGAGTGTTGTCATAGTGATGGGGGGCCAGTCACAGGGCTCACCAGTCCCTTTGGCGCAGTCTCTGCCTCAATTTTAAGGGGATTTGGAATCACTGGATCAGATGCAAGTTCACCATCACGTTGCCACTTTTTTCCACAATCTATAGCCCCCACTGTGAAAGCTCCAGTGGGTCATGCTTTAGAAAGGGGAGGGAGGTAAAGAGTGGGTGGGGGGCTTTGAATTCAATAGTCCTATATCCCAGCTCTGCCACTGGTGAGCTCTGTGACCTTGCAAATGCCATTTTGCTTAAGCCTCAAAGCTGTCCTCTGTAAAATATGCATAGAATGGGCAGGAGGGTTGCCAATGAGCTGCTTGAAATGAGTTCACAACTCTTGGAAGTGGAGAAAGCTTACAAATAAAGTGGCCAGACAGCCACATGTGATCTTAGAAGAACTGTTGAACCCAGACAGAGGCTTCAAAAATGGAGATGGGCAAATGCCATTCCCACCATGCAAATCCCTTTCTCATTTTTGGTTGTGGCTGCCCAGACTTGGTCCCTACCCATGCTTAATACATTCTTACAATTTATTCTGCTGCCCTTCAGCTTGACTTATAATAATGTAATGACGGCTATCAGGGTTGGAACAGCAAGCACGATACCAGCACTTTAGGAAGATTAGTTTCCTCTATTTAACGCTCATGATTACCTGCAAGGTAAGTATTATCACACCGGGTACAGATGAGGAAATGAAGGCAAATCTCTGTGCAAAGTCCTGGGTGGGTGGTCCAGAGAGTCGGGAGCCTGACTTGGGTTTATCTGAGAAAACAGGTGGGCAGTAAACTCAACTGCTCCACGTGAGATGCAGAAGTTCTGCCATTTTTTTCTCAGATTATAAAGTGTCAGAGGCTGCTCTGGAAAAAAAAGGTGCAATCATTAATGGTGCTTCAAAGGACATACAGGCCCATGCACACATCCTTCTGTGTAGGTACAGAGCATTATTTTTATCCTGAGTTGCACACATTTATCATGCTATTAATAGCATGGACTCAACTGGGTGTCCCACAGAGTGATTCTTCTAATGACCAGTTAGGAAATTTGCCAACAAGTAAGGGGGAGGTGAGCCTACTTTCTGGTCTGGGCCTGAGTGACTCCCCATCTTCCTCCATTTGGTTGAGAACAGGCTAGAGGTCAGACCACAGCCACTGGGATACTGACCCAGAGCTTTCCGGACCAGCGCCTCTTTAGGGCTGAACACTCACCTTCCTGCAGTACAAAGCTGTGGGCAGTCTCTAGTGCCCTTCTGAGGTCAGGTTGTTGGGGTGGAAATAGTTCTTGAAATGCCTCTGATTTCTAGCTTGCTAGCATCTCATTGTCTCCCTTAGAGTTTCAGTCTCCCTTAGAGTCCTCACACCTTGTCAAAACAGATGCTTCCTGGAACAGGATCTCTGAGCTGTGGAATGGAAAGTGCCTTTATCATCTTTGCTTGTCTCCTAACAGGTTTGTCCCTTGTCATTCTAGGTCAGTTTCAGGTAGGGTGGCAGGAGAAGGGAATTTGTTGAGGGCCCACCGTACTTCAGGTACTTATTAGGTGCCTTATATACATTATCTCACTTAATACTGAAAACCACCCTGTCAGGTGGGTGTAATTAGCTCTGACTTAGAGATGTTTTCAAGGAAGACCTTGTTTCTAACCGTGCAACTTGCAAATGTTGCACTTGGGATTTAAAGCTCAGATCTGAGCTCTTTCTAGTACATCTTACTCTTGAAATGTGTGCCTTAACACATTTATTTAATCATCTTTTTTTGCAAAAAGGACGGTGTTAGGCAATCTAGAGTGAGGCATGGTTCTTGCCCTGAGGGAACTCCAGCACAGTTGTGGGAGGAAGATTCACACAGATTAATGAATAATGTGAAGAAATGTCACACATGTCCAATGAGAAGAGATGATGTGTGCTACAGGACTTCAGCTGAGGAAGAGATGCCTGCGTGGCCAGAGGAGCCTCATGGAAAAGGTAGGAAATGAATTTGTATTTGAAACATGAATAAGATTTGGGTGGGGGCAGAGATGGGACACATTACACTTGCAGCGAACCCACCTAGTGTGTTCTGAGAACAGAGCAGCTTCATGATGGGAATAGGGGTGGAAGAGCAATCCATTTGGGGTGGGAGCCTTAATGCCAGGTTCTGGAATTTGGACTTGGTCCTGAAGGCAATGGGGGAGCTACCAGCATTTTCTGAATGGGGTGGCGAGGAGGAATGACTTGAGAAAAATAGAACTTTTAGAAATACTAACGAGGAAACAAAGGGTGGAAAGGATTGGCGAAAAGAGAGACTAGGGAGGAGGGAAGAAGGGAGAAGACTTAGGAAGCTGACCATTTACCCATCATGTAAGTGCCAAGTAATATGCTAAGAAACTTTGTGTCACCTATAATCTCTTATCCTCAGTCAGTCCCTATGCAACATCTATTATTATCCCAGGTTCATAAGATGTTCATGTGTCATTACCATCCAACAAACCTGTTTTCTCTTCTTCCTGAGAATACAGCTAGACCAAATATTCCAGGCTCTTTAGGTGTGGCCATGGGTATCCCTTCCAGGCCTGGCTTACACAATCTCCCTGGGCAATCTCTCCTCCTCTTGCCCTGTCTGCTG
Organism: Rhinopithecus roxellana; assembly: GCF_007565055.1. Taxonomy (NCBI): domain Eukaryota; kingdom Metazoa; phylum Chordata; class Mammalia; order Primates; family Cercopithecidae; genus Rhinopithecus; species Rhinopithecus roxellana. Next base: position 85,713,301 of record NC_044556.1, on the reverse strand, counting down.
GATGTTGATGAACAAGGTGACCATTGTGGCTAGCTACTTGGGGCTTGTCTTTCCCTGCTTCATTCTATGGATTCCAACAGAGACTCCTGCCTTAGCAGGGAAGGGACAGGAGGCAGCTGAGACCAGCGTCCGGACATCAGTGATTGTAGTTTCAAGGGGAGCATTGGAGTCTCTCATGGGCTGATCCATGGACTGCATGTGCCACATTATCTGTACTCAGGGTATTTGGAGAGGGGAATTGTGGAAAGAAACTGGCCATCCTGCTTCTCTGGGCAGATAGGGGCTAAGTGTGGTTATGGTTTGAAAATTAAAACAAACATGTTTTATCCTTTTTTTGTTTTTTGAGATGAAGTCTCACTCTGTCGCCTGGACTGGAGTGCAGTGGCGGGATCTCAGCTCACTGCAGCCTCTGCCTCCCAGGTTCAAGTGATTCTCCAAGATGTGATAATTTAGTTACCAAATGACGGCAGTGAGAATGAAAATCAAGTAACAAAAGATGATCAATACTATGGGGTGAATAAATACCACATTTGGTGATTGATTCAAGATTTAAGATATCACAAGTATAGCTTAGAGATAAGTGATTAGGGATCTAAGGGAGGAGTTCACGAGAACTCTCTCTGCCTGTCTCAAGCCAAACTCCCGACATGTGCTTTGGTTCCTAAACCCTCCCTCCAATCAAGTGGTTTGCTTCTGTGATTACTTTTTTCCCCCTGACATCTTCATATTTTCCTTCTCCCCTGGCTCATACTTATCAGCATATGAATATGCTGGAATCTCCTAACATAAAACGCCTCGTACTAGACTTAGTTTTGACTCTGCTCCATCTCTCTTCTCCTGTTTCTCTTAAAGCTCCTGGGAAGGGCTGTGTGCTCTTGCTGTCTCTGCTTCATCCCTCATCTCCCATTCTCTCACAGGTTCCCTCCCATGCACCACTGAAACTACCCTTGTCTCCTCTCTTTCGAGCTCCAGGTTGCCAAAGCCAATGGTCGATGCTCAGTCTACACCCTCCTGGGGCCCTGGGCTCGGCCAACTCTTCTTGAGATGTTTCTTTGCTTTGCTTCTGGGAAAGTGCACTCCTGATTTTCTTCTAACTTTCAGGCAGCAACAGCTCCTTCTGTCTCCAGGCTGCCTTTTTGTTTTTCTCTGATTTTTTTTTTATTTTATTTTATTTTTTTAAGATGGTGTCTATTTTCTATAGACACAACAGGTTTCTCTGTTGCCCAGGCTGGAGTGCAATGGCATGATCTTGGCTCAATGCAACCTCCGCCTCTGGGTTCAAGTGATTCCCCTGTCTCAGCCTCCCAAGTAGCTGGAATTACAGGTGTGTGCCACTAATTCTGGCTAATTTTTGTATTTTTAGTAGAGACAGGATTTCACCATGTTGGCCAGGCTGATCTTGAACTCCTGACTTCAGGTGATCCGCCTGCCTCAGCCTCTCAAAGTGTTGGGATTAGAGGTGTGAGCCGATGCACCCGGCCCAGGCTGCCTTTTCATTCTCCTCCAAGTCTCCAAATATCAACACACCCCGGGACAGGTCGTCTGCTTCTTTTCTTTCTCCAGGTTCCCTTACTGAATGAGCTCATCTTGACCCAGAGCGTTCAATATCTGTGTGAAACATTAGAAACTCCTAAAACTGTAAGAAAAAGACAAGAAAATGGAGGCCTCCCCACCATGCTCTCCTAAGCCTGCTGTATTTTTGTCCACAGTGCTCATCACCACCTGACATTATATTTTATGTTTACTCTTGGCTTATTTTGTGAGTTCCCCCATCCATGAGGACAGCGGCCCTGTCCCACTCACTGCTGCAGCCCCCGCCCCTGGGCAATGCCCACACAGGGTAGGCACTCAGTCTGTTCTTGTGGGATATGTGACAGGACAGAGCCTGGCTCCTGATGAGGAACGTGAGTCAAGGGAGAAGCTGGTTTGGGAAAACGGGGACTGATCCCGTGTTGGGCCTGCTGAGCTGCAGGCCACCCAGGTGGAGGTGTTCCACATGCTGGACATTCCAGGCTGCAGCCTTGGGAAGGCCTAAGTTGCAGATGTGTGTTTTCATCAAGGTGCTGCTGGACTAGGCATGGTGGCTCACGCCTGTAATCCCAGCAGGCGTGAGAGGCCAAGGTGGGTGGATCACTTGAGGTCAGGAGTTGGAGACCAGGCTGGCCAACATGGTGAAATACCATCTCTACTGAAAAGATGACAATTAGCTGGGTATGGTGGCACGTGCCTGTAATCCCAGCTACTCGGGAGGCTGAGGCAGGAGAATCGCTTGAACCTGGGAGGCGGAAGTTGCAGTGAGCTGAGATTGTGCCACTGCACTCCAGCCTGGGCTACAGAGTGAAGCTCCATCTCAAAAAAAAAAAAAAAAAAAAGAAGAAAAAAGAAAATTTGCTGCTGAAGTCAAAGGATGGGTGAGCCTCTAGGACCCAGGAGATCAGTAACAGGGGCCTAAAGTTGGGGAAATGGGGTGCAGGTTGGGGCTGAGGAACAATGGGGAGCACAGAGATGTTATTTTGTCTGGGAAAGAAGGCAAGAGGTTCAAAAAAGATGGGCTGGCTAGCAGTTTGAAACATTGTAGAAAATCAAATAAAATGTGCTGAATTTGGTAATTAGGTCATTGGAGAATGCAGCTGAGTGGAGCAGAACTGATGATATTTCAGGAGCTTCAAATATTGGAGTATTGCAGGCTATTGTGACAGGGGTTTGATAAGGGAAGGAGAGTAAGGTAAAGGATGGCAGTTTAAGGGGGCAGCAGCGTGTGCAATAGGAAAGGTGTTTTGTCCCTTAATGTTGGGGAGGCCTGGGGACATGTGACACCCTGCTTATCAGAGCTTCTGAAGACCTAGGGTATACAGATGAGCAAAACCAACAAGTTCATTTAACAGATTATTTACATCAACAAATAATATTTATACACTGGCTTAAAGAAATCAACACATTTATATAGCGCAGCATTCAAACAATGTTCTGCTGTGTGCAGTGGGTCACACCTATAGTTGCAATCCTTTGGAAAGAGAGGAAGGAATATCACTTGAGCTCAGGAGTTTGAGACCAGTGTGGGCAACATAGTGAGACCCTCATCTCTACAAAAAGTAAAATAAAATAAAAAATTAGCTGGGCATGGTGACACACGCCTGTGGTCCCAGCTACTCAGGAGGCGGAGGCAGGAGGATCTCTTGAGCACAGGAAGGCTGCAGTGAACCATGATCATGCCACTGCACTCCAGCCTGCGTGACAAAGCATGATACTGTCTCAACAAAACAAAATGAAACAAAACAGCCAATCAAATACCCTCCAAAACAGTGTTCTGCAACTAACAAATTAGCTCTACGATTGATCATAATCTAAGTTCTTAACAAATTGATGACATATATGAATCTTAGCCACACCCAAGAGCTGAGTTTTCTCCTAGAGATGTTAGGAGCTCAGGGATGAAGCTGTTTCAGATTACAACTTCATTACCAATTTGACCCAAAAGACTCTTTTCAGAGATGGGGTCCACCCAGCAGGAATTTTCTCACTTGATCGAGAGTAAGGTGTTAAGGCCAAACACTCTCACTTAGAGATAAATTGATTAGTGAAGTCGATGTGTGGGTTTTGATTCATTCATACTGGGCCTTACTCATTAAGCTAATATGTTGAATTCCTACTGTATGCCATACCCATTGCAAGACACTGTGGATGATCCCAAGAGGAGTAAAAATGGTGATCTCTGTCCACAGGAAGACATGAAAATGCCTAACATTTTTGTAAGCCCTATGCTTTGCAAATCCTTTCTCATATGAGATCTGAGAGATGAGTTTTATTACTATCTTAGTTTTTGTCTGGGCACAGCAGCTTATGCCTGTAATCCCATTGCTTTGGGAGGTTGAGGTGGGAGGATTGCTTGAGCCTAGGAGTTCGAAGCTGCAGTGAGCCGTGATTGCACCACTGTACTCCAGCTGGGGCAACAGAGCAAGACCCTGCCTGTCTTTCCAAAAAATCAAGAAAAAACCTAAACAAAAAAAATTATCTTATCTTAGCTTTTATAGTTGAGGTTGAGTAAACTGCTCAAGTTTGTACAGGAGTAGAGATTGGCCTAATAAGTGGAGGAGGGGAAAAGGCTTGAGGGAGAAAGCAAGATTGGGGAAGTCAGAACAAGGGGAGGGTAACCTGAGCCCAGGAAAGGGGGCCTTTGGAAGGGAGAGTGGTTGGTCTTCTCAGATGTGGTGGAAGGAAAAAGTACAGGGGTAAAGTGGAGGAAATGGGCACATTCGTTCTGTGGTCCCCAAATCATGGTGAAATGCGAGATGAGATGGTAGGCTTTGTGAGAGAGTAAGAGTTTTAGGGAGGGTAAGGCAGGTTTGACCCCAGCACTGTGGGCAGTGGGAAGGCCTCAGCAGAACCACAGGGAGTCTGGTGACAGTTAGGTGTTTGGATTCCCTGGAAGCTCAGTGACCCTGGAGCAGGGATAGGGAAGCAGCATTCAGGACTGCAAATGGGCACTGGGTTCTTCCCTTTTTCTTGATTATTAGATCCTATGGTGAAGACATTGGGTTTTCTCATTTTGAAAAATGACGTGTTAGTTTGTGCAGTGCATAAACTAAGTACAAAATACTTTTTGTAGGGGATTCAATTTACGGTCTCCTAGCTACTTTTAAAAGCAGGCTCTGGTGATGAGGAGCCCAGAGAGCTGCTTTTTCCTGCTTTTCATCCTAAGTTTCATTCCACACTATTTAATGACTTCACACTCAATGTGAGAGATGATGCTGTGTGAAACATAAAAATGAATCAGACATTGGTTCTGTCCTCAGGAAGCTTTAAACTATGATTTGAACTTAAAAGTATTAAGTGCTAAAAGAGAGGAAAAAATGAAGTGAGGAGAAGGGGATGGTCACGTCCATGGGGGATAACTGGAAAAGCTTCATGGAGAAGTGGGCCTTGAAAGAGTCTGGGTTTGGCCAATGCAGAGGGAAGTGTAGTCCAACTGCACTCAGTAGGTGTTTTTTGAATGAATGAATAAAAGCTGAATATGATGTCACCTAGTAATGTGATCAGAAAGGAGGACCAAGTCCAAATAAAGATAACGACAAATTTGTAACCCATATCATGCCCCAGACACTTTTCAAACACACTTTTACATATTGTTAACTTGATCTTCATGACAGCCCTATGACACAGGGGCCATGATTTCCAAGTTTATGGATGAGAAAACCGGCCCAGAGAGGATAAGTAACTTGCCCAAACATTCCCAGTTTGTGAGTGGTGAGCAGATTCGACTCTCGGCCATGTTACTGGAAGACTGATGCCAAGAAGTAAGCATCCTTCTTGTACTTTTGTTTGCTATCATCAGCCTGATCCACAGGCCTGAATGCACAAGCCCTCACCTCCATTTTGATCTCATTATTGTATGCATCCTCTCTCTGGTTAACGCCTCCCACGCCTATGCTCACTCTCTTTCCGAGGCTGGTGATGGCATTGGGAGGCTGCAGGTGGCACCAGGGACCTCATGGGCAGAATCCCAGGGGAGCACAGGCTATTTCTGGACAGCTCACCGCAGACTCAGGCGGTGAGTGGTAATTACAAATAACTGCAGCAACGGGTCTTAGTTTAACCTTGCTCATTTGCAGAGTTCTGCGTTTTTGATTTTGTAGATTTTGCAGCATGGTATTAATGCCAAAATAATTTGGATAAATATAAGCCCCGCAAACTCCTTGGCCTGTGGTCAAGTTTTTCCTTCTCCGTGTCTAGTTTTTTATATGCACTGATGAATAGGCCAATCTGTGTGCCGGTATTAATAAGATTCACCACAGCGATGAAATTGCTTCATCATGCCTCTGCAGCTCAGAACTTGGGGATGGGGTGTTGAATTGACAGGAACAACTCTGACGTGTGTCAAAGGACTTGTGTCTGGAAAAGGAAAGGGAACCTAAGAGGGTCCCATGTATTTGCTGTATATTATAACAGCTTATGCTGAACCTATGTCAAGGCACGAGGACCTTCTGACATCTAAGACCTGGTAACATCACTCCATTTGGCTTTATGATTGGGCTTTAACAGTGACCACCAACATGAGGATCCACCATATGCCAGGAACAGGGTATGATATTGGAGAGCTACCAATGCCTGAGGTTTGAACCCTGCCTTGGGGGAACCCAGCTTTGCAGAAAAGATAGTTACATAAATGCATGACTCATGCTGCCATGTGCATGGACTGTCCCAGAGGTGGGTATAGGGTGCCCAGGAACACAGATGATGGGGCATGAGGAGGGAAGGAAGGCTGAGATGGCTACAGAGAGGAGCTGACCACTGAAGGATGGTGATATAGTTTGCATATTTGTCCCCTCCAAATCTTATGTTGAAATGTGATCTCCAGTGTTGGAGGTGGGGCATAGTGGGAGGTGTTGGGTCATGGAGGTGGCTCTCTCATGAATTGCTTAGTGCCATCTCTATGGTGATGAGTGAGATTTTGCTCTATTAGTTCATGCAAGAGCTGTTTGTTAAAAGGAGTCTGGCACCTCCTCCTCTCTGTCTTATTCTTTCTCTTGCCTTGTGACACACCTGCTTCCCCTTCACCTTCTGCCATGACTGTAAGCATCCTGAGGGCCTCACCAGAAGCAAATGTTGGCACTGTGCTTCTTGTACTGTCTGCAGAAACATGAGTCCAAATAAACATCTTTTCTTTATAAATTGCTCAGCCTCATATATTCCTTTGCAATGAAATAGAGTTAACACAGATGGGTAAATGTGATTGATCTCGTGTTAGTGGATTTACTATTTAGTTTGAAGGGTCTGCTTGGGATAGTATGATGTTCTACATGAAGTGATTGGGTGAAAGACAGACTCATACACAGATTTATCACAACCTTTGTAGTCTGAATGCCACAGTTTCCTCATAACTCTTGCCACTTTCCCCCACCCCAACCTCCGAGGACCAAGAGTCAGGTGACCCTAGTGGTTTGATTCCCACTTCTGTGGTGCAGAGGGCTGGACTCAGGCATGAGTGACCCAAGGAAGGTGAGGCCCTTGTCTCCAGAGTCTTGTCTAGAGCTTGGTTTCCACCTCCCTGGAATGGCTATGAGGAAGTTGGTGAGGGAGTCGCCTAGAGATTACCTAGCTACCTCCATCCTGGTCTCTCAACTCTAGTAGGATTGGCACTGCTGTAGGCCCTGGGATATTGCTAAGAGTAGAGGAATGCAGCTGGAGAGAGCTGGGAAGGGGAAACAAAGACGTGCAGAGGGGGATTTTGATGCCGAGCCTTGGTAACATTAACTCTTATTTTCAAAGCTCCTTTTTCCCCACTCATCCACCTCTCACACATGTGTGCCATGCATCTGACTTAGCAGCAGGATTAAGTGTGCCCCTGGATTCAGGGCACAGAGGTGAAGGTGAGCCGTCTGACATTCTCATCTGCACGCAGGGATAAACTGTGCTTGAATCTAATCCACAAACGAACGTGTAAAGCTATTAGGCAGGCCTTGAGGCAGGATTTTATTGGACAAAAGTGTCTATCGTGGCTATTCATACCTGATAGATAGTTTTGGAAAGACTGAGTGTGCATATTAATTCCCTTCCTCTACAAAATGAAACCTACTTGCCAGCAGTATTGGCTTGTTTCACAACAGGCCAGAATCCACACTGATGAATAGAAGTGATGGTTGTAGAATTCAATTTTGGGCTAAACTACATGCTTGGGGAGGCTGTACCCTCCTCTGATGGTAGTTCGCTCTCTGGCTTAACTGCTCTGGGCTCTGGTATTTTGTTCCTTTCTTTGCCAATTGGTGATGGAAATCTTTCGCCTGTTTTTTTTTTTTTTTTTTTTTTTTTTTTTTTTTAAAACAAGGGCATGCAAAGTTAATAAGATGGCTGAAAATTTCTCTGCAGCTACAAATTGGTCCAGGAATCTCTATTTGGTGTAAATTCATATGTGGAGCATAAAATCAGACAGAAACCTGAAAAGCGCTTGGCCATTTACCCTTTTACTTTTATTTTTGGCTTCAGTGCCTTTCAGAGAAGCAAGTGCCGAGGAATATGGGCAGGGACATGAGCGGCAAAGGCTCCGGCAGTGTGCAGTACTTGAGGGTCCATGTCTAGGAAAATGCGAGGCTTGGGATAAGCAGTCCTTTTATACAGTAGTTTTGGGAAAGAAAATTGATTTTGGATTCTCTTTTTTTGGTGATGGTTTTCCTAAAGGGAAATAATGGCCATTTACAGACTCCAGAAGAAGAGATCATTTGAGTAGCCGTGGCATCTAATTGCTATTTTCTCTTTATTTTAAAGCATATTTTCTAAAAGGCAAATCACAGAACATTACTCCTGAGTGACGTTCCATGATAAGAATTTTGTGGTCATAGTGGCCTGGGAAGCCTGAAAAGTGTAGTACATCTTAGAGATTTACAGCTCACGTTAGCAGGTTAAAGACTCTGAGAAGTCCTGCAGAGAAGAAATGGGTTTACATTTGTTTAACCAAGTACTTCCCAAACTTATTTGACATGAAATTCTTTTTTTTTTAATCATTATTATACTTTAAGTTCTAGGGTACATGTGCATAACGTGCAGGTTTGTTACATATGTATACTTGTGCCATGTTGGTGTGCTGCACCCATCAACTCGTCAGCACCCATCGACTCGTCATTTACATCAGGTATAACTCCCAGTGCAATCCCTCCCCCCTCCCCCCTCCCCATGATAGGCCCTGGTGTGTGATGTTCCCCTTCCCGAGTCCAAGTGATCTCATTGTTCAGTTCCCACCTATGAGTGAGAACATGCGGTGTTTGGTTTTCTGTTCTTGTGATAGTTTGCTAAGAATGATGGTTTCCAGCTGCATCCATGTCCCTACAAAGGACACAAACTCATCCTTTTTTATGGCTGCATAGTATTCCATGGTGTATATGTGTCACATTTTCTTAATCCAGTCTGTCACAGATGGACATTTGGGTTGATTCCAAGTCTTTGCTATTGTGAATAGTGCTGCAATAAACATACATGTGCATGTGTCTTTATAGCAGCATGATTTATGATCCTTTGGGTATATACCCAGTAATGGGATGGCTGGGTCATATGGTACATCTAGTTCTAGATCCTTGAGGAATCGCCATACTGTTTTCCATAATGGTTGAACTAGTTTACAATCCCACCAACAGTGTAAAAGTGTTCCTATTTCTCCACATCCTCTCCAGCACCTGTTGTTTCCTGACTTTTTAATGATTGCCATTCTAACTGGTGTGAGATGGTATCTCATTGTGGTTTTGATTTGCATTTCTCTGATGGCCAGTGATGATGAGCATTTTTTCATGTGTCTGTTGGCTGTATGAATGTCTTCTTTTGAGAAATGTCTGTTCATATCCTTTGCCCACTTTTTGATGGGGTTGATAGATGTCTATTAGGTCTGCTTGCTGCAGAGATGAGTTCAATTCTTGTATATCCTTGTTAACTTTCTATCTCGTTGATCTGTCTAATGTTGACAGTGGGGTGTTGAAGTCTCCCATTATTATTGTATGGGAGTCTAAGTCTCTTTGTAAGTCTCTAAGGACTTGCTTTATGAATCTGGGTGCTCCTGTATTGGGTGCATATATATTTAGGATAGTTAGCTCTTCCTGTTGAATTGATCCCTTTACCATTATGTAATGGCCTTCTTTCTCTCTTTTGATCTTTGATGTTTTAAAGTCTGTTTTATCAGAGACTAGGATTGCAACCCCTGCTTTTTTTGTTCTCCATTTGCTTGGTAGATCTTTCTCCATCCCTTTATTTTGAGCCTATGTATGTCTCTGCATGTGAGATGGGTCTCCTGAATACAGCAGACTGATGGGTCTTGACTCTTTATCCAGTTTGCCAGTCTGTGTCTTTTAATTGGAGCATTTAATCCATTAACATTTAAGGTTAATATTGTTATGTGTGAACTTGATCCTGCCATTATGATATTAACTGGTTATTTTGCTCATTAGTTGATGCAGCTTCTTCCTAGCCTCGATGGTCTTTACATTTTGGCATGTTTTTACAATGGCTGGTACCGGTTGTTCCTTTCCATGTTTAGGGCTTCCTTCAGGGTCTCTTGTAGGGCAGGCCTGGTGGTGACAAAATCTCTAAGCATTTGCTTATCTGTAAAGGATTTTATTTCTCCTTCACTGATGAAACTTAGTTTGGCTGGATATGAAATTCTGGGTTGAAAATTCTTTTCTTTAAGAATGTTGAATATTGGCCCCCACTCTCTTCTGGCTTGTAGAGTTTCTGCCGAGAGATCTGCTGTTAGTCTGATGGGCTTCCCTTTGTGGGTAACCTGACCTTTCTCTCTGGCTGCCCTTAAGATTTTTTCCTTCATTTCAACTTTGGTGAATCTGGCAATTATGTGTCTTGGAGTTGCTCTTCTCGAGGAGTATCTTTGTGGCGTTCTCTGTATTTCCTGAATTTGAATGTTGGCCCGCCCTACTAGGTTGGGGAAGTTCTCCTGGATGATATCCTGAAGAGTGTTTTCCAACTTGGTTCCATTTTCCCCCTCACTTTCAGGCACCCCAATCAGACGGAGATTTGGTCTTTTTACATAATCCCATACTTCTTGCAGGCTTTGTTCATTTCTTTTTCTTCTTTTCTCTTTTGGTTTCTCTTCTTGCTTCATTTCATTCATTTGATCCTCAATCTCTGATACTCTTTCTTCCAGTTGATCGAGTCGGTTACTGAAGCTTGTGCATTTGTCACGTATTTCTCGTGTCATGGTTTTCATCTCTGTCATTTCGTTTATGACCTTCTCTGCATTAATTATTCTAGCTATCAATTCTTCCACTCTTTTTTCAAGATTTTTAGTTTCTTTGCACTGGGTACGTAATTCCTCCTTTAGCTCTGAGAAGTTTGATGGACTGAAGCCTTCTTCTCTCATCTCGTCAAAGTCATTCTCCATCCAGCTTTGATCCGTTGCTGGCGATGAGCTGCGCTCCATTGCAGGGGGAGATGCGCTCTTATTTTTTGAATTTCCAGCTTTTCTGCCCTGCTTTTTCCCCATCTTTGTGGTTTTATCTGCCTCTGGTCTTTGATGATGGTGATGTACTGATGGGGTTTTGGTGTAGGTGTCCTTCCTGTTTGATAGTTTTCCTTCTGACAGTCAGGACCCTCAGCCGTAGGTCTGTTGGAGATTGCTTGAGGTCCACTCCAGACCCTGTTTGCCTGGGTATCAGCAGCAGAGGTTGCAGAAGATAGAATATTGCTGAACAGCGAGTGTACCTGTCTGATTCTTACTTTGGAAGCTTCCTCTCAGGGGTGTACTCCACCGCGTGAAGTGTGGGATGTCAGTCTGCCCCTAGTGGGGGATGTCTCCCAGTTAGGCTACTCAGGGGTCAGGGACCCACTTGAGCAGGCAGTCTGTCCATTCTCAGATCTCAACCTCCATGTTGGGAGATCCACTGCTCTCTTCAAAGCTCTCAGACAGAGTCGTTTGCGTCTGCAGAAGTTTCTGCTGCTTTCGTTGTTGTTGTTGTTTAGCTGTGCCCTGTCCCCAGAGGTGGAGTCTACCGAGACAGGCAGGCTTCCTTGAGCTGCTGTGAGCTCCACCCAGTTCGAGCTTCCCAGCAGCTTTGTTTACCTACTTAAGCCTCAGCAATGGCGGGCGCCCCACCCCAGCCTCCCTGCTGCCTTGCTGTTAGATCGCAGATTGCTGTGCTAGCAATGAGAGAGGCTCCGTGGGCGTGGGACCCTCCTGGACAGGTGTGGGATATAATCTCCTGGTGTGCCCGTTTGCTTAAAGCGCAGTATTGGGGTGGGAGTTACCCGATTTTCCAGGTGTTGTCTGTCTCAGTTCCCCTGGCTAGGAAAAGGGATTCCCTTCCCCCTTGCGCTTCCCAGGTGAGGCGATGCCTCGCCCTGCTTCAGCTCACCCTGGTCGGGCTGCAGCGGCTGACCAGCACCGATTGTCCGGCACTCCCTAGTGAGATGAACCCAGTACCTCAGTTGAAAATGCAGAAATCACCCGTCTTCTGTGTCGCTGGTGCTGGGAGTTGGAGACTAGAGCTGTTCCTATTCGGCCATCTTGCTCTGCCCCTGCATGTAAGTCGAAATTCTTTTAATGCTTGTTACACTTACACTTTAGAACCTGAGTTAAAGTGAAGTTAGGAGCAGCATTGACTGAGCTGCTTCCATTTCCAGAACTCTGCCAGATGCCTCATAAACATTATCTTCTTCCTTATATTAGCTTTCTGAGCTGTGTATTTTCATTCCCACTTTAAAGATAAAGAGACTGAGGTTTAGCAAGATCATGGAGCTTGTTCAAGTTACCCAGCTAGCAAGTGGTGGAGCTGAGATTTGAACCTTGGTAAAGGTGTGACTCCAAATCATATTCCCTTTTCACCATGCCAGACTTCATAATGCCTCTCCCATTTTTAACCAAGGAGGCAGGAAGGGGTGGGTGGGAAACATACTAAGGGACTTAATATGAGGGCCAGTCAGGTACGAATTTTTTTCTTCCCTGTGGATGCAATCAAGATCATCCAGCTTGTAGAAATCTCTCTGCCAAGAGACACGGTTGAGAGGTAGCCAGGCCCCATAAATTTGAGAATGATTGTGATGAAGAGCCAGCTGCCCTTGGGCCTGGAGCATGGTGATGTTTAGATGGAATAACAGAGGCCCATTGCCTTTATTGTGATCCTTTCACTTTGAGTAATTCTTTCATCAAGTTGTCCCCCTTCTCATCTGTTGAAGCTCTGGTGGGTTATGAAATGTATCCCACAGAAGATCCTGAATAGATAAAGCAACCCTGAGCCAAAACAGCAAAGCTGGAGGCATCCATATGAAAGAACAGTTTGCCACAGAAACCAGCAGGATGAAAATGTCTGGTGAAGCATCTGATGCCTTGTGGCTGCCCCTGGTTTGTGGTCACTCACCCTCAGGCACCCCACATGAGAGCTGCCTCTGCCTAAAGGCCCTCAGGGGTTGGTGGCTGGTCTAGGGCTCATGGAGCTGGCTACAGGGCTGGGGTCCTCAGGTTTGTGGCCTGAGAGAATGAGGACACTGCCGCTCACAAGAAGTCAGAATAGGAGGCCCTGCTATAGTGCAGGGAGCTCTCCATTCTTCTGACTCTCTCCCAGACTGTTGTTGACCTTCCTGGTGTTATGAAGGGGCTTTGCCACCAAACCTGGCTTCACCTCACAGTTTAAAAGGTTTACTTCATGTGGCCTGCCATAGAAGCCTATCTTAAATGAGAGGTTTCACAGAGAACAGTCAGGGGGTGATAAGCATCCTTTGTGGCTTCCCTCTGTGCTCTGGAAAGGAGGGCAGGACCACACACGTCTGGCTGAATGATGCTGGTCTTGGGAAAGATTTGAAGAATTCGGTAGCAAGACTGTGGCCTTGGTCAATGCATGCAATTCACCTAAGATGCTTGTTGTGCTGGCTGGGACTCAGAGACCAATAAAATAAAGATGAACAAAATAAAATACTCCTGTTCTCAAGGAGATTAGCCTTCTGGGAGGACACATGTGAGCATGTAATTGCCAAACAGTGTAGCAAATGCTTTATGAGAGGGACTTTCAAAGTGGGGAGGCAGAGGGTGGTCAGTGAGACCAGAGAGAGAGGGTGTGAGATGGTGTCACAGCAGATCTTCGAAGTGGGAACTTCTTGTTGGACAAAAGGGCAGGGAGGGAGAGAAGGGCATTCCAGGCAGAGGTAATGTTGTGTGCAAAAGCAATTATGAGATTTCCATGGCTAGTGAGAATTGGAGAGGAGCTTCCCTAGATGGAAAACACTAGCTACTGGATGCAGGCTGGCAGTGGGGACTGGAAAGGAGAAAGGAAGACCACAGGCCATGGATCCAAGGGGTAGGGGAGAGTATCTCAGCACATCCAAACACCTTTACTATAGGAGATGTCACCCGGGGTCACTCTACAGAGAACCAGGTTATCTTCGGGAGAGTATCCTGGGCTAGGTTTTGTGCATAGGGTAGGAGATTTAAAATTTCATCCTCAATCTCTTTTCCTGGAATGACAGTTGGGAGGGGTTGATGGGGTCTCTGCTCAGCCTTTCACAAAGCCAGGCACTGGTGCATGCAGCTGAACATTAACCTGACTGCTCACCATCCCAACCAGGCAGCTTGGATGGGGTGGCAGGATCTTTACTTCTTCCTGAATCTTTGGGGCAGACAAGTGAGCCCTTTTCTCAGCTGTGGTTGAGTGGCCTTTCTGCTAGGTCTGAATACCAGCTCTATCCCAGCTTCAGGTTGCAGACTGTGGTGGAGAATGTCCCCATTGTGTGCGGGAAAGGCATTCTGTGGAGCTGTCAGGGCCTGAATATATACAGCGACCCACGCTGCAATATGTCGAGTTGCTATCAAAAAGAAAACAAGGGAGATCTCCAGGTCTGCCAAGATGTCACACCTCATGGATTTAAAGCTGGACAAAGTGACTTGCTGACCTCCATACTACTCACTGGGGGCACATCCATCTTCACGTTATATAATCCTCCAGTCTCTCATTGACATTCCAGCTGGGTGAAGCTTTGCTGATAAATACTGTGCCTAAGCCCATGGGTCACATGAGAAGCTCTGCCTGCCATACGAGGCCTCTGCATCTCCGAAGCAGAATGCATGAGAATTCTGTTTGCTTTTTTCTATTTGTCTTAATCACTCCCAGTGATTTCCATCAGGGTTTCTGTGGAATAATAACAGTAGAAAAATGTAATAGAAGAGAACCAGGGAATGGCGATGACAAGTATCAGCTCTGTGGCCTAATGGATTCCTCCTTGTGCTTTGAATAGAGGACATTCATCAAATCCTCCGAGAAGGGAGGGACTTTTTAACCAGTTGGGGTGAGCAGGTGTTTCCGATGGGTGGAACTAGGGCTGAGATAGGTTGAGAATGACTAGGTGAGTAGAGCAAATGAGTATATGGGTCTGTAAGTAAAGGGTGAGAGAGAGAAAAGGTCCTGAGTACAACATGGCCGTGCAGAAAGGAGGCTGGAAAAGGGGGAAATATACATTACAGGTGAGGTCCAGGCTCTTCATCTCACCCCAGGTGCTTCCAGAGAGCAGGTGTAGGGAAGGAGGTATGTTTTCCTTTAGGGCTGCTTTTCCAAGCCTCTAGAAGAAGTCAGGCTATAGTGTAGGAGGATGGCCGTGAACCTTTAGAAAGATCTGCCTGGGTGCTTGACCCAAATCAGCAGTGTTCTTTTTTTTTTTTTTTATTATTATACTTTAAGTTCTAGGGTACATGTGCATAACGTGCAGGTTTGTTACATATGTATACTTGTGCCCTGTTGGTGTGCTGCACCCATCAACTCGTCAGCACCCATCAATTCGTCATTTATATCGGGTATAACTCCCAATGCAATCCCTCCCCCCTCCCCCCTCCCCATGATAGGCCCCGGTGTGTGATGTTAATAGGAACACTTTTACACTGTTGGTGGGATTGTAAACTAGTTCAACCATTATGGAAAAGAGTATGGCAATTCCTCAAGGATCTAGAACTAGATGTACCATATGACCCAGCCATCCCACTACTGGGTATATACCCAAAGGATTATGAATCAGCAGTGTTCTATGAACAAAGCTTTTCTTTTTCTCCTTCCCTCTCCCTCCTCTTCCACTCTGCCCCCACTCTTTCTAGTAGTCCTGCAGAACTCCAGGTTTGAGAGAAAAATCTGCACTTGTTCCCACCTCTAAACATGAGGTTTCGTTATTTCAAAACTGAGCTTCTGATGTGAGCAACTTAAGGTTTCTGGTGACGGGCTGGTGAGTGTGTACTTCTCTGCTCTGGGTAGGAGAGGTGGTGAGAATGGGTTAGAAGCTCTCTTTTCTGTCCTGTGTCTTCCAAGCTGTCAATCTCTAGTTTTGAAGGGCTGGAGGAGTCCAGGAGCTGAGGAGCAGCTACAGCCATTGCTGGAAGGGGGTGGTGTGAATGTCATTGACTGTTGGGAGAGGGCAGGTGTGTCACATGCAACATGGAGTCAGGCTTTCTCCCACTCCCTGTGAGGTGGGTGAGAAATTGTGATGTGAAAGTAGAATCCTGGGTTACTCAGGGCTCTGGGTTGTCTGTAATCTGTCCTTGCTTGGGATCACCATGGTGGTGGCCACCTGGCTGTCTGAAAGGCAGGCAGGGGCCCAGGTGCCTCCAGCAACTTGCTTCCAATTATGGTTTGGCCAAGGAAAGCTGTTCTGCAGCCCCTGATTAGAATAATTCACTGCTCTCTGTGCATGATTAAATCAAGAGCCCAGGTTGTTTATCCAGAGGGGTGATCGATCACCCAAATTCTCCACTTCCTTTCACCTTCTGCTTTTTCAAACACACACTCAGATTAACAAACTTGGAAAACCAACAAAAGACAAAAAAGGAGACAGCCTGGATGCAAATCATAAGCACATAAAATGGTTTTCTTCCACAGGACCCTTCTATATTAACTGTCAATGCCCCTCCAATCCCATCCTCTTTCCACGTTAAGGTAATTATGTTGAGAGCTGGAATTTTCACTGTAGGAAGCTGGAGTCCCACTTTTGAGATGGTTTTGTGAGAAGATTGGGAAAAGGTGATCTGGCCTAGGCTAGGGGAATGTTAACTTGGGGGCAGCAAAGATAGAATTGGTTCCTTTGCTTCCCACTGGGAATGGGGGGATGAGGGAGGGGAGGAAAACACAGTTAATAACCAAGTGTGTGGCTGGAGAGAGGAGAGGTTGCAGTCCCTCAGTCAAAATGAGGCCTTTGGGCAAATGGGCGTCCCTGCCCTTGACTCTGGCCTTTCCATTCCGTTCATTTCTACCATTCTGCCCTTTAAAAGTGCAATTGATAAATGGGATGTTCTAAATTTTTTAGTGCTGGGCAAGTCCTGGTGGCCTTGTTCTTGTTACAGCTTTGGACGCAGGCATACAGGATTTGTGCAAGGGAGCTATATTATTTAACATAACAACTGAAAAATATTTCAGAAACATTTTATATTAATAGCAAATCCTTTCAATATATCTTAACTCCCTGAAAAGTCCTATGTTAGAGTTATAAAACTTCCAGGAATCACATATCTCCATCCATCCCTAAGCAGTCTGTTAAAATGGTTTTGATGCATGTAAATCTGATCTCTCCCCTGTGACATGGTATTGTTGGGGCAGGAGGAACTAATGTTTGTTTATTCCTACCATGGCTGGGTGCTTCATAGTTTCATATTTCTTATCTTACTTAGTCTACCCAATCTGTGCCCTACCTCCATGCAGGTCGGTTTTATCCGTACTGTGCAGGTGTGGAAAATGAGGCTCAGCATGTGAGCGACATGTCCAGTTTAATCAGGGTTAAGGGACAGGAGTTAAGAAGGTTCAGTGCTGGGATCTGAGCCCAGACCAGCTTTACTTGGAAGGTTTTGTTCTTTCCACCACCCCATGCCATCTTCCTATGGCTTCAGTTCTTGTTTTAAAGGTCACAAACACAAAACAGTCCATGTTTTCAGGTCAGGTGTGCCAAAGTTCCAGGCTTCGCATTGGACTCTTGGCCTCTGCAGATGCCTTCGAGGTGAGGCTGTGATTTGGGTATATGCCCCCCTGCCTCTCACAGCTGCGGGCTAAGTTGGGTTGAGAGGGCAGGTGGCACAGAAGGTGGATAATTGATTTTTTTTAATGAATATTCATTTGAGGTTACTTCTCCATCTGCTCTCCTGCAATTTCAAAATGGCCAATGAGTACTGAACATGAGCAAGCTTGTCTCTCTCCTTCTAGGTCACTCCTCGACCACTGGAGGATCAGGGCTGAGCATGAACAGAGAGGGCTGGGCCAATGGTCTGGGCTTGGGGCTTTTCCAGATTGCATATTTTTAATTGTATTGAGCTCTTTGGAGCAATGTGATGAATTGATTCCTAGGTAGCCATCTGCACAGAAATGCAGGGCTGCTTGTGGAAGGACTAGGAGGCGGTGATGCCTGAGTTTTGCAGCTGAGCCATTGGGTATCTCTCAGAAGGGAGCGCTCATAGGGTCACTGATAATAGTCCATGATGGAGAGAAAGAACCATAAAGTGCAGAGGGCTCATTAGTTTTGATGGATCTGGCTCAAATAATATAACATTTTAGTCTCTTGTGTAAAATTCAGGCTAAGTACCAAATAGAAATGTCTTATTGGACCCATCGCAGTTGCCTCTTGAGGGAGGGAAAATCTGGTGACCCTTTCACTATGGTTCAGGGGTTCAAAAGTGAATAAGTTTATGTTAAACTCATGTCTGTGCCATAGAAAAGGCTGTGTATCTGGTATTCTATCAACGATAACTAAATATTGTATGACACTTTACCCTATCTATAAAATCTGACAGTTTTATTTTTATATGTGTATACGTATATATATATATATATATATAATATATATATATATATATTAGAGATAGTCTCTTGCTGTGTTTCAAGGCTGGTCTTGAACTCCTGGGCTCAAGCGATCCTCCCATCTTGGCCTCCCAAAGTGCTGAGATTATGGGCATGAGCCACCATGCCCAGCAGAAATATGATAATTGCTATTTCTAGTAATGACTCCTCAAGACAGAAATGTCTTAAATGGGCCTCTGTATCATCACAGATAGACAAATTATGTTCATTAAAGTTTTAATGTAAAACCCATTTCATATGGTACCAATTCTTTGAAAATTGTTACTCTTTGTCTTGTACATTTAGAAATACTCTAAATGTTGAGATAATTAGTATGATTTTGGCCACAATGAATAATATATAGCTTATTTTATGTATTCTTTCAACATTAATTCATTTATTATTTATAGTTAACTCATTCTTGCTTTACATAGTGCCTGGCATATAGTATACAATCAATAACATTTAGATTTTATTATTATTATTTGTTTGGAGATGAAGTCCCACTCACTCTATTGCCCAGGCTGGAGTGTAGTGTCAGGATTTCGGCTCACTGCAACCTCTGCCTCGTGGGCTCAAGTGATTCTCCTGCCTCAGCCTCCCGAGTAGCTGGGATTACAGACATGAGCCACCACACCAGGCTGATTTTTTGTATTTTTAGTAGAGACAGGGTTTCACCATGTTGGCCAGGCTGGTCTTGAACCCCTGACCTCAGGTGATCCACCCGCTTCAGCCTCCCAAAGTGCTGGGATTACAGGTGTGAACCACTGGTCCCAGCCTAGATTTTATTATTTTAACAAGAGCATGAATTGAGCAAGAGTCTAGGCACTATAACAGGCGCAGGAGTGCTGAGTAGGACTCAGCTAGTGCTGGGGTAGAACTTAGGTCTAGTGTGAGCGACAGGTAAGAAAACTATGCAACAGATGCCTCAGTAGAGGCCACAGAGGAGGAGCATCTTTCCTGGACTTGAGGGGCTCAGGGAGTCTGAAGGATAAGTAGGTATCATCCAGGCAAATGGGAGGGGTGGCTGAGGGAGTGTCATCTGCCTGAAGGTGAGAAAGAGAGTATTATATTCCAACAGGGTGGTGGCTCCCCTAGAGAGAGACCACTGACCTCTGTTTCTAAATGGCCCTGTTGTAGCCCCAGCCTTTCCTTTAGAGGAACTCTGTCTACCCCGCTCACTGGGGAGATTTTGCTGCTTTTCCCCCCTTTCTCACCCCTTCCCTCTGGAGAAATTGGGCAATATCTGGAGACATTTTTGGTTGTTGCTAGTGAGGGGTTGGGGAACTCTTGGAGTCTAGTGGGTATTGGTCAGGGCTGCTGCTAAACTTGGCAGTGCACGGGACAGCCGCACATCCCCCGGCCCGACTACAAGGAATTATTCAGTCCGAAATGTCAATAGTATTGCTGCTAAGAAACCATGGTGTGCACTCAGTCTCTACACTAATTTTGGCCTGCATATCCTTTGATGAGCACTCTTAGTAGGAAGTAAGAGGTGCACAGCCTGGGTTGGATGATGGGTGGATCAAGAGCCTTTTCTCAGGTCCTTCTGCTGGGTGTTGAAGAAGGGATTTTATCCCCTCAGTTCACGTTCCTCTCGCCACTAATACAGAGCAGTTGGTTGACAATTAAAATGGATGGAGGCTAGGTGGGGTGGCTCACACCTGTAATCCCAGCACTTTGGGAGGCTGAGGTGGGAGGATCACTTGAGGTCAGGAGTGTGAAATCAGTCTGGGCAACATAAGAAGACTTTGGTTTTACTAACAAAAAAAAAAAAAAAAAAAAAAAAATAATAATAATAATTAGCCATGTGTGGTGGTGCGCAGCTGTATTCCCAGCCACTTGGGAGGCTGAGGTGGGAGGATCGCTTGAGCCTTGGAGATAGAGGCTTCAGTGAGCCATGATTGCACCTCTGCACTCCAGCTTGGGCAACCAAGTGATACCGTTTCAATAAAATAAAATAAAATAAAATAAAATAAAATAAATAAGATAAATAAAATAAAATAAATAAACTGGATCGAGATAGAAGCTGCTGCCTTCCAATGGCATTTTAACCAATAATCAGCCTGAAGAGTTTGTGTATAATAGAGATAATAGCATCATATAGAGTGATTGTACAACGTAAAGGACATAACGTATGTGAAGTGTTTAGAATGGGACCTCCGTAAGTGCTGCTGGTTTTTATCGTCTTTATTTAAAAGAGTGATGGCTTCTTTGATGTGTCAATTTGGCTAGGCTACAGTTCTCAGTTATTCAATCAAATGGTAATCTAGGTCTTACTCTGAAGGTATTTTGCAGATATAACTAGTGCTCTTACCAGGTGATTTTAAGTAGGGGAGATTACCCAGGATAAGCTGGGCGGGCCTGACTGAATTGCAAGGAAGGTCTTAAAAACAGGGCTGGGTCTTCCCAGGTAAAAGAAGGAATTCTGCTTATGGAGGACAACTTTGGCTTGTGCCTGTGACCTTGGCCTGAGATCTTCCTTTCTGACTACCTGTCGTAGGAATATCAGACTTGCTTAGCCAGCCTCCACAACTATGTAAGCAATTTCTTGTAATAAATCTCCTAATATATGTATCTCCTACTGGTTCTGCTTCTCTAGTTGAATCTTGACTGAGATAATTAGAATCCATAGTATTTTATGTCTTCTTGGTAGGAGGTGTTTCAAGGTCCTTGAAACATGTTTAAAAACAGTTTCTACTCAAACCTCTGTTCCCTCCCTCTTCGAGGAAAGAGATGATTGTCACAGGACCCTCGGACTAAAATGCAATCTCTTATAGTCAGTCTTTCAGGATTTGAGGCCCAGAAGGTAGACTGCATGTGGAATTGGTCTGGCTGGTTAAGTGGACAGAACCCCTATCCTCTGGAAACTCCCACCTGAAAATATGTTTCAGGGACAACTTACTTATTTTGGATGCATGGTTCTGCTTTTTATTGAGGGTGGATCCCAAGTTGAAGCATTTACTGTATTTATAGGGCTGGGTGATGAGGGGGCAGATGCAAGTTAGAGTGAATCTTTTCTAACACATAAAGGTGAAGAGAAGCAGAGGAAGGGCTGGGGAGAAGGAGCCCATGGGGGAAAAGCGGGTGGCTGTGCAAGGAGAATTTCATGGGAAAGAATAGAAAAGTATGCAAGGGATTTTAAAGAAAGTTTTGCTATGGTATGAGAATGTAAACCTTCTTTCCCATCTTCCTATATAATCTTCACTAAAGTATTTTTTGTTAGTAAATTGTGAAGTCCGATCAATTTCTGGGTGTATTAAAGTGTTGAGCCCCACTGCAAGGTGAGTGTATGGTATGATAGAGGCTTCCTATGGGACCCAGTCACCTATGGCCTAGAAAGCTATTGAGGATGCACATTACATAGTTTTGGTACATCAGTTAAAAATGCTTATTTATGATAAAGTAACTTATTCATGGATTCCTCATATATTTATTGCACCGTCCTTGGCTCTGTGCTAGTTACTGGGTATGTGTCTGAGAATAAGACTGCCATGAGAACTATGGTTTGGCTTGGGAAACAGGATAAAAATAAATAACAGAAAATTATAATATAATGTGGTGTGATGAAAAGGCAAGTTAGAGGAAGCTGTGGGGGCCATGAGAGCATATAACCTGGACCTGAAGGGTCATAGAGGTTTCTGGATAAACTGACACTTTATTTTGAACCAGAGGATGAATATGAGGTAAGAAGCTAATGAGCTACAGATATGTGGTTAATGCCTTTAGTCTAGCAAGCAACTTATTGAATGGATGCTATGTTCCTAGGGGCTTGTTATCACTCTTTTATTTAGATATTTCTCTTGTTGGAAGTTTCATGTGGACCTTGTACTGTTGACATGAAGTTGGGGCTTTATGTGAGGCTAAGGACCTTTAATGTCATTTCTAGTGGAAAAATCATTCACAGTGAAAACCTTTGCTATGCACCCCACACTGTAATTAATATGTTGATTCCTGACCCCCAAGGTAATGATATTAGGAATGATATTAGGAGGGGGGACCTTTGGGAGGTGATTATGTCATGAGGGCAAAGTCCTCATGAATAGGATTAGTGCTCTTTTAGGAGTGCTGAGGGAGCTGGTTTGCCTCTACCACCATCTGAGGACACAGCAAGAACACAGATATTTGAAGCAGGAGGCCCTCCATTGGCACTACATTTGCTAGAATCTTGGACTTCCCAGCCCCTAGAGCTGTGAGAAATAATTTTCTGTTGTTTATAAGCCATCTAATTTATGCTATTTTAAAATAGCCACCCACATGGATGAAGACAAAATCCCAAGTAGGAACAGTAAGAGAAATCCAACTTTGTAGCCATTCTGTACATACAGGTTAAGAGTAGTACATTAGAAGTTACAAAACTTGTGGAGGACTTAAATGGCACCAGCATTGACCTGAGGTCAAACCAAACAATAACAGAATTTAGAGACAATCCTTAAAACCTGAGAGACATTTTAAGAACAAATACAAGGAAAGCCTTCACAGAGTTTATTTTTTGGAACTTTTATTCTCTAAAATGTATCACACACTGACATTATAGAAAAGTTCAAGACTTTGAACAAATAAGTGTCTGATGGATTCGTAATAGGCTATTAAGGAAATCTAGGGCAATTTAGAATAAATCACTTTATTATTAGGTTTTGACATCATGGAATGTTTAAAATGCCTCAATGAAACTATCAGAGGGAGACACTGGCAGAGATGGATTAGGAGACCCAAAATTACGATGCCCTTTCCCTTAGTGGGTATCCTAAATGACATGTGTTTTTGTTCGTACAAACACTCTCTTGAACTCTTCTTTTTTCCTTCCTGAAGAAAGGCATATAGCATCACAGAGCTGTGAGTAACTGCACACAGCAAACAGCAGGTTTGTTACCTGTCTCACTGCCCATTTCTCCTGCCATATTTACCAATACATTCTGTGTCTTTTTCTCTTTTCTTCTTTTTTTTAAGACCTTGATTCTACACAACTACCTTAAAAACATCATCAGTGCCTGGTGGTTTGTTCCTTTCAGAGCTCTGAACTCGAATCTTGAGTTCATCATCATAGGAGTTTCTTTCACATATGTTAGTATGGGAGTCAGCCGGTGAAACAATAGCTCACCATTTGATATGGCCATTAGATGAATCTATCTGTCCATGGAAGCCTTGTATGTTGATTATGTCAGGACATGGAACACGATTCTTCAGGAAAAAACAATGGAAAAGGGTTCTGCCTGAGTGGTGAAATGACCGTGTTATGTCATCTCAGTTTTTGGGGAACTTCTTTCCTAACTTACAGGGACTAGAGAACCAGTTATTCAGCCAACTCTTCTTTCCCTGAATCATCTAGGTGATCACTGGTGTGTTTTAAGGTATATTTTGGTCAAAAGTTTCAAGATTGTTGGCACAGTTTTTATGTCCCTTTGTCCTGTGCAAAGATTGTGTCATAATTTGGTGAACTGCAGAAACAGGCAGCAAAATTACCAGGGAGTGGTGGTGAAGATGATCTTGAGGCTCTCCCCTGAGACCTGCTTGAACTCTTTTCTCCCACCTGCTCCTGGCTGCGCTGTCTTCGGTGGGTTTGGCCTAGCATCTTCATCTACCTTCAGGAGAACTGCATCCAAATCCTACTGTCTACTACCCATCCCTCAGAGTAGTTTGTAGCCTTGGTCTGCCTAGGAGTCTGCCCTATTACTTCTGTCCTGTTATTACTGGGCTTTTAAAATTCTGATGCTTTTATTTAAAATGGAGAGAAGAACTTGAGTAAGGAAAGCATGCAGCTGAGATACCAGACAAGGTGAAGTAGGAGTCTTCAGATGGGGCAGGGTGGGAGGTGACTTCTAATTCCTTAATATTTTATTCTAAGATTCAAATGACAACTTATTATTTTTCTACATAATTTCTAAATTTGTTGTCATTATGTGTATTGAGTAAAAGATAAAATGTCTTTAATTTCTCTTCTTCCAGAAAGCTTGTGCTTTCCTGCCTGTTAGAGCAACTGAATCTCTCTTCTTTTTTTTTTTTTTTTTTTTTTTTGAGACGGAGTCTCGCTCTGTCACCCAGGCTGGAGTGCAGTGGCCAGATCTCAGCTCACTGCAAGCTCCGCCTCCCGGGTTCACGCCATTCTCCTGCCTCAGCCTCCCGAGTAGCTGGGACTACAGGCGCTAGTTTTTTGTATTTTTAGTAGAGATGGGGTTTCACCGTGTTAGCCAGGATGGTCTCGATCTCCTGACCTCGTGATCCGCCCGTCTCGGCCTCCCAAAGTGCTGAGATTACAGGCTTGAGCCACCGTGCCCGGCCTGAATCTCTCTTCTTTAATAAATTTTAGAAACTTTTGGCAACTTATTCAGTAGGTTAAAGGAAAATAACAATTTTGTTTTTTTTGTTTTTTTGAGATGAAGTCTTGCTCCGTCACCGAGGCTGGAGTGCAGTGGTGTGATCTCGGCTTGCTGCAAGCTCTGCCTCCTGGGTTCACAGCATTCTCCTGCCTCAGCCTCCCAAGTAGCTGGGACTACAGGCACTTGCCACCATGCCCAGCTAATTTTTTTTTTTTTTTTTTTTTTGTATTTTTAGTAGAGACGCGGTTTCACCTTGTTAGCCAGGATGGTCTCGATCTCCTGACCTCGTGATCTGCCTGCCTTGGCCTCCCAAAGTGCTGGGATTACAGATGTGAGCCACTGCACCCGGCTACAATCTTGTTTTTTGAGACAGGGTCTCACTCTTTCACCCAGGCTGGAGTGCGGTGATGTGATCATGGATCACTGCAGCCTTGACCTCCTGGGTTCAGACAAGCCTCTCACCTCAGTCTCCAGAGTAGCTGATCCCACAGGTGCATGCCATCATGCCCTACTAATTTTTAAAAATTATTTTTAGATATAGGGTCTTGCTATGTTGCCCAGGCTGGTCTCGAACTCCTGGACTCAGGTGATCCTCTCATCTCAGCCTCCCAGAGTGCTGGCATTACAGGCAAGAGCCTACTATACCCAGCTGAAAATTACAAAGCTAATACAGGCCATTGTAATATGTGAAACAATACAAGGATATATATTTTAAAAAGCTAGTAATATTCTATCTAGTACCCAGTCCCCTCAAATCCTATTGTCGTGAATAACTAGTGTTAAAGCCTGATGTGTATATACTTCGCCATCGTTCTTCATGCTCATATAGGCCCATACAAGCATATATGACAACATGCCTAGGTTTCCCCCTCAAACATGAGCTCTTACTACATAATATCCTCCACTTTCCATTTTTCCCCCTAAAAATGTACCATGGGCATCCCTCTGGATGTCTCTAACCCTGTTGTGTCCAATGCAGTAGCCACTAGCTGCATATAGCTACTGAGCATTTGAAATGTAGCCAATCCTGATTTCTAGGTTTAGTGTGAAAATAAAAAAGAATGTACAATACCTCACTTAGAATTTTTATGTTGATTATAGGTTAAAAGAATACTTGGAATATATTGAATTAAATGCAATATTATTGTTAAACTAGATTTTACCTATTTCCTTTTATTTTTAAAACATGTGGCTACTAGAAGATTTAAAGTTACTTGTTTCATGTTTGTGTTGGACAACACTGCTCTAACCCATTCTTTATAATGGTGCATTATACTCCTCATAACTTTGTGTAAATATTAGTAAGTTGGTGATTTATTTCTATAGCAAAAGTATTTTGTTTGAACCTCTCTCCATGGAGAATTCTTTATCTGAGTATCATGGTCTAGAAAAGTGGTAATTTGTTTTTGAAGACCACACCAAAGCTGTCACAGCTAATGCAAAAGATACATTCCTAATTGCATTTTATTTTTTTTAAAGACAGGTCTTGCTCTGTTGCCCAGGATGGAGTGCAGTGGTGATCTTGGCTCACTGTAATCTCTGTGATACGGTTTGGCTCTGTGTCCCCACTCAAATCTCACCTTGAATTGTAATCTCCATAATCCCTATGTGTCAAGGGTGGGACCAGGTGGAGGTACTTGAATCATGGGTGTGGTTTCTCCTAAGCTGTTCTAGTGATAATGAGTGAGTCTCATGAAAACTGATGGTTTTATAAGCATCTGGCATTTCCCCTGCTTGCACTCACTCTGTCCTGCCGCCCTATGAAAAAGGTGCCTGCTTGTCCTTTGCCTTCTGCCATGACTGTTAAGTTTCCTGAGGCTTTCCCAGCAATGTGGAACTGTGAGTCAATTAAATCTCTTTCCTTTATACCTTACCCAGTCTTGTAATGATATTGAACTAATTCACTCTGCCTCCCTGGTTCAATGATTCTCATGCCTCAGCCTCCCAGCTAACTGGGGTTACAGGTGTACGCCACCATGCCCAGCTAATTTTTGTATATTTTGTAGAGACAGAGTCTTGCCATATTGCCCAGGCTGGTCTTGAACTCCTGAGCTCAAGTGATACCATATACCATATATGATAGCATATATGGTATTTGGTTCTCCATTTCTGAGTTACTTCACTTAGAATAATGGTCTACAGCTCCCTCCAAGTTGCCGCAAAAGACATTATTTTGTTCTCCTTTATGATTGAGTAGTATTTCATGGTATATATATAGCACATTTTCTTTATTCACTCATTGGTTGAGGGGCACTTAGGTTGGTTCCCTATATTTGCAATTGTGAACTGTGCTGTGATAAACATATGCATGTAGGTGTCTTTTTTATATAAAGTTTCCTTTCCTTTGGGTAGATACCCAGTAGCGAGATTGCTGGATTGGATGGTAGATCTACTTTTAGTTGTTTGAGGAATCTCCATACCGTTTTCCATAGAGGATGTACTAATTCACATTCCCACCAGCCGTGTTTAAGTGTTCACCATATCTTTCCACCATATCTATGCCAATATCTATTGTATTTTGACGTTTAAAAATGGCCATTCTGGCTGGGGTAAGGTGGTATCTCATTGTGGTTTTACTTTACATTTCCCTGATTATTAGTGATGTTGAGAATTTTTTTCATATGTTTGTTGGCCATTTGTATATCTCTTTTTGCGAAATGTCTATTCATGTCATTTGTCCGTTTTTTTGGATGGGGTTATTTGTGTTTTCTTGCTGATTTGTTTGAGTTCCTTGTAGATTATGGATATTCGTCCTTTGTCAGATGAATAGCCAGCAAATATTTTCTCCCATTCTGTGGGTTGTCTGTTTACTCTGATTGTTTCTTTTGCTGTGCAGGAACTTTTTTAGTTTAATTAGGTCCCATTTATTTATTTTTGTTGCATTTGCTTTTAGGGCCTTAGTCATAAATTCTTTGCCTAGACCAATGTCCAGAAGAATTTTTCTTAGGTTTTCTTCTAGAAATTTTTACTGTTTCAGGTCTTAGATTTAAGACTTTGATCCATCTCGAGGTGATTTTTTAAATATGGTAGAGATAGAGAGCCGGGTTTTATTCTTCTACATGTGGCTATCCAGTTTCCCCAGCACCATTAATTGAATAGGGTATCCTTTCCCCAATTGATGTTTTTTTATGATTTGTTGAAGATCAGTTGGTTGTAATTATTCAGCTTTATTTCTGCATTTTCTATTCTGTTCCATTGGTCTGTGTATCTAATTTTATACCAGGACCATGCTGGTTTGGTTACTATAACCTTGTAGTTTAAAGTCAGATAATGTGATGCCTCTAGATTTGTTCTTTTTGCTTACTATTATTTTAGCTATTTGTGCTCCTTTTTGGTTTCCATATGAATTTTAGGAATTTTTTTCTAATTATGAGACAAATGATGTTGGTATTTTGATAGAAATTGCATTGAATTTGTGGATTGCTTTGGGCAGTATGGTGGTTTTCACAATGTTGATTCTTTTAATCCACGAGAATGGGATGTATTTCCATGCGTTTGTGTCATCTATGATTTATAGAATTTGGCTGTGAATCCATCTGGCTCTAGGATTTTTTTTGTTATAGTTGTTGGCAAGTTTTTAAATTACTGATTCATTCTCACCTACTTGTTATTGGTCTGTTCAATATTTCTATTTCTTCATAACTCAAGCTTGGAGGGTTGTATGTTTTAGGAATTTATTCATTTCCTCTAGATTTTCTTCACTTTTCTTCCTTTCTTTTTTCTTTTTTTTTTTAGACAGAGTCTTGCTCTGTCACCCAGGCAGGAGTGCAGTGGCATGATCTTGGCTCATTGCAACCTCCACCCCCTTAGTTCAAGTGATTCTCATGCCTCGGCCTCCCGAGTAGCTGGGATTACAGGCATGTGCCCCTACGCCCAGCTGATTTTTTGTATTTTTAGTAGAGATGGTGTTTCGTTATGTTGGCCAGGCTCATTTTTAACTCCTGGCCTCACTGATATGCCTGTCTCAACCTCCCAAAGTGCTGGGATTACATATGTGAGCCACTGTACCCGGCCTCCTCTAGATTTTCTAGTTTGTGAGTATGGAGGTGTTCATAGTAGTCTTGAACAATCTTTTGCATTTCTGTGGTGTTTGTTGTAATGTCTCTATTTTCATTTCTAATTGAACTTATTTAAAACTTGTCCCCTCTTGGTTCATTTAGCTAATGGTCTATCAATTTTGTTTATCTTTTCAAAAAACCAACTTTTTGTTTCATTGATCTTTTGTTTTGTTGGTTCTTTTGAGATGGAGTCTGGCTCTGTCACCCAGGCTGGAGTACAGTGGCATAATCTTGGCTCACTGCAATCTCTACCTTCTGGGTTCAAGTGATGCTCCTGCTTCATCTTCCCAAGTAGCTGAGATTACAGGTATGTGCCACCATGGCCAGCTAATTTTTTTTCTTTTTAGTAGAGATGAGGTTTCACTACGTTGACCAGGCTGGTCTTGAACTCCTGACCTCAGGTGATCCACTCACCTTGGCCTCCCAAAGTGATGGAATTACAGGAATGAGCCACTGCACCCAGGTTTTTTTTTTTTCTCTTTGTTTTGCTTTCAATCTCACTTAGTTCTGCTCTGATCCTTGCTATTTCTTTTCTTCTGCTAGTTTTGGGTTTGGTTTGTTCTTGTTTCTCTAGTTCCTTGAGGTATGACATTAGGTTGTCAATTTGTGATCTCTCAGACTTTTTGGTGTAGGCAGTTAGTGCTATAAACCTTACTCTTAGCATGCTTTTGCTGTATCAGAGAGGTTGTGATAACTTGTGTCAGTATTGTCATTCATTTCAAAAAACTTTTACATTTCTGTCTGGATTTCATTGTTGATCCAAAAATCATTCAGGAGCAGATTGTTTAATTTCTATGTATTTGTATAGTTTTGAGGTTCTTTTAAGAGTTAATTTCTACTTTTTATTCCACTGTGGTCTGAGAAGATACTAGGTATGAGTTCTATTTTTAAAATTTATTGAGACTTGTTTTGTGGCCTATCATGTGGTCTATTTTAGAGAGTGTTCCATGAGCTGATGAGAAGAATGTATATTCTGCAGTTCTTGAGTAGAATGTTCTGTAAATATCTGTTAGGTCCATTTGTTCTAAGTGCAGTTTAAGTTCAGTGTTTTTTTGTTGACTTTGTGCCTCAATGATCAGTCTGGTGTTGTCATTGGATCACTAGACTCAATGATCAGTCTAGTGTTGAAGTCCCCCACTATTATTGTGTTGCTTTCTCTTTTCTTAAGTCTAGTAGTAATTGTTTTATGAATCTGGGAGCTCCAGAGTTAGGTGCATATGTATTTAGGATTGTAATATTTTCTTGTTGGATTGATCCATTGATTCCCTTATCATTATATAATGACCTGCTTTGACTTTTTTTTTTTTTTTAACAGTTGTTGCTTTAAAGTCTGTTTTATCTAAGAATAGCCACTCCTGCTTGCTTTTGGTTTTTCTTTGCGTGGAATATCCTTTTCAAATCCTTTACCTTGAGTCTATAAGAATCCTCACATGTTAGGTGAGTCTCTTGAAGACAGCAGATATTTGGTTTGTGACTTTTAAAAATCTGTTCTGCTTAGTTGTATCTTGTAAGTGGAGCATTTAGGCCATTTACATTCAATGTTAATATTGAGATGTGAGGTGCTGTTCCAGTCATCATGTTGTTACCTAGTTACTTTTTTCCTTCATTGTGTTATTATTTTCTAGGCTCTGTGAGTTTTATGCTTTCAAGAGGTTTTATTGTGGCACACATCAACCTTTTGTTTTAAGATTTATAACTCATTTTTAGCATTTCTTGTAGGGCTGGTCTGATAGTGACAAATTCCCTCAGCATTTGCTTGTCTGAAAAATACTTTATTTCTCCTTCATTTACGAAACTTAATTTTGCTGAATAGAAAATTCTGACAGACTGGATTAAGAAAATGTGGCACATATACACCATGGAATACTATGCAGCCATAAAAAAGGATGAGTTTGCGTCCTTTGTAGGGACATGGATGCAGCTGGAAACCATCATTCTTAGCAAACTATCACAAGAACAGAAAACCAAACACCGCATGTTCTCACTCATAGGTGGGAACTGAACAATGAGATCACTTGGACTCGGGAAGGGGAACATCACGCACTGGGGCCTATCATGGGGAGGGGGGAGGGGGGAGGAGGGAGGGATTGCATTGGGGAGTTATACATGATATAAATGATGAATTGATGGGTGCTGACGAGTTGATGGGTGCAGCACACCAACATGGCATAAGTATACATATGTAACAAACCTGCACGTTATGCACATGTACCCTAGAACTTAAAGTATAATAAAAAAAAAAAAAAAAAAAAAGAAAATTCTGGGCTGACAGTTATTCTGTTTAAGGAGGCTGAAGATAGGACCCAGACCACTTGTGACTTGTAAGGTTTATGCTGAGTCAATCATACTTTAGAATCAGAGGACCTGGGCTGAAGTTTGGCCTCAGCCATTTAAAAGCTAAGAGATCTTGGGTTAGTAATTTAATCTTTCTGAACCTTGAATTTCTCATTTAGTGAAACGAGATAAAATGACTCCCCATATAACACTGTTTTCTTCCATGCCATTATGCCTCTTAAAGTTAATGGGAGAAACTGATGATTTGAAATGAATCAACTAAGACAATAAATTATTTTAGATTCTGTTATTAAAAGTGTAGTCAATTTTAATAAAATATGCATGGTAATAATGTCATAATATGTGTATCATTTTATTTCCACTGAAGTGCGTTGTGTTTCTAGTTCCTCTATTTTGGGGTCATGGATACAACCGACTCAGCCTTGCTCACTGTTGTATAATTAGTAGTGGAGATAGGTCTAGGTTCTTCAACTTGTCTTTAATTTTGTTCCCTGTTCTTTACAATACACCATTACACTGTTTTCCAATATCTTCAAGCCTTCTTTATGCATTGTAGTGACTAAATCTTTCCAAGAAGGAAAACTGTTTTAAAGTTGAAAATCTGGGAAATACAAATCTTGTACATAAAGTTTGGCTATAACATAAGAAAATATTTATAAGCAGGAAATTTACCCTAATGACTATTACAGAAGGTCTCACATTCATTGGTAGCAGTCTTCTTTGGGGATTCTGGCTGTCCCTGTGCAGGAGTCCTCACTTTTAGGCTTCAGTGTCTCTCTGTGATGCTGTAGGCTAGAAGAGAAGGAGGGTTGCTTCATAGCCAACAGAGAGCATCAGCTTAGTGACTCCTGAATTGGCTTTGGCTAACTGTCCAGGGTTAATGACCTTGTTGCAAAGCCTCTGTCAGTCACTTGGACAGGATTGGATGACTTCCATCAAGCAGGCCAGGCAAACTTCAAAGCTTCAGAACTGTGTCTCCTAGGGAGAAAGAAAAAGTAGAGAGAGGATATATCGGAGATTCTTGTTGGGCCAATAAATGCATGTGTGTGTGTGTGTGTGTGTGTGTGTGTGTGTGTGCGCCCCTCACTAGAAATGCTCAGGTTACCTTTGGCTACCAGGCAAAGGCCACACTACTCTAAAAGAGTATATATCCCAGATGGTTATATTCCAGAGGCCATCAAGTCCTCCAAGAAGAAATTGAGCTATCAGAACTCTTACAGTCCTGTGGCTGACTGCACTTTCCCAGAGTTTCATATTATTCATTTCCAGAAAGTAATTTTAGTTGATTGCCTTGTGGTCTTTTTGAATGAGGGATTTTAAGAAATAGGAGAAAATTGAAAGGATTGGCTCACCGTCAAAATATATCCCTTCTGAATGCTCCTAAGGACAATGCAACTGCCAATTTGGGATGGAAACTTGTTGGAATTTCTCTCTGGAGGTTTTTAATGCAAGGCTAGACAACTGTCTTTCTTGGTCCATTTAGTTGGATGCCTGCCTGGGACAGGAGTATCAGATGACCTTACAGTCCCTTCCAGTACTGATTTTTTGTGATTGGGTGGTAGATCCGTAAGGCTATATTAGTTAGGCTGAGGATTTTACCTGTCCTGCCTGTCTGCTTTAATATTTGGCCCAATGTCTCTTAATTTTGTCTCTCTAAGCAAATCTAAAATTATTTGAGATCTGGGATGCCGCCTTGTGCTTCTTTCATGTTCTCCATAGAGTAGATATAGGGTGGAGAAAACTTTTAGAGCAGGCTTCTAGAGGAGATGGTGTCCAGGGAGATGGGAACAAGGTCCCAGGTGGGAGGTTGACTATTACTGGGGAGAAGGATACCAGATTTTCTGAGTTTGGAGGGAAGGAATCAAAACTGCTGTGTCTGTATATTATGGACTGAATGTATGTGTCCCATACCACCCACCAAATTCATATGTTGAAGCCCTAACCACTAGTGTGGTTTTATTTGGAGTAAGGAAGTAATTAAAGCTAAATTAGGTCATAAAGGTGGGGCTCTTATCTGATAGGATTAATGTCCTATTTATAAGAAGTGACACCAAAGCATAGCACTCTCTCTCTGTGTGCACATGTATTGAGGAAAGGCCATGTGAGGGCATAGTGAGAAGGTGGTTACCTGAAAGCCAAAAAGCAAACCCTCACCAGGAGTTCAACCATGCTAGAACCTTGATCTTGAACTTTCCAACCTCCAGAACTATGAGGAAACAATTCTGTTGTTTAAGCCACACAGTCTGTGGTATTTTGTTACGGTAGCTTGAGCAGACTAATACTCTGTATATATAAGTTAATAGATAGGCAAGAGAAGGTGAGGGAGAGCACATTTTTTAATAGCAGTTTTGTTGATAAAGCGTGAGGCAAGATCATCTATGGAAAGAGAGGAATCTAGGGGCTGAGTAGGAAATAAATGGTAAACATTTGGAATAATTTTTGTGGGGAATAGAAGAGGGTGCTGACAAAGGACAAATCAAAGGCTTGTTGGTTAATGCCAGAGGCTCAGATGAACTTGTAATCCGTGAATATGCAGTGGAACCAACCCTGTGAACTACTGGGTCTTGTTCTCAGCAGTGTATCTGGTAGATATAGGGATAGGAATTGGAGCATTGATTCAGGATTGGGATTTTCCTGAGAAATATGGTAGAAAAATAGGGACCCAAGGTAATCAAAGTTAGAAGACAGAGAAGAGTTTAAGCAATCCATCCAGGGATGTAGCATTGGCAGGAAAGAAAAAGTGCTGCTGGTTGGAAAAAGAAAAAAGAAATTGGAGGAGCCAAAGAACGAGAATACCCTGTGAGGCCAGGAAGCAAGTGTAGTAGGAATAAGGAAATGAGAGAACTCAGAAGACTGGAAAATATGGCCAAGAAGTAGAATATCAGGGTTCAGGATTGGGTGATGACAAAACCCAGCCAGAGTGTGGCCATGAGGAGGGATAGTCCAAATGCAGTAGAGTAGCACCTCCAACGTTTTTGGCACCAGGAACTGGTTTTGTGGAAGACAATTTTTCCATGGACTGGGGGTGGGGATGGTTTCAGGGTGATTCAAGCACATTTACTGTGCACTTTACTTCTATTATTATTATACTGTAATATATAATGAAATAATTATACAACTCACCATAATATAGAACTGGTGGGAGCCCTGAGTTTGTTTTCCTGAAACTAGGTGGTCCCATCTGGGGGTGATGGGAGATAGTAACAGATCACCAGACATTAGCTTCTCATAAGGAGCATGCAACCTAGATCACTCACATGCACAGTTCACAATAAGGTTCGCATTCCTATGAGAATCCAATGCTGCCGCTGATCTGACAGCAGGCAGAGCTCAGGTGGTAATGCGAGTGATGGACTGTGGCTGTAAACAAAGATGAAGCTTTGCTTTCTCATGCCTGCTGCTCACCTCCTGCTGTATGGCCCAGTTCCTAACAGGCCACGGATGGATACCAGTCCGTGGCCTGGGGATTGGGGATCCCTGCAGTAGAGTAACTGTGAATAGTTAAGAAGACCTGTGAATTTCAAGAACCCATTGTTGGAAGGGTCATCACATGGGTGATTTATCTTCATGGACATGCTTATCTCCTAGGATTTGGTTAGGAGTAAGAGTGGAAAGAACTGTGAGTGAGGTCTCAAAGAACTATAACGTGGGGAGCACACAGTGCTTTGAGGGTCTGTAAGTGGACCTCCTAACCCAGACTTGGGAGTTAGGTCAGACTTCTGGGGGAAGTGATAGCTAACATGAACCCCCAAAGATGAATGAGGTTAGCCAGGGGAGGGAGAGGCAGAGCAGGGAAGAGAGTGATGAGAGAGGAGAATTATTCCATATAGAAGGAAGTAGAATGTTCAATAGATGAATGTTTTATAAAGTGCCTAGGTTCATAAAATAAAAGGTAATCTGGAGATATGGAACCTATTATTAAATAAAATAGTCTATAGCTTAGTAATCCTCTTCACTTACAGTCACTCTTATGATGTTATTTTCAATTTTTTAAAACTTAAAAAATTAATGCAGGCTTTTGGGGACTGCCCTCCATATCCTTACATTCACAACAGATTATGAAACCATTTGGTGCGTGGAAGGAGAGGAAATGTTCCCCATGACCTGTCTTCCTCACACACTGCATGACTTAGCCCTTTCTCTCCAGATTCATTTTCAATTATAGAACAAGTGCATTTTTATTCTACATGGCTGAATTGCAAAAGACATGGACTGGTAAAGCAGAGGAGAACAAACAGTGAAAGATGGATAATATACCCAAAAGCATTTTGATTTGTGCTTTGATGAGATGTAAATGGGGGGACATTCTCAGTATTCATATTTGACAATTTTTTGAAAGTATTCATATTTGCATGTGAGGAGCACTCACAGAAGAGAGCCAAAATGTCTGCAAAGAAAAGTAAAGTCATACAAGAAGTCAACTCTATTTCAACTAAGTATCCTGGGTCATAAATTATTTCCAAGGAGATTTTGCTAACTGACACATTGGACTTGGAACCTATGCACCTTTTCCCACCTTGTTCTCACTGTGAAAAAAGGCTGTAGGTGGTGCAGTGTGAAGAGTTCAGGCTTTGAATCAAGATGGAATTGAGCCTACATTCTGACTCTGTCGTGCTGTTGGGGTGAGCAGTACGACCTTAGAGCATGTGTTCAAACTTCTGTGAGCCTCCATTTCAGCATCAGTAGAAGAACAAGCAAAAACTTAAGTTAAAAGGGGGTTGTGAAGATTGGAAATTATGTATGTAAAGTACTAAGAACCATATCTGATACAGAGGAGACATCCAATAAATGGCAGCAATTAGCTACTACTGGTACTACTACTAGCACTCTCTTCAATAAATGAATCTGCACAATAGAGGTACTGCCTCCAGGGGATGTTTAATACCTGTATGCTGCGCACTTAATAAATTCTTGCCTTAAAAACAATTCAAAATGCAAACAGCATCTCTGCAGTGCTGTGCACAGAGCCAGACTTCCTCTAGGGTTATGTCTAAAAGACATTTTTTTGGTGAACTTATGTATATGTGTGTGTTTGTGTGGGTGGGGTCTTGGGGAGACAGGAAGGTGGTTGAGAGGCTGGGAGTGGCTTCCTTCCTCTAAGAGCACACTTTAAAAGTCTAGCACTGCAGAACTTCTCTCAAACTGACTTAGAGAAATAATCCAACCCTAGTAGCATTGCACAAATGCCACTGGGATCCATTTTTCAGAGGAAAAATAGTGGCTCTCTTGGCAGTATCCCTAGCTCTTTCTTTGAAGAAGGGCTTGGAGAAGAAGGCATCAGAGTGTTTGGCATAAGGGCTGTGATCTGCTGAAAGGGAGATTAAGTGCTGGGCCTTCTTGTAAGAGCCCCTGTGTTACAAGTTGTGAGGGGGCTTTACTGTTCACCTTCCTGGTTTAAGCAATGGCACATGTCCAGCTGTACTGCATGCAGTATAGCTTTCACTTCTAATTGTGCATCTGTTCTGAGTAGATGCAAAGGAGCTTCCATCTTCTTGCTTGATAAACAAATTAAGTGATGTTTAGACTTGACTTGTTTGCATAGCCTCTAGTGCATACATTTTTAAGTGTATAATTCCTGTTCTGATACCCCTAGAAATAAGAAAAGCAAATTTGCTGTATTAGAAAAGCTTCATGGAAAGGTGTCACTAGGACAATATAGCAGGGATCAAGGCACAATGGAGGAGATAAGGTGCATATTGGCTTGGTGATTTTGGAACTGGGAAGCACAATCTCTGGGAGGACAAGTTTTTTTTTTTTTTTTTTCTCCTCTTCAGTAAACACAGTTCAATTTCTAGGAAAATCCCTGAGAAAGCTGTGAGCACATCTTCTTTGGACTTCCTGATGATAGACCTTCATCTGCTTGGAATGAATGAAGGAAGCCTACCCATGGGCAGAGAGATTGACCAAGTAACTGCTAGTCTCACACTTTACCCAACTGAGTCCATATTAAAGAGTAAAGCTGCATATTTTAAATAAAGTATTTAAAAAGATTTAGATGAGCAGATTTCTGGAGTCATACAACTAGCAAAGTATTTATATTGTCCTAATCCACTTAAGTAAACCTGGCTCATATTGGCAAATACATACTAGTAATTGACAAGATAATCTCACAGGTATAGACACTGGAAGATTTATCCTGATTGAGTAATATCCCTTGTTTGGCCTGAAACCTTTATTCCATTGCTGGCTGAAGCCTCAGGACTGACAGCCTGGCTTGACATCCATTTCTAGCTTGGTCTTGGCACCACCTGCCCTTTACCCCCCAAGGACATGAAATGTGAATCTACTTGCTGACCTCAGCACTGTCACTTTCTTCCCATCCTTGGCCCCAAGGAACTGAATAATGGGACCACCTAACATCTTGTCCCATATAACTCTACTCTGTTAGAGGAGGCAGAGTTCCGTTAACCTCTTGGAGCTAATATCTCTGTTAAGGGAAAAACAATTAGGACGTTTATAATGCCTATTACTGTTTTCTAAGACAAGGGTATTCATCTTTATAGATTTCACGAAATAAAATTATACTCCTAATTCTGCCAGTTATATTTAAATTCACAAGATATTGCATAGCAATGCAGGGAGTTGAGTTCAGCAAGCCTACTTTCAAAGCTAACAGTTCTAATGATAAGTCCTTTTAATTGAAAATTTAGCTGAACTTCACTAGTTGATCACAGACATAATCCTTTAGCAAATAGAACATTGCATCTAACTTCTTTTTGCCTCTTGACTATGCCTGGAAGAAGTGAGAGATTCTGAGATCCAGTCTCTTCCCGTTGTGAGAGTTGACTATGGGCATATACTGCAATCTGATTTACAGAAAAGAAATTCCTGGGAGAGGTAAATTTGTTCCACAAAGTTCTAATCATAATTATTCTGCTCATTAAAAATGACTGTGGTAATGAGAACTGTGCCAGGTCCATGAAGGACATCATCCATCAATCAATCCATCATCATTATCATCATCATCATGTCATTGAAAGCACTTTATGTCTTATCTCAAAGTTCACAAAACAATATTTCATGAGTATCTTGTTTGATACTTCTGACAATCTCAGAGGTAGACAGGTTAGGCATCATTTATCCTCATTTTGCAGATAAATAAACTGTGGCCCAAAGAGGTTGAGACTTGCTTGAGTTCTTACAGCTAGAAAATGTCCTGACTTTCAAAGAAACCAGCTCTTTGAAATCTCAGTCTATCCTTTCACTGTGGTGCCATTCTGCATTGAAAGTGTGTATTGTAAGAATGCAAGGGTCCTGCCAGGTGCTTTGCAAGGCTGATAAATCATCCTACAAAATGCCTTAGAACCCATCAACATTATTATCTCTCACTTGCTGATCATAGTCTTTGGATGGGGAATCTAGCCTATTAACACTGAGCATCGCTCAGCTGTGTCCTGCTTTACAGTGAGAGGGGTTCATTGTTCTGATGTGAAGTCTGCTGCTTTGGGATGTGGTCTCTGACAAGCCATTAGCTACCCAAGCCAGGAGAGGCAAGAAAACAGGACCATCATTTACTAGGAATCTTTATTGTGGCTCTATACTCCATGAACTTTGTGTGTGCAGCTAATAATTATAGAATGAAAACAGTATTTTCAGGGAAATTAAGCCACTATGGGCAGAAGAGAAAATGGATTTACAAATAACAGTTACATGATAATAATGATGATACATATTGCTACATCTTTTACTCCATACCAAAGATAACAGAACATGGCATTATGTTGCTTGCTGATGCCCACACCACCTTAAAAACAATAATGTAAATGGCTGGAAAGAGCCCTGAGTTGGCAGTCAGCAATATTCTGGTTCTCCTTGCCAAGTGTCTTCAGCTATAACTATATTTATCTATCCTTTGCATATTTCTCTACTTCACCTTGCTTTCCCCACCTGTAAAATTAGGATAATTTTGCCTACACTTCATCCTCTATAACAGGATGGACGAACCATATTGCAGATGTGAAGCACTTGAAGGAACTATTGGATAGACAAGATGATAACAAATATCTCCGGCTGCTTGGACATGTGAGAGGGAATATTTAGGAGATATCATTAGTTGATATTTCATAATATTTTATGAAATATTTTCAAATGGATTCTTCCTTTGTGTGTCCCAAACTATTATATATGCCTGCCTTTTACACATCAGGAAATGGAGGCTCTTGCTCAGGTCCTATAACTGGTAAAACGCAGAGTTGCATACAGCTTCTGACTCTGAAACACTTATCCTTATCCCTGCATGATGCTCCTCCTCTTACGTAAGGCCCAGCCTAAGTCTTGGACTTTATCCTAATTTAAGTATTCTGTGTTTTGGCCAACTGCTTGGGTGTTTCATTTCTGTGTTCTCTGTTTCACTACATTATGGGAAGTTTTATCTTTCACTTTTTTTTTTTTTCTGTGATGGGAGGAACAGCTTCCTGATGGGGGTCTGGGCCCCTGCACTGGGCAGAAACAAGACCCAAGAAGCTTCTCACATAGCGTCATTATCAATGCCAGAGCACAGTCTTTAATGCTATCTCATGGCCAATATCATAAAGGTAACTTCGATTCTACCATGCCTTAGGTGAGAGATGAGGAGTAAACAGAGTGTTGGTTCATGGCACCCAAACCTTTGGGTTTACCCTTATCTTTCATGGTAATATTGTTTAATTAAGAATAAAATTGGAAACAATCTACATGTCCATCAAGAGGGATGGGTTAATATCTTATAGGACTGTTAAGGGGTTTGAAGATTAAATACATGTAAGGTCTTAGAATAATGTCTAGCACATGTTAAATGCTCAATCCATGTTAGCTATTATTTTTAGAGTTATGAATAAAGAAGAATGACTATATTTGAGCTCTGCCAGAGCCACACGTCCATACACAGAATAAACTCAGGGTTTTATTTCCAGGTCTGCCTTCACTTGATCCTAAAGTGATAGGTGATGACAGGACTCAGGCTCAATGATTCCGCCTGTCTCTTTCCCCTTCATGACTACAGATGGCAACCACTTTGTCTTTTAGTAAGGTAGAAGATGTTGTGAAGGTCAGGTAAATGGCATTTCCAAATTTTTTATATCAGATTGAGGAAAAACTTAGTATGACATAACAAAAATTTATCTGGCCTTGCTTCTTGTCCCTGGTTCTTAGCATAGAGATTCAGAAACCTTCAGAATTTCCTGAGTGATAGGCATGTCTTTTTTGTGCTAAATAACTTCAAGGTGGAGACTAGTCACCAGAAAGA
The DNA here is from genome assembly GCF_007565055.1 of Rhinopithecus roxellana. Classification (NCBI taxonomy): domain Eukaryota; kingdom Metazoa; phylum Chordata; class Mammalia; order Primates; family Cercopithecidae; genus Rhinopithecus; species Rhinopithecus roxellana. The sequence continues at coordinate 85,673,136 of NC_044556.1, read as the reverse complement.
CCCAGCATGTGGTTAGGGGGTTGGTTGGAGCTTTGGAACAGCTTGACCTCTGAGGAAGGGAAGGGGCTGAAGATTAAGTTCAGTCATGTGGCCAATGATTTAGTTAATCATACCTTTGTAATCAAACCCCAGTGAAAACTATGGACACTAATGCTATGAAGCTTCCTGGTTGATGAATGCATTGATGAGCCAAGGGTGATGTGCCCTGATTCTGCAGGAAGAGGACATGGAATTCCTGCACTCTTTCCCAGACCTTACCCTACCTGAATCCTTTGTAATAAAACTGTAATGATAAGCATAGTACTTTTCTGAGTTCTGTGAGTCATTCTAGCAAATTATCAAATGTGAAAAGATCATGGGAAGCCTTGAATTTGTGGTCAGTTCATCAGAAGTGTGGGTGGCCCGGGGATTCGCAGAATTTGTGGCTGCCATACGAAGTAAGGGCAATCTTGTGGAGGACTGAGGCTTTACACCTGTGGAAATCTGATGCTAACTCTGAGTGATTAGTCTCAGAATTGAATTATATTGTAGTATACCCAGTTAGGGTGGAAAGAGAGTACACAGTCACCTGGTTTAACCAATCATTAGCAAAATCTCACATTCTCTCTTCCATCATTTGAAGAGCCTCATTTCACTACCATAGTTATCTAGGACAGAGTAACCCAAACCAGAGGCTGGAAATATCTGGCTGTTACCGTGTACCTTATTCCTCTCACTTGTTCTCAACCTATGCCCTTTCATGCTTGTGAAAAGTTATGAGCAAAAATGATGGCAAAACCACTTAAATGCCATTATTTTTTCATTTGTACTCAGGAATTCTGCTCATGCATCAAATGCAGTCTTTCTTGATGTACAAATTGTGGTAATTGGTTTTCCTCATTTTCTTTCTTCCCACTGGCTTTCCTCAACTAGGGACCACTAAGGACATATCCTTTCTGAATAACAATTTCACTTCCAAGACCGCCCAATCTCTCAGACTTGGAGCTCACACAAAAGTTTCTGCTCAGTGTTTAAATGCAACTCATTAATTTTAAGACACTTTACTCTTCCTCACTGCTTAGATTTTTAAGGAATGCAAATTGCACTTTATTTCAAAGCTGGAAAAAGCAACCAAAAAAAGTGCCAAGAATGATCTTGACTGGTTTTAAGTAACTGTTAAAGGAAGACATATAAGCATTCTGACCACGGATTAAACAGCATCCTGGGGGAATCAGAGCTCTTGCTTTGTGTCCTGTTGCAGAGGTTTTATTTTTTTCTTTTTCTTTTTTCACCTTGATTATCCATCTGCAAACCAGAAACTATTTCCCATTACCAGGAGCATATTCCAGCATTTCCTCCTGTCAAATTAAATTGGTGTGGATTTAGGACATGCAGACCCATTCCAATACAAGCATAATAAGACAACATAAGAAATGCAAGTATGTTAGCAAATATATCTAATGCACAAGCACCTCAAGGCCAGATAGGTACAGGCTTTCAGAATATGCATGGATTCCAATTATATTGGTTTGTATGACTCTCCTTAGGAGATGAGGTAGAGACAATGGCAAACCAAACTTATGAAGACCACACAGAATTTGAACATCTTATAGGTGAAAAGATCTTCTTACCCATGAATCCTGTTTATAACCCTATTACCTCCAATAAATAGTCATCCAGCTTCTGCTGGAATAGTCAAAATACAGCCAAGGGTATCATGGGTTTCTGGAGTTGCCCACTCTTAGCTAGATAGACAGCTTTAATAGGTACATGGGCTGTTGTCCATTAGTTGTCCTATTGCTGTTGCTCTGTTCATGATCCTTCCCGCAGAGGTACATGTGACACTTTGGAAGCCTTCCCTATTTTCATCCCATTTGGGATGCTGACCTGGCCATTACTCATTTTGCCATGGCCTAAGCCTCTGGCTGTACCCTCTGCTGAGGATGGGCCACAAGCAGGGATTTGGTGGTGAAGGGATGGGAAGGAGGTTACAGAGAGGGTAAAAACATTCAGGGAATCACTACTTACGCTAAGGCAATGGTGCTTACAAGAATCCTTGGGTAAGGATTCCCAATGTTACAGCCACAATGCATTGAAATCAGAAGATACTAAAATTAATTTCTACAGCTTTTAGGAAACATTTTAATTCTTACCACATGTATGTTCCTGTATTTTTCATAGGAAGGAGTGTAATTACTGAATGGCCATTCATTACAGAGGACGTCAATAATGCATTGGATTTTGCAATATTTTCCCTAGTGCTATCATTGTAGTGATAGATTGTAAGTCTAAGCAGATTCAGTAATGCTACTGTGATTTATGAGAACATAATGTGTTTAGAAGGGCCTGGAAGTAAACTCTTCACACAGGGATGAGAGAAGGAGGTTGTCATGATGGTGGCAAGGGGTGGTAACTCTGCTATTCTATTAAGACTTTAGAAATATAGACTGTACCCCGGATTCTTAATTAGCCATCTGCTTTCTCTGCTTTTTTGCATCTCCAGAGAATTGTTGCAAGTATTTGTATTTCTATTTGTAATGAGGTACGATGGAACAAAAAGCTGGTTTGTGTTGATGTTTATGGGAAAAGTAGAAATTGGAGTAGAGTTTTGGTGCTAATATATTTCATGGGTCCAATGGGCCAAAGACTGTTTTTACTTATTGACTTGAATCTAATGAAACAGACTCAACTGCATGTAATTAAAACATTTATGGAGAGTCTACTATGCATAAAGCACATGGCAGTTGGTGTGAGTGAACCCATCAGAATAGCTTTAACACAGAGCAGTATAAATAAGTAACATCCATAAGAGGTGTTAAAAGTACCATTTGGGGTCAAAGGAAGAAGGGATCATATTTATCTAGTGTTTCATCTGGATTCTCATGAGAAAAGGGCCTGAGGCAGAATTCTATATGCTAGTAGTTTACTAGGGATGCAACATCAAGGAAGCAACAGTGAGGCAGAAAAAAAAGTGAGGGAGGAAGGGAGAGAAAATACAAGGCAGTGCATCATCAAGCTGATTACAGCTTCCTACAAATCCAGATGGTTGCTCAGTCACGTGGGCCATCTCCAGAGAGAATGCATGGAACAGTTATCTCTCTGTCATAGACAAGGAAGAGGGAGCAATTTTTCTGGCTTTTGCCTCTCTCCCACCTCTCATTAGTCTGAGTCTGCTTCATGAACACTGACTTCTTCACAGTTTTCGGTTGTGTTACTCAGCCCTCTAGGAAGTTTCTGGGGAGGCCAGGGCCTCAATAGGTCCAGTCAGTCCAGTGTACCGGGATGGTCAGTTGGTGTCTGTGGGTGCTTCTTGGTTTGTGGTGGCAGCAGTGGTGGCTTGCAATTTATGATTATTAAAACAACATGAGCTGCCAGTAAGGTCATTCTGGTCTGGGAGTAAGGCGGGTGGGTAAGGCTGGGAGTGAGGAGATAGGGCTGAAGGAATCCAAGGTGCTCCATATCTATACAGTTAGGATTAGGAAAAGCTTTCGAGAGAAGATAACTTATAAGATGGCACTTAAAATGACAGGTAAGATTTTGGTAGGCAGAGATAGAGAAGATGTTTGTACTTATACTTGAATCAAGCAAAGGAATGTTTTGGTTGAGGGCACACTGAACAGTCAGTCTACTTTGCTTCAACTCTAAGATATGCGTAGAGGAGAATGGGAGAGAATATTGGAAATGTAGACAGGTTTGAGCAGGAAAGGCCTTGAGAGGAAGTATATCAGTCAGTTATTGCTGCATAACAAACACAAAATCTTAATTACATATAGCAATAGGCCCATATTTCTTGCATATCTGCTGGTCAGTTGAAGTGGTTCTCCTTCAGGCTGCAGGTCTGTGGGTTGGCTGGGCAGCTCTGCTCTATATACATTCATTCTGGGGTCCAGCTGAAGGGGCAGGAGGTCTCTGGAGGAAGCTCTTCTCACAGCAATGGCAGAAACTCAAGAGGGTTTGTCCAACCACATAAACACACTTCAAACTGCTACTTGTGTTATGTTTAGTAACATAAAATTGTCCTGAGAAAGTTACATGGCTAAGGCTAAAGATGGTGGAGACATGAATATACCCTGTCCTATGAGATCATGGCAAGGATTCTTCACTTTCCTTCACAGGGAAGAATTATGACCAGTAATTCAACATAGTAGAGCCAGGGTGAGACACTTGTAGACTCAAGGAAAAGAACAATATTTCATTCATTATGTTTGTTCTTGTGGTCCCAAGCACCGTGCCTAAAGCATAGTAGGTGCTCAATGTTTGTTGAACGCATGAGTGAATTAATGCCAGCCACCCTGCATTCAGCACTGTGGTAAGCATTGCAAATTGAGTTTGGGGCCTACCTCTTTGAGAATTTTCTCCAGATCAGGCTTTAAGATATATAAAACTCATATTCACCTAGATTAAAACACTTATTTCAAGATAATTTCTCCAGAACTTTGCTTTTCCGTGTCCTTTTCTTACTCAAGAAACAATTATATCTTTTTAGTGGCCTTGTCAAAGATTAGTTGACCATATATACTTGGGTTCATTCTGGGCTTTGCATTCTGTTCCATTGGTTTATGTGTCTGTTTTTATGCCCAGTGCCATACTGTTTTTATTACTATTGCTTTATGATTAATTTGAAATCAGGAAGTGGCATGCCTCCAACTTTGTTTTTCTTTCCTAAGATTGTTTCGCCTACTCAGGGTCTTTTGTGGTTCCATACACATTTAAGAATTTTTCTCCATATATATATGATGGAATATTATTTAGCCTTAAATAAGAAGAAAATTCTGCCATTCATGACAAATTCTCAAGAGGACATTATGCTAAGTGAAATGAGCCAGATAGAGAAAGAAAAATACCACATGTTCTATTTATATGTGGAATCTAAAAAGAAAAAATCAAATATACAGAAACAGAGAAGTAGAAAGGTGGTTACCAGGGGTAGGGGGAAGGAGAAAATAGGGGGAAGGTGACATAGGTTGAAGGGTACAAAGACACAGTTATATCAGATGAATAAGTCTAGAGATCAAATATACAGAATGAGAACTATAGTTAATAATATTGTATCATATACTGGAAATTTGCTAAGAGTGTAGATTTTAGGTTCTCTTACTACACATGCACGAAAGGTAACTAGGTGAGATTGTGGATATGCTAATTTACTTGACTGTAGTAATCACTTCACTATGTATATGTATATCAAAACATTATGTTGCACACCTTAAAGAGATGTAACAAGAAACAAGATATAACCTCTTTTCCATTACCTTGTCAAGCTCCACATTCCTCTGCCTGACTTTCCTTAGTCTGACTTTATTTTCCAATGCTCCTGACATAAACTGTCCTTACCAGTCACACCCTGTCTTTGCTGTTCCATTCCCTTCCTCTCCCTCCCTGCCCTTGATCCTTATCTTTTTCCTCAGGGCCTCTACCCGGGGGGGGCTGACTTTGTGAGGGATGCCTTTTTATCTCTCAGGTCCATCCATATACTGTTTACCCTTCTGGCTTGGCTAAATGTCTTCTTCCCCCCATAAAACCTCCTGTGACTGGAATATCTTAACTCTTTATTGCTTAATAATTGTCTCTTGTGGGTTAATCCCATTTGCCCGATCAGTTTGTGAATGGTTTCAAGGCAGGGCCCAAATCTTCTGCTGCTTTGGGTCTTTCTCACAGTGTCTAACATGGCGCTTGATGCACATTAGATAAATAATAAATAAGTACTGATGGACTGATCCTATATGCACCATGTCCATATCTGATAAACTTGGCTATTGACCATTTTGTGTGCATTAGAAATAGACCCTTGGCAGCAAGAGAGGCTTCTACCTATATGAGGCATCCACCCAGTTGACCTGAGATAGCCCCTGCATCAGTAATTGGCAACTTTTTTTTTTTTTTTGAGACAGAGTCTCACTCTGTCGCCAGGCTGGAGTGCAGTGGCGCTATCTCGGTTCACTGCAACCTCCACCTCCTGGCTTCAAGGGATTCTCCTGCCTCAGCTTCCCAAGTAGCTGGGACTACAATGCCTGGCTAATTTTTGTATTTTTAGTAGAGACGGGGTTTCACCATGTTGTCCAGGAAAGTCTCCGTCTCTTAACCTCGTGATCCGCCAGCCTCAGCCTCCCAAAGTGCTGGGATTACAGGCGTGAGCCACCACACCTGGCTAATTGGCAATTTTTGATGGGTGATCAGTGCATCTCTTCATAGTGTATTATTTAGAAGCCCCATGATTTAGTGGCTTTAAGAAAAGAGGCTGAAAAACCACCATGGCACTTGTATACCTGTGTAACAAAACTGCACATTCTGCACATGTAACCCAGAACTTAAAGTATAATGAAAAAAAAAAAAAAAAAAAAAAGAAAAGAGGCTGAAAAAGCAGGGCAAGGACTTGGCACCCACTGCAAGTGAACCTGAGGGAGTATGCCTGACCCCTCTGCTGGGGCTCAGAGGATGTAGGAGATTATGTCGTCCAAGCCCTGAAGAATGCCCATTCTCCTTTGGGCTAGGTGTTTCTGCTTGTTCATTATGCAAAGGAAGTATGGAAATAATAGGTTGGTTTTTATTTCTCCCTCTGAAACCATGAAAACAGTGAACATATAGTTCCATCTCTGGCTGGGATAGAAAGGAGACATTGACATTGTCCTTTTTTTTTTTTTTTTTAAGAGATGTGGTCTTGCTATGTTGCCCAAGCTGGTCTTGAACTCCTGGCTTCAAGTGATCCTCTAGCATTGGCCTCACAGAATATTGGGATTACAGGCATGAGCATCCATGTCTGACCCTGATATTGTCCTTTTTGGTGAGGAAAACTCAATGTTTCTTTTACCACCTCCTAAACTCTACTGACTCAGGGGCTGTCTGAGTGAAGCTATCATTTCAAGGGAGCGTTATGCTGCCTAGAAGTTTGAATAAAAGCATTAACTCCACTTCCTCTCTGTTTTATACGCTATTTACAACAACCAGTAGTTTTGTTGTTATGGAGCATGGCTGTTCAAAATTGTGAATAATCTAACTGTATCCTTTGCATACCTCTTTTACAGTCTTTGCTTTTTCTTTCTCCATGGCTTTCTAGTGCCTTGTTTTTTATTGCACCTGTTGCTGCAGGATGTTTTCCCCAACAGCTGTTCAGGACTGCACTACAATGTCCATTTGGAATGGGCAGGATTGTATACTTCCAACTTTCTTTATTTTTCTTCTTCCCAACTTCAAAACTTATCTAACTTGTGCTTCATTCTCTCTGGGCCTGCTGTCTGCTAAGGCTGATCCAATGGGTGTCATTCATTGTTTAAATAGCTTCATGATACACTTCTTTTTTTTTTTTTTTTTTTTTTTTTTTTTTTTTTTTTTTTTTTTTTATTATACTTTAAGTTCTAGGGTACATGTGCATAACGTGCAGGTTTGTTACATATGTATACTTATGCCATGTTGGTGTGCTGCACCCATCAACTCGTCAGCACCCATCAATTCATCATTTATATCATGTATAACTCCCCAATGCAATCCCTCCCTCCTCCCCCCTCCCCCCTCCCCATGATAGACCCCAGTGTGTGATGTTCCCCTTCCCGAGTCCAAGTGATCTCATTGTTCAGTTCCCACCTATGAGTGAGAACATGCGGTGTTTGGTTTTCTCTTCTTGTGATAGTTTGCTAAGAATGATGGTTTCCAGCTGCATCCATGTCCCTACAAAGGACGCAAACTCATCCTTTTTTATGGCTGCATAGTATTCCATGGTGTATATGTGCCACATTTTCTTAATCCAGTCTGTCACAGATGGACATTTGGGTTGATTCCAAGTCTTTGCTATTGTGAATAGTGCCGCAATAAACATACGTGTACATGTGTCTTTGTAGTAGACTAATTTATAATCCTTTGGGTATATACCCAGTAGTGGGATGGCTGGGTCATATGGTACATCTAGTTCTAGATCCTTGAGGAATTGCCATACTGTTTTCCATAATGGTTGAACTAGTTTACAATCCCACCAACAGTGTAAAAGTGTTCCTATTTCTCCACATCCTCTCCAACACCTGTTGTTTCCTGACTTCTTAATGATTGCCATTCTAACTGGTGTGAGATGGTATCTCATTGTGGTTTTGATTTGCATTTCTCTGATGGCCAGTGATGATGAGCATTTTTTCATGTGTCTGTTGGCTGTATGAATATCTTCTTTTGAGAAATGTCTGTTCATATCCTTTCCCCACTTTTTGATGGGGTTGTTTGTTTTTTTCTCGTATATTTGTTTGAGTTCTTTGTAGATTCTGGATATTAGCCCTTTGTCAGATGAGTAGGTTGCAAAAATTTTCTCCCATTCTGTAGGTTGCCTGTTCACTCTGATGGTAGTTTCTTTTGCTGTGCAAAAGCTCTTTAGTTTAATGAGATCCCATTTGTCAATTTTGGCTTTTGCTGCCGTTGCTTTTGGTGTTTTAGACATGAAGTCCTTGCCCATGCCTATGTCCTGAATGGTACTACCTAGATTTTCTTCTAGGGTTTTTATGGTATTAGGTCTAACATTTAAGTCTCTAATCCATCTTGAATTAATCTTCGTATAAGGGGTAAGGAAAGGATCCAGTTTCAGCTTTCTACTTATGGCTAGCCAATTTTCCCAGCACCATTTATTAAATAGGGAATCCTTTCCCCATTTCTTGTTTCTCTCAGGTTTGTCAAAGATCAGATGGCTGTAGATGTGCGGTATTATTTCTGAGGACTCTGTTCTGTTCCATTGGTCTATATCTCTGTTTTGGTACCAGTACCATGCTGTTTTGGTTACTGTAGCCTTGTAGTATAGTTTGAAGTCAGGTAGCGTGACGCCTCCAGCTTTGTCCTTTTGACTTAGGATTGTCTTGGCAATGCGGGCTCTTTTTTGGTTCCATATGAACTTTAAAGCAGTGTTTTCCAATTCTGTGAAGAAAGTCATTGGTAGCTTGATGGGGATGGCATTGAATCTATAAATAACCTTGGGGAGTATGGCCATTTTCACGATATTGATTCTTCCTATCCATGAGCATGGTATGTTCTTCCATTTGTTTGTGTCCTCTTTGATTTCACTGAGCAGTGGTTTGTAGTTCTCCTTGAAGAGGTCCTTTACATCCCTTGTAAGCTGGATTCCTAGGTATTTTATTCTCTTTGAAGCAATTGTGAATGGAAGTTCATTCCTGATTTGGCTCTCTGCTTGTCTGTTGCTGGTGTATAAGAATGCTTGTGATTTTTGCACATTAATTTTGTATCCTGAGACTTTGCTGAAGTTGCTTATCAGCTTAAGGAGATTTTGGGCTGAGACGATGGGGTTTTCTAAATATACAATCATGTCATCTGCAAACAGGGACAATTTGACTTCTTCTTTTCCTAACTGGATACCCTTGATTTCTTTCTCTTGCCTGATTGCCCTAGCCAGAACTTCCAACACTATGTTGAATAGGAGTGGTGAGAGAGGGCATCCCTGTCTTGTGCCAGTTTTCAAAGGGAATTTTTCCAGTTTTTGCCCATTCAGTATGATATTAGCTGTGGGTTTGTCATAAATAGCTCTTATTATTTTGAGGTACGTTCCATCAATACCGAATTTATTGAGCGTTTTTAGCATGAAGGGCTGTTGAATTTTGTCAAAAGCCTTTTCTGCATCTATTGAGACAATCATGTGGTTCTTGTCTTTGGTTCTGTTTATATGCTGGATTACGTTTATTGATTTGCGAATGTTGAACCAGCCTTGCATCCCAGGGATGAAGCCCACTTGATCATGGTGGATAAGCTTTTTGATGTGCTGCTGAATCCGGTTTGCCAGTATTTTATTGAGGATTTTTGCATCAATGTTCATCAGGGATATTGGTCTAAAATTCTCTTTTTTTGTTGTGTCTCTGCCAGGCTTTGGTATCAGGATGATGTTGGCCTCATAAAATGAGTTAGGGAGGATTCCCTCTTTTTCTATTGATTGGAATAGTTTCAGAAGGAATGGTACCAGCTCCTCCTTGTACCTCTGGTAGAATTCAGCTGTGAATCCATCTGGTCCTGGACTTTTTTTGGTGGGTAGGCTATTAATTGTTGCCTCAATTTCAGAGCCTGCTATTGGTCTATTCAGGGATTCAACTTCTTCCTGGTTTAGCCTTGGGAGAGTGTAAGTGTCCAGGAAATTATCCATTTCTTCTAGATTTTCTAGTTGATTTGCGTAGAGGCGTTTATAGTATTCTCTGATGGTAGTTTGTATTTCTGTGGGGTCAGTGGTGATATCCCCTTTATCATTTTTTATTGCATCTATTTGATTCCTCTCTCTTTTTTTCTTTATTAGCCTTGCTAGCGGTCTGTCAATTTTGTTGATCTTTTCAAAAAACCAACTCCTGGATTCATTGATTTTTTGGAGGGTTTTTTGTGTCTCTATCTCCTTCAGTTCTGCTCTGATCTTAGTTATTTCTTGCCTTCTGCTAGCTTTTGAATGTGATTGCTCTTGCCTCTCTAGTTCTTTTAATTGTGATGTTAGAGTGTCAATTTTAGATCTTTCCTGCTTTCTCTTGTGGGCATTTAGTGCTATAAATTTCCCTCTACACACTGCTTTAAATGTGTCCCAGAGATTCTGGTATGTTGTATCTTTGTTCTCATTGGTTTCAAAGAACATCTTTATTTCCGCTTTCATTTCGTTATGTACCCAGTAGTCATTCAGGAGCAGGTTGTTCAGTTTCCATGTAGTTGAGCGGTTTTGATTGAGTTTCTTAGTCCTGAGTTCTAGTTTGATTGCACTGTGGTCTGAGAGACAGTTTGTTATAATTTCTGTTCTTTTACATTTGCTGAGGAGTACTTTACTTCCAATTATGTGGTCAATTTTGGAATAAGTGCGATGTGGTGCTGAGAAGAATGTATATTCTGTTGATTTGGGGTGGAGAGTTCTATAGATGTCTATTAGGTCTGCTTGGTGCAGAGATGAGTTCAATTCCTGGATATCCTTGTTAACTTTCTGTCTCGTTGATCTGTCTAATGTTGACAGCGGAGTGTTGAAGTCCCCCATTATTATTGTATGGGAGTCTAAGTCTCTTTGTAAGTCTCTAAGGACTTGCTTTATGAATCTGGGTGCTCCTGTATTGGGTGCATATATATTTAGGAGAGTTAGCTCTTCCTGTTGAATTGATCCCTTTACCATTATGTAATGGCCTTCTTTGTCTCTTTTGATCTTTGATGGTTTAAAGTCTGTTTTATCAGAGACTAGGATTGCAACCCCTGCTTTTTTTTGTTCTCCATTTGCTTGGTAGATCTTCCTCCATCCCTTTATTTTGAGCCTATGTATGTCTCTGCATGTGAGATGGGTCTCCTGAATACAGCAGACTGATGGGTCTTGACTCTTTATCCAGTTTGCCAGTCTGTGTCTTTTAATTGGAGCATTTAGTCCATTAACATTTAAGGTTAATATTGTTATGTGTGAACTTGATCCTGCCATTATGATATTAACTGGTTATTTTGCTCGTTAGTTGATGCAGTTTCTTCCTAGCCTCGATGGTCTTTACATTTTGCCAAGTTTTTGCGATGGCTGGTACCGGTTGTTCCTTTCCATGTTTAGGGCTTCCTTCAGGGTCTCTTGTAAGGCAGGCCTGGTGGTGACAAAATCTCTAAGCATTTGCTTATCTGTAAAGGATTTTATTTCTCCTTCACTTATGAAACTTAGTTTGGCTGGATATGAAATTCTGGGTTTAAAATTCTTTTCTTTAAGAACGTTGAATATTGGCCCCCACTCTCTTCTGGCTTGTAGAGTTTCTGCCGAGAGATCTGCTGTTAGTCTGATGGGCTTCCCTTTGTGGGTGACCCGACCTTTCTCTCTGGCTGCCCTTAAGATTTTTTCCTTCATTTCAACTTTGGTGAATCTGGCAATTATGTGTCTTGGAGTTGCTCTTCTGGAGGAGTATCTTTGTGGCGTTCTCTGTATTTCCTGAATTTGAATGTTGGCCTGCCCTACTAGGTTGGGGAAGTTCTCCTGGATGATATCCTGAAGAGTGTTTTCCAACTTGGTTCCATTTTCCCCCTCACTTTCAGGCACCCCAATCAGACGTAGATTTGGTCTTTTTACGTAATCCCATACTTCTTGCAGGCTTTGCTCATTTCTTTTTCTTCTTTTTTCTTTTGGTTTCTCTTCTCGCTTCATTTCATTCATTTGATCTTCAATCGCTGATACTCTTTCTTCCAGTTGATCGAGTCGGTTACTGAAGCTTGTGCATTTGTCACGTATTTCTCGTGTCATGGTTTTCATCTCTGTCATTTCGTTTATGATCTTCTCTGCATTAATGAGTCTAGCTGTCAATTCTTCCACTCTTTTTTCAAGATTTTTAGTTTCTTTGCGCTGGGTACGTAATTCCTCCTTTAGCTCTGATAAGTTTGATGGACTGAAGCCTCCTTCTCTCCTCTCGTCCAAGTCATTCTCTGACCAGCTTTGATCCGTTGCTGGCGATGGGCTGCGCTCCTTTGCAGGGGGAGATGCGCTCTTATTTTTTGAATTTCCAGCTTTTCTGCCCTGCTTCTTCCCCATCTTTGTGGTTTTATCTGTCTCTGGTCTTTGATGGTGGTGACGAACTGATGGGGTTTTGGTATAGGTGTCCTTCCTGTTTGATAGTTTTCCTTCTGACAGTCAGAAGGACTCTCTGTTGGTCTGTTGGAGATTGCTTGAGGTCCACTCCAGACCCTGTTTGCCTGGGTATCAGCAGCAGAGGTTGCCGAAGATAGAATATTGCTGAACAGCGAGTGTACCTGTCTGATTCTTCCTTTGGAAGTGTCCTCTCAGGGGTGTACTCCACCCTGTGAGGTGTGGGGTGTCAGACTGCCCCTAGTGGGGGATTTCTCCCAGCTAGGCTACTCAGGGGTCAGGGACACACCTGAGCAGGCAGTCTGTCCGTTCTCAGATCTCAACCTCCGCGTTGGGAGATCCGCGGCTCTCCCCAAAGCTGTCAGACAGAGTCGTTCGCGTCTGCACCGGCTCCCGCTACTTCCCCTGTTGGTCTTCAGCTGTGCGCTGTCCCCAGAGGTGGAGACTACAGAGACAGGCAGGCTTCCTTGAGCTGCTGTGAGCTCCACCCAGTTCGAGCTTCCCAGCGGCTTTGTTTACCTACTTAAGCCTCAGCAATGGCGGGCGCCCCTCCCCCAGCCTCGCTGCTGCCTTGCGGATAGATCGCGGCAGACTGCTGTGTTAGCAGTGAGGGAGGCTTCGTGGGCGTGGGACCCTCCCGGCCAGGTGTGGGATATATTCTCCTGGAATGCCTGTATGCTTACAGCGCAGTATTGGGGTGGGAGTTACCCGATTTTCCAGGTGTTGTGTGTCTCAGTTCCCCTGGCTAGGAAAACGGATCCCCTTCCCCCTTGCGCTTCCAGGTGAGGCGATGCCTCGCCCTGCTTCAGCTCTCGCTGGTCAGGCTGCAGCAGCTGACCAGCACCGATTGTCCGGCACTCCCTAGTGAGATGACCCCAGTACCTCAGTTGAAAATGCAGAAATCACCGGTCTTCTGTGTCGCTCGCGCTGGGAGTTGGAGACTGGAGTTGTTCCTATTCGGCCATCTTGCTCCGCCCCCTCATAAAAATCCATGATACACTTCTTAAACAGATCTTCCTGGTGGAATGCAACGAGATGCTCTAAGTCATAGGATAATCATGACATGTCTTTTTCCAGCATCAGTTTTATTCAGTGGCAAGTAATTTAAAATATCCTAGGATACCAAGATGAATGTCGATAAATTATGAAATAAAAGGCAAAGTTCAAATGAAAATGTATGTTAAAGCATAGGATTTAATAAATGTGTGCTCTTTGTGGGGTATTTTGGGCTGTGACCTCTACTTTCCCATGTTTTTACCCATAAAAGCTTTGAAGGGCAAAGCTTAAAAAGCATTTTGTAAACACTCTGGCATAATGGGAGGTTGCACAGAAATGCAAACCAAAAGGGTCAGGGTAAGTTCAGGGAATCAGTGAATCAAAGACCAAGTCACTCCATATCCCAGAGGCAAAGCAGCTAAGGCTTGTGTGGGCATTGCTGGGAGAAACCTACAGTCCAGTAGGGTGGATGCTAGAAGAGCGTCAGAAAAGAGGCAAGGATTTGGAATTGGGAAGCATAGTCAAAGTTGTGAGAACTCTTCCACTGGTTCTGTTGAATTCAACTGCTTCTAAAGGGAGTGGCTTTTCTCCCTTATGTCTTAAAGGAGTGATCTTCACACTGGACAAATATGTTCAAGGTAGTTCACAAAGACTTTCCAGGGTACTTTTAAGGGACTCAATATCCACATCCTCAACTCATAAACATTTTGTCTCCTAAAATTTCTCCCTCTTAAAATAAGCCTATGGTCTTCTCTCTACTTCTCCATTTATAATAAGCCTTCTCCCACTTGACAAAATAGCTGAATATTTGTCACCATTTTGGATCTTACCATGGTATATTGTCCCAGGGTATCAAAACCTCCAGTGTCCAAACAAAAAGAGATTTCAAAATAATGGTTTTGAGAAAGCAAATGACTAATGGCTGGTAGATGTGTGAGTCAGATGGTTTCCAATTCTTTTTTTTTTCAGCATACCATTGTTGACTTGAAGGTTTTCAATTCTTTGCTTTCAAAATTGAAGGAGGACTAAATTGAATTTTCAGCTGTAAGATCATTACAAATAAATTTTGATTATAGATTATTTTATATGAGTTTTGACATATTTAGAAGTTAAAGAATGGTGTCATCACTGTAACCAAACTCCTTCCATTCCCATCACCATAGATGTTTTAACAAAGTTACTTATTGCTTTTGTCTATAACAATAAAAGGTAGAAACATAATTTATTGTTACAGGATAATTTTCATAAAGGAAAAATATTATACCTATATAGGCAATCATGAATGCTAAAATGAATTTGCTAATAGATGCAGAACTGGTTGTCATCTTAAAGGGAAAAATGTCTAATGTTTAGAATTATGTTTTCTAAAGAGCAGGGATCGATTGTATCTCTATCAGACAAAATTAGTTTACATTTTCATGGATAAGCATCATTTTCTTTACTTTCAACTTGCTACAGTTTACAGAGTTATAAAATAAACTGTCAAAGACCATCAAAGGCACATACCCTTATAGAATCAGATAACCTCCTGGTGGCAGGAGAGTCCTGCCAGACAACACCCAACTTTTCGTTGAAACAACACCAAATAATCTCTTTTGCCCATGTCAGTCTTTTACAATATTCTTAACAGCTCCTAAGCTCCGTCTTAGTCTAGCAATAAGTAGTTTTTATGCAAAGATAGATGAACTAATTGAAATTAAAAACCTCAGCAATCCAGCTTCACTAATCTCATTAAGAGATGTAGTTTCTTCTTTAAAAATTGCATTTATTAATACCACATATCTACAGCCATCTGATCTTTGACAAACCTGAGAGAAACAAGAAATGGGGAAAGGATTCCCTATTTAAT
Organism: Rhinopithecus roxellana; assembly: GCF_007565055.1. NCBI lineage: Eukaryota > Metazoa > Chordata > Mammalia > Primates > Cercopithecidae > Rhinopithecus > Rhinopithecus roxellana. Next base: position 85,657,783 of record NC_044556.1, on the reverse strand, counting down.
AAATGGTGCTGGGAAAATTGGCTAGCCATAAGTAGAAAGCTGAAACTGGATCCTTTCCTTACCCCTTATACGAAGATTAATTCAAGATGGATTAGAGACTTAAATGTTAGACCTAATACCATAAAAACCCTAGAAGAAAATCTAGGTAGTACCATTCAGGACATAGGCATGGGCAAGGACTTCATGTCTAAAACACCAAAAGCAACGGCAGCAAAAGCAAAAATTGACAAATGGGATCTAATTAAACTAAAGAGCTTTTGCACAGCAAAAGAAACTACCATCAGAGTGAACAGGCAACCTACAGAATGGGAGAAAATTTTTGCAACCTCCTCATCTGACAAAGGGCTAATATCCAGAATCTACAAAGAACTCAAACAAATATACGAGAAAAAAACAAACAACCCCATCAAAAAGTGGGGAAAGGATATGAACAGACATTTCTCAAAAGAAGATATTCATACAGCCAACAGACACATGAAAAAATGCTCATCATCACTCGCCATCAGAGAAATGCAAATCAAAACCACAATGAGATACCATCTCACACCAGTTAGAATGGCAATCATTAAGAAGTCAGGAAACAACAGGTGTTGGAGAGGATGTGGAGAAATAGGAACACTTTTACACTGTTGGTGGGATTGTAAACTAGTTCAACCATTATGGAAAACAGTATGGCAATTCCTCAAGGATCTAGAACTAGATGTACCATATGACCCAGCCATCCCACTACTGGGTATATACCCAAAGGATTATAAATTATTCTACTACAAAGACACATGTACATGTATGTTTATTGCGGCACTATTCACAATAGCAAAGACTTGGAATCAATCCAAATGTCCATCTGTGACAGACTGGATTAAGAAAATGTGGCACATATACACCATGGAATACTATGCAGCCTTAAAACGGATGAGTTTGCGTCCTTTGTAGGGACGTGGATGCAGCTGGAAACCATCATTCTTAGCAAACTATCACAAGAAGAGAAAACCAAACACCGCATGTTCTCACTCATAGGTGGGAACTGAACAATGAGATCACTTGGACTCGGGAAGGGGAACATCACGCACTGGGGCCTATTATGGGGAGGGGGGAGGGGGGAGGAGGGAGGGATTGCATTGGGGAGTTATACATGATATAAATGATGAATTGATGGGTGCTGACGAGTTGATGGGTGCAGCACACCAACATGGCATAAGTATACATATGTAACAAACCTGCACGTTATGCACATGTACCCTAGAACTTAAAGTATAATAAAAAAAAAAAAAAAAAAAAGAATAGCCATTCCAACTTGTATGAGAAAAAAAAAAAAAAAATTGCATTTATGAGCTGGGTGCAGTAGTCCCAGCTACTTGGGAGGCGGAGGTTGGGAGGATGGTTTGAGCCAAAGAGTTGGAGGCTAGCCTGAGCAATGTAGCAAGACCCCATCTCTATATTTTTAAAAAACATTTGTTAAACAATTATTAAGCAAAAAAATTTAATATATTTATGTTATAAATATATTATAACATTTTGACAAATTTTATGTTAGTAATTATAATGATAAATCAACTCTGGAGAAAAAATTTAAACACTTAAAGTCTTATAGTTACCAAATATTTAAAAATAATTTGAATAATATACATATTTTGTTACAGAGAGTTAGGGTGATGAATAGAAGATGTTTAAGCAAATAAAATGTTACCTTAGGATAAAATTTTGTGAAGTAGAGAAACTAGTCAAGAAGAAATAGGAGTGATGTAAGTTTTCGGACTGTTATAAAAATCACTCAATGCAAAGAAACTTGAAATCATAACAAATAATCTCTCAGACCACAGTGCAATCAAATTAGAACTCAGGATTAAGAAACTCACTCAGAACTACATAATTACGTGGAAATTGAACAACCTGCTTCTGAATGACTCCTGGGTAAATAATGAAATTAAGGCAGAAATAAACAAGTTCTCTGAAACCAATCAGAACAAAGAGATAACATACCAGAATCTCTGGGACACGGCTGAAGCAGTGTTAAGAGGGGAATTTATAGCACTAAATGCCCACATCAGAAAGCTAGAAAGATCTCAAATTGACACCCTAACATCACAATTAAAAGAGCTAGAGAAGCAAGAGAAAGCTAATCCAAAAGCTAGCAGAAGACAGGAAATAACTAAGATAGAGCAGAACTGAAGGAGATAAAGACACAGAAAACTCAAAATATCAGTGAACCTAGGATCTGGTTTTTTGAAAAAATTAAGAAAATAGACCACTTGGTAGACTAATATAGAAAAAAAGAGAGAGCCAGTAAATAGATGCAATAAAAAATGATAAAGGGGATATGACCACTGACCCCAAAGAAATACAAACTACCATCAGAGAATACTATAAACACCTTTAAACAAACAAACTAGAAAATCTAGAAGAAATGAATAAATTCCTGGACACACACACCTTCCTAAGACTAAACCAGGAAGAAGTGAAATCTCTGAGTACACTAATAACAAGTTCTGAAATTGAGGCAGTAATTAACAGCCTACCAACCAAAAAAAAAAAAAAAAAAAAAAAAAATCCCAGGACCAGATGGATTCACAGTCGAATTCTACCAGAAGTACAAAGGGGAGATGATACCATTCCTTCTGAAACTATTCCAAACAACTGAAAAGGAGGGACTCCTCCCTAACTCGTTTTATGAAGCCAGCATCATCCTGAAACCAAAACCTGGCAGAGACAAAACAAAAAAAGAAAACTTGAGGCCAATATCCCTGATGAACATTGATGTGAAATCCTTAATAATATACTGGCAAACCGAATTCAGCAGCATATCAAAAAACTTACCCATCACAATCAAGCCAGCTTCATCCCCGGGATGCAGGGCTGGTTCAACATATACAAATCAACACATGTAATCCATCACATAAATAGAACCAAAGACAAAAAACACATGATTATCTCAATAGGTTCAGAAAAGGCCTTCAATGAAATTCAACACCACTTCATGCTAAAAACTCTCAATAAACTAGATGTTGATGAAACATATCTCAAAATAATAAGAGCTATTCATGACAAACCCACAGCCAATATCATACTGAATGGGCAAAAGCTGGAAGCATTCCCTTTGAAAACTGGCACAAGACAAGGATGCCATCTCTCACCATTCCTATTCAACATAGTATTGGAAGTTCTGGCCAGGGCAATCAGGAAAGAGAGAGAAAAAAAGAGTTTTCAAATAGGAAGAGAGGAAGTCAAATTGTCTCTGTTTGCAGATGACATGATTGTATATTTAGAAAACCCCATAGTCTCAGTCCCAAAACTCCTTAAGTTGATAGACAACTTCAGCAAAGTCTCAGGATACCAAATCAATATGCGAAAATCACAAGTATTCCTTCACACCAACAATAGACAAGCAGAGAGTCAAATAATTAGTGAACTCCCATTTATAATTGCTACAAAGAGAATAAAATACCTAGGAATCCAACTTATAAGGGACGTGAAGGACCACTTCAAGGAGAACTACAAACCACTCCTCAACAAAATAAGAGAGGATGCAAACAAATGGAAGAATATTCTATACTCATGGTTAGGAAGAATCAATATCATGAAAATGCCCATACTGCCCAAAGTAATTTATAGATTCAATACTATTCCCATCAAACTACCACTGAAATTCTTCACAGAATTAGAAAAATGTACTTTAAATTTTGTATGGAATTAGAGAAGACCCTGTATAGCCATGACAATCCTAAGCAAAAAGAATAAAGCTGGAGGCATCATGCTACCTGAGTTCAAACTATGCTACAAGGCTACAATAACCAAAACAGCATGGTACTCATACAAAAACAGACATATAGACCAATGGAACAGACCAGAAACTTAAGAAATAGCACCACACATTTACATTGTCTGATCTTTGACAAATCTGACAAAAACAAGCAACGGGGAAAGGATTCCCTATTTAATAAATGGTGCTGGGAGAACTGGCTAGCCATATGCAGAAAACTGAAACTGGAACCCTTCCTTACACCTTATACAAAAATTAACTCAAGATGGATTAAAGACTTAAATGTAAAACCCCAAACCATAAAAACCCTAGAAGAAAACCTAGGCAGTACCATTTAGGAGATAGGCATGGGCAAATTCTTCATGACTAAGACACCAAAAGCAATTGCAACAAAAGCCAAAATTGACAAGTGGAATCTTATTAAACAAAAGAGCTTCTGCACAGCAAAAGAAATTATCAGCAGAGTGAACAGGCAACTTACAGAATGGGAGAAAAATTTTGCAATCTACCCATCTGACAAAGGGCTAATATCCAGAATCTACAAGGAACTTAAAACAAATTTACAAGAAAAAGAAAACAACCCCATCAAAAAGTGGGCAAAGGGTATAAACAGACACTTCTCAAAAGAAGACATTTATGTGGTGTATTACTCCATATTTATGCTGCTGATAAAGACACAGCTGAGACTGGGAAGAAAAAGAGATTTAATTCGACTTACAGTTCCACATGGCTGGGGAGGCCTCAGAATCATGGCAGAAGGCTAAAGGCACTTCTCATATGGCAGCAGCAGGAGAAAATTAGGAAGATTGCAAAAGCGGAAACCCCTGATAAAGCCATCAGATCTCATGAGACTTATTCACTACCACAAGAACAGTATGAAGGGAAGCCATCTTCATGATTCAAACTATCTCCCACCAGGTCCCTCCCACAACACATAGAAATTATGGGAATATAATTCACGATGAGATTTGGGTGGGGACACAGAGCCAAGTCATATAATTCCACCCCAGATTCCTCCAAATCTTATTTTCTCACATTTTAAAATCAATCATGTCTTTCCAACAGTCCCCCAAAGTCTCAACTCATTTCAGAATTAACCCAAAAGTCCACAGTCCAAAGTCTCATCTGAGACAAGGCAAGTCCCTTGTGCCTGTGAGCCTGTAAAATCAAAAGCAAGCTAATTACTTCCTAGATACAATGGGGGTACAGGTATTGGGTAAATACAGCCATTTCAAATGGGAGAAATTAGCCAAAACAAAGCAGTTACAGGGCCCATGCAATTCCAAAATCCAACAGGGCATTCAAATTGTAAAGCTCCAAAATGATCTCCTTTGACTTCAGGTCTCACATCCAGGTCATGCTGATGCAAGAGGTGGCCTCCCATGGTCTTGGGCAGCTCCACCCCTGTGGCTTTGCAGGGTACAGCCTCCTTCCTGGCAGGTTTCACAGACTGGTGCTGAGTGTCTGCACCTTTTCCAGGTGCACAATGCCAGCTGCAGGTGGATCTACCATTCTGGGGTCTGGAGGATGGTGGCCCTTTTCTCACAGCTCCACTAGATGGTGCCCCAGTGGGGACTCTGTGTGGGGGTTCCAACACCACATTTCCTGCACTGCCCTAGCAAAGGTTCTCCATGAGAACCCCACCCCTGCAGCAAACATCTGCCTGGACATCCAGGCATTTCTATACATCTTCTGAAATCTGGGTGGAGGTTCCCCAATCCCAATTCTTGACTTCTGTGCACTAGAAGGCTTGACACCACATGGAAACTGCCAAGGCTTAGGGCTTGCACCCTCTGAAGCCATGGCCCAAGCTCTAGATTGGCCCCTTTCAGCCATGGCTGGAGTGGTTGGGACACAGGGCACTAAGTCTCCAGGCTGCACACAGCATGGGGACCCTGGGCCCTGCCCACAAAACCATTTGTTCCTCCTAGACCTCTGGGTCTGTGATGGGAGAGGCTACTGCAAAGGTCTCTGACATGCCCTGGAGATATTTTCCCCTTTGTCTTGGGGATTAACATTTGGGTCCTTATTACTTATGCAAATGTCTGCAGCTGGCTTGAATTTCTCCTCAAAAATGGGATTTTTTTTTTAAATTATACTTTAAGTTCTAGGGTACATGTGCACAACGTGCAGGTTTGTTGCATAGTTGCCATGTTGGTTTGCTGCACTCGTCAACTCATCATTTACATTAGGTATTTCTCCTACTGCTATCCCTCCCTCAAACCCCACCCCCTGACAGGCCCCAGTGTGTGATGTTCCCTGCCCTGTGTCCATGTATTCTCATTGTTCAATTCCCACCTATGAGTGAGAACATGTGGTGTTTGGTTTTCTGTCTTCATGATAGTTTGCTGAGAATGATGGTTTCCAGCTTCATCCATGTCCCTGCAAAGGACATGAACTCATCCTTTTGTATGGCTGCATAGTATTCCATGGTGTATATGTAACACATTTTTTTTTTCTTTTTTTCTTTTTTTGAGATGGAGTTTCACTCTGTCGCTAAGGCTGGAGCACAGTAGCACGATCTCTGCTCACTACAAGCTCCGCCTCCAGGTTCACGCCATTCTCCCTCCTTGGCCTCCAGAGTAGCTGGGACTACAGGCACCTGCCACCACGCTTGGCTAATTTTTTGTATTTTTAGTAGAGACAGGGTTTCACCGTGTTAGCTAGTGAATAGTGCCACAATAAGCATACGTGTGCATTGTCTTTATAGTAGAATGATTTATAATCCTTTGGGTATATACCCAGTAATGGGATTGCTGGGTCAAATGGTATTTCTAGTTCTAGATCCTTGAGGAATCACTACACTGTCTTCCACATGGTTGAACTAATTTACACTTCCACCAACAGTGTAAAAGTGTTCCTATTTCTTCATATCCTCTCCAGCATCTGTTGTTTCCTGACTTTTTAATGATCGCCATTCTAACTGGCATGAGATGGTATCTCATTGTGGTTTTGATTTGCATTTCTCTGATGACCAGTGATGATGAGCATTTTTTCATGTGTCTGTTGGCTGCCTAAATGTCTTCTTTTGAGAAGTGTCTGTTTATATCCTTTGCCCACTTTTTGACTTTTTTTTTTTCTTGTAAATTTGTTTAAATTCCTTGTAGGTTCTGGATATTAGCCCTTAGTCAGATGGGTAGATTGCAAAATTTTTCATTCTGTAGGTTGCCTGTTCACTCTGATGATAGTTTCTTTTGCTGTGCAGAAGCTCTTCAGTTTAATGAGATCCCATTTGTCAATTTTGGCTTTTGTTGCCATTGCTTTTGGTGTTGAAGTCTTTGCCCATGCCTATATCCTGAATGGTATTGCCTAGGTTTTCTTCTAGGGTTTTTATGGTTTTAGGTCTTACATTTAAGTCTTTAATCCATCTTAAGTTAATTTTTGTATAAGGTGTAAGGAAGGGATCCAGTTTCAGCTTTCTACATATGGCCAGCTAATTTTCCCAGCACAATTCCCTATTTCCCCATTGCTTGTTTTTCATCAGGTTTTTCAAAGATCAGATGGTTGTAGATGTGTGATGTTATTTCTGTGGCCTCTCTCCTGTTCCATTGGTCTATATATCTGTTTTGGTACCAGTACCATGCTGTTTTGGTTACTGTAGCCTTGTAGTATAGTTTGAAGTCAGGCAGCGTGATGCCTCCAGCTTTGTTCTTTTTGCTTAGGATTGCGTTGGCTATGCAGGCTCTTTTTTGCTTCCATATGAACTTTGAAGTAGTTTTTTCCAATTCTGTGAAGAAAGACATTGGTAGCTCGATGGGGATGGCATTGAATCTATAAATTACCTTGGACAGTATGGGCATTTTCATAATATTGATTCTTCCTATCTATGAGCATGGAATGTTCTTCCTTTTGTTTGTGTCCTCTTTTATTTGGTTGAGCAGTCGTTTGTAGTTCTCCTTGAAGAGGTCCTTCACATCCCTTGTAAGTTGGATTCCTAGGTATTTTATTCTCTTTGTAGCAATTGTGAATGAGAGTTTACTCATGGTTTGGTTCTCTGTTGGTCTGTTATTGGTGTATAGGAATGCTTGTGATTTTTGCACATTGATTTTGTATCCTGAGACTGCTGGAGTTGCTTATCAGCTTAAGGAGGTTTTGGGCTGAGACGATGGAGTTTTCTAAATAAACAATCATGTCATCTGCAAACAGAAACAATTTGACATCCTCTCTTCCTAATTGAATAGGCTTTATTTCCTTCTCTTGCCTGATTGCCCCAGCCAGAACTTCCAACACTATGTTGAATAGGAGTGGTGAGAGGGTATCCTTGTCTTGTACCACTTTTCAAAGGAAATGCTTCCAGCTTTTGCCCATTCAGTATGATATTGGCTGTGGGTTTTTCATAAATAGCTCTTATTATTTTGAGATATGTTTCATCAATACCTAGTTTATTGAGAGTTTTTAGCGTGAAGGGCTGTTGAATTTTGCCAAAGGCCTTTTGTGTATCTATTGAGATAATCATGTGGTTTTTGTCATTGGTTCTGTTCTGTTTATATGATGGATTACGTTTATTGATTTGCATATGTTGAACCAGCCTTGCATCTCAGGGATGAAGCCAACTTGATCTTGGTGGATAAGCTTTTTGATGTGCTTCTGGATTCGGTTTGCCAGTATTTTACTGAGTATTTTTGCACTGATGTTCATTAAGGATATTGGTGTAAAATTCTCTTTTTTCGTTGTGCCTCTGCCAGGCTTTGGTGTCAGGATGATGCTGGCCTCATAAAATGAATTAGGGAGAATTCCCTCCTTTTCTATTGATTGGAATAGTTTCAGAAGGAATGGTACCAGCTCCTTTTTGCACTTCTGGTAGAATTTGGCTGTGTATCTGTCTGTTCCTGGATGTTTTTTTTGGTTGGCAGGCTATTAATTATTGCCTCAATTTCAGAACTTGTTATTGGTCTATTCAGAGATTCAACTTCTTTCTGGTTTCGACTTGGGAGGGTGTGTGTGTCCAGGAATTTATCCATTTCTTCTAGATTTTCTAGTTTATTTACTTAGAGGTGTTTATAGTATTATCTGATTGTAGTTTGTATTTTCATGGAATCGGTGGGGATATCCCCCTTATCCTTTTTTATTGTGTCTATTTGATTCTTCTCTCTTCTCTTCTTTATTAGTCTTGCTAGCAGTCTATCAATTTTGCTGATCTTTTCAAAAAATCAGCTCCTGGATTCATTGATTTTTTGAAGGGTTTTTTTGTGTCTCTATCTCCTTCAGTTCTGCTCTGATCTTAGTTATTTCTTGCCCCTGCTAGCTTTTGAATTTGTTTGCTCTTGCTTCTCTAGGTCTTTTAATTGTTATATTAGGGTGTTTTATTTATTTCTGCCTTCATTTTGTTATTTACCCAGTAGTCATTCAAGAGCAGGTTGTTCAGTTTTCATGTAGTTGTGCAGTTTCCAGTGAGTTTCTTAATCCTGAGTTCTAATTTGATTGCATTGTGGTCTCAGAGACAGTGTGTTGTGATTTCTTTTCTTTTACATTTGCTAAGGATTGTTTTACTTCCAGTTATGTGGTCAATTTTAGAGTAAGTGCAATGTAGTTTTGAGAAGAATGTATATTCTATTGATTTGGGGTGGAGAGTTCTGTAGATGTCTGTTAGGCCTGCTTGGTGCAGAGCTGAGTTCAAGTCCTGGATATCCTTGTTAACCTTCCATCTTGTTGATTTGTCTAATATTGATAGAGGGATGTTAAAGTCTCCCATTATTATTGTATGGGACTCTAAAGTCTCTTTGTAGGTCTCTAAGGACTTGCTTTATGAATCTGGGTGCTCCTGTATTGGGTGAATATATATTTAGGATCGTTAGCTCTCCTTGTTGAATTGATCCCTTTACCATTATGTAATGGCCTTCTTTGTATCTTTTGATCTTTATTGGCTTAAAGTCTGTTTTATTAGAGACTAGGATTGCAACCGCTGCTTGTTTTTTGCTTGGCAGATCTTCCTCCATCCCTTTATTTTGAGCTTATGTGTGTCTCTGCATGTGAGATGGGTCTCCTGAATACAGCACACTGATGGGTCTTGACTCTATCCAATTTGCCAGTCTGTGTCTTTTAATTGGGGCATTTAGCCCATTTACATTTAAGGTTAATATTGTTATGTGTGAATTTGATCCTATCATTATGATATTAGCTGGTTATTTTGCCCATTAATTGAGGCAGTTTCTCCACGGTGTCAATGGTCTTTACAATTTGGCATGTTTTTGCAGTGGCTGATACCTGTTGTACCTTTCTATGTTTAGTGCTTCCTTCAGGAGCTCTTGTAAGGCCGGCATGGTGGTGACAAAATCTCTCAGCATTTGCTTGTCTGTAGAGGATTTTATTTCTCCTTCACTTATGAAGCTTGGTTTGGCTGGATATGAAATTCTGGGTTGAAAATTCTTTTCTTCAAGAATGTTGAATATTGGCCCCCACCCTCTCTTCTGACTTGTAGGATTTCTGCTGAGAGATCCACTGTTAGTCTGATGGGCTTCCCTTTTTGGGTAACCTGACCTTTCTCTCTGGCTGCCCTTAACATTTTTTCCTTCATTTCAACCTTGGTGAATCTGTCAGTTATGTGTCTTGGGGTTGCTCTTCTTGAGGGGTATCTTTGTGGAGTTCTCTGTATTTTCTGAATTTGAATGTTGGCCTGTCTTGCTAGGTTGGGGAATTTCTCCTGGATAATATCCTGAAGAGTGTTTTCTAACTTGGCTCTATTCTCCCTGTCACTTTAAGGTACACCAATCAAATATATATTTGGTGTTTCACATAGTCCCATATTTCTTGGAGGCTTTGTTTGTTTCTTTTCACTCTTTTTTTTCCTCTAATCTTGTCTTCTTGCTTTATTTCATTAATTTGATCTTCAATCACTGATATCCTTTCTTCCACTTGATTGAATCGGCTATTGACACGTGTGCATGTGTCACGAAGTTCTTGTGCTGTGGTTTTCAGCTCCATGAGGTCATTTAAGGTCTTCTCTACACTGTTTATTCTAGTTGGCCATTCATCTAATCTTTTTTCAAGGTTTTAGCTTCCTTGCGATGGGTGAGAACATGCTCCTTTAGCTCAGAGAAGTTTGGTATTACCAACCTTCTGAAGCCTACTTCTGTCAGCTCATCAAAGTCATTCTCTATCCAGCTTTGTTCCACTGCTGGCGAGGAGCTGCCATCCTTTGGAAGAGATGAGGTGCTCTGATTTTTAGAATTTTCAGCAATGGTGGATGCCCCTCCCCCGCCAGGCTGCAGCCTCGCAGGCCAATCTCAGACTGCTGTGCTAGCCATGAGCAAGGCTCTGTGGCGTGGGACCTGCCAAACCAGGCATGGGAGGGAATCCTTTGATCTGCTGGTTACTGAATGTGGGAAAAGTGCAGTATTTGGGTGGGAGTGTACCATTCCTCCAGGTACAGTCTGTAATGGCTTCCCTTGGCTAGGAAAGGGAAATCACCCAACCCCTTGCACTTACCAGGAGGTGACACACTGCCCTGCTTTGGCTCACCCTCCGTGGGTTGCACCCACTGTCCAACCAGTCTCAATGAGATGAACTAAGTACCTCAGTTGGAAATGCAGAAATCACCGTCTTCTGCATCGATCTTGCTGGGAGCTGCAGACTGAAGCTGTTCCTCTTCGGCCATCTTGGAAGCAAATCATCAGGATTTTCTTTTCTATCACATTGTCAGGCTAAAAATTTTCCAAACTTTTATGCTGTGTTTCCCCTTTAAAACTGAATGTCTTTAACGGCTTGAATCTTGAATGCTTTGCTACTTAGAAATTTCTTCTGCCAGGGCTGGGCGCGGCGGCTCAAGCCTGTAATCCCAGCACTTTGGGAGGCCGAGACGGGCGGATCACGAGGTCAGGAGATCGAGACCATCCTGGCTAACAAGGTGAAACCCCGTCTCTACTAAAAAATACAAAAAAACTAGCCGGGCGAGGTGGCGAGCGCCTGTAGTCCCAGCTACTGGGGAGGCTGAGGCAGGAGAATGGCGTTAACCCGGTGGGGCGGAGCTTGCAGTGAGCTGAGATCCGGCCACTGCACTCCAGCCTGGGCGAGAGAGCAAGACTCCGTCTCAAAAAAAAAAAAAAAAAAAAAAAAAGGACATTTCTTCTGCCAGATACCCTGAATCATCTCTTTCAGGTTCAGAGTTTCACAAATCTCTAGAGCAGGGGCAAAATGCACCAGTCTCTTTGCTAAAACATAACAGGAGTCACCTTTGCTCCAGTTTCCATGTTCCTCATCTCTATCTGAGACCACCTCAGCCTGGATTTTCATTGTCCATATCATTATCAGTTTTTTGGTCAAAGCCATTCAGGAAGTCTCTAGGAAGTTCCAAGCTTTCCCATATTTTCCTGTCTTCTTCTGAGCCCTCCAAACTGTTCCAACCTCTGCCTGTTACTCAGTTCCAAAGTCGCTTCTACATTTTTGGGTATCTTTTCAGCAATGCCTTACTCCACTGGTACCAATTTACTGTATTAGTCCATTTTCACACCGCTGCTAAAGATATACCCGAGACTGGGAAGTAAAATAGATTTAATTGGACTTACAGTTACACATGGCTCAGGAGGCCTCAGAATCACGGCAGGTGGTGAAAGGTACTTCTTACATGGTGGCAGCAAGAGAAAACGAGGAAGATGCAAAAGTGGAAACCCCTGTTAAGACCACCAGATCTCATGAGACTTATTCACTACCATGAGAACAGTATGGGGAATACCACCCCCATGATTCAAATTATCTCCCACCAGGTCCCTCCCACAGCATGTGGGAATTATGGGAGTACAATTTAATATGAGACTTGAGTGGGAACAGAGTCAAAGCATATCATGTGGCCAAAAAACATATGAAAACACACTCAATATCACTGATCATTAGAGAAATGCAAATCAGAACCATGATGAGATACCTTCTTACACCAGTCAGAATGGTGATTATCAAAAAGTCAAGAAACTGGTGAGGCTGTGGAGAAATAGGAATGCATTTAAACATTGTTGGTTGGAATGTAATTAGTTCAACCATTGTGGAAGACAGTATGGTGATTCCTCGAGGATCTAGAACCAGAAATATCATTTGACCCCACAGTTATCTTATTGGTTATATATCCAAAGGAATATAAATCATTCTACTATAAGGACACATGCACATGTATGTTTGTTGCAGGACTATTTACAATAGCAAAGTCATGGAACCAACACAAATGTCCTTAATGATAGACTGGATAAAGAAAATATGGTACATATACACCATAGAATACTATGCAGCCATAAAAATGAATGAGATCATGTCCCTTGCAGGGACATGAATGAAGTTGGAAGCCATCATCCTCAGCAAATTAACACAGGAATAGAAAGCCAAACGCCACATATTGTCACTCATAAGTGGGAGTTGAACAATGAGAACACATGGACACAGGGAGGAGACATACCAGGGCCTATTGAGGGGTGAAGGGCAAGGGTAGGGAACTTAGAGGATAGGTCGGTAGGTGCAGCAAACCACCATGACACACGTATACTTACATAACAAACCTTCACATTCTGCACATGTATCCCAGAACTTAAAAAAAAAAAAAATTAACATTTTGGATGACATAGGGAAAGTCTAAGAAGACATAAAAGAACCAAATGTTTAGTCAATAAACAAATGTAAAATCAAAAAGAATGCACATCATTTGCATCCTTCAAGTGCAAAAGTTCTCCTATTCTGGCACACCCTGTATGTTTTCAGTTCGTATCTATGCAGTCACTTTTTTCTGTGTAAAAGAGGCTCAGGTGTCTAAGAATGTGCTGAAGGATGGGCTACCTAGCTCAAGCCTGGATTACCCTGCACCTCCCCCAGATGAGTGTCCTCTCTTGATGATGATGAAGGTGACGTTTCCCTCACCTTCTCTTGATGTAGTCATCACCTTGACTTTTATGGTAGACATTTTCTTGCTTTCGTGTATAATTTTACCACCTACATATTTATCCCTAAGCAAAATAGTATAGTTTGGCCTGTTTTTGAAATTGACATATATTTTTGAAATTGATATATATACAGGACTCATCCTGTATATCTTCTGCTGCTAGCACCAAGAAAATAAAGCTACTCAGTACATGTTGATTAAATAAATACGCAAATAACTGGAAAAAATAAAAATTGCTCATATTAAAAATGGAAAATGGTGAGTATCAAATATTTAAATTTATTATCTATACTTAAAGAGGAATATAGTTATTGTAGAATATTGATGTTTACAATACCCTATAATTGACAGCCTTTGTGACTCTGAACTTATAATGAAGAATTTTAGATGTCAACTGAAAAAGTGAAGGAATACAAAGATTTTCACAAATCTTTTAGGGAGCATGTGAATGAAAGTTTGAAGAGGAATGTCATAAGGAAACCACCTGGCATCAAACAGGAATATAAAATTTTTATTTTGATATTTACTTCTGATACAGGATTTGCACATAAATGCCATCATGGTATTTCTCCGTCAGTGCCAATGGCAGACATTGGTAATTGATCACAGAATTTTATTCTAGAGCCTGGAAATGAGCTCAGTATCTCAACACAGTGCTTTAGTCAATCACTACCAGTGGATCAAGCTGGCACATACTTTAATTTAAAGGTTTCTCAAACAAAACTTACCTGAAACCTCTGGTAAAGTGGAACTGCTTTCATTGAAGTATGAGGTGGGCCTCTGGAGCACTCCCGGCTCCTCCTCATTCCCACAGGTTGCTGATGGGAGAGCTGGAAAGATTTGTCTACACCGAGCATTGTGAAAAATCAAGCCCCACCTTTCAGATTTATGGCTGCAATCTGCTGCTGACTCCCAGCTGTATGGTACTTACCTCATATGACTGCAAAGTCAAGTACCCTATTTCTGGAGCTTTATTTCCCACTCCCCTCCCCAATGTTAGGCACATTCTTGGTCCCCTGTGGGGCCCCCCTGCCCCAACTGAAAACCCGAAGTGAAAGTAGTTCTCAGAGACTCAGAACCAGTTCCTGAAGAGTCTTCTGGGCACTGCGTTTCGCCTGCCTGTGTGATTGCTTGCTTTTGAAAGGAGACCATCTGGTGATTAAGACCAAGAACAGACTGTATTTTTTAACATTTTGGACCTGGTGCCTCTCAACCCTTATCTACTTGTGACAATAATGACATTAAACTTTCACTGTCTTAGTGGCCCTATCTATAAAATGGGATACTTCCTTTATCTTAAGGAAACAATGAAAGACAAACAAGGGTATATACATTGAATATTAATTAAAACCAAGTACAAACCCCACATAATATTAATATAATCTTTTCCTGCTGGACCAGCCATGAGTATAAGTAGGCACTGTGGAGTTTTGCCCATTTGGACTCGAGTAGCAGACACAGGTATCCCAAGAGGTGCTCAAAGGAGTAGTGCAGAAACAAATTTCCATGGCACCTAGGAATTTGTGAGCGGGCATCTGATGACAAGTGCTTTATCATTAGTGTAACAAGTAGACATATCATATCATGTATATACGCAGATATATAGAGATATATATTCAAATATATTTGTATAGTGGAAACTACTATACTTGGAATAAGCGAAAGTCAACTTAAGTCCAAATTTCTCATGAGGCATCACAAATCATTAAAAATTAAGAGATTCTGATTAGTTATTACACATTATCCTTGCATTTCAAACTCCCCTAAATAGACTTGATCTAGATATATAAATGTGTTGAAAAACTGAGTTGCAAAATGAGTGGAAAGATTAGATCCTAAATTCATGACAGTGGTCTTGTGACTATGGATGCCTGTGTGTGCACATGTGTGTTGGGTGTATGTGTGGGAATACACAGGGGTGTCTCAAGAGAATGAGAGAGGCAGAAGATGGCCTATAAAGGCACTTCATCTTTTGTTCTGTTTTCTTTTTACCATTTAGAGTCACGTATAACAAAATGGTTTATATAGTTAAAAATTGTAAAAATCTTTGTATTTTTAGTATTTCCTCAAATAAAAATTATAACAAAAAACCTCAATTGTGACAAAGCTGCATTCCTAAATATCTGTCGTGTTTTGCTCAACTTGTTACTTGCTGTAGTCATCTTTTTAGAGCTTCCTGTTTCTATTTGACTCCATACCTTGCCTTTTGACGACCACTTGGGGCATTCTTCCTCTTTTAGAGGAATTTCAATCATTGGAAAGACTTGGCCTGTAAGACTGAATTGCTGGGAATGCCTTGCACCCAGCTTCCTTTCTGGAAGATGGAGAGACTCAGAAAAAGGTGGCTGCCTCAGATTAGAACAGTGTAGAGTCCCCAGTTGCCCTTGCTTTCTTTTTGTGTCTTTACCAAAAATCATGGAGTGTCTTGATTACTCTGTGACTCAGCCAGCTGCAGGATTTTCCCAGGAGGCTTGAACCCAAATCAGCATTTTGAATATCCCCAGGCACTGATAAAGGTATCTAGGTTTACTAGAAAAAAACCTGACCCTGACCCAGACCCTGACCCACATTCCTTAAACACTCATGTAAACTCCATACCATCAACTTCTGCTGCAGACATGTCTAAGTAGAACACAACTTTTCTCTTACTATTCATTGCCAGGATTGCTGTAGCCCTCACTAAGTTCCCCTAATAAGTGCTTTGGATTGATCACCTTAGTGTTTAGTGCTTCTTTCTTTGAATCCAAACAAACTCCATCTCAGGACAGTTTGGGGCTTTCTTTTGTGGGGATTCCACTGTCACTGCTTTTGGGGCAACTCTAGCCATGGGTTCAGTGGGACAAAACAAATAACAAATATTAGGTGTCTAAGAAAGAGTGTTCTGCTCATCTTAATGTAGATATGTGAGTGTAGACATCACTCCTTCTGGGTCAAAGCTTCTGGGGTTTTTCAGGGCTGGGTCTGGATAATGAGAAACTCTCATCTCTTTCATATCTGAAGGGCTCATCTGTCTGGAGCTAACTTTGCTTGAGCTTTAATCAGAATTTAAATAAAAGCTTTCACCAAAGACATCTGCAGTATGATGGGCACACAGGATGATTTGGGACTAAAACTGGTTTTAGCAAATAATAGGTTAGAGAGATGCTGTCTCTAAGTGGGGAGGTGGTAGCTGGAGTAGATGACCTTGCAAAGTACTTTCACAGATAAGAGTTTCAGAGTTGGAAGGGACCTTAATGGAAGATAAATTCTCTAATCCAATCTTCTCATTATACAAATGAGACAACTTCAGCCCAGAAAGGTTGAAGTGACTTTCTTCAGGTCATACTGCTAGTTTGTGGCCAGCCAGGGTACTGAACATAAATATGATACTAAAGAGACAGGATTTGTGAATCCATCTGTTACCACTTCACCTTTTTTATTTAACCGAATCCATTGTGTCTACATTAGCAATGTTATATTAATATGGACTATTAAATGGAATGTGGAAATAACCTCATTAGGGAGAAGTGGACATTATAATGGTATCTATTAAAGTAAGTTTTCTCAACTGTAAAATGAGAGTATTGCAGTAGATGAACTTTAAATTCCTTCCTCTTTGAAAGCCTCTGAGTTGATGAGATCCTGCTTGTGTGATTAAAGATACAGGTGCTAAATTTAGATGACTCTTAGGCCTACCTCTTGGTGAGAAGGAAGTACTTGAGTTGGAGTCTGTAGACTTGAGTCCTACCTGTGCCACTCTTTTGTCTTGTCGTCATGGGTGAGTTACCTTTCTTAACTCAGTTTTCTCCTCTGTAAATTGGGAATAATGATGTCTGCCTTCTATTTCATGGGTTCCTTATCTGATTCATGAAGCACAGAAAATGATGTCATTATTTCCTCAATTCTCTTAAGGGTGGTACATAGATAGTACCATGCACAGAAAAGAGTTAATTCATTATGTATTATGTATATGCAAGTATGTATGTATGAAGGTGTTTGCTTTAGGGCATTAGGGTTAACTTTCCCCTGGAATCTCAGTTGAGCAGGGCCACTGAACAACTGTGCAGCACACTGGACAACATGTACAATGAAAAAAAGTAAGGAATTATTTTCCTTTGTATTCAGCTGTTAATCTCTGTTAATTACATATACAAATTCCTGTCTGGAGAGTATGGGTGAGGGCCTGATGGTTCCTTATTCTTTTTTTTTTTTCTTAATACTTTAAGTTCTAGGGTACATGTGCACAATGTGCAGGTTTGTTACATATATATACATGTGCCATGTTGGTGTGCTGCACCCATTAACTCATCATTTACATTAGGTATATCTCCTAATGCTATCCCTCCCCCCGCTCCCCCACAATAGGCCCCGGTGTGTGATGTTCCCCTTTCTGTGTCCAAGTGATCTCATTGTTCAATTCCCACCTATGAGTGAGAACATGCGGTGTTTACTTTTCTGTTCTTGCGATAGTTTGCTGAGAATGATGGTTTCCAGCTGCATCCATGTCCTACGAAGGACATGAACTCATCCTTTTTTATGGCTGCATAGTATTCCATAGTGTATATGTGCCACATTTTCTTAATCCAGTCTGTCACTGATGCATATTTGGGTTGATTCCAAGTCTTTGCTATTGTGAATAGAGCTGCAATAAACATACGTGTGCATGTGTCTTTATAGCAGCGTGATTTCTAATCCTTTGGATGTATACCCGGTAATGGGATGGTTGGGTGAAATGGTATTTCTAGTTCTAGATCCTTGAGGAATCGCCACACTGTTTTCCACAATGGTTGAACTAGTTTACAGTCCCACCGACAGTGTAAAAGTGTTCCTATTTCTCCACATCCTCTCCAGCACCTGTTGTTTCCTGACTTTTTAATGATTGCCATTGTAACTGGTGTGAGATGGTATCTCATTGTGGTTTTGATTTGCATTTCTCTGATGGCCAGTGATGAGAAGCATTTTTTCATGTGTCTGTTGGCTGTATGAATGTCTTCTTTTGAGAAGTATCTGTTCATATCCTTTGCCCAGTTTTTGATGGGGTTTTGGAGGGTTTTTTATGTCTCTGTCTCCTTCAGTTCTGCTCTGATCTTAGTTATTTCTTGCCTTCTGCTAGCTTTTGAATGTCTTTGATCTTTCTTCTCTAGTTCTTTTAATTGTGATGTTAGAGTGTCAACTTTAGATCTTTCCTGCTTTCCCTTGTGGGCATTTAGTGCTATAAATTTCCCTCTACACAATGCTTTAAATGTGTCCCAGAGATTCTGGTATGTTGTATCTTTGTTCTCATTCGTTTCAAAGAACATCTTTATTTCAGCCTTCATTTTGTTAGGTACCCAGTAGTCATTCAGGAGCAGGTTGTTCAGTTTCCATGTAGTGGAGCGGTTTTGATTGAGTTTCTTAGTCCTGAGTTCTAGTTTGATTGCACTGTGGTCTGAGAGCCAGTGTGTTCTAATTTATGTTCTTGTACATTTGCTGAGGAGTGCTTTACTTCCAACTATGTGGTCAATTTTGGAATAAGTGCGATGTGGTGCTGAGAAGAATGTATATTCTGTTGATTTGGGGTGGAGAGTCTGTTCTGTAGATGTCTATTAGGTCCGCTTGGTGCAGAGCTGAGTTCAATTCCTGGATATCCTTGTTAACTTTCTGTCTTGTTGATCTGTCTAATGTTGACAGTGGGGTGTTAAAGTCTCCCATTGTTATTGTACGGGAGTCTAAGTCTCTTTGTATGTCTCTAAGGACTTGCTTTATGGATCTGGGTGCTCCTGTATTGGGTGCATATATATTTAGGATTCTTCCTGATGAATTAATCCCTTTACCATTATGTAATGGCCTTCTTTGTCTCTTTTGTCCTGTGATGGTTTAAAGTCTGTTTTATCAGAGACTAGGGTTGCAACCTCTGCTTTTTTTTTTTGTTTTCCATTTGCTTAGTAGATCTTCCTCCATCCCTTTATTTTGAGCATATGTGTGTCTCTGCATGTGAGGTGGGTCTCCTGAATACAGCAGACTAATGGGTCTTGACTGTTTATTCAATTTGCCAGTCTGTGTCTTTTAATTGGACCTTTTAGTCCATTTACATTTAAAGTTAATATTGTTATATGTGAACTTGATCCTATCATTATGATATTAGCTGGTTATTTTGCTCATTAGTTGATGCAGTTTCTACCCAGCATCGATAGTCTTTACATTTTGGCATGTTTTTGCAATGGCTGGTACCAGTTGTTCCTTTTCATGTTTAGTGCTTCCTTCAGGATCTCTTGTAGGGCAGGCCTGGTGGTGACAAAATGTCTAAGTATTTGCTTGTCTGTAAAGGATTTTATTTCTCCTTCACTTATGAAACTTAGTTTGGCTGGATATGAAATTGTGGGTTGAAAATTCTTTTCTTTAAGAATGTTGAATATTGGTCCCCACTCTCTTCTGGCTTGTAGAGTTTCTGCCGAGAGATCTGCTGTTAGTCTGATGGGCTTCCCTTTGTGGGTAACCTGACCTTTCTCTCTGGCTGCCCTTAACAGTTTTTCCTTCATTTCAACTTTGGTGAACCTGACAATTATGTGTCTTGGAGTTGCTCTTCTTGAGGAGTATCTTTGTGGCAGTCTGTATTTCCTGAATTTGAATGTTGGCCTGCCTTACTAGGTTGGGGAAGTTCTCCTGGATGATATCCTGCAGAGTGTTTTCCAACTTGGTTCCATTTTCCCCATCACTTTCAGGTACACCAATCAGACGTAGATTTGGTCTTTTCACATAATCCCATATTTCTTGGAGGCTTTGTTCATTTCTTTTTCCTCTTTTTTCTCTAGACTTCTCTTCTCACTTCATTTCATTCATTTGATCTTCAATCACTGATATTCTTTCTTCCAGTTGATCCAGTTGGTTACTGAAGCTTGTGCGTTTGTCACATATTTCTTGTGTTATGGTTTTCATCTCTATCAGTTCTTTTATGGCCTTCTCTGCATTCATTATTCTAGTTATCCATTCATCCATTCTTTTTTCAAGGTTTTTAGTTTCTTTGCGTTGGGTACGTAGTTCCTCCTTTAGCTCTGAGAAGTTTGATCGACCGAAGCCTTCTTCTCTCAACTTGTCAAAGTCATTCTCCGTCCAGCTTTGTTCCGTTGCTGGCGATGAGCTGCATTCCTTTGGAGGGGGAGATGCGCTCTCATTTTTTGAATTTACAGCTTTTCTGCTCTGCTTTTTCCCTATCTTTGTGGATTTATCTGCCTTTGGTCTTTGATGATGGTGATATACTGATGGGGTTTTGGTGTGGGTTTCCTTTCTGTTTGTTAGTTTTCCTTCTGTCAGGACCCTCAGCTGCAGGTCTGTTGGAGTTTGCTTGAGGTCCACTTCACACCCTGTTTGCCTGGGTATCAGCAGCGGAGGCTGCAGAAGATAGAATATTGCTGAACAGCAAGTGTTACTGTCTGATTCTTGCTTGGGAAGCTTCATCTCAGAGGTGTACCCCGCCATGTGAGGTGTGAGGTGTCAGTCTGCACCTGGTGGTGGATGTCTCCCACTTAGGCTACTTAGGGGTCAGGGACCCACTTGAGCAGGCAGTCTGTCTGTTCTCAGATCTCAACCTCCATGCTGGGAGAACCACTGCTCTCTTCAAAGCTGTCAGACAGGGACTTTACATCTGCAGAGTTTTCTACTGCTTTTTGTTTCTCTATGCCCTGTCCCCAGAGGTGGAGTCTGCAGAGGCAGACAGGCCTCCTTGAGCTGCGGTGGGCTCCACCCAATTCAAGCTTCCTGGTGGCTTTGTTTACCTACTTAAGCTTCAGCAATGGCGGGTGCCCCTCCCCGAGTCTTGCTGCTGCCTTGCAGTTAGATCTCAGACTGCTGTGCTAGCAATGAGGGAGGCTCTGTGGGCGTGGGACCCTCCAGGCCAGGTGTGGGATATAATCTCCTGGTGTGCCATTTGCTAAGACCCTTGGTAAAGCGCAGTATTAGGGTGGGAGTTACCCGCTTTTCCAGGTGTTGTGTGTCTCAGTTTCCTTTGGCTAGGAAAAGGAATTCCCTTCCCCCTTGCACTTCTCAGGTGAGGCAATGCCTCGCCTGCTTGAGCTCTTGCTGGTCAGGCTGCAGCAGCTGACCAGCACCGACTGTCTGACATGCCCAGTGAGATGAACCTGGTACCTCAGTTGAAAATGCAGAAATCACCCATCTTCTGTGTTGGTCACTCTGGGAGCTGGAGGCTGGATCTGTTCGTATTCGGCCATCTGCTTCCTTATTCTAGGAATGAGGTGGTATAACACTGCATCCGTGGGGGCAGGTTACAGGTGGTACAGTGCGGGGAACTCTTTGCTCCTTATCATCCTAACAGAAACTTCTAATAGTGTCTCATAGTGGCTTCATTCTCCCCAAATTCACTCCTTTCCATGTAGCACTGACAGAGTAAGATGCTACCTGGGTTTGGGGTTGGCTGGGAAATCAAGTAAGGATCATAAGTAAGGCTGAGGAACTCCCTGAGTCATAGACATCCTTTCATGAAGCTCTTAGAGCAAGT
The DNA here is from genome assembly GCF_007565055.1 of Rhinopithecus roxellana. Lineage (NCBI taxonomy): Eukaryota > Metazoa > Chordata > Mammalia > Primates > Cercopithecidae > Rhinopithecus > Rhinopithecus roxellana. The sequence goes on along the minus strand of NC_044556.1, from coordinate 85,635,703 downwards.
ACCTCAATGGTTCTTGTGTGGGCATGATCCTAGATTAGGTGACTTGAAAAATAATCATTGCTACCAGTTATTGATGCTTTCAATGTGTCAGGCTCTGTGTGGAGCACTTTTCATATATTATCTAATTTGATCCTTAGAATAAGTTGGAGATGTAGACATTAAAATGGTCACGTTACAAATAAAGAGAACTGAGGACTAGGATGAGCAAGCTCTTTCTCAAGTAGTGCTATTAGTTCATTGCTAATAGCTAGTGGATAGGGCCATAGCATGTCACAACTCCATTGCGGGGTTGGGGGTGGGGGATGATCATTCACATTGTATTCTCTGCGAATCTTTTGCCTGGAGGTAAAAGTGTGAATGGTGCTCACTGGAGCTGTGCAAAAACCTGAAGAATGGAAGAAGTGAGGTGTGAATTCAACTCCATCTGACCCTAAGTTCTGTTCTGAGCCACTGTGGCCCATGCTATACCTTCACCATGAAGGGTTGTTGTAAGTGTTGATGGGGTGGGAGCGGGTGGCACTTACTTCCTGCATCTCAATCCATGTGTGGTCTACGTGTGAAGCCTGGTCAAGCTGGGCCATTGATAGAGCCACTTCTGACCTCAGCAGGGGACTTTGCTAGACAGATTGATGAGTGAGAGCATGGGGAGGGAGTGTTTATTAGTGTGTGTGTAACTGTGGTTCCATCTGCCAGGTCTGTGATTTTTAAGGCAAAAGATCAGAACCTTAGGATCAGGACTGGGAGCCCCTCCTTAAGTGAACTATCTCCTTATCTCCATGTCTCTGACTACAACTGTGTGTATGTGCACGTGCGCATGCGTTTGTGTGTGCTTGTGCATGTGTGTGTTGTGTGAGTGGTGCAGGCGGATGTGCAAGGGGCACCTCTCCATGGTTGCCTCTCTCTGGCTGGCCAAGTAGGTATATTCTCTGTAGGGTGGGGAAGGACTCATAAAGTCTGCACTTTACTTTTCTGAGTGACCATGTGGAGCTGAGAACAAAGAACAAGATTGGGAGTCAGAAGACTTGAGTATTGGCAAATGGTGAACCTGTATGAATTCTAGTCCCCTTAGAAAAAAAAGGTGAGGAAGACGATGTTACTCATTTCATCAGACAAATGTGGAACTCTGGCTTTCACACAGTCTGGGAAAAGCCATCTGTAAGCCATGCCTTGGAAGGGAAAGAGGCTTTAGTGCTTTTTGCCATTATGGTTATCTGAAAGAAGTTTTCTAGCCAGAAGCCCCTTTCTCATTGAATTTTCACTGTCACATAGACTTTCAAACTTACATACCTTATCGAAGGTGCCTCCCCTCCCCAAAATTAACTTTCAGTAATACATTGTTCTAATTATGCATTTCTCTTTAATGCAGTTAAAAAAGGACTGAGTTTTTCTATTCATTCTCCATGCTCATTAAAGATCTCTCTCTTTTTAACACATCACATTTGGATTGGATTTGATTTTGGAGATTATAGAAGAAAAGAAGCTGTGAAAAGCATGGTTGTTTATCTTATATACTGGGTGAATTACCAGTGCAATGTTATCATATGCTGGCCACATTGCATCTGTGCTCTGTATGCAGGGCTGGCTCCTTGCTGGCTTTTTGGAGGTGTTAGTTTTAATCCACAATTCTCCTGGTCAGAATTAAAGTTGTTTCACCGGGGGATGGGGAGAATGAGTGAACTAAATTTCACAAAGTGCAGCTAGATAATTCTCATTTCCACCTGGAAAAGGACAAAAGGTCCTTCTATTCTACCCCTTCCATCAGTTCATGGTCAAATGCCTGTCCTCTGGGTGGCACCTCAGGTGAGCTCATGGCTGGATGTGCTACTCTTCTGGATGGATGTGGCTGCTGGTTGTGGGGTAGAATTGTGCGACCCAAATCTAGTTGTGTGTTCTTCTTCCCTCACATTTTCTAGAAGTTTTTACAAACACCAGAAGTTTTGTATGACTGTGGAGCTATGTAGGAGCCACACCATTGGAGGGAAGGAGCACAGGATAGACAACTTCTCAAAGCTCACTTCCTTGAACAGCTCCCTCTATACCTAAACCTTGGAGATGTGAAAAGAAGTTCATAACCGTATCCTGACTTCTACAGAAAACCAGCTGAAGAGTTCTCTCTCCAGCCTTTTAAGAATGAGTTCATCAATCTGAAACCAAATCTCTATGCTTACAAATTGAGCATATGTCCTTCATGTAAGGTACTCTAGGCAGATGCTACTGAAGGGAGGGGAGTCTCCAGAAACTTTCTGCCCTGAGTGATTGCCTGTGCTTCTTGGGGTTAAGACATCCCCTGCCTGGTACCATCAGAACATCAATACTTCAAAGTCTTCATAAGTACAGTGGTTCTAGGCAGACATGGCCTCTGTTTGTAAAGCTATGGGTGGGATCAAGGAGCTATGTGGTCCTGTTGCCAGCCCCTTGGGTGGGAAGGTCTCAGAAGAAGGGCAGTGGGGCAGGGCAGATGGCTCAGATCAATACAGAGAAATGACCGTGGCTCCTCATCCATGGCTGTGCCTTGGCTGACAAGGGCTTGTGGAAACTTTCACTGGGGAAATGTCGAGGCTGGTATTAGGGTGTCTTTGATGGTGCTATATTTCAAACAGGATCATTCCACTCCTTTCCCAGTTTATGCTGTCAAACGCCATTAGGGATTTTCAGCATTCAGGTACTCATGTTTATTGTTATGATTATAATAATCAGATAGAGGCAATACAGTGACCACTCATTGGAACACAGGCTCTGAACTGCTTGGGTTCTACCACTCACTAGCCTTGTGATCTTTGGCAAGTTAGCCTCTCTGGGCCTCTGTTTATTCATCTTTCAAATAAGGATAATAGTAGTACCTATTTCAAAGGGTTGTTGGGAGTGTTAAATAAATTAATGCATGGAAAATGCCTAGAAGAGCACTTTATATATAGCAAATGCTCAACAAATTTTTCTTATAATGATGATCATCCTTTCTGGTATGTTCCATGTGGCTTAGACCCCACCATACTCTAAACAGTGTGGACAGGGACTATGGCTGTTTTATATAGTCTGAGCACCTAGCACAGTTGTTTTTTTTTCATTTAACAAATATTTATTGAACACTGACTTTATTCCAGGCATGGTTCCAGGTGTGGGGATCAACAGTGAGTAAAGGTAGACTTGGCTCCTGCTCTTGAAGAGCCTGTAGTCCTGATGTACCCTTGCTGCTCAATAAACATTCGTTGAAACAAAGGGATTATACTACTGGTGTGTCTCTGTAAATGCAATATCTGTAGGGTAAGTGAGAAGAGCTGACACTTGGTGTCAGCGAGATCTGAGTTCAAATTCCTACTCAGCAACTTTCTGGCTGTGTGACTTTAGGGAAGCTTCTTGATTTTTCTATTCATCAGTTTTCTCATCTGCAAAATGGACAGCACAATACATTTGTTTTCAGTAATAACATTTGTTTTCAGTAATATTTGTTTTTCCTCATACATTTGTTTTCAGTAATAAATGAAAAAAATGCTGAGTATTAAAACATCCCCTGCTCTCCTCTAGACTGAACACCTGTTACTTGGGACACTCTTCTCCCTGTTCCTCTAGAGCTTCTGTGCTAGTAAAGTGTAGCAGAATCTGCAGATCCAAAGATTGACACTAAATAAATTAACTAATTATTCACTAATTCCTTCATCCAACCAATACTCAGTGAACTCCTCCTAGACTAGGATTGTCTGAGGCACTGGATATGTTGCAGTGGACAAACAAAATCCTTGCCCTCAAGAAACTTATATTCTAAGGGGATATATACAATGAAAAAAATGAATACTATAATTCATGCAGTGTTATGTGCAATGAAGAAAATGGTGAATAAAACACAGCTCCTCAAATGATAATAACTTTTATTTGGCTCATGGTAGGGGATCATGTCCTGGTATTTTGGTTGGGACATTCTTCAACATTCTTCTCTCTTTTATGTCCCTTCTGGGAATGGACATGCTCAACTTTGCCCTGCCACCAGGGCCCAGTATATCCATTCGGGTGCTTGTTGATTGACAGATTCTTTGTCCCTAGGGTATTCTTTAACTTTCTGGAAGGTTCGCACAGATTTACTGCAAACCAGGGGTCTCACTGGTATACTCCGGGTCAAGGGTAGAAGTTCCAGCCTCATCCTGGGAAGGTGACCCTGGGAGAATGTAAGCTTCCCAGGTCTGCATCATGGTAGAAAGAGTGTCTGAGGTGAAAGAGAAAGATGGGTGCCCTTTCCAAGTCCTGTGCTGTATGAGGGGAAAGGTAAGGGGAATGGAAAGAGGAGATGCTAACTCTTGGTCTTCTTCCCTCATGAATCTGAAGGCTTGTGCTCATATCTTATTATGTGTTTAATGACAGTCTTCCTACAACATCTGTCTGCTTGTTCACTGCTGTACTTGATAAATGTTTGTTGAACTGAATTGAGTTTCATTCTTTTAGAGATGCTATTATTACATGAGAATTGTGTGTGGAGGCTGCAGTTATTCCACGAGATGTTTACTGGATGAACCCTGTCACAGGTTGGGGTCTCCAGGAAACAGAGACAGAGACGGAGTTTGGCTTTCAGGATGTTTGTTACGGAATGCTGTTGGCATCAACACCCATGCAAAGGAGAGGAAAGGGAGCACATTTGGTTAGAAAAAGATGTCAGAAGATGTCATACTCCCATATAGGTCCAACAGCAGCCACAGCTGACCCTTTGGAGAACTCTGGAGCTAAAATGGCTCTTCACGGTTGTATCACTTATCTATTGCTGCATAACATTTACCTCAAAACTTACTTCACAGATTCTGTGGGTCAGGAATCTGAGCATAGCCTAGCTGGGCCCTCTGTCTCAGGCACTCTCACAAGGCTGTAATCAAGGTGTCAGCTGTGGGCTGTGGTCTCACATAGAGTGGGGAGGATTTGTTCCAAGCTCACCCATGTGGTCATTGGCAGGTTTCATTTCCTCATAGGCTATTGGCTGGAAGACTTAATTCCTTACAAGCTGTTGGCTGGAGGCCCCCCTCTGTTCCTTGCCATCTGGGCCTCACCATAGAGCATCTCACAACACAGTGAACTGTTAGAAGGGCAAGTGAGTACATCAGTAAGAGACAGTATGAGAGCAAACAACATGGCAGTTACCTTTTTTGTAACTTAGTCATGGAAATGACATTCTATCATGTTTGCAACATTCTATTTATTAGGAACAAGTCACTAGTTCCAGCCCACAGGGGATTCCAAACAGGCCTGAATCCCGAGTTGGGCCGAGATAGCCTTTATATCCCTGTGCGGATCAGTCACTGGATGTGGGCTACATGGATAGGTGCTTGGTCTTGGATGAAGCAGCTGTCTGCAACTGAGGCAGTCCTTGAAGACTGACAGTTGAAGGCTTTCTGCTGATAGCACTTCCAGAAGCTGGGGCAGTAAGTTCTTCACTGAAGGGGGGACTGGAGAGGCACATCTTCATGTGCACCACAAGCCCCATTCCATACTCAGACTACAGACAACCATGCATGTAAAGTTTAGCTTAGGGGCAAATTCCGTTGCTCCATGAGTGAAAGAAAGGGAACGAGGGACAGTTTCTTTTTGGTATTTATATTCACAAGGAATGGTTGTCCTTGACTGTATTCCTTTTTTAAAATTTTCCTCTTTTTCGACCACAGGTTGAAACTTTCTCTGAATGTTAAATAGAAATCTTATCTGGAAATAAAGTTGTGCTGTAACCATAAATCGCCTCAGGCCATGGGTGTGAAGCCTGAGGTGGGGGCTCATTCAGTCACACTTCCCTTAGGAGTCTTTGGGGTTGCATCTCTAGGGCAAGGACAGTGCAGGAGCCTGAGTTCCCCCTTTCTCATCCTACTTTCCTTATCATTCACCTCCGATATAGTTTGGATATTTGTCTCCTCCAAATCTCATGTTCAAATGTAATCCCCAGTGTGGAAGGTGGGGCCTGATGGGAGGTGTTTGGGGTCATGAGGGTAGATCCTTCATGAATGGCTTGGTGCTATCCTCACCACAGTGAGTTCTCAAGAGATGTGGTTGTTTAAAATAGTGTGGTACCTCCTCCTGCCTTGCTCCCTCTCTGGCCGTGTGACCCACGTGCTCCCCCTTTGTCTTCTGCCATGATTGTCAGCTTCCTGAGGCACTCACCACAAATATAGATGCCAGCACCACGCTTCCTGTACACCCTGCAGAACTGTGTGCCAATTAAACCTCTTTTCTTTAATAAATTACTCAGCCTCAGGTATTTCTTCATGGTGACACAAGAATGGACTAATATAATCTCCCATTCCTCCTTTTCATTCCTCATTGTAAACTTATGCCCTTTGGAGACCTGAAATTGTAAAATCAAAGAGTCTGTGGAAACTCTAAGGTGACTTACCCTCTTTGATTTTGAGACCAGCCTGGCCAACATGGCAAAATCCTGTCTCTACTAAAAATACAAAAATTAGCCAGGTATGGTGGTGCACACCAGTAGTCCCAGCTACTCAGGAGACTGAGGCACGAGAATTTGATTTTACAATTCAAAGAGCATAAGTCACCTTAGAGTTTCCACAGAAGCAGAGCCCAAGATGGGAATTCTTCTGCAAGCAGGGGAGTATGTTCAGGAGAATGAATAGGGCAGGGGAAAATACTATGTAATAATAGATTGCCTCTGGCCACTAGCTGCAGTCTGTCTCACCGGGAGCTACGGAGCACAAAGTGCACCACAGAGTTGATCTCTCTGCAAAGCAGGGGGTCCAACCTTTTGTACCTCTGTACTAATTAGTCATTGGCTAAGGTCTGCAGTGTGGGGATATTTGTGGGGAGCAGGGGGCTAGTCTTTTGATGAGTATTCTCCCAAGAATGGGGCTGACAGGGTTTATCAGCCAGTACTCTTAGCTCAGCTGCTGGGGAGATGGATGGATCACCAGGGAAAACTTAGGCAAAGGGGCTGGGGTGAGGCACCAAAATGCGTCTACTACAGTTCTTTCCTTATGGAGTCACCATCTTTTCTCTAACTTTTATTCCCAGGGCTAATTTTTTTAATGGAGTAATGGGAAGAATAGTCCTGGAAGTTACCTATAGACTGAAATCAAATTCTTATTCTTTGAAAACTGGCTGCCTTGGATAAATTCTTTAACTTAAAAAATTGCTTATTATTATTGTTATTCTTTTAGATATGGGGTCTCACTATGTTGCCCAGGCTAAACTTGAACTCCTAGGCTCAAGTAATCTTCCCACCTCAGCCTCTGGAGTAGCTGGAACTACAGGTGTGCACCACCAAGCCTGGTTTAACTTTTTAAGCCTCAGTTTTCCTGTCTGAGAAATGGGTTTGATAACATTTACCTCACAGGGTTGTGGTGAAGGTTGACAGGTGACATTTGTTAAATGCTTATCATAGTGCTTTCCCTTTCTTTCCCCTTTTTTCCTTTCTGTAGCTAAACAGAACAATCTCTGATTTTCCTGCACAGCCCTTCAGAGCTTTTCTTTTTTTTTTTTGGACAAAGACTTGCTCTGTTGCCCAGGCTGGAGTACAGTGGCAGGATCTCAGCTTACTGCAACCTCTGCCTCCCAAGTTCAAGCAATTCTCGTGCCTCAGTCTCCTGAGTAGCTGGGACTACAGGTGTGCACCACCATACCTGGCTAATTTTTGTATTTTTAGTAGAGACAGGATTTTGCCATGTTGGCCAGGCTGGTCTCAAACTCCTGACCTCAAGTGATCTGCTCACTTTGGCCTCCTAAAGTGCTAGGATTACAGGCGTGAGCCACCATGCCTGGCCCCTTCAGCATTCTAAAGGCTGTTGTGCTGCTCCTTTCAGTCTTCTACTTCCCTTGATGATGATCCCCTTTCTTTTTGCTCATGTCACAGCCCTCCGGTACCTTCAGTGTGTTCAGTGTTCTCTGGGTGAGTTCCAGCTCATCACTATCCCTCTTACAAAGATGCACTCAGAACTCAACAGGCTTCCATCTCTGGGTGGTCTGACAGGGCCGGGGCAGCAGAACTGCACTGCTCTCTGGGTCATATACTAAACTCTTCAGCGATGCTATCCAAGATTGCATTTGCTTTTTGACAACTTTATTTTTTTTATTTTTTTTTTTTTTATTATACTCTAAGTTCTAGGGTACATGTGCATAACGTGCAGGTTTGTTACATATGTATACTTATGCCATGCTGGTGTGCTGCACCCATCAACTCGTCAGCACCCATCAATTCATCATTTATATCATGTATAACTCCCCAATGCAATCCCTCCCTCCTCCCCCCTCCCCCCTCCCCATGATAGACCCCAGTGTGTGATGTTCCCCTTCCCGAGTCCAAGTGATCTCATTGTTCAGTTCCCACCTATGAGTGAGAACATGCGGTGTTTGGTTTTCTCTTCTTGTGATACTTTAGAGCCTGAAGTTATAAGCAGCAAAAAGATTTAGAGCTCTTCAGGGTCTGCTGAAACGTTGCCCTGATTCTTTCCCATATGTCTATGGAGATTTTTGGGCCCCCTTTTCTCAAGGTTTCCTCGCTCAGGCAGCTGGAACTACATATCAACCAAATATTGCAAGTGTCAGAGCCAGCTCTCTTCCTTCATGGACTTGTGTAGGCAGCCTGGGTTGTAGAAATAAAATATAAAATAGTCTACAGTGATGATAATGAAATCACTGGGAGCTTTTAAAGCTATGCAAGCTGACCTGGATGATTCTGATAGGCCTCTTAGAATCTGGGCATATATAGTTTGTACAAGCTCCCCATGTAACTTACTAAGCTATTGTCCCCACCTTGAGATGCACTGCTCTGCAGCTTCTGTTTGTTGAAATAGGAGCTTTCCTACCTAGGTACTAAAAATCCACCTGCAGATGGACCAGATGTTATTATAAATCCTCAGAAGCATCTGAATCTTCACAATGGCTCTAAAGCCTTGGCTCTTTCCAAGGACAAGTGGCATTCCCAGTCCTCCAATCTCTGTGATTTATATTTGCTTCTTCCTTTTTATTAGCCCCCTTCCTAACCTTCCCCACCACCTTTTGCCAGATGCCTGGAGCCTGGTGGGCTGCCTGGCAATGCAGGTCTTTCTCTCTCCCCCATCAACCCCGTTCACGTCCATCCCAGGAGGGGAATCTCTCACTTTTCAAAGAATAAATCTGTCAAAGAGGCAACATTTTCAGGGCAGTAAATCTTGGCTGTGTGTGGCAGCATGGCTGTGTGCATATAACTGAAATCTGTGCCCTGTGTGTGTATCTGTGTGTCTGAGAGAAGAGAGCCATGCTGATAGCATTACAGGAAAGGGTCTTTTAATTTCAAAAAAGTCAAGATCACAAGCGGGAAGAACTTGCTCAGGGAAGCAAGTAGGGCACCAAACTGCTGGAAGAAAAGGGCTAGTGCTGAAGGAAGAGGCATGCTGGGAAGAAAGTGTTCCCACAGTTTGGTTTGTAGCCCAGGACTGGCAGAGAGAAGGAGATGATGTGTAGGAGTACAATTCCATAGTAGCCATGGACCGTCAGAAGGAGGCCCCCCCACCTTCCTTGGTAAGGTCCCTTCGATGCTTTTTGGGGTGATGGAAGAGACTCCTGGCCTCCTCTCACCATTCAGCAACTGGGTTTTGTTTTCTTAAACACAACATTATATTTCCTCTATCCTATCCAGTAGAAATGGCCAGAAAAGAGCCCTGAAGAAGAATCTGTATCGAGTTTAACTCTCCAAAGAGTTTCCTGAAAAGTTGTGAATGAAAATAAAACCCTTTCAACCAACAACAGTGAATTCACTAACCAACCCCAAACAGAAACCAGATTCATGGAGACGGTAAAATCTCTGAGCTGAAATCTACCTTATTGGCTCTAGTTCTGGAGAGGTGTGAATGTGATTGGGAGATGGGGAGTGGCAGAGGTTGGTTGGAGGATGAAGCTAATTATGACAGAGGGTTTCTCACAGGACCACAGCATTGCTAATACATGAGGACCACCCTTGATCTTTCATGACTGGGGATAGAGGAACAAAGTGTATAACTAAAATCCACGAAGTCCTTCATCTTTATTTTAGCCATTTTCCCACTAAATCACTTAAGGAAAAATATAAAATAAATATGAAAGAATTTCCATAGATATCATGGGTCTGGGTGTTTAGTCAGGTCTGGGGAGATATTGAAGCCCTATTAATCTACATCGTCTGAAAAAGAGTCTGTATCTTTTTAACGATGAGTGGAATATTGCTGCTAGATTGAGGGTTAGTGGAAGGCAGGTGGAGAGAAGGAAGGAGGGCTCACGGGAAGGAAGAATAAGGATCCATTGTGGGGTTGATTACAATAGAGAAAATGTGGTTCAGAGACAGAATGAAAGCACAAAAGGGAAGCAGAATATGCTGCCAGAGCTGGGAAGAGGCAGACAGGCCCTAACCAGGGGTGTCCAGTGACAGAATCTTCATCTAGGTCAGCCAGGTGGGCCACTGCCTGTGCCGAGGATTTTAACTTGGAGGCAAAGGTGAATAGAATTCAGGGTCTGAAGCAAAAGTCCTCATTTCTCCAGGGATAGAAAAAGGGGGCACAGGGAGAAGGGGTGAATGAGGTGGACTGTGACTCCCCCAAACTACAGCCTGGAGGAGAACTTGTGGGCTGGAAAAGAGGCGACACTGGTAACTCCTGAAAGAGTTTGTTTAATGCTTTGAACCTGTACTGTGTTGGTTAAGTCATGTGATATCATAGGTATTACGACTTTATCTCACTTGAACAGAATTTTCGCCCTAGATTCTGAGCATGTCATGCTGAGAATGCACATAGGGAAAGCTATGAGAGATCTCACTTCAAGCACATTATCTATGAAGGGGCATCAACACTCAAACTTCCTCTGTCCCCTTTTGATCTTTGAGTGATGGTAAAATGATGTCCAAGGTAAGGCTCATCTTTTATTTCAACTAAAGCATTTTTCAGAGCTGGCATGACATTGCTAGATTTGTTGGTCTGAGCCTCATCTCCCATTACTTCTTTTGTTTTCACATAGAAAAAGTGCTAGTGAACATAAACATAGTCAACACCCAGTATGCTCACTTATTGAAACACTGTGTAAGTGCCAGGCACTGCATTAGGCTAGTGTGGACAGAGTAGAGATGCACGAGACAAACATCTAAAGACAGCAAACAATGCCAGGCAGGCCCCAAAATGGCTGAAGTTGGCTGGGTTGATCCTAAATTAAACAAAACAAAACTTTATTAATGACATCATAAACAGGAAAGTTACTACTTAGCTCTGTGCAATTATGGCCCCGTGAGAAGGCAGGCCCACTTATTCAAGAGAAACTGGAATAGTGTCCAGTTGAAAATCACCTCCAGGTTCATTCACTCATTTAGCAAGTAGTTACCAAACGCTTACCATATGCCAGTCCTTGGGATACAGTGGACAACAAGACACATTAGGTGCCTGCCTTCCTGAGACTCAGTATTTCCAGATGGGGATAGTGCTACGAAGGAAATGAAACAGGGTGAAGGAAGTGGGCGTGTGTACGGTGACCTCTCTGGAGGGGTGTGTGACATGCCTGATGAGAAGAAGCCTATTGGGTGCAGATCTGGAGGAAACAACATTTTAGGCAGGGGGAAAAGAAATGGTGGTGGGGTGGGTGGTGGACAAGAAAGCAGGGTGGGAAATTCAAGTGGGTGTTGGAGTTCAAAAAGACATCCGTCATCTGCGACAACATGGACAAACCTGGAGGACACTATGGTAAGTGAAATAAGCCAAGCACAGGAAGACAAATGCCACCTGATCTCACTTATATGTGGAATCTAAAAAAGTTGAACTCATAGAAATAAAGAGTAGAAAGGTAGTTACTAGAGGCTGGAGGGATGGGATGGGACAGTTGGTCAAAGGATACATATTTTCAGTTAGGAGGAATAAGCTGTGGTGATTCATTACACAGGTGGTGACTATCATAAATAATAATTCATTATATATTTCAAAATTTAAATGTCTTTGCCACAAAAAAGTGGTATGTGAGGAGATGGATTTGTTAATTAGTCTGCTTTACTCATTCCACATTACAAACATATATCAAAACATCATATGGTTCCCCATAATTATTAGTGGCAAATAAAAGTTAAAATTTGGAAAAATGTCACCTTCTGTCCACCATTCCTATCATGATTTTGGGGTGTTTCTGGTCCTCTTCAAGGGTCTTCTGGAGGCTAAAGGTATAGAGTATTTTCCAGTTGCAATGCAGCAGCGCATCAGAAGGGGGAGCTGGCACAAGCCTTCTCAGGTCTGACCCAACTTCTCTCAAGTGTGGAGCCTTTCTTTCCGTAGCCTGTCTCCACCCAGGGCTCAGTAGGCTTAGGGAGATGGGAGGCAGAGGGGCACTCCACAGTGTACTCAACCCTTCTGAAATGGATTCTGTGAGCTGTGTATGTCAGGTTCCGATGTGAGGCCTGGCGCTGTGGAGGTTCCAATGGCCGCCATGTTGTCTCAGAGGGACACACCACAGGCTTCTGGGACTCTGGCTCCATTTTGTGGGTGCAAGTTTCTGGCTTCCCATTTTAAAGAGGTAAGTTTTCCTCGGATACATATTATTTATATGGATGCCAGATCACCACTCAGTTTGAAAGCATATGCAGTTGGTTGGCGTGTAGGAAAAGCAGTTTGGGAGAGGTCACTCAGCACAGCCGAAGGGTGTAAAAAATCACCTCACACAGCACAGATCCCTATCCAGGGCCACAAATCAAGCCCAGGCCCCCTGCCTGGGGGCAGAAGTGGGTTCTCCGGGCCTGTCATCCTCAATCAGGCTGTCTCTATCAGAGAGCTAGGTCAAACTCAGTGTTTTTTTTTTTTTAAAGATTATAGAAACCATATGTGTGTGCAAAAACATATTTCTTTTCCCCACACCATGGCTGGTAAAATTTGTTTAGCCCCCACATCACTTTTTTTGGAGCTTTTCCGAATTGGAAACAGTGTGATGCTCAATGCAGGGAGAAGATTACTTTTCATGCAGTATAAGTCCAGCAAAAAGGGGGATTCATTGCACGAATGAATCATGAATTTTTACAACAGTCCCTTTTAAACTGATGGTATTTAGAGACCTATTGGTCACTGTAATGAGCCAGGCAGTTTAAGAATATAAAACAGCCCTAGAGGTTTCATGGCCCAAACAAAGAGGAATGTCTTAACGTTTTTACCAAGTTCATTTTCCTTCCTATTGGTAACATTGTAAATCTGAGCTCCCGAGGCCTCCAGGGTCAAAACCAGTCATCTTAACTTTTGTTGATTGAAACCTAAACAACAGAGAGATTCCCTTTTCCCCTAACTTCTTTTCTGGGCTTTTAGGAGGCAGTATCTATGTCCATACTCTTGTTCTTGCTGCTATGATCCTTAAAAGCATTATGTGAAAGATCTTACCTGATTCAGCATCTAGGACTGAGGGGGAAGTTTAGACTTCCTACTTCTCACTGGCTGTTTCAAAAACAAGCAACATGAGCTTCACTTTATATTAAAGCTTTTTCTTAACAGTCCAGAAGGTCAGACTTAGAATACTATAAGTTAGAATGGCATTTTAGAACCTTGTTTTTGACAGAGATCAGCCACTAGTAAAATAAAACACATACTGTACACCAGTGGTTCTCAACGTGTGGTCCCCTGAGCACCAGCATCAGAGGCATCTGAGAAATTATTAGCAGAACAGATTCTCAGGCCCCACCCCAAAACTACTGAATCAATAACTCTGAGGGTTGCACTCAGCAATCTGGTTTCAACAAGTTCTCTGGGTGATACTGATGCATGCAAAAGTTTGAGAACCACTGCTATATACCAGTAACATTCAAAGTTAAATAATGTCTTAAACTTAATTTTTAACATATTAATTGAATAACTCTATATAGAAAAAAAAATCACATTGTTTCCCATATGTTAGTGTACTACTTCAATCCTTAGCTTTGATGGTAGGCCAGATTTCTTCCTTGACATGGCAAAAAACAAAACAAAACAACCACCCCCCCCCCCCAAAAAAAAACCCTGGACAAAGGAGATGGAGGAAGTACTATACTCTGCAGTTAAATAGTATCTCTACAGACGTGTTCCTTACCCTTTCTCCTGGCTTTGAGGGAGAGGATCTCTTTTGGCTGAGGGTGGTGGGGCAGGAGATTTGTTTCACTTTCTCTTCATCATTTTCTCTCCATGAATACCTCAACTCTTCCCTTAAAATACAGCAAGAGAATCTATCAGTGTTGTCAATTCTAAGAAAGTGAGTGCCAAGAGCAGGTAGGTATGTTTAAGGCATAAAGTTTCTTACTGACAATTTCATTCTTTTTAAATTTAAAATAAAAAATAGATTTGTATCAAGAAATGAATTAGTCTAATTTGAATCTTCACTAATAGTATATATTATTTTTGAAATGCAGAAAATTTGTTGTTGAAATTAAACAGATAGCCTCTAACAATTGAACAGTTAATGACTGCATCATATTAATCATGAGGGGTGAGGATAGAATTATCAGGATTTTTCCAGGGGCACTGGATTCTGAACCTTTTTAAATTAAAAAAAAGTACTACACATGTATATAATTAACATTGAAACAGCTGCATATATTTAGTAGACATCATATGTTTGAAATCCATCATTAATTTCTTCTCCTTCTGGTAGCAGTTCTCCACATTTCCTATAGGAAAACACCCCTCATCCATTCTAAACCATGCGGTTTCATTTGGGTGGTTCCATTCTTGGCTCCAGGGCTGTACCTGATTGGCTTAAGTAAACAGGCAGCTTGCCATCTCCCAGCCATAGCGACTGGTTCAGGGATGGTGATGTAATCCATTTAGAGCCAATGGGAATCAGGATGACATTTGCTGGAAATTCTGGGGAAATGACCTTGTTTCTCTTCCTCTGAATTCAGTGGTAGAAGATGTAAGCTTGGTGCCGCTATGGCCCTGCCATAGTGAGGCAAGCCCAGTGAGGAAGGGTCTGGAAAAACAGAGCCAGAAATGTAGGAAAACTGGGCCCACAACACTTAGATCAAACATGGCAGAAGCCAGCCATATTCTTGAATTTTGAGATCCATGAGCCAACACATCCCTTTTTCCTGTTTTAGCCAGTTTTTTGTGTGTTGGTTTGTTTTGTTTTTGGTCATTGGCAACTTAAGAAATCCTCAAAGTCAGAGGTCTTACTGTGCAAATCATGACGAATAAGATTTAGCCTATACTTAGATGATTCAGAAAGCCCTTTGGGAACTTGGAAGTGTCATTGCTTGTATTCACAATATTTTCTTATCTTCTGTACTCTTGATGCTCTGGCATCTGGGACCTCATTGCCTGGGAAGAGACTGCCCTTTCCAGGGCTAGTTAATTCTGGAGATAGCAAAGGACTCGCCCAGAAGTGTGCCTTTCATATGCAAACTAAACTAACCAATCTGGAGCTCATACTTTGAGCCACTTTCTCTATCTGGCACCTACACTTGAAGAGACAATATTCCTCCGCTCTAATTATCCTAGGGCCAAATTATCCTAGGGCCAGGTGCCAGACAACTAGAGACAGTTCCCATATTCCAGAACCCATGGAAATTGTTGTGGGAAGTCAGGGACCCTGAACGGAGGGACGGGCTGAAGCTGCAGCAGAAGAACATAAGTTGTGAAGATTTCATGGACATTTATTAGTTCCCCAAATTAATACTTTTATAATTTCTTATGCCTGTCTTTACTGCAGTCTCTGAACATAAATTGTGAAGATTTCATGGACGCTTATCACTTCCCCAATCAATCCCCTTTTGATTTCCTAAGCCTGTCTTTACTTTAATCTCTTAATCCCATCATCTTCGTAAGCTGAGGAGGATGTGTGTCGCCTCAGGACCCTGTGTGCGTTAACTGCACAAATTGTTTGTGGAGCCTGTGTGCTTGAACAATATGAACTCTGGGCACCTTGAAAAAAGAACAGGATAACAGCAATGTTCAGGGAGCAAGGGAGATAACCTTAAACTCTGACTGCCTGTGAGCCAGGTGGAACAGAGCCATATTTCTCTTCTTTCAAAAGCAAATAGGAGAAATACTGCTGAATTCTTTTTCTCAGCAAGAAACATCCCTGAGAAAGAGAATGCGCCCCTGAGGGTAGGCCTCTAAAATGGCTGCTTTGGGGGTGGCTGTCTTTTACGGTCGAAGACAAAGGGATGAAATAAGCCCCGGTCTCCTGTAGTGCTACCAGGCTTTTTAGGATGAGGAAATTCTCACCTAATAAATTTTGGTCAGACCGGTTGTCTGCTCTCAAACCCTGTTTCCTGGTAAGATGTTATCAATGAAAATGCGTGCCCGAAACTTCATTAACAATTTTAATTTCGCCCTGTCCTGTGGTCTTGTGATCTCGCGCTGCCTCCATTTGCTTTATGATATTTTATTACCTTGTGAAGCATGTGATCTCTGTGTTCCACACCCTATTCGTACACTCCCTCCCCTTTTGAAAATTGCTGATAAAAACTTGCTGGTTTTATGGCCCAGGGAGCATCACGGAACCTGCCGACATGTGATGTCTCCCCTGGACACCCAGCGTTAAAATGTCTCTCTTTAGCACACTTTCCCTTTATTTCTCAGACCAGCTGATGCTTGGGGAAATAGAAAAGAACCCACGTTGAATATTGGGGGTGGGGTTTCCCCCAATAGGAAATTACTCAAACTAATCAGTTCTAAGCTACTTACCCTGTCTTGCTTTCCCTGTGGAAACCACAATAAAAGCTCCTGCCCACATCTTTCCCTTGCCCCTTCTGCCTCCTGACCCACCCAGTGCTTCCCCACATGGCCCTTTGTGGGATGGCATGCCTCCTTCTCAGGAATTATGAGTGATACATTATCTTTTCAATGGCAGTTATCCCCTGATCTGTTGGCTGAATAATGAGAAACCCTACATTTTAAAACATTGCTTTGAATTGAAGATACCACAAGAAGCAGTGTGTTGTAGGTGTCAGAGGGCTGTTCTCATGAATATTCCTATAGGGGGTGGGGGGGACAGAGGTTCTCATGAATATTCCTATAGGGGGTGGGGGAACAGAGGTTCTCATGAATATTCCTATAGGGGGTGAGGGGACAGAGAATGACTTTTGCTAAATTCCCTTTTGCTTTTGTTCTAAATATGTTAATGAGCATCAGAGCCATTTATCCTGCCAAGACTGCACAACAAAAGGTAATGCTGATTGGAATCCTGTGTTCTTCCATAGATTTGTTGTATTTTATTTTTAGTGCTTTGGTGGTGATGGTGAGGAGATGAAAAAAGGTCAAAATATGTGCCAATGGTAATGCACAAATTCTATATGGTTCCATTCTTTATTCTAGCAGCCCCCCCCACTGAGTGTAAAATCATAATAGAAGGACATTACATCAATTTGTATCATAATTTTAAAAATATTGGTTTTAATCTAAGAATTTCTTGTAATCAGTACATGGTTTAGGAATCAGAATAGTGTCATCTTTCACCTACTTCTCACCCCTAAAGAAAAGCACCCAGTAAATCCAAATCCCCTGCTTTGTTCTGCTGCTGATTGGTCCCATGAATCATTTTTACATCTGGCAAAACTAACAGGTCAAGCAGTATAAGGAAGTAAGCAGCTCAGGTTCACTGTTTGGGGTTCTTAATGTGTAGTCACTTACTCTGGAGAGCTGAAAGCTAGAGTTCATTTTTTCTCACTTTCATACATTTGTAATGGGATGCC
Source organism: Rhinopithecus roxellana (assembly GCF_007565055.1). Classification (NCBI taxonomy): domain Eukaryota; kingdom Metazoa; phylum Chordata; class Mammalia; order Primates; family Cercopithecidae; genus Rhinopithecus; species Rhinopithecus roxellana. The sequence goes on along the minus strand of NC_044556.1, from coordinate 85,618,107 downwards.
TAGCAAAGGCTGAATGTTACATTTTTGAAAGCTGAAAAATGATTTTGGGGATTGCAAGTAGTTTCTGAATTATCTTTGTGTAGAGCCTATTATGACAGTCTGGATCAAGAAATAGAAACCAAGGCTGAATACCTTAGGCTGAAAAATGAATTTTTTGGAAGGATAATGAAAGGATATAATCTTACAAAGCTATAGGGAAGGCTGAAGAATTCCACTTGGAAAATGGACAGAAACCAAAGTTGGCTTCAGTCGAGAAAAGTGGTTCAGTATATGCGCATCATTGCTACAGTACATTGCTGTCATTGCCAGGCTCAGCTACTGTTGGACACAGCCACATTTGGGACATAAGCCACTCGTTTACCCTTTGATTCATTGCCTTGTGTATTTGACTGTGGTAGATATAGTATCATATATTAATCGCTGGTTCAGAGCATATACAGCATCCTATAGGACTGCACTCCTATATCACAGTGTTGTTTCCAAGCTAGTGTCATACTAAGTATTCAGTGAATCATTGCACCATTCCATAAGCTGACTTTGAGCAATAGCATACATTGTAGTATCATTAAGTCCCATGGGCATCAGCCAGATTTCCTTATTTATTTTCCTATGAAGTGAATCCCTTGGTCAGAAACAATGTTCTATGTGATATAATCATATAAGGCATGTACAAGGCATATAGAAAGTCCAATAATGGATATATTGTCAGAACCATGATGGATATATTGTCAGAATCATGATGGATAAGGCAGATAAAGCAAATCCACATTGAAAAATAAGGGTCTATTCTGGTGAGAACAAATTGATGCCCCTCCATGATGGCAGGGCTCCAATATAAGCAACATCAACTGGTGGCTGCTTGCTCTCCTGTGGTACAGGGCCATGTCAGGGATTCTGAGGAGAGTCTTGCTTATGAATTGAAGGAGGTTCTCTTTTTGTTTTTTTCATCTAATGGGAACATTTGTATCCAATAGCAGGTTATAATGATGCTAACTGAAACAGGAATACTCCACAAACAGGGAGAATTGATAATGTAGGAGAGAGAGATTATACCTGCTGGGCTGGAGTCCTTTGAGTAGGTGAATAGGGATTGATATAGTTTGGCTCTGTGCCCACCTAAATCTCATTCTGAATTCCCATGTGTTGTGGGAGGGACCCAGTGAAATTTAATTGAATCATGGGGGCATATCTTTCCCATGCTGTTCTCATGGTAGTGACTAAGTCTCACTAGATCTGATGGTTTTATAAGGGGAGTTTTTCTGCACAAACTCTCTCTCTTTGCCTGCTGCCATCCATGTAAGACATGACTTGCTCCTCCTTGCCTTCCACCATGATTGTGAGGCTTCACCACTCATGTGGAACTGTAAGTCCATTAAACCTCTTTCTTTCGTAAATTGCCCAGTTTTGAGTATGTCTTTGTCAGCAGCATGAAAATGGACTAATACAAGGATGAACTCCATTGTACCAGTGAAGGGTTGGCTAAAACAGGAGCAAGGATGGTTCATTCATTTCAACAGGAGGGGAACAAGAGGAAGCAGGTACCGATGTTTCTCATTTGTTCTTATTTTTTCAGTGAAATGAAGCATGGAGCTACCAGCTAAAGATGGGGTTGGAGAAAGAGATATTGGAGGAGATATTAGAGCTATCAAGGAAAGCTGAAAAGGTGTGAAGTGGTATCATGAAAAATGGGGAAGCAAATTTACTATGGGAACATTGTGTGATTGCTGGGCAGTTTCTCATGGTAATGTCTTTCTCCTACTATGTCTAGCTGCTCAGTGCAGGCATGGAGTTGGAAGGATCATGACTAACCCACAGCATCAGTGGGGAGGCTGGAAAACCAGGTGTGGAGAATAAGCATCCACCAATGGAGGCTTAGCTCAATGAACATTTGGGCCAGGGTATGCCTATAGCTGCTGATGTACAATGCTGCCACTACCATTCAACACTGTCAGATACTACAACCATTACACACAGGTTCCGGGCTATACCACTATCATAGCCACTGCAGAGCTAATCTCCCTGACCAGTGCTCTTTGTATCACTATCATAACTCATGATTTAAAGGATTGTGGGGAGGTGGGGGGAGCCTGGACCGTGACCACCACTAGCCCAAACAGAGTCCTTATAGAAGTTAGGCAAAGACATCCCTCCCTCTAGACATTTTACTCTCATCTGCCAGAATATTGTTATAATAAATATACAAATCAAGGATGTCTGTGGTATTCATAGGACACTTTGGAGTTGAGCAGTATAAAAACAAACATAGCAGGAGCTCTGGCCTGTGTGTGCATTTATTGGGTTGACAAGGTATGGAAGTAATGAGAATCACCCACACTTAGCTTCTGTGGATCTGCACAAAGGGAGTTCCCCCAAATTGGGAACTTTTTGATTCTGGTTGACAATCAAACAGAAATGCCTAATACACTTCCATAGTTTAAGGGTCCTCTCTTAGATAAATCTCTTTTACTAGCTAAACCTAAGGCACAAATCTAATCAACGTATTGAAGGAGACTTGAACTAGTAAAGTCATTAAGATAGAAATGCTTTAGACAGAGATGTTAAATCTTCTGTTTGGTAATGCAAGTTGACTGTTCTTATGTTGGAAAGCTTTTCTTTCTTCTTGGGAGATATGGGTGTTTTTGTGACCTGCATTTGTTCAGAGAGGACTGGACCATGTCAGGAGGGATGAATAAACTTCATCTTTCCTTTATCTTACACTAAAGGAATGACTATGGAAAGTGTCAGGACTGGGCTGAGCATAGTGTTACCTGGGCTGCAGTAGTGATGGCCCTCATTGGTCTTACTTAAGACAAATAAACCCACATTTTAGATTAATTATTATTATTATTATTGATGAATATAGTGATTGTTTCGGGGGGCAATAGGGGCCAATCTTCCCTTTGTTCCTGAAGAAGATGAGTTTCTGTGGTCGGTCATCCTGGGATGGAAAATGAGATGGGGTAGGGAAGACTTCCGGTGTTTCTCTGTCCTGAAACTGGAGTGGGTCTAGGTCCTTGGATAGAGGAAGGCCTGGAAATTCCTGTGGGAAGGTAGAGCTCTCTCCCTTTCCATCCTACCTGATGAAAGGGGAAATAGGCAGGCATATGAAGTCAAATATAGTCCAGGGACTTTGAGAGTAGCCGTGTGAATAGCAGTTGAAAGTGACTTTTGTTGTCACGTGGTCTGTCAGTCTTTGGTAAGGGATCTGTTAAATGCTGTAAGCCTGTTCTTAAAGTGCATTGGGCAATTGGGGTGGAGTCCACACTTGAGTGGAAATTATATGGAGTAAGCAACAAAAGCCAATTAAAAGATGACAGGAAGCATCCAGGAGGATGACTGATGAAAGGGTTACGTGTCAACCAGAACAGATTTGTGGAACATGTTAGCATTCCTTGGGAATACCTAGAAATTACTTGATGAAAGGAGATGTGAAAAATATGGGATTTCCCAAGATTCATGGGGTGTGTTAGAGCTTCAGATTGTAGTAGGGCCTTAAAGAAAAATGCCATTTTGTAGGCTAGAGACCTTGGAGATGAAAGGTGGTGCGTTTATTAAACTCGCCCACTTTTATTGAGTGTCTACTGTGTGACAGACACCCATTTTGAGCACATGGAATGGACCCATGAATAAGATGCTGCTCCTATTCTCCCTCAACTCTGGTGAGTGAAGTAGACCAGTGACTTACCAGTCACAGTTCACTGTGGTATGTTCTGTAATAAACAGCTAATAGAGGATCTCAGATGGTCTTGTCTTGGCAAGGGAGGTAAGGTCTCTGCATGTATGCTGTAGTCAATACCTAAGAACCAGTTCTCTTCATTTTCCACATCCCTGTCTCCAGTGGATTTTCTACAGTGTTCACTTGGGCTGATACTGTCCATGGTGCAATGCAGCCACATTAGCATTCAGGTCATGCTCAGAGCTTCCCTTTCCTTGGCTGTGATATATGGCTATCTGCAGCTTTGGTGTCGCAGTCACAGATGCTGGGAGGGCTTCGGCTGGACTCTAAGGGGACTTTCTACCCCCAGCAGTGGATGCACAGCACACCTGGAAAGCTCCTTGCCTTCTGGAGCTCTCAGGGAGAAGGACTAGAGTTCAGTATCAGGGCAGTAAATACTGAGACCCACAGAGAATCCTGCAAAAGAACCTTCCTTGGTTTACAAAAGATAATGGTTGTCATTTATTGTGTCGCATTTATACCGCAAACTCTTTTCATATACTATCTTAATCAGGCCTCAGCAACACCACAGCTCTTATGAGATGTGTGAGAAAAAGTGAAGACCAGAGAGTTTGACCAAATTTTTTAAGGCAATGGCACAATTAATTAAAACAGAATCAGAATTAAACTTTATCTTTCTGATCCAAAGATAGTGGTTCTCTACCAGTGGTGATTTTGCCTGCAGGGAACCTTTGACAATGTCTACAGGCATTTTTTTATTGTCATGACAGGGAGAATGCTCATATATAGCAGGTAAAACTGGGATGCTGCTAAACATTCTACATTGTCCAGGAGACCTCTCTGTAGGGGTGGAATTGTGTGCTTCCCCAAAAGATATGTTGAAGTTCTAACCCTCAGTACCTCAGAATGTGACCTTATTTGAAAATGGGGTGGCTTAAGATGTAGTTATTAGTTAAGACAATGTCACACTGGAGTTAGTGGGCCCCTGATTCGATATAACTGGTGTCCTTATTAGAAGACTGCAATGTGAAGACCCAGAGGCACAGGGAGAGCTGTGAGAAGATGGAAGCTGAGACTGGAATGATGTGTCAATGAGCAAAGGAACACCAAGGATTGCTGGCCATCACCAGAAGCTAGGGCCTGGAACATATTCTCCCTCAGAAGGAACAAACCTTGCTGATATCTGGATTTCAACGTTCTAACCTCCAGAACCAGGACAGAAGAAGCTTCTGTTCTTCTAAGCGCAGCCCCCTGCCAGCTTGTGATACATAGTTATGGCAGCCCTTGCAAACCAGTACACCCCCACAACAGGAAATTATCTGGTCCCAAATGTCAGTAGTGCCACTGTTGGAAAACCCTGCATTAAGAGAACATGATACTCTCTTACTCTTAACAAGCATTCTACCGCTTTCTTCCTCTTTCCAGGGGCTGCCAAACATTCTGGGGAAGGTTGGAAGCAGTTATGCCTGTATCCAGAACAAGGGGGAGAGCAAGCTGTTTCAGAGTGAAAACCTGTCTCTTAAAATGCCTAACATAGTTAATGCATCTGGCAACTTAATTAGCCTTGGTCCACCTCCGGAATGAGAGGTACCTGCTGGAGTTATGCTGATGAATTGCGATATTGTTTTCATAGCGCAAGACCCTGGGTCTCTTCCCAGCCTGGGCTGAAAGTCTCTGGCTTTCAGTAGTTGGCTGGGTGGTCTGAAGTTTCCTCTACAGTGTCACATTCTATTTTGTTAGTCTCTGTTTCCCTCACAAGGCTTAGGGCTTTGTTTCACCCCCACCAAAAAGTAGTATTTCTTGAGAACTGGAAAGGAAAACATTCTACTAGGTTTTAACCAGAAAAATGATGTGGTGGGAAGACCAATCCTTTCCAAAGTAAATGAAACAAGCCACCAATGCAATTTGCTGATTCATTATCTGTTAAAGTGTTATTGCCACAAAATGTGCTATCTCAGGGCCTACATAGCCCATTCAGCTCTTGGGTGTGAAACCCATTTCATTAATGAGCCTGGCATTTGCAGAGCTTGTGCCTTGGTTTTCTTCTATGCTGAAATAATACGTTGAATAACAAATTGTAAAGGCCATGTTTCTCACTTGGGTTTCAGGGGGTCTGCCTCCTTCTATGAGGGTGACTATTGTAATGGTACTGTGTATCCAGACAAAGACACAAAACACACACACACACACAACTGCCCAACGTGATAGGTAGCTTGCATAGACTTGGAAGCTAGCAACTCTTAAAATTGGTGCAGAGACTTTTAAAATGAATCCTTTCATCCATTGAAGAAACTGCAAAATGGGAGGGCGGAGCAAGATGGCCGAATAGGAACAGCTCCAGTCTCCAACTCCCAGCGCGAGCGACACAGAAGACCGGTGATTTCTGCATTTTCAACTGAGGTACTGGGGTCATCTCACTAGGGAGTGCCGGACAATCGGTGCTGGTCAGCTGCTGCAGCCTGACCAGCGAGAGCTGAAGCAGGGCGAGGCATCGCCTCACCTGGAAGCGCAAGGGGGAAGGGGATCCGTTTTCCTAGCCAGGGAACTGAGACACACAACACCTGGAAAATCGGGTAACTCCCACCCCAATACTGCGCTGTAAGCATACAGGCACACCAGAATATATCCCACACCTGGCCGGGAGGGTCCCACGCCCACGAAGCCTCCCTCACTGCTAACACAGCAGTCTGCCGCGATCTATCGGCAAGGCAACAGCGAGGCTGGGGGAGGGGCGCCCGCCATTCCTGAGGCTTAAGTAGGTAAACAAAGCCGCTGGGAAGCTCGAACTGGGTGGAGCTCACAGCAGCTCAAGGAAGCCTGCCTGTCTCTGTAGTCTCCACCTCTGGGGACAGCGCACAGCTGAAGACCAACAGGGGAAGTAGCGGGAGCCGGTGCAGACGCGAACGACTCTGACAGCTTTGGGGAGAGCCGTGGATCTCCCAACGCGGAGGTTGAGATCTGAGAACGGACAGACTGCCTGCTCAGGTGTGTCCCAGACCCCTGAGTAGCCTAGCTGGGAGAAATCCCCCACTAGGGGCAGTCTGACACCCCACACCTCACAGGGTGGAGTACAGCCCTGAGAGGAAACTTCCAAAGGAAGAATCAGACAGGTACACTCGCTGTTCAGCAATATTCTATCTTCGGCAACCTCTGCTGCTGATACCCAGGCAAACAGGGTCTGGAGTGGACCTCAAGCAATCTCCAACAGACCAACAGACAGTCCTTCTGACTGTCAGAAGGAAAACTATCAAACAGGAAGGACACCTATACCAAAACCCCATCAGTACGTCACCACCATCAAAGACCAGAGACAGATAAAACCACAAAGATGGGGAAGAAGCAGGGCAGAAAAGCTGGAAATACAAAAAATAAGAGCGCATCTCCCCCTGCAAAGGAGCGCAGCCCATCGCCAGCAATGGATCAAAGCTGGTCAGAGAATGACTTGGACGAGAGGACAGAAGAAGGCTTCAGTCCATCAAACTTATCAGAGCTAAAGGAGGAATTACGTACCCAGCGCAAAGAAACTAAAAATCTTGAAAAAAGAGTGGAAGAATTGACAGCTAGACTAATTAATGCAGAGAAGATCATAAACGAAATGACAGAGATGAAAACCATGACACAAGAAATACGTGACAAATGCACAAGCTTCAGTAACCGACTCGATCAACTGGAAGAAAGAGTATCAGCGATTGAAGATCAAATGAATGAAATGAAGCGAGAAGAGAAACCAAAAGAAAAAAGAAGAAAAAGAAATGAGCAAAGCCTGCAAGAAGTATGGGATTACGTAAAAAGACCAAATCTACGCCTGATTGGGGTGCCTGAAAGTGAGGGGGAAAATGGAACCAAGTTGGAAAACACTCTTCAGGAAATCATCCAGGAGAACTTCCCCAACCTAGTAGGGCAGGCCAACATTCAAATTCAGGAAATACAGAGAACGCCACAAAGATACTCCTCCAGAAGAGCAACTCCAAGACACATAATTGCCAGATTCACCAAAGTTGAAATGAAGGAAAAAATCTTAAGGGCAGCCAGAGAGAAAGGTCGGGTTACCCACAAAGGGAAGCCCATCAGACTAACAGCAGATCTCTCGGCAGAAACTCTACAAGCCAGAAGAGAGTGGGGGCCAATATTCAACGTTCTTAAAGAAAAGAATTTTAAACCCAGAATTTCATATCCAGCCAAACTAAGTTTCATCAGTGAAGGAGAAATAAAATCCTTTACAGATAAGCAAATGCTTAGAGATTTTGTCACCACCAGGCCTGCCTTACAAGAGACCCTGAAGGAAGCCCTAAACATGGAAAGGAACAACTGGTACCAGCCATTGCAAAAACATGCCAAAATGTAAAGACCATCGAGGCTAGGAAGAAACTGCATCAACTAACGAGCAAAATAACCAGTTAATATCATAATGGCAGGATCAAGTTCACACATAACAATATTAACCTTAAATGTTAATGGACTAAATGCTCCAATTAAAAGACACAGACTGGCAAACTGGATAAAGAGTCAAGACCCATCAGTCTGCTGTATTCAGGAGACCCATCTCACATGCAGAGACATACATAGGCTCAAAATAAAGGGATGGAGGAAGATCTACCAAGCAAATGGAGAACAAAAAAAAGCAGGGGTTGCAATCCTTGTCTCTGATAAAACAGACTTTAAACCATCAAAGATCAAAAGAGACAAAGAAGGCCATTACATAATGGTAAAGGGATCAATTCAACAGGAAGAGCTAACTCTCCTAAATATATATGCACCCAATACAGGAGCACCCAGATTCATAAAGCAAGTCCTTAGAGACTTACAAAGAGACTTAGACTCCCATACAATAATAATGGGAGACTTCAACACTCCGCTGTCAACATTAGACAGATCAACGAGACAGAAAGTTAACAAGGATATCCAGGAATTGAACTCATCTCTGCACCAAGCGGACCTAATAGACATCTATAGAACTCTCCACCCCAAATCAACAGAATATACATTCTTCTCAGCACCACATCGCACTTATTCCAAAATTGACCACATAATTGGAAGTAAAGCACTCCTCAGCAAATGTAAAAGAACAGAAATTATAACAAACTGTCTCTCAGACCACAGTGCAATCAAACTAGAACTCAGGACTAAGAAACTCAATCAAAACCGCTCCACTACATGGAAACTGAACAACCTGCTCCTGAATGACTACTGGGTACATAACGAAATGAAAGCGGAAATAAAGATGTTCTTTGAAACCAATGAGAACAAAGATACAACATACCAGAATCTCTGGGACACATTTAAAGCAGTGTGTAGAGGGAAATTTATAGCACTAAATGCCCACAAGAGAAAGCAGGAAAGATCTAAAATTGACACTCTAACATCACAATTAAAAGAACTAGAGAGGCAAGAGCAAACACATTCAAAAGCTAGCAGAAGGCAAGAAATAACTAAGATCAGAGCCGAACTGAAGGAGATAGAGACACAAAAAACCCTCCAAAAAATCAATGAATCCAGGAGTTGGTTTTTTGAAAAGATCAACAAAATTGACAGACCGCTAGCAAGGCTAATAAAGAAGAAAAGAGAGAGGAATCAAATAGATGCAATAAAAAATGATAAAGGGGATATCACCACTGACCCCACAGAAATACAAACTACCATCAGAGAATACTATAAACGCCTCTACGCAAATCAACTAGAAAATCTAGAAGAAATGGATAATTTCCTGGACACTTACACTCTCCCAAGGCTAAACCAGGAAGAAGTTGAATCCCTGAATAGACCAATAGCAGGCTCTGAAATTGAGGCAACAATTAATAGCCTACCCACCAAAAAAAGTCCAGGACCAGATGGATTCACAGCTGAATTCTACCAGAGGTACAAGGAGGAGCTGGTACCATTCCTTCTGAAACTATTCCAATCAATAGAAAAAGAGGGAATCCTCCCGAACTCATTTTATGAGGCCAACATCATCCTGATACCAAAGCCTGGCAGAGACACAACAAAAAAAGAGAATTTTAGACCAATATCCCTGATGAACATTGATGCAAAAATTCTCAATAAAATACTGGCAAACCGGATTCAGCAGCACATCAAAAAGCTTATCCACCATGATCAAGTGGGCTTCATCCCTGGGATGCAAGGCTGGTTCAACATTCGCAAATCAATAAACGTAATCCAGCATATAAACAGAACCAAAGACAAGAACCACATGATTGTCTCAATAGATGCAGAAAAGGCTTTTGACAAAATTCAACAGCCCTTCATGCTAAAAACGCTCAATAAATTCGGTATTGATGGAACGTATCTCAAAATAATAAGAGCCATTTATGACAAACCCACAGCTAATATCATACTGAATGGGCAAAAACTGGAAAAATTCCCTTTGAAAACTGGCACAAGACAGGGATGCCCTCTCTCACCACTCCTATTCAACATAGTGTTGGAAGTTCTGGCTAGGGCAATCAGGCAAGAGAAAGAAATCAAGGGTATCCAGTTAGGAAAAGAAGAAGTCAAATTGTCCCTGTTTGCAGATGACATGATTGTATATTTAGAAAACCCCATCTTCTCAGCCCAAAATCTCCTTAAGCTGATAAGCAACTTCAGCAAAGTCTCAGGATACAAAATTAATGTGCAAAAATCACAAGCATTCTTATACACCAGTAACAGACAAGCAGAGAGCCAAATCAGGAATGAACTTCCATTCACAATTGCTTCAAAGAGAATCAAATACCTAGGAATCCAGCTTAGAAGGGATGTAAAGGACCTCTTCAAGGAGAACTACAAACCACTGCTCAGTGAAATAAAAGAGGACACAAACAAATGGAAGAACATACCATGCTCATGGATAGGAAGAATCAATATCGTGAAAATGGCCATACTCCCCAAGGTTATTTATAGATTCAATGCCATCCCCATCAAGCTACCAATGAGTTTCTTCACAGAATTGGAAAAAACTGCTTTAAAGTTCATATGGAACCAAAAAAGAGCCCGCATTGCCAAGACAATCCTAAGTCAAAAGGACAAAGCTGGAGGCGTCACGCTACCTGACTTCAAACTATACTACAAGGCTACAGTAACCAAAACAGCATGGTACTGGTACCAAAACAGAGCTATAGACCAATGGAACAGAACAGAGTCCTCAGAAATAATACCGCACATCTACAGCCATCTGATCTTTGACAAACCTGAGAGAAACAAGAAATGGGGAAAGGATTCCCTATTTAATAAATGGTGCTGGGAAAATTGGCTAGCCATAAGTAGAAAGCTGAAACTGGATCCTTTCCTTACCCCTTATACGAAGATTAATTCAAGATGGATGAGAGACTTAAATGTTAGACCTAATACCATAAAAACCCTAGAAGAAAATCTAGGTAGTACCATTCAGGACATAGGCATGGGCAAGGACTTCATGTCTAAAACACCAAAAGCAACGGCAGCAAAAGCCAAAATTGACAAATGGGATCTAATTAAACTAAAGAGCTTTTGCACAGCAAAAGAAACTACCATCAGAGTGAATAGGCAACCTACAGAATGGGAGAAAATTTTTGCAACCTACTCATCTGACAAAGGGCTAATATCCAGAATCTACAAAGAACTCAAACAAATATACGAGAAAAAAACAAACAACCCCATCAAAAAGTGGGGAAAGGATATGAACAGACATTTCTCAAAAGAAGATATTCATACAACCAACAGACACATGAAAAAATGCTCATCGTCACTCGCCATCAGAGAAATGCAAATCAAAACCACAATGAGATACCATCTCACACCAGTTAGAATGGCAATCATTAAGAAGTCAGGAAACAACAGGTGTTGGAGAGGATGTGGAGAAATAGGAACACTTTTACACTGTTGGTGGGATTGTAAACTAGTTCAACCATTATGGAAAACAGTATGGCAATTCCTCAAGGATCTAGAACTAGATGTACCATATGACTCAGCCATCCCACTACTGGGTATATACCCAAAGGATTATAAATTATTCTACTACAAAGACACATGTACACGTATGTTTATTGCGGCACTATTCCCAATAGCAAAGACTTGGAATCAACCCAAATGTCCATCTGTGACAGACTGGATTAAGAAAATGTGGCACATATACACCATGGAATACTATGCAGCCATAAAAAAGGATGAGTTTGCGTCCTTTGTAGGGACATGGATGCAGCTGGAAACCATCATTCTTAGCAAACTATCACAAGAAGAGAAAACCAAACACCGCATGTTCTCACTCATAGGTGGGAACTGAACAATGAGATCACTTGGACTCGGGAAGGGGAACATCACGCACTGGGGCCTATCATGGGGAGGGGGGAGGGGGGAGGAGGGAGGGATTGCACTGGGGAGTTATACATGATATAAATGATGAATTGATGGGTGCTGACGAGTTGATGGGTGCAGCACACCAACATGGCATAAGTATACATATGTAACAAACCTGCACGTTATGCACATGTACCCTAGAACTTAAAGTATATTAAAAAAAAAAAAAAAAAAAAAAAAAAAAAAGAAACTGCAAAATGAATTAAATAAAATCAGGCTAAAATGATTGATGACTCATAAGAAATAGAACAACAGCCAATGACAAGTAGAACTTCCAGGAATAGAGCTCCCAGAGAAGTTCCCATTTTCCTTAGAGGAAAGTGAAGATGACCTTGACTCTATTAATGTATCTTGTTTGCTTTGGGAGAGCTGTTTCAGCTGGCTTGCCCAAGACGGGTGCATTTTCTGTTTAACTTGTGTGCCTTCCCCCCCTTATTCCCTAGGGCCTGGCATCTATTGGCTACTCAGTGATGCTGTTAATTTGCACCAAAACTGGCAGTGGCAAGACCTTGACATTTTCTTATCTTGGGCCTTATGAATGATATTAAGCCCATCCCTCAGCATCTTTATGCCTCAGTGAACTTTATTCCAGTTTACTGGAAAAATAGGTGAGTAAGAATGGGAGTCTGTAGATTTGCAACATAGAGATGTTAAAAGGATGCCTTCTGTCATCATGGCTCTACACTTCTTGACCTTCAACTCGAGCCAGTTTGTTTTTGATACGTGATTTTGAGAAGTCTGACAACTTAATCATTCTTCTAAGATATTTATTTAGTTTTACTTACCTTTCATAGCAGCAGGTTTTATGTAACAGAAGCACTGACATTGAAGCCTGGATACCTAGGTTTAGGGCCCAGCTCTGTCACTTACCAGCTGTGTGACCCCAGGCAAGTTACAAGGTAGTGCAAGCTACCTACCATGTTGGGCAGTTTTGTGTGTGTGTGTGTGTTTTGTGTCTTTGTCTGGATACACAGTACCATTACAATAGTCACCCTCATAAAAGGAGGCAGACCCCCTGAAACCCAAGTGAGAAACATGGCCTTTACAATTTGTTATTCAGCTTATTATTTCAACATAGAAGATAACCAGGGCACAACCTCTTCAGGCTTTAGTTTGCCCATCTGTCAAATGGGAACCATGTCTGTGTTGCCTGTTCCCAGGGGTTTTGTGAACATCAAATTTCATGATGCATATGAAAGGGCTTTGAAAATGGCAAGGCAATATTTAAAGGTCAAGTATAATTATGAATACATTCTGATTCCTTTTAAAATTTCCATATAATCATTTCTCTAGTCAATCCTGCTTTTTATGCAAGGGACAACAGAGCACTCTCCTGAGCAGCCTGATGTTTTCTGACTTTACTGTTATCCCACTTGCTGTTCAGTGATATGGTTCCAATTTTACAATGTAGAGACTGGTTCTTTCTGTGAGCGTGTTTACTTCTCATTGTCATTAATTAAGATGAGGACAGTGATTTATAAGATACACAGTTGCTTGAGGCATAGCATTTAAAAGTGCCACATGTACTTCTCCTTTTTAAGGTAACACCTTGCATTTGTGCCTGTGTTTAATTTACAGTTAAAAACAGATTGTTTGTTTGCAGCATTTGGAGGCATTTTCAGGGTTAAATCTGTAGCTGCTGTAGAGAAATCAGGAGTGCTCACGAATAAGAAGGTTTGATAACTTTATGGTGGGGTTTCTGGTGCTTGAGGAATGGCTGAGAGGCTTGAATGGGGCATTGCTGCAGTCTGCGAATCCAGAAGATCACTTGCAGTCTTTGTTTGCATATATAAGAATTATGAATGGACTTCTTTCTTCTGTGAAAAAACAGAAGCAACACAGAGGGGTGTTTTCTCCTTTTGAATCATACTGAAATCATTCATCTGTTTTCCTTCTTGAGCCTTATGGTCACCGGGCTGGCCTGCCTTCCATCCACATCATCTTGTCTGTCAAGGCATTGGATAGTGAACCTGAAAGGACAGGGTGCAGCAACCTTCTGTGGCCCTACAGTGACTCTGGGGCATGTACCTGGAGCAGAGTGACAGGAGGAGGCAGGAGCATAGCAGTGTGACTGCTGCTCCTGGAATTCATGAAGAGTGGGTCTCCTGTCCTATCCCCCTCAGAGGGCTGCTGTGGGGGCTCCCTTTTTAATTCTGACTGATAATAGTCTTTGGACCACCCATAGGGGCCAGTGCAAGGCATTGAGGAGTTGACAGGGCCCATTAAGTTCTCACTGGAATTCCCATAGTCTTTATCCGATGACTTCCCTGATACTTATTGCCCAAACTTGGAAGTGTAGGTCATTCACTCACTCATGCCTGTCTGCAGATGACAGAAGTTTCCTTCTTGATCATAAGGCTCAAGAAGGAAGACAGATGAATGATTTCAGTAGGATTCAAAAGGAGAATTTGAATAAGTGTTTCACTGACTAAGATATGTATTAGAATCTGTTGGCAAGTGGAAATGCATAGGTATTACAAGATATTCAGGCCTGACATGGTAGCTCACGCCTGTAATCCCAGCACTTTGGGAGGCTGAGGTGGGCAATTCACGAGGTCTGGAGATACAGACCATCCTGGCTAACACGGTGAAACCCCGTCTCTACTAAAAAATAGAAAAAATTAGCCGGGTGAGGTGGCGGGCACCTGTAGTCCCAGCTACTCGGGAAGCTGAGGCAGGAGAATGGCGTTAACCTGGGAGGCGGAGCTTGCAGTGAGCCGAGATCTCGCCACTGCATTTTAGCCTGGGCGACAGAGCGAGAAAAAAAAAAAAAAAAAAGAATATTCAAAAGTTGCAAACAGATTTGCATAATGTTCCTTCAGTTCTTTTACCACAACCCTGTGAGTTAAGAAGGATGTCTTTTTACAGTCAAGAAAATGGAGGCTCAGGGAAGGTGGGTGATTAGCACAGGTTACATCACTAGTAAACAAAAGAAGCAACCAGAAGACTCTGAGGCCAGGGTTTTCCCTTTCACCACAGGATCTTGGGATTATTGAACCGTGGGAAGGAAAGGAGAAGGCAAATTAGAAGCTAGCAGTTCTAATTCCAGTTATGCTTGAGTCAGTTTATATAATTGGGTACATTGGAGGCCAAGAGTTTTGTTTCATGTTATATTAGGAATTTCTATTCGTTATTTTTTTCTATAACAGTGGTGTTCAAAAGACTTCTTCCTTTTGCCAAATTAAATCTGACTTAAATTCCCATATACAAAACTTAAATTGAATGGCTGTGATTGAAGCAGGGTGTGAGATCTTGCCTGCTCCACCTCCTCTTCCCTCTTCCCTCCTCTTGCCCCTCAAAATGGCCTTGAGACGCTTTGAAAGCTTAAAGTGAGGAAGGAGCCTTCAGGTCAAAGGGGTTTCATTCTCTATCTCCTTTCCTCTTCCTGAGTTTTGTCAACTGTCTATCATTTAGTGGTCCTCCTCAAAACAAATTTCCCAGGGCGTGGTCACATTCCTCCATGTTGCCATCCAGCACTTGTGAGGAGTCTGCCTTAGTTATACATGCCATGGCTTTTCTGGGTTCACAAATGGACAAGGAGAAAGGTGCTAGACATCAGACTTTGTGCCGTTCAATTGTTCTTTCTTTCTGTTATAGCCATAACACAGAGGGGCATAGCATGTGGTCCAAGGACATCCCCTTCTCAGGCAGCTGGTCAATGAGCCAAGCCCTTGAGTCTTTTCTGGGCAGTCAGCATCTTTTCTTGGCATCACATTCTCCTGAGTCAGTGGCATGAAGCACCGAACCATGGCTGAAGGTTCTCCTCCAACCACATATGGACTATGGGTGCATTAAACATCTGCTTGTCACTATTGATGCTGGGATAATCTATTTAAGCCCTGATGATTAGTGTCCAACTGCTAAATGATCTAGACACAGCCTTTTCCTGAGCAAGTATATCATAGCATTTCCTGGAAGTCTTCACAGGCCCTGAGAAGGCAGGAGATCCCAGCTAGCTGTGCTTTGTTCCCTGTACTTGTGGATTATTGCCCTACCTCGAGCCTAAGTGGTTTTCTGTGGAATAGGGAAGGAATCTCATGCTTAGCTTAAATCTCCCCCTTATGCCTAGCTCTTTTCAGAAAGGAACTTCTGACTGAAGCAATCATTGGCTCTACAGATTTTCTCGAAATTTCTTATTTATGTGACTTTTGTGTTTTCTCCTCATGTTTCAACATCTCTTAATAGAGGATAACACACCCAGCCCTCTCCTTACTTGGGGGAAGTGCTGACAAGCTCTTGAACACTCTCTTTATCCCTCTCTTAGCTCTGCACCTGCCCCACCCCGCCCTGCCAAGGAAGGCTTAATGTGCAGTGTATCAATTGGGTCTCTTGAGACGTACTGGCCAGTCCCTTTTGGCAGACCCCAGTCTCTTATGAAATTGTGTCACATTTCTGGCTCCTGGAGTGCATGCTGAAACACACGGAGTCAAGCTCTACATTGGGAAGGGGTGTGTGGCCCCACTTAGGTCTTCCTGAGCCATGTGCTCCAGTTTGTTTTTGCCCAGAAGTTTTGCCTTGTGGGGCTTTTAGGCTCTTTCATAGTCCTGACTAAAACTTGATTTTGTTCCCCACTGAGCTGTTGCTGCTTATGAGTATTCTTCTTCTCCTGAGAACTTCAGAGCATCAGGGTGAGGAGTATGATTCAGGCATGAAAAATCCACCTCGAACCCTAACATTGCAAATAACCCAAACAACTCCCCAAATGCCACAACTTCTGGGAAACATTCCTTTTTCCTTATTAGCTTTCAGAGCTTGGATCACTTTCAGTGATTCACTTTCAATTGCTTTTTAATATTGCAAGGAGTGACAAAAGACAGCCTGGGTGGTAGGTTTCAAATGATCGTAGTACCCCCAAAACTATTTATCTGACTTTTGACAACTGAATTTTCCCTACCCAAGTTTCTCAAGGCTATGCAGGAACCTCTCAGTCATCATCCTTACCTTCCCCTGTTCTTCGTCTCCTTAGGCTTAGAGGCCCTGGATATTTATTGAATGGTAACCTTGCCCAAGCTGATGAAGAAAAGAGAAAGTGGAGGTGAGAAATGATCTAGTGACCTCATCCAGCCTCAGCAGTCAGTCAGGATGGTCTGGAACAAGTATGCAATATGCTTTTCCTCATAGCTGTTTTTTCTTTGATGGATCTAAGCCATTCTTCTTTAACAAATCTCATTAGCATTCCTTACTCCAGCAGTATATTAAAATGGGGGACACTGGCATCTCCTTGAGTGTGGTAAGAGAATCAGATGTGGCTATGGCTGGGTTAAAATTATTTTGTCAAAATGAATTCACAGAGTAAAATGATGGGATGGGGGAGGGGAAGACTCTTTGAACTCCCCCTTCAATCTTTAATTTCTGAAGTCTCTCAGCCCTCCAAAGAAAGCCTGTGTCTGAGGCACTCCCTGTTCCCTATAATAAGAGCAGCTTCCCCTTGTTGTGAAATAGTCGAGGTGTCTGTGGCTCCGTCTCCTGCAGCCCTTTCTCTCCTCTGTGCTGTCACTCTCTTCCTCTCTCATCGGCTTCCCAGGGACACCTCCTTCTCTCCTTTCCCATGGAGTGAGGGGGAAAATACAAGGCAGTGTTCCTCTCTAATACTACCTCAGAGGAAGTCATGTCAGCAAAATAAATCCACACCTGCCTTCCCCTGCTGTGGGGCTTTGTGGCCATAACGGTGCCCTGTGGGACCATGCCAGCTGCCTCTGCCTGTGGGGAGCAGCTGTGAGATCCTGAACCAAATAGAATTCCTGGGAGACCAGGCTGACAGGCAAGAGGAAGGTGAGTCAACACTGATTAGCTCTATGCCACCCGTCCTCAGGCCACATTTCTTTGGTCTTAAGTGGAGGCCTGTGTACTCTGGCTGGGATAGCCTAATGGGTCTTCTACTTCAGCTGATGGATGAGCAATGCATAGGCAGTTAGTGACGCATTTTATGATTCATCCAGATGAGGCGGCCCCAGGTAAATGGAAGGACTGGCCATTCTATGATTCTAACAGTGAATGCATCACTGACGTTTCATTTCCATCAGGCCTGTAAGCTACTGAATGCGGCTGGTCTACTGTGTGCTGCAGAGGAATTAACTTTGACGTAATGGAATTTTGTTTTCACTACTGCTCATAAAAACAACCGCCTCGAGCAAAGGAAAATGTGTGCAGCAATTTGTGTGCTTCTAGTAATGAATATGGTCCAGAGGGTTCTTACAGATGGCAATGGCGTCCCTACAGACCAGGGCTGGCTGATGAATGATTAAAAAAAAGGAGTACTTCCAATATGCTGGTTCCAGAGAGATAATGGGGAGTGATGGCACAGGCTGGAGGGAAGACAAGGTGCTTGAAAAGGTGTGCCCCACTCATAGTTAGCCTGACTCAGAATCTTTCTTTGCCTGCCTCTTCCTGGAGACCCTGACCTTCCCTCTGGGATGGGGCCTGATATTCCCCCAATCCCTTACTTACTCCTTTGTCCAGTGCATCCCCACTCCCCACCCTTTCTTTCAGAGGTAATCTCTCTTGGCTCTGTTTCCTTGCTGTTAGATTCTTCTCTGGGCCTGAAAGCTTAAGGAGATGAATAACTCCTCCCTTCTCAGGCCCAGTCCCAAGGTGCAAGGCTACTTATGTCAGCAGTGTGCACCAGCAAAATAGCAGAAACAGGAAGAAAGCCAGTCAGAAGACAGCTACCCTGGCCAGAAGACATGTACCCCTGAAGATGGAGAAAGAGGCCATCTGGGTATAACATAGCAGTTACATCAGAGTAGGACACTTGCTGTTTACAGGAGACTATAAAACCTTTGCCCCGTCCTTACCTGGGGCTGACTCCATTTTAGGCCTCAGCCTGCCTGCACGCAGGCGCTCATTAAAACAGCGTGTTGCTCCACAACACTTCATGTTGTCTGTTGGCATGCTCTCGGGGTTCAAACCGATACAAAAACCTTACACCTGCAACCTCACCCTTCATTTCCCCAATTCTCTACTAACCAATTCTTTATGACTGCTGCCAGTTTGATCATCACTACTTACCACTCTCTGCGTAATAGAGTGTTCTTTGGAGAGCCCTATGAGGGACCCCAGATCCCAACTATGCATGCTTCTATGTTCAATGTTGTTCAGGTAAGGCCTTCAGGTGATTTCTGTGCTTGGCCTGACCTGTAACCTGGCATTATAATAAAATGCTGTACTTACCCTTTGAGTTTCTACCTGTCTTAACCCTGGCATAGTTAAGAGTTCAGACAAGAAATCCGGATTACTTGTGGATATATTTTATAAGGCCAGAACTGTGTGTCAGGATCAGAAGAACTCTGAGTCCCAGGGCATAGGGCCTTAGGTTCTTGAACCCACAGACAGGGACCAACAGCTGCAGTGGGATTCAGTGAAGGGCTGAGGTCCTAAGGGAGCCTGTGTCCTCAGTTATGCTCACACTTTTGCAGAGAGAAGTCTTGAGTAGACTTACTTTTGTTCCCACACTGGCAGCCTAATGGAAGTGCCTTCACTGGGAAGAGAATAGAGAGGTTAGTTAATGGGGTTTGGAGTCAGACCGAAGTGGATTGAGTCCCAGCTCAGACACTTATTTGTTATGTGACCTTGGGTAAGTTGCCAGTCTTCCCTGCAGTAGATTAAAGATAGTCACATAATCTTTTTACATTCTTCTATCAAGGGTTGGGAACTACTTCCCCTCCTCTTGAATCTGGGCTGGACTGAGACTATTTTGACTGAAAGAGTACATTTTAAGTGATGCTAAGCCAGTTCTTCATCTAGCTTTGAAGAGGATTAACAGCTTCTTTCTTGGTCTTTTGGGGCCCTGAGTTGCCATGGAGGAAGTCCAAGTCTTCTGCCAGAGATAGAGGCCATGTGGAGGTACCCTGGACCCCTGGACGTGGGAGTGAAGAAGCCATCTTGGATGTCTGGCCCAGTTCAGCCATCAGATGAATGGTAGCCCCAGCTGACATCTGGCTGCAACTGTGTGAGAGACCTCGAGCAAGAACTGCCCAGCTGAGCCCCAGTCAACTCACATAATCATGAGAAATAAGTTGTTGTTTTAAGCCATTATGTTTTAGGGGTGGTTTGTGATGAAACAACAGATAACCAGAACGCTCTAGAAGTTTCGATTTCCTCATAAGTAAGATTGAGATAATAGTGGACCTGCCTGGTAAGTGGATGTAAGGACTAAATAGGAGGCTGCGATGTAAGTGCCTAGCAATGCTTGACATATATTTATATTTTTATTAGGCTGCGTATGATATATGTTCAAAATACAGATTTTGAGTACAGTGAGTTTGAACCCCAGTACACTGGATTCTGGGAAGGGGCTTAAAGATCTATGTGCCTTGGTGAAATCAGAAGGGCTTGAATTTTATCTGAGTTAATGACATAAGAAATACATTCTGGAAAGATGAAACTGGCCTTGGTGGTCAGAGAGTAGGGGCAGGGCGGTTGGAACTTTAAGTTTCTGAAGGGCTATGTGACGTTATGGGTCAGGCATGCTGACTGGCATTCCTTTGTGTTCCTTGGAAAATCACTTTATTTTCTTGCTTTTATTTTCCCTGGGAAGGAAACAAAAGGGAGATGAATAATCTCATTATTAGATTTTTAAGATATTCTCGAGACCCCCAGGAGTTTTGTGAACTTTGGATTTTTGTCAGAACTTTTCTCAAAGCTTTCTTAGCTATGTATCATCAAACTGTTAATTCACTCTTTCCTATCTCTCTTTATACTGATCGTAACGTTTATTTTATGCTTACTTCTGTCTTTCCCACTAGATCGTATCATCAGTGAGGCTCAAAACATCCATTCCAAGTCTTCAAACTCTATTATAGAATCTGGCACAAAGTGAATGTTCAATAATTGCAAATGAATGATAGTCATCAGTGTGGTTTTGGGGTCCAAGCCTCAGAGATCACGCCCAGGGAAATCCAGGACCACCGGGAAAAGGATTCACACATTTAATTGTGTTGGCTTTTTGCACCTCTGTCTGTTCTAGTAAGTGACAATTTAAGCAGAGTGGTTTAATGGCTTTGGTGACTCTTAATGAATCTAAGAATATACAAGGGAAGAGACTAGTTCCATTTTATTAGGCTTCCTGAATACTACATTAAGGGGAAAAAACAACTCAGAGCACTAATATTCGGCAAATTTCTTGTAAATAACATTATTCAATACTGCTAGGGTGTACTCTCCATTAAGGAGAAGAGCATTTTATCGGCTGCTTTACGTTTTAGTCTCTGGGGCTGTTCACATTTACATGGGAGCTGTCAATGTCTTTTAGACATCTGGGTTTCTCTGGTAGGAACCACCACAACTGAAACTGAGTGAAGAGGCCATTGGGAAGGCTGGGACAATAGATTTGACCTCAGTCCATTTATTTCATAATTCAAAGTATCCTGATTTTTGCTTCCATGTAAATACCCTTCCTCTGTGTGATGATAGTGGTTGAGAACAAAGATGGGATTATCACAAAGCAAAAGAAGTCGAGTAAAATATGACAAAGATGTACTGTTTTCCTCTCTTTTCTCAATGGAAATAGTTTTATATGTAATGAGATGGAAAGAATAGCATTTGCAGCATTCTTGCTTTCTTAAGTCTTATTTGAAAGAACCACAAATATGTATTTTTCTCATACTCATTGCAGTACTGTCACAAGCTCCAGCCCATATGCCTGCCTTAATGAGAAGATTAAAGACCTGTTAATTTCATTTGTTTTGCTTCTAAGCAGTAGGTGACAGAAGAGCTAAATATTCTCTCTGAGTTGACATGGTGGTTCTAAAAGCATAGGAACCAAGTGGCTATAATGACCTTGCTTTTCATGTTCAACTAAATGGACCAGAGTATAAGATCTATATTGTTTCTGAAGTGTTCAGACCCACAGACGGGATGAGAAATTTCTTTGCTGGTGCCAATGGGAAGAACAAATGAAACACATCAGGAATGCAAATGTCTTCTCAAGTCAAATTTTTTACTCAATTAATGAGGTGCTCTCATTTGGTAGTAAGGCGTGGTTTGGGGTGCAGGTGGTGCAAGTGCAAGGCTAGTGATTCATGGTATTATTACTACTTGTGGATAATATTGTTAACTATAGAATATCAGTTACCCAGATGGCATTGTGGTGGCTGCTAGAGGTATGATAAAGAGGTGTAAGATGTTTGTACCTTCAAAAATTGTAAAATCTTGTTTGGAAGAAAAGCATCTCTGCATTGAAAGAGATCAGTACATAGAACAAATGCTAACTGTGAGGAGATAATTGAATTGCCATTCACCTTGCCTATACTAGAATTATAGGGATTAGAGAAATCATTAAACCAACATTAAAGGGGAAAAGAGCTGATTTATTACTCTGAGTCAGCAGCCTGTAACCCCAACAAGTATTGCTTCTGGTAAGTTGTATTGGAAAATATGAATTAGATCTGAGGTCATGGTGGGGACTCATTACTTCTACCCCAATATGACTGTACTCATCTAGGTTATTCTAAATGCACTTACCAAGAAGCCAAATGGACAAGGACTTCAGAGAAGAATGGACTGTTTCCATGTGTGCATACTGTGTGAGGACACGAGGAGAAACTGTCAGTGACCAAAGAAAATGAAAAACAACAATAACAACTCAACAACAGTTGGCCTGGTTCTTCCTTTTGAGGCACAGTAAACATTCTCCCTAGTAAGACAATAGCTATTAAATATCAGCCTTCAATCAGTAGGATTGCAATTCTTTTTCTCTTGGAGATGAACCATTAGAGATAGCGTTTAGAATTATTTATTCTAGTAATTCTTCACATGAGGAAACGGCTCTTGAGTGGAAGTCCCTTAGAAATGTGAGAACCTGGTGAAAAATACTTCTTCTGCAACGAGGGGTGAAACATGTCATAATAATAGCTTGGAGGAGAAAAGCTGCAACTCTAGACTGGAACAGGGGTGGGGGCAGTCTGGGGTGGTCTCATTCACAATTGGTTTTGAGTTGACTTGAAGATGGGGGACAGAAGAAGGGAGCAGGCTTTCCAGGTGGTGGATGAGGCTAAATAACGTAAAGAAAATGGTGTGTGGAAACAAAAAGAGAGCATTGTAGGGGGAACTCAGAGCAAAAAAGCACTGGAGATCAGTCTAATGCCTTTGGGTTTGATACTTGATCTTTATCCTCCATTGTTTGATGAAGCTCCTGGGAAAAGGTCACTTGTAAAAATTGCTGCGTATGTGGATGTTTGCAGAACATCTGGGGCTCTGTCACCACAACAATAGAGGGTAACTGGAATAGGGAGGGCAGCCCCCACTAGCACATATGGCCACACTATCATATACTTCCCTTACAATAAGGCAAAATATTTTTAGGAAAAAGGAAGAAACTTCGGGAAGAAAATCCTGCATGGTTTTCTAATATGATCTATTTATTGCAGAAACCGTCTCTCTTATGTCTCTTATAAAAGACTGAGTGGTTACCCAGCCTCTTCTTGAACAATTCTAGAGATCTCACTACTTTAGTAGGCATCTTGTTCCATCTGACCTTTTACAGGATACTCCTCCAGTCCTGACTTTTTTTTTTTTCTCTGTAATTTCCAAACCGTGGTCCTAGAATAATACAAAAAAAGGTCTATTTCTATACTACAGCTCAGTTCTTCAAATACTTTAAGGTACCTCTCCTTAATCACCTGTTTGCTATGCTCTACAACCTCAGTTTTACATATGTCATTTTTTATTAACGCCATCTTATCTTTTCACCTTTTCTCTCTTAGATCCCTGACCTCCAGCAACTCTTTAATCTCATGAGGACATCCAACAAATTAATCCTACTTCCTTTTCATTGCTCTTCATTCTTTTGATATCCTCTATCCACTCCTTACCCAGTTAAATTCTGTCATCATTCCTTATAATCACTCCTTTATAGGTACCTGTTGTTCCCTTGCCTTCTGCCTCTTTATGGTTTTAGTAAAAGCACAACCCTGGTTAAATCTCTCTCCGGAATCTACTCTGTGCCTATGACTGTACAATTGACTGGGGCTGAAGAAAATTACATTCTTGATGTCTGATTTGGCTTTATATTCATGATGATGAACTTCAAATGAGAACTTAATGTTGCCCAGGGTCATTATCACAGTATATTTCCCTGGTGCATTTACTGTCACACTTTCCTAGACGACCATTCCACCATTTCAAACCTCTTACAACTTTTCCCCCATCCTTACTCTTACCTGCTGACCTTGATTCCTGCTTTACTAATAAATTGAAACAGTTAGAAGAGAATGTTGGTAGACTATTTCACCTCCACATTCTACCCACCTTCCAGCATCTGCTCCCATGTCTCTGTCTTCCCACACACCTGGTTGCTTTGGGTGGTCCTATCTGAAGCTCATAAATCCTATCCCCCTCACTACCCAAGGATGTTGCTTCAGCAATTCTCCTCTTCCTCTTCAACATCAGCAACTTGTTCTCCCCTGCTGGACATAAACGTGCTGTCATTTCTTCCATTTAGAAAAAACCTCCTCTTGTTCCCACTTCTCCCACAAAAATGTATCCCTCATTTTTGTTCCTCTCTGCAACAAATTTCTTTAAAGAATTCAAATTCAAATTGGGAGAGTCTAAATTTGCCTTCTCCAATTCCTCTTATGTTTTCTTAAAGCCACCCCAATTAGGCTTGTGCCAATATCCCTTCACTCCATGTTGCTAATTCTGATAGTCAATTCTGAGTCTTCATATTACTTGACCAGGCAACATTTGACACCATTGATCATTTCCTCTTTGATACCTTTCTTCACCTGACCTCTGTGATTTCTGACCTCACTGGTTACCTCTTCTCTGTGCTGTTGTAGCTGGATCCTCCAATACTGCCATTCTGTCAGGAAATCCTGCTATCTCTATGCTGTGTACTGAACTGTGTCCCTTTTGCCCCAAATTTATATATGTTGAAGCCCTAACCCCCAAGTGATGGTATTTGGAGATAAGACCTTTGGGTAGGTAATTATGTTTATATGAAGTTATGAGGGTAGGGCCCTCATTATGGCATTAGTGCTTTTATTAGAAGAGACACCAGAGAGCTAATTTCACTCTTTCTCTGCCATATGAAGAGAGCTGTCTGCAAGCCAGAAAGAGAATCCTCACCAGAACCTGACCTCAAACTTCCAGCCTCCAGAACTGTAAGAACAGAATTTTTTTGTTTAAGCCACCAAGTCTATGATATTTTGTTATGGCAACCCAAACTGGCTAAGGCACTCCACCCACAAAGTATTTCCAGAATTTGATTATTTTTCATCTCCTCCACTGCTGCGTATCGTGGTCCAAGCCACTATCACCTCTTGCTTGGATTACTGCAAAAGCCTCCTAACTGGTCTCTGCACTTCTACCCTAGCCCTTCTAAAGTCCTTTCTCAATTGGCAGTCAAAATGATCCTTCAAAATGTATTAATAAATCAGATGATGTCTCTCCTTTGCTCAAAACTCTGCGATGGCTCCCCGTTTCTCTCAGAGTTAATGGACTACATGGCCCTATACAGGTTAACTCCTATCCCTTCCTGATACCTCTTTGACTTAATCCTACTTCCCCTTTGCTTATTCTATTCCCTTCTCACTTATCTCTTTGCTGTTCCTCAAATATGCCAGATCTGCTCCCAACTTAGGGACTTCGTACTAGTTATTCCCTCTGCCTGGAACTCTCTTCCTCCAGAGAACCTCATGGCTCATCCTTCATCTTCTTTAAGCCTTTGTGCCAATGCCACCTCCTCACTGAGGCCTACCTTCACCATGCTATTCAAGATTTCCATCTGTTGCCCTTTCCTGGCACTTCTATTCCTCCTTTTCCTACTTGATTATTCTTTTAGACATTATGATTTTCTAATACATTGTCTATTCTATTAATTATTGGTCTCCCCCTTTTGACAATTAGTTCACTGAAGGCCAGATTTTTGTTTGTTTTATTGATATACCTCAAGCACCTACCTAAAACAGCACCTAGTACATATGCACATAGAATATGTAATTGCTGGAAGAATAGTATATACATTAGTGTTTTTATTTCTCTCAATAATTTCTCATATAATATGTTGCTTGGGACTCTCGTTATCCTGGCAACTCTCTTCTAAACTCATTTGTCATTTAGCCTTCCAGTGTTTATTACCCAGAATGGGGTACAGTATTTAAATAATATCCCCGATATTCACTGAATTGTGCAGAGTAGTACATGATTGTTGCCTTTCATAATCAGGACACTGAGCTTCCATTAATGTATCCAAAGAGTAAATAAGCTATTTTAAGAGTAAAATCAAAGAGTTGGTTCATTTTGAGCTTGCAGCAAACCTTCAGAGTTTGATATTTACATAAACTGCTGTTAGGTTTCTCTTCTCTTGATTGCATGCATAAGATTTGAAACTAAACTTACTACTGTTCAGTGTTATCAAGATTATAAGGTTTACATGGCAGAGATATTTTTTCTGTTTATCACTGTAATTCCAGTATCTAGTATACTGCCAGGCAATAATACTTTTTCAAAAAAATTTTTTTTCTTGACAGCTTTTAAAATCTGTCTCTCCTTTCTCTACCCTAATGTTCTCAGTTTAACTATAATGTTTCTAGGTGCAAATTTAAAGAAAATTATCCTACTTGGGATTCACTGATTTGTGAATCTGAGAATTATTCTTTCATCAGTTCTAAATTTTCTTAGCCATTAACTCTTCCATGTGTGTATGCGTGTGCTTTCTGGAATTCTATTTGATAGACGTTAGACTTTTAAATTTTAACCTCTTTGCTTCTTAACCCTGCTTTCATGTTTTATTTTTCTCCATCTTTCTGTCCTACATGCTGGATAATTTCTTTACATTTATCTTCTAGTTTGCTGTTTCTCTTTTTAGCTATGTCTAACCTGCTGTTAAGTCCACTGCTATTTTTAATTTGAATAATTATATGTTTAATTTCTAAAATTTTTAATTATTTTGCAGATTTGCCTATTTATTACATTGTTCTTTTCTCTCATTTTTGTGCCTATATAATAATGCTTTTGTATTTTTTTATGATTAATGATTTTAATAAAAATCTTGATGCATTTTTTTCCATTGAAGTCAAGAAAGTAAAATTACAATAAATTATTTTTTGGTATAAATAAAAATTTTGAACTTAAAACAATGTTGTGAGTTTGAAAATATCTACTTCCTAATACTTTTCAACCACTTTAATATTCTTGAAAAAAAATTCATGTACATAGGCGCACACATTTTTTCTTTTGGCACAGGCTACAGTATGGGTTGACATGAAATTATAAGACTCTGTCTTCATTTAAATTTTTGATATTTTGTTTATCATGCATTTTTTGCATCAATTTTGATTTAAAAATATTTCATTAAAATATTATTTACCTTGATTGCTGAGCTTTTTGACATCTCTCTTCTTTTTTTTTACCTGAGAATGTGTCACTTGTCTCACTGTGGTCTCCATCTTGACTATTTTGTATATTTGATAATTTCAAAGGCCCAAAGTCCTTGAAGATCTAATTCTGCTACTTCTCATTTACAATATCATGTTTACATAAGAGTTTTTTAGTTTTAGGTTATGCGTTCATTTTGGTGTGTCTCTGTCAGGTCTTTGCAGTGTCTCTATGAAGTGTATATCATTTGTAATGCTTTATATGAAGGGTATATCCTAGAGCATTTATATTTACTTTTTCTAAGTACCCAAAGACAGCACCTACTTTGAATTACTTTAATTAAATATTTTCCTTGGGGTTCCTGGATCACATAAGTAACATAAATATGACACTCAGATCCATGGGAGGTTAGACTGTGGTTGTGAATTCTTAAGAAAAAAACATCTCTATTTTTTTCCCACCTGGATCTTAGATTGAGACTTAGGAGTTCTCTGATTGTTGTTGGTGAAGGAATTTTTCTGTTTCCCCTGTCAATGAGATGTAGCTCTTATAGGGTATTGGTTTTATTGGCAAAAAGGGTCTATGTCCTAAGTCATCACCCTCAGATAGTCTAAGGTTACATCCTGACGTTGGGAGATTCTCAGTATCCAAGCTGATTTGATTCTGAAACTGTAGCTATTTCTTAGGCAACCATAGCTTCAACATCAGATTACCATTCTGCTTTCTAGCTCCTTTTCATTTTTTGTTTTGTTTTGTTTTGTTTTTTGAGATAGGAGTCTCATCCTGTTGCCCAGGCTGGAGTACAATGGTGCAATCTTGGCTCACTGCAACCTCCACCTCCTGGGTTCAAGCAATTCTCCTGTCTCAGCCTCCTGAGTAGCTGGTATTACAGGCACGTGCCACCACGCTCAGGTAATTTTTTGTATCTTTAGTAGAGACGGGGTTTCACCATGTTGGCCAGGCTGGTCTCAAACTTCTGACATCATGATCCACCTGCCTTGGCCTCCCAAAGTGCTGGGATTACAGGTGTAAGCCACCGCGCTGGACAGCTCCTTTTCTTAAACCAACCAACTAACTCCTGGAGTGTTTTCTTAGTTTCTTTCAAGTTTAACTACATATTTAAAGATACTTTTGGTCTTTATTATTAAAAATTTCTACATCAAGAGGTTTTTTTTTCCTTAATTATTATTATTATTTTTTGAGATGGAGTCTTTCTCTGTCGCCCAGGCTGAAATGCAGTGGTGCAATCTCGGCTCACTGCAACTTCCGCCTCCCGGGTTCAAGCAATTCTCTTGCCTCACCCTGCTGAGTAGCTGTGATTACAGGTGTGAGCCACTGTGCCCAGCTGAAGAGGTTTTTAATAATATTTATTTGGTTACATTGTTAGAAACAAAAGTTTTCTTTAGTCTTGAGTTGATTCTTCTCTCCTTTCTTATCTCAGATTTAAGCAGACAGATTAAAAGCAAAATAGAGTATTATGAATTTCTTTGTAAAATTTGTTAACATTCCATAATATCTCTCTATATCTACTTTTTCAGATGTTGATTAATTCGGGGTTCCGGTTTTCATAGGTTAGTAGTACCCTTTTATATATTTTTAAATCAACTTTAGCAAATATTACCTAGTTTGCAGTATTCTTGGAATTATCTTCATCTTACAAATGGGGAACTAAGGTTGACTAGATGAGGAAGTCATTCAACTGTGAAACAGAGAATGAGGAGGCAAATCCACATTTTTCAGTCTACATCTAATCCTCTTTATCCTATTTCACAGTTTTTTTTTATTAAGTTAATTTTTAATTTTATGATTATATTGTAGGCATATGTGTTTATGGGGTACATGTGATGTTTTGATACAGGCATACAGTGTGTAATAATTACATTAGTTTAATTGGGTTATCTACCATGTCAGGCACTTATTATTTATTTGTGTTAGGAACATTCCAATTCTACCCTTTTAGTTACTGTAAAATATACAATAAATTATTGTTGACTGTAGTCACTCGGTTGTGCCATCAAATATCTGATATTATTCTATTGAACTATATTTTTGCATTCATTCATCATCCACACTTTTTGCCCTGTTCACCAATATCCTCCCAGCCTCTGGTAACCATCATTCTACCTTCTATCTTCATGAGTTCAATTGTTTTATTTTTAGCTTCCACATATGAGTGAGAACATACAAAATTTATCTTTCTGTGCTTGGCTTATTTCACTTAACATAATGTCTTCCAGTTCCATCCATGTTGTTGCAAATGGCAGGATTTCATTTTCTTTCGTGAGTGAATAATATTTTATTGTATATATGTACCATGTTTTCTATACTCATTAATCTATTGATGGACACTTTGGTTGATTCCAAATCTTCGTTATTGTGAATAGTGCTGCAAGAAACATGGTAGTACAGATAAATCTTCAATATACTGATTTCCTTTCTTTTGGGTATATACCCAGCAGTGAGATTGCTGGATTGTATAGTAGTTCTATTTTTAGATTTCTGAAGAACCTCCATACTCTTCTCCATAGTGGTTGTACTAATTTACATTCCCACCAACAGTGTATGAGGGTTCCCCTTTCTCCACATCTTCGCCAACATTCATTACTGCCTGTCTTTTGGATAAAAGGCACTTTAACTGGGTTGAGATGATATCTCACTGTAGTTTTGATTCGCCTCTTTCTGATGATTAATGATATTGCGTATGTTTTCGTATACCTATTTGCTATTTGTATATCTTCTTTTGAGAAATGTCTGTTTAGATCTTTTGCACATTTTAAAATCAGATTATTAGATTTTTTTCCTGTTGAGTTGAGTTCCTTGTATAGTCTGGTTATTAATCCCTTGTAAGACAGATAGTTTGCAAATATTTTCTCCCATTCTGTGGGTTGTCTCTTTACCTTGTTGATTGTATCTTTTGCTTTGCAGAAGCTTTTTAATTTGATGTGATCCCATTTGTCCATTTTCAGTTTGGTTGCCTGTGCTTTTGAAGTATTACTCAAGAAATCTTTGCCCAGACCAATGTTCTGGAGAGTTTCCTCAGTGTTTTAGTAGTTTCATAGTTTGAAGTCTTAGATTTAAGTCTTTAATTCATTTTGATTTGATTTTTGTGTATGGTGATGTTGCAGGACTTTTTCTTAGTTCAGCTAAAGATGGGACCTTTGTCACATGGCCACAAAAATTTAGGCTCACAGACAATTTAAAGGGTGAGTAAGGCAAGGTTTTATTGGGTGAAAAGGGAAAAGAAGGAAAACAGAGACCCTCTGCAAAGCCAGAGTCCCTGCTGGTACGCTTCCTGCCTGGCAGTTTGAATCTCAGGTTCCACACAGGAAGAGGTGGGGCCAGGCTCCTCCCCACTGCAAACTGCAGGAACTTTGGAGGCTCCCCCACAGTGAGCCTTCCTCCCGGCTTGCAGGTCATGGGAGGTTCTGTCAGGGAGCTCTTCCCACCTGGCTGTCTCAGTGAGAGATAGGGGTCTACTTTGATTGTTTGGCATGTGGATATCCAGTTTTCCCAGCATGATGTATTGAACAGACTCTTTCTCCTATGTATATTCTTGGAACCTTTGTTGAAAGTGAGTTCACTGTAGGCACATAGATTTATTTCTGGGTTCTCTATTCTGTTCCATTGGTCTATGTGTTTGTTTTTTTTGCCAGTACTATGCTGTTTTGGTTGTTATAGCTCTGTACTATAATTTGAATTCAGGTAATGTGATTCTTTCAGTTTTGTTCTTTTGGCTCGGGATGGCTTTGAGTAGTCTGGGTCTTTTGCTGTTCTATATAAATTTTGGGTTTTTTTTCTATTTCTGTGAGGAATATCAATGGTATTTGGATAAGAATTGCATTGAATCTGCAGATTGCTTTGGGCAGTATGGACATTTTAACAATATTGATTCTTCCAAATGAACATGGAATATCTTTCCAATTTTTTGTGTCCTCTTCAATTTCTTTCATCATTTTAAAAATAGCTTTCACTTCTTTGGTTAAGTTTGTTCTTATGTATTGTATTTTATTTGCAGCTATTGAAAATGGGTTTTCCTTTTCAGATTGTTTGCTCTTAGCATATAGAAATGCTACTATTTTGTCAAAGGCCTTTTCTGCATCTATTGAGATAATCATGTGGTTCTTGTCTTTGGTTCTGTTTATATGCTGGATTACATTTATTGATTTGCGAATGTTGAACCAGCCTTGCATCCCAGGGATGAAGCCCACTTGATCATGGTGGATAAGCTTTTGGATGTGCTGCTGAATCCGGTTTGCCAGTATTTTATTGAGGATTTTTGCATCAATGTTCATCAGGGATATTGGTCTAAAATTTTCTTTCTTTGTTGTGTCTCTGCCAGGCTTTGGTATCAGGATGATGTTGGCCTCATAAAATGAGTTAGGGAGGATTCCCTCTTTTTCTATTGATTGGAATAGTTTCAGAAGGAATGGTACCAGCTCCTCCTCATACCTCTGGTAGAATTCAGCTGTGAATCCATCTGGTCCTGGGCTTTTTTTGGTGGGTAGGCTATTAATTGTTGCCTCAATTTCAGAGCCTGCTATTGGTCTATTCAGGGATACAACTTCTTCATGGTTTAGTCTTGGAGGAGTGTAAGTGTCCAGGAAATTATCCATTTATTCTAGATTTTCTAGTTGATTTGCGTAGAGGTGTTTATAGTATTCTCTGATGGTAGTTTGTATTTCTGTGGGGTCGGTGGTGATATCCCCTTTATCATTTTTTATTGCATCTATCTGATTCTTCTCTCTTTTCTTCTTTATTAGTCTTGCTAGCGGTCTAAAGGATTCCCTATTTAATAAATGGTGCTGGGAAAATTGGCTAGCCATAAGTAGAAAGCTGAAACTGGATCCTTTCCTTACTCCTTATACGAAAATTAATTCAAGATGGATTAGAGACTTAAATGTTAGACCTAATACCATAAAAACCCTAGAAGAAAACCCAGATAGTACCATTCAGGACATGGGCATGGGCAAGGACTTCATGTCTAAAACAGCAAAAGCAATGGGAGCAAAAGCAAAAATTGATAAATGGGATCTAATTAAACTAAGGAGCTTCTGCACAGCAAAAGAAACTACCATCAGAGTGAACAGGCAACCTACAGAATGGGAGAAAATCTTTGCAATCTACTCATCTGACAAAGGGCTAATATCCAGAATCTGCAAAGAACTCAAACAAATATACAAGAAAAAAACAAACATCCCCATCAAAAAGTGGGCAAAGGATATGAACAGACATTTCTCAAAAGAAGACATTCATACAGCCAACAGACACATGAAAAAATGCTCATCATTACTGGCCATCAGAGAAATGCAAATCAAAACCACAATGAGATACCATCTCACACCAGTTAGAATGGCAATCATTAAAAAGTCAGGAAACAACAGGTGTTGGAGAGGATGTGGAGAAATAGGAACACTATTACACTGTTGGTGGGATTGTAAACTAGTTCAACCATTATGGAAAACAGTATGGCAATTCCTCAAGGATCTAGAACTAGATGTACCATATGACCCAGCCATCCCACTACTGGGTATATACCCAAAGAATTATAAATCACGCTGCTATAAAGACACATGCACACGTATGTTTATTGCGGCACTATTCACAATAGCAAAGACTTGGAATCAACCCAGATGTCCATCTGTGACAGACTGGCTTAAGAAAATGTGGCACATATACACCATGGAATACTATGCAGCCATAAAAAAGGATGAGTTTGCATCCTTTGTAGGAACATGGATGCAGCTGGAAACCATCATTCTTAGCAAACTATCACAAGAAGAGAAAACCAAACACCGCATGTTCTCACTCATAGGTGGGAACTGAACAATGAGATCACTTGGACTCAGGAAGGGGAACATCACACACCGGGGCCTATCATGGGGAGGGGGGAGGGGGGAGGGATTGCATTGGGAGTTATACCTGATATAAATGATGAATTGATGGGTGCTGACGAGTTGATGGGTGCAGCACACCAACATGGCACAAGTATACATATGTAACAAACCTGCACGTTATGCACATGTACCCTAGAACTTAAAGTATAATAAAAAAAAATTAAAAACAAAAAAGAAATGCTACTAAAATTTGTATGTTGATTTTGTTTTATGGCAACTTTACTGAATTTATCAGTTCTAACAGTTTTTTAGTGTTGTCTTTAGGTAATTCTAAATAAAAATTATTTGCAAAAAAGGATAATTTGACTTTCTCTATTCCAATTTGGATGCTCGTTATATTTTTCTGTTGTGTGATTGCTCTAGCTAGGACTTCCAGTACTTTCACCAGTGGTACAAGTGAGCATCCTTGTTTTGTTCTGGAGCATAGAGGAAAAACTTTTAGTTTTTGCCCATTCAGTATGATACTAGCTGTGCATCTGTCCACAGCTATGTGTGTTGAAATATTTTCCTTCTACTCCCAGGTTTTTTAGGGTTTTTATCATAAAGGGAGTTTAAATTTTATTGGATGCCTTTTCAGCATCAATAGAAATAATCATGTGGTTTTTATCCTTCATTCTGTTAATATGATTGATTAATATGATCTGTTGATATCAATGTTGATTGATTTGTGTATGTTGAACCATTCTTGCATCCCTGGGATAAACCCCACATGGTTATGATGAATGATTTTTTCATTTGTTGTTAAATTCAGTTTAGTAGTGCTTTGTTGAGGATTTTTGCATAGATGTTCATTAGAGATATTGGCCTGTATTTTTTTTTTTTTTTTTGTGTGTGTGTGTTTGTGTTTTTGTCCTGTTTTAGTATCAGGGTAATATTGGTCTTTACAATGTATTTGGAAGTATTTCTTCCTCTTCTAGTTTCTGAAATACTTTGAAGAGGATTGGTGTTTGTTTTTGTTGAAACGTTTCTTAAAATTCAGCAGTGAAGCCATCAGGTCCTACACTTTTCTTTGATGGGAAACTTTTTATTACATCTTTAATCTCATTACTTGTTATTGGTCTATTTGGGTTTTGGATTTCTCCATGGTTCAATTTTGATAGGTTGTATGTGTCTAGGCATTTATCCATTTCTTCTAGGTTTTCCAATTTCTTGGCATATAGTTGCTCATAGTCTCTAATGATCCCTTGAATTTCTGTGGTATCAGTTGTAATGTCTCATTTTTCTTCTCTGATTTTATTTTGGCATTCCCTCTTTTTTTCTTAGTCCAGCTAAAGGTTTGTCAATTTTGTTTGCCCTTTCATAAAACCAACTTTTTGTTTTGTTGATCTTTTATATTCTCTTTTTCTTTGTTTTAATTTCACTTATTTCTGCTCGGATCTTTATTATTTCTGTTTTCTACTGATTGTGGGTTTGATTAATTCTTGCTTTTCTAGTTCTTTCAGATGCATCATTAGGTTGTTTATTTGAAGATTTTCTACTTGTTTGATGTAGGTGCTTATTGCTATAATCTTTTCTCTCAGTATTGCCTTTGCTGTATCCCACAGGTTTTTTTGTGTTTTCATTTTCATTTGTTTAAAGAAATTTTTGAATTTTCTTCTTCTTTTATTTTTCTTTTTTTTTTTTATTATACTTTAAGTTCTAGGGTACATGTGCATAACGTGCAGGTTTGTTACATATGTATACTTGTGCCATGTTGGTGTACTGCACCCATCAACTCGTCAGCACCCATCAATTCATCATTTATATCAGGTATAACTCCCAATGCAATCCCTCCCCCCTCCCCCCTCCCCATGATAGGCCCCGGTGTGTGATGTTCCCCTTCCTGAGTCCAAGTGATCTCATTGTTCAGTTCCACCTATGAGTGAGAACATGCGGTGTTTGGTTTTCTCTTCTTGTGATAGTATGCTAAGAATGATGGTTTCCAGCTGCATCCATGTCCCTACAAAGGATGCAAACTCATCCTTTTTCATGGCTGCATAGTATTCCATGGTGTATATGTGTCACATTTTCTTAAGCCAGTCTGTCACAGATGGACATTTGGGTTGATTCCAAGTCTTTGCTATTGTGAATAGTGCCGCAATAAACATACGTGTGCATGTGTCTTTATAGCAGCGTGATTTATAATCCTTTGGGTATATACCCAGTAGTGGGATGGCTGGGTCATATGGTACATCTAGTTCTAGATCCTTGAGGAATTGCCATACTGTTTTCCATAATGGTTGAACTAGTTTACAATCCCACCAACAGTGTAATAGTGTTCCTATTTCTCCACATCCTCTCCAGCACCTGTTATTTCCTGACTTTTTAATGATTGCCATTCTAACTGGTGTGAGATGGTATCTCATTGTGGTTTTGATTTGCATTTCTCTGATGGCCAGTGATGATGAGCATTTTTTCATGTGTCTGTTGGCTGTATGAATGTCTTCTTTTGAGAAATGTCTGTTCATATCCTTTGCCCACTTTTTGATGGGGATGTTTGTTTTTTTCTTGTATATTTGTTTGAGTTCTTTGTAGGTTCTGTATATCAGCCCTTTGTCAGATGAGTAGATTGCAAAGATTTTCTCCCATTCTGTAGGTTGCGTGTTCACTCTGATGGTAGTTTCTTTTGCTGTGCAGAAGCTCCTTAGTTGAATTAGATCCCATTTGTCAATTTTGGCTTTTGTTGCCGTTGCTTTTGGTGTTTTAGACATGAAGTCCTTGCCCATGCCCATGTCCTGAATGGTACTATCTGGGTTTTCTTCCAGGGTTTTTATGGTATTAGGTCTAACATTTAAGTCTCTAATCCATCTTGAATTAATTTTCGTATAAGGAGTAAGGAAAGGATCCAGTTTCAGCTTTCTACTTATGGCTAGCCAATTTTCCCAGCACCATTTATTAAATAGGGAATCCTTTCCCCATTTCTTGTTTCTCTCAGGTTTGTCAAAGATCAGATGGCTGTAGATGTGTGGTATTATTTCTGAGGACTCTGTTCTGTTCCATTGGTCTATAGCTCTGTTTTGGTACCAGTACCATGCTGTTTTGGTTACTGTAGCCTTGTAGTATAGTTTGAAGTCAGGTAGCGTGATGCCTCCAGCTTTGTTCTTTTGAGTTAGGATTGTCTTGGCAATGCGGGCTCTTTTTTGGTTCCATATGAACTTTAAAGCCGTTTTTTCCAATTCTGTGAAGAAACTCATTGGTAGCTTGATGGGGATGGCATTGAATGTATAAATAACCTTGGGCAGTATGGCCATTTTCATGATATTGATTCTTCCTATCCATGAGCATGGTATGTTCTTCCATTTGTTTGTGTCCTCTTTGATTTCACTGAGCAGTTGTTTGTAGTTCTCCTTGAAGAGGTCCTTTACATCCCTTGTAAGTTGGATTCCTAGGTATTTTATTCTCGTTGAAGCAATTGGAATGGAAGTTCATTCATGATTTGGCTCTCTGTTTGTCTGTTACTGGTGTATAAGAATGCTTGTGATTTTTGCACATTAGTTTTGTATCCTGAGACTTTGCTGAAGTTGCTTATCAGTTTAAGGAGATTTTGGGCTGAGACAATGGGGTTTTCTAAATATACAATCATGTCATCTGCAAACAGGGACAATTTGACTTCTTCTTTTCCTAACTGAATACCCTTGATTTCTTTCTCTTGCCTGATTGCCCTAGCCAGAACTTCCAACACTATGTTGAATAGGAGTGGTGAGAGAGGGCATCCCTGTCTTGTGCCAGTTTTCAAAGGGAATTTTTCCAGTTTTTGCCCATTTAGTATGATATTGGCGGTGGGTTTGTCATAAATAGCTCTTATTATTTTGAGGTACGTTCCATCAATACCAAATTTATTGAGCGTTTTTAGCATGAAGGGCTGTTGAATTTTGTCAAAAGTCTTTTCTGCATCTATTGAGATAATCATGTGGTTCTTGTCTTTGGTTCTGTTTATATGCTGCATTACGTTTATTGATTTGCGAATGTTGAACCAGCCTTGCATCCCAGGGATGAAGCCCACTTGATCATGGTGGATAAGCTTTTTGATGTGCTGCTGAATCCGTTTTGCCAGTATTTTATTGAGGATTTTTGCATCGATGTTCATCAGGGATATTGGTCTAAAATTCTCTTTTTTTGTTGTGTCTCTGCCAGGCTTTGGTATCAGGATGATGTTGGCCTCATAAAATGAGTTAGGGAGGATTCCCTCTTTTTCTATTGATTGGAATAGTTTCAGAAGGAATGGTACCAGCTCCTCCTTGTACCTCTGGTAGAATTCAGCTGTGAATCCATCTGGTCCTGGACTTTTTTTGGTGGGTAGGCTATTAATTGTTGCCTCAATTTCAGAGCCTGCTGTTGGTCTATTTAGGGATTCAACTTCTCCCTGGTTTAGTCTTGGAAGAGTGTAAGTGTCCAGGAAATTATCCATTTCTTCTAGATTTTCTAGTTTATTTGCGTAGAGGTGTTTATAGTGTTCTCTGATGGTAGTTTGTATTTCTGTGGGGTTGGTGGGATATCCCCTTTATAATTTTTTATTGCGTCTATTTGATTCTTCTCTCTTTTCTTCTTTATTAGTCTTGCTAGCGGTCTGTTAATTTTGTTGATCTTTTCAAGAAACCAACTCCTGGATTCATTGATTTTTTGGAGGGGTTTTTGTGTCTCTATCTCCTTCAGTTCTGCTCTGATCTTAGTTATTTCTTGCTTTCTGCTAGCTTTTGAATGTGTTTGCTCTTGCCTCTCCAGTTCTTTCAATTGTGATGTTAGAGTGTCAATTTTAGATCTTTCCAGCTTTCTCTTGTGGGCATTTAGTGCTGTAAATTTCCCTCTACACACTGCTTTAAATGTGTCCCAGGGATTCTGGTATGTTGTATCTTTGTTCTCATTTGTTTCAAAGAACATCTTTATTTCTGCCTTCTTTTCGTTATGTACCCAGTAGTCATTCAGGGGCAGGTTGTTCAGTTTCCATGTAGTTGAGCGGTTTTGATTGAGTTTCTTAGTCCTGAGTTCTAGTTTGATTGCACTGTGGTCTGAGAGACAGTTTGTTATAATTTCTCTTCTTTTACATTTGCTGAGGAGTGCTTTACTTCCAATTTTGTGGTCAGTTTTGGAATAAGTGCGATGTGGTGCTGAGAAGAATGTATATTCTGTTGATTTGGGGTGGAGAGTTCTATAGATGCCTATTAGGTCCGCTTGGTGCAGAGATGAGTTCAATTCCTGGATATCCTTGTTAACTTTCTGTCCCGTTGATCTGTCTAATGTAGACGGTGGAGTGTTGAAGTCTCCCATTATTATTGTATGGGAGTCTAAGTCTCTTTGTAAGTCTCTAAGGACTTGCTTTATGAATCTGGGTGCTCCTGTATTGGGTGCATATATATTTAGGATAGTTAGCTCTTCCTGTTGAATTGATCCCTTTACCATTATGTAATGGCCTTCTTTGTCTCTTTTGATCTTTGATGGTTTAAAGTCTGTTTTATCAGAGACTAGGATTGCAACCCCTGCTTTTTTTTGTTTTCCATTTGCTTGGTAGATCTTCCTCCATCCCTTTATTTTGAGCCTATGTATGTCTCTGCATGTGAGATGGGTCTCCTGAATACAGCAGACTGATGGGTCTTGACTCTTTATCCAATTTGCCAGTCTGTTTCTTTTAATTGGAGCATTTAGTCCATTAACATTTAAGGTTAATATTGTTATGTGTGAACTTGATCCTGCCATTATGAT
Organism: Rhinopithecus roxellana; assembly: GCF_007565055.1. Taxonomy (NCBI): domain Eukaryota; kingdom Metazoa; phylum Chordata; class Mammalia; order Primates; family Cercopithecidae; genus Rhinopithecus; species Rhinopithecus roxellana. The sequence continues at coordinate 85,579,236 of NC_044556.1, read as the reverse complement.
ATTAACTGGTTATTTTGCTCATTAGTTGATGCAGTTTCTTCCTAGCCTCAATTGTCTTTACATTTTGGCATGTTTTTGCAATGGCTGGTACCGGTTGTTCCTTTCCATGTTTAAGGCTTCCTTCAGGGTCTCTTGTAAGGCAGGCCTGGTGGTGACAAAATCTCTAAGCATTTGCTTATCTGTAAAGGATTTTATTTCTCCTTCACTTATGAAACTTAGTTTGGCTGGATATGAAATTCTGGGTTTAAAATTCCTTTCTTTAAGAATGTTGAATATTGGCCCCCACTCTCTTCTGGCTTGTAGAGTTTCTGCTGAGAGATCTGCTGTTAGTCTGATGGGCTTCCCTTTTTGGGTAACCCGGCCTTTCTCTCTGGCTGCCCTTAAGATTTTTTCCTTCATTTCAACTTTGGTGAATCTGGCAATTATGTGTCTTGGAGTTGCTCTTCTCAAGGAGTATCTTTGTGGTGTTGTCTGTATTTCCTGAATTTGAATGTTGGCCTGCCCTACTAGGTTGGGGAAGTTCTCCTGGATGATATCCTGAAGAGTGTTTTCCAACTTGGTTCCATTTTCCCCCTCACTTTCAGGCACCCCAATCCGATGTAGATTTAGTCTTTTTACATAATTCCATTCTTCTTGCAGGCTTTGTTCATTTCTTTTTCTTCTTTTTTCTTTTGGTTTCTCTTCTGGCTTCATTTCATTCATTTGATCCTCAATTGCTGATACTCTTTCTTCCAGTTGATCACGTCAGTTACTGAAGCTTGTGGATTTGTCATGTATTTCTCGTGTCACGGTTTTCATCTCTGTCATTTCATTTATGACCTTCTCTGCATTAATTATTCTAGCTGTCAATTCTTCGACTCTTTTTTCAAGATTTTTAGTTTCTTTGCACTGGGTACGTAATTCTTCCTTTAGCTCTGAGAAGTTTGATGGACTGAAGCGTTCTCTCATCTCGTCAAAGTCATTCTCTGACCAGCTTCGATCCGTTGCTGGTGATGAGCTGCGTTCCTTTGCAGGGGGAGATGCGCTCTTATTTTTTGAATTTCCAGTTTTTCTGCCCTGCTTTTTTCCCGTCTTTGTGGTTTTATCTGCCTCTGGTCTTTGATGATGGTGACATACTGATGGGGTTTTGGTATAGGTGTCCTTCCTGTTTGATAGTTTTACTTCTAACAGTCAGGCCCCTCAGCTGCAGGTCTGTTGGAGATTGCTTGAGGTCCACTCCAGACCCTGTTTGCCTGGGTATCAGCAGCAGAGGTTGCAGAAGATAGAATATTGCTGAACAGTGAGTGTACCTGTCTGATTCTTACTTTGGAAGCTTCCTCTCAGGGGTGTACTCCACCGTGTGAGGTGTAGGGTGTCAGTCTGCCCCTAGTGGGGGATGTCTCCCAGTTAGGCTACTCAGGGGTCAGGGACCCACTTGAGCAGGCAGTCTGTCCCTTCTCAGATCTCAACATCCGTGTGGGGGGATCCACTGCTCTCATCAAAGCTGTCAGACAGAGTCGTTTGCGTCTGCAAAGGTTTCTGCTGCTTTTGTTGTTGTTGTTGTTTAGCTGTGCCCTGTCCCCAGAGGTGGAGTCTACAGAGACAGGCAGGTTTCCTTGAGCTGCTGTGAGCTCCACCCAGTTCAAGCTTCCCAGCAGCTTTGTTTACCTACTTAAGCCTCAGCAATGGCGGGTGCCACTACCCCAGCCTCGCTGCTGCCTTGTGGTTAGATCACAGACTGCTGTGCTAGCAATGAGGGAGGCTCCGTGGGCGTGGGACCCTCCTGGCCAGGTGGGGGATACAATCTCCTGGTGTGCCCTTTTGCTCAAAGTGCAGTATTGGGGTCGGAGTCACCCGATTTTCCAGGTGTTTTGTGTCTCAGTTCCCCTGGCTAGGAAAAGTGACTCCCTTCCCCCTTGCGCTTCCCAGGTGAGGCGATGCCTCGCCCTGCTTCAGCTCTCGCTGGTTGGGCTGCAGTAGCTGACCAGCACCGATTGTCCGGCACTCCCTAGTGAGATGAACCCAGTACCTCAGTTGAAAATGCAGAAATTACCAGTCTTCTGTGTCGCTCGTGCTGGGAGTTGGAGACTGGAGCTGTTCCTATTCGGCCATCTTGCTCCGCGACCCCCACCCCCCCGAATTTTCTTCTTAAGTTCTTCATTGACCCACTGGTCATTAAGGAGCATGTTGTTTAATTTCTGTGTGTTTGTATCATTTCCAGAGTTCCTCTTGTTACTGATTTCTAGTTTTATTCCACTGTTATCAGAGAAGATATTTGATGTGATTTTGATTTTTTTGAAATTTTTAAGACTTGTTTTTTGGGCTAATATATGGTCTGTCCTTAAGAATGATCCTTGTGCTGAGGAGAAAAATATATATTCTGCAGCTATTGGATGAAATGTTTTGTAAATATCTATTAGGTTCATTTGGTCTATAGTGCAGATTAACTCTCATGCTTCTGTGATGATTTTCCATTTGTATGATCTTTCCAGTGCTAAAAGTAGGAAGCTGAGGTCCCCAGCTTCCCCAGATATTATTATATTAGCGCTCTCTTTAGCTATTTAGGATTTATCTCTTTAGGGTTTATTTCTCTCTTTAGCTCTAATAATATTTGCTTTATATATCTGGGTACTCCAGGGTTGAGTGCATGTATATTAATAATTGTTATGTTATCCTCTTGCTGAATTCACCCCTATATCATTATATAATGACCTTCTTTGTCTCTTTTTATAGTTTTTGTCTTAAAACCTATTTTGTCTGATGTAAGTATAGCTACTCCTGCTCTTTTTTGGTTTCCATTTGCATGGAATATCTTTTTCTATCCTTTTATTTTCCCTCTGTGTGTGTCTTTATAGGTGAAATGTCTTCTTGTAGGCAGCATGAGGCTGGGTCTTGTTTTTTTAAAAATCCATTCAGCCACTCTGTGTCTTTTTATTGGAGAGTCTAGTCTATTTACATTCAATTTTATTATTGATAAATAAGGACTTTCTACTTCCATTTTGTTATTTGTTTTCTTATTATTTTGTGGTCTTCTCTTCCTTCCTTCCTTTCTGTCTTCCTTTGAGTAAAAGTGATTTTGTCTGTTGGTATGTTTTAATTTCTTACTTTTTATTTTTGTGTATCTGTTTTGATTTTTGAATTTCAGGTTATCATGAAACTTGCAGATAACATAATCTGTTATTTTAAACGGATGACAACTTAATTCTGATCGCAAACAACAACAAGTAAACAAATAGCTAGGAGAAAACTAATAACAACTGTACACTTTAACTCCACCACCCCACTTTTAAATTTTTTGTTGTTTCTGTTTATATTTTTTATACTTCTAACTTTTAAAAAGTTGTTGTAGTTATTATTTTTGATAGGTTTGTGTTTTAGTCTTCCTCCTCAAGATATGAGTGGTTAACATACCACAATTACAGTGTTAAGAGTATCTTATTTGTCTGTGTACTTACTATAACCAATGAGTTTTGTACCTTTAGTGATTTCTTATTGCTTATTATTGTCCTGACTGAGGGCAACAGGGGCCATCCCTCATCTCTTCAGAATGGGACCTGCCTGTCCATCAGGACTAACCGACCCATGCTTAACTGCTGTTCATATGGAAACTCTTCTCCACTTCTCATAGTGGTGTTTATTATCTGCATGGTCCTTTTAAAGTTTGATCTCTTCAGAGAGCCTGATGAAGCTGTATTGGTTTGTGTATATGTGAGGCAAGGAGTACTGGTTAATTATGCATGATCCATTGCCAACCTCCACCATTCTTGTTTACTCTCATTATACAGGCAGGATAATTCAGCCTCTTTTTTTTTTTTTTTTTTTTTTTTTTGAGATGGAGTCTCGCCCTGTTGCCCAGGCTGGAGTGCAGTGGCTGGATCTCAGCTAACTGCAAACTCCGCCTCCCAGGTTTATGCCATTCTCCTGCCTCAGCCTCCGGAGTAGCTGGGACTACAGACGCCCGCCACCTCGCCTGGCTAGTTTTTTGTATTTTTTTTTTTTTTAGTAGAGACGGGGTTTCACCATGTTAGCCAGGATGGTCTTGATCTCCTGACCTCGTGATCCGCCCGTCTCGGCCTCCCAAAGTGCTGGGATTACAGGCTTGAGCCACTGCGCCCAGCCTTCAGCCTCTTTTGAAGCTAGTGATAGCTATGTGACCTTTCTCTAGTCAACAAAGCTTAAGGGGACTTCTGCTGGTTGACTTCTGGGAAAGGTATTTTATCTTCAGCACAGTGAAGGAGGATCACAGAAGGTTTTTCCCTTGTGCTGATCTGGCCAGTTCCCTGCTTCCTGCCTTTGGTTGTGTGAGGGTGTGATATTTGGAGCTATGACAACCATCTTATGATATTAAGTCTAGCTCAAAAGAATCACACATACACCAACCCAGTGTCCTTGTGTGGAGCTTGTGAGCCAACCCTGGCATCAGTCACCACTTCTTATGCAAATTATAAATCTCCTTTGGTTTAAGTCTTCGTTAGCTAGTCTTTATGTGATTTACAGCCAAATGCATATAAATGGATATGTTTCCCTTTTCCCTTTTCTTTTTTATTATTATAGATTGTATAATCAGAATTTGTTTTTTTTGAAAAGTAACTTTTAAAAATATATTTTCAGTTATAAAACCTTATCCATTATTTCTCTTAAATTTCTCTTCTAGAGCTTAGGAAACTTGTAGGTCCATCAGTAAATAAATTGAGTGCCTTTTCTATATCAGGTATTGTGTGAGAAATTGGAGAAAAAGCAATGAACAAGATCAACTATTTGCTGTCTTGTAATCTCATGGGGGAAATATTTGCCTGCTTTTGATTTATTTTGCTATTATAAACTCTCAGGTGGTAAGACTTACTTTTCTTAATTTGCTTGCCACTTCTGCATTCTTTACCTGTTTTTCCTTTTGATCAAAATGAAGCCAGAGTCACAGCCCCCATCATTTTTCCTTCTGCCTTTGGAGAGATGAAATGATCAGTAAGACAAATGTGGAACTGGTCATTCATACTCCATCTGCACTGCTCGGTGGGACAGATGGTGTCATGTGGCCCAGGAACTGTCCTGAAATGATAGTACCAGCACTCTTTCACCCAGTTTCCTTCGTGTCCTTCATGTCAGAAGTTCAGAAGATTAGAGAAGCCCTCCTACCATGCTTGTAACCTATTTGGCCTGTTATCTTTCATCACTTGGATTGCTTTCTCCAAGAGAAACCAGATATTCTTTTTTTAAAAAAATAAACCAAACAACCCCCCTCTCCAAAGACCTAAAACATATTTAATTTGCACATTAAAATGCTTATGCAGTTATTTGTGTGGCAACCACATTTCCTTAAATCAGTGCTGTGGCTGTAGAGTCAACAAGGCAGAAACAGATGGCGTGGGTTTCTCTTGAAATGTACTGATGAGGAGAAAGAACTAACCTGGCTCTTTATCATTTAGATTATTCATGCAAGTGAGGGACCCCTGAGCTCCATGATGTGCAAAACAGGTCCATCCTGGGCTATGATCTCTGGTACTTGTGCAGTGTTTGATGGAACAACAACCTGTACTTGTCCAGAACACTCTGGCAGATGGCCCATCTGTTTATCCACCTGCCAGCATCCCATGTGCTCTCATTTACCCATCTCACTTCTTCTGGCCCCTTCCAAATGGCCTATGCCAGAGGGTTTGTGATAGTTCTAATTTATCTCTCTCTTACTTCTAATTTCCTGTCCTACCCAGCTCTGTTCCTTCCTTACTCCAGGAAAGGAGTTTGTTTCTATGTGGCAGTTCATGGGAGAAGTGATGACCCTTAACTGAAAGTCAGAGTCCTAGACCAATTTTAATTTACCAAATTTATTCTCAAATTCAAATGTGTGCCTCTCTTGCAAGCAAAGCCGAAGGTGGGTAGAGGAAAACAAAGGAGCAATTCTGTAGAAATACACTGACAACCAAGAGGAAAGGAGTTCTGCATATTCAACCTGTAAAGCACCTTGCAGTTTATGCAACCTTAGTATGCACAAAATCATGTAATTTTCACAACAGTCCTGAGAGGCATGTTGATCATTCCAGGAGGAAACCAAGCCTTTGAACCTGGAGGTAGACAGTTGGCTGCAAACCTGGGTTTTGGGTCCCAGGTCCTGGGCACTTTCCAGCACCCCCACCGCATCTCTTGTGCTGCTTCTTGCTCCTGCTTTCCAACTCTGTGTGGCTGGGTCTGAGCCAGCCTAGCAGAGATGTCCCCGGCCTTGTGGTCCCATTGCCCCCTCTCACTTGGCAATACCTCAGAGCTGGATGAGGCAGCCATCAGGTGTCAAAGAAGCTGCCCTGGCGAAATCTCAGTGACTGGAGAGTCTGTCCTCATTTTCATTTTTATTAAAATCCTCACTTGGCTGGACGTGGTGGTTCATGCCTGTAATCTCAGCACTTTGGGAGGCTGAGGTGGGTAGATCATGAGGTTAGGAGTTTAAGACCAGTCTGGCCAGCATGGTGAAACCCCCCTCTTTGCTAAAAATACAAAAATTAGCTGGGCGTGGTGGCACACGTCTGTAATCCCAGCTACTCAGGAGCCTGAGACAGGAGAATCGCTTGAACCCGGGAGGCGGAGGTTGCAGTGAGCTGAGATCGCACCACTGCACTCCAGCCTGGGTGACACAGCAAGACTTTGAAAAAAAAAAAAAAAATCCTCACTTATCTGTATATTGCTATTTTTTAAAACATACTTTTCTCTGTTTCAAGCAAGAAAACAGCTTCAGGTTCAAGTAATTCATTCTCCTCTTCTTGTATTTCCACATTCACTGTCCGTTGACTTCCAGCTCCTTTATTCACTGTCTTCTGCACACAACATGCCCTCTTTGATTTAAATACATTGTTCATGTCACCCCACAGTGCTCCTTCCAATCTCTAGTTAAACCGTCTCCCTTCTCTCTTTCATTGCCTTAATTTGATTGGAAATTTCCTGAAGTCTGGAACTCAACCTTAGTAATTAATGTATTTATTCATTACACATATCGTTCAGGTTTTAGAAAGCCAATAAATCTCATCTGTCTTCCTCTTATGTCTTTAAAGCCCATTGAAAGGTAGACTTGGAAGTCAGAGAGACGGAGATAAAAGTATCCCTCTTATTATTGAAAAACCTGTTGGGAAAACATAGCTTTGGGTCTGTGGCAAAGTGTCTTTACTCTCATATTAAGTGAAATAAGCAGGTCACACGAGGACAAATCTGCATGATATTACTTATCTAAGGTGTCTAGAATAATCTGACTCATAGAAGCAGGGAGTAAAATGGTGGTTACTGGGGATTGGAGGGCCAGGGAATAAAAAGCTATTGTTCAAGGGGTATAAAGTGTCAGTTATGCAAGATGAGTAAGTTCTAGAGATCTGCTGTGCAATATAGTGCCTATGTTTAACAGTATTCTACTTTGCACTTAAAAATCCGTTAAGAGGGTAGATCTCATGTTAGTGCCTTTAAAACAGAAAACCAAAAAACCAAGGAAACCTTTGGAGGTAATGGATCTGTTTATTCCCTTGATTGTAGTGTTGGTTTCATGGGTGCATGCATATGTCCAAACTCGTTAAACTGTATACATTAAATATGCACAGTTTTTAATGTATCAATTATATCCCAATAAAGCTATTTAAAGAAAAAGAAAGAAGAAAGACTTACCTACCCAGATGTGGACACAACAGGACCTTCATAGGCCTCCCTAATAGGGCAGATTCCTTACTGCCAGGCAGAATGGGCTGTAAGTCAAGCTTGCTAAAGGTAGACTTGCTCAGAGAACAAAGCCCAGGGCATGCTCAGTTTATTCTTCTAGAGAAGCCGGGTACATTACTCTAGGGGAACTCTCTCTGTGTGGGAACTTGAGGTCAGAGAACCCGAGGTTCTCCCAACACAAATTATTATAGAATGTACAGATGTTTACTGAGCTAGGATGTGATTATAGAGGCTGGAAATACAAAATTGAATAAGCCATATTTGTACCCCTCTTTAATATCTCAGCCTATTAGGGGAGACAGAAAATAAATAATTTATTGTAGGATCATGTGATGAGTGCTATGAAAGATGAATCAAGAGAAGGGTCTTTCACATCTAAATCTTAAAGGAGATGCTGCTTGAGCTGAACTTCAAAAGTATAGTAGGATTTGACCAGGCGAAGGAGTGGGAAAAGAACATTCTGGGTGTAGAAGAAGCAGATGCAAAGCCATGATGTAGGAGCCACAAATGGTCACCTGGGGAACTGTTAATAGTTCAGGATGGCCACAGAGGGGCAGGTGTGTGGGTTTATGTATGTGACTGTGTGTATGTGTACATATGTGTGTGATGGGGAGGTGGAGTAAGTGACAGTGATAGGAGATGGGTTGAACAGTAAGGCAGGAACTAGACCAGGAAAGGCCTTGTCTGCTTTAAGAATCTGACCGTGGGGAGTGGCTGAGAGATTTTAAACAGAGAAAGGATAGGATCAGGTCTGCATTTTAGAAAGAGACTCACAATGCAATATGGAGGGCCAGCTGAGAGACTTGAACCCAAGTTTGAAGACTGCTATAATAATCCAGTTGAGAGATGATGCGAATCGGCTCTCATGAGATTATAGGAACTAAGACTGGGATGGTAAGAATGGAGAGGAGGGGTAAAATGCAGAAATGGTAAGGAGAGGGAAGAACCACCATTCTTGCATACCATGGCTACTCAGTAAATGAGATTAGGGAAATGGATTGAAACCTCCCAAACCCTGTTCTTCGGGTGGTCTACGTGATGGTTCCCACACACTGAGTCCTCATGCTGGTGCTGCTGAGTGCCCTGGGCTTGTGAGAGCTCCCTGTGGGTTTGGAGAGTCTGCACCCTTGACTAACCTCCCTTTGCTATTAGATTGCAGCATAGGGTAGTAGTGAAGACCGTTGGATTTAGGTCCATCTCTTCCACTTACAACCTCTGGGATCTTTGGCAAGTTACTTAACCTCTCTGTAGCACAGATACCCATATTGCACTGTGAGTATCTTTCTAAAATGTAGATCTGATCCTATCCTTTCTCTGCTTAAAACCTCTCCCCCCTGGTCAAATTCTTAGAGCAGACAAGGCCCTTCCTGGTCTAGTTTCTGCCTTACTGATCAACCCATCTCCTATCACTCTCACTTACTCCACCTCCCCATCACACACACGTACACATATACACAATAAATAGAGAGATAAAAAGAGAAATAATAACATTAATAATGCCTACTTCATAGGATTTTTGTGAGGATAAATTAAAACCAAGCACAGTGCCTGACACTTGGTAAGTGCTCGGTCAATGTCCACTGTAACTACTCCCAGTTTAATTCAGGCACCGCCACCCCTCCTCCAGTTGGCTCTTCAGAGGCCTTGCTCCATTGGTGGTCCTTGTCCCTGTTGGGCTTGCATCCTTTCCGGCAGAATCTGGAAAGAAGACAGGGCTCATCGTCCACTGATGCCATTTCTCTGCACATGAGGGAGGCTGAACATCTCATGGCATCTTTTATAAATGCAAACCCATCCTGATGACAGACACAAATAATAAAATAATAATAAAAAGAAAGAACACAAACAAGACTTGAAAAATTCAAGTGAAGTTTGAGTGCCACATTGATATTTTAAACATTGCCAAGCTAAATAAAATAAATTGAGAAGTGCTGTCTAGGCACAGTGTCAAGTGTTACAGTGAAGAGGGAACAATTTGGAAAGACAGTCCTAGAATGGATAAGCTGAGACATGTTACCTCAGAGCTGCCACCACCAGACCCTTTGTTCAGAGTTAGTCCCCCATGATGGATGAGGGGAGGGTCGTGAAAGGCAAGAAGGATAAATTATTTTCAGATTCATCATGCTTTGCCTTTTCTGTTGATAAAGGCATTATATGGTCATTTTAGAAAAATTGGAAAATGCAGAAACATAAAAATAAAACATAACTTGCCTCCATGCAAGTATGTATGTCCTCCATGCAGAGAAAAGTACAGTTAACATGAGCAGTTTTGGTGATTTTCTTGAGATAAATCCTTTATTTCCCTACCTCCTTCCATGCTCCCGTAACACAGGCAAGACTATCTTTCTTGGGGACAGCAATAGAAGGTTTGTTTTTCCTGGGACACCTTCTCCCTCCTGACTCCCTTTCCTCAGCTCCACCTTCCTGCCCATCGCAGCTCTGACATCACCTACTGCAGTAAGACTTTCTCAAACTCCACCCATGAAAGGGATTCAGGTGCTTCTCTGGGCTTCTGTGATACCTTGTGTCTATCTCTAGCATTACACTTATTGTATAATCTGTTTAGATATCTGTGTATTCCATTAGACTGGGTGTTTTGTGTATTACTCATTTTTGTTTTCTTGACACCTGGAATAATGCCTACTGCACAGTAGATGTTCAGTATCAATAGATATTTTTTTAAGTATATGAGCCAATAAGCTTAGGAGAGATATCAGACTTGTTTTGTAAGTCTTTAAGGATTAAAACTAGGATTAGTGGTTAGAGGCTATGGTGTGACAAATTTTCTTTCAATGGAAGACAAAATTTGAGTAAATGAAAATGGAATGGGCTACTTCAGGAGCTAACAAGGTCCTGGTTGCTGAAAGCATGTAAATGTAGGCTGGGCAACCTCTGATTCTGTAGAATACTGTCAGTCTCTAGATTAATTAGTGTTGATCTGGAAGACTCTCCAGGTTCATTCAGCATTTAGACCCCATAGTCCTACATTGCAGAAGTCATGAAGTAATATAATTTGTGATTAGAAATTCCAAATTGGTAGTCTTGACTAGGGTCTGGCCCTTCAGTGCTCATAGATAAAATGAGAGTTTTCACTTCTATTTTTATGTAGCTTTGAGTAGTTGTACAAATATACTTTTAACTGCTTTTTTTCTTTTTTTCAATTCTCAAGTCACACAGTTTCGTACCTGAAGAAGTCACAGCTGCCACAGAACCATAGACTTATTCCATCAAAAATGGGCTCTGAAACCAAGCGCCAGCAAATAATGGGCTCTGAAAGTGCCAGCAGACACAAAATGGTGACCTTTTCCTGTGTTCTTTTAGCTTCTATCTGCTTTGTTTCCTTCAAATATGTAGCCTCCCTAGAGTTCGCAAGATACCTTACCTGTCATGAATGCTGTTTCCTGCTTCTCAAGTAGGGCAGGATTGATCACCTTACAGGTGGAACTTGTTCCCTCTGTCCTTCTAAGTCTGAGATAAGTGAGAAAATGCAGGAAAGCATCTACCTATAACAGCACCTAGTACTTGGTAGGTGCTACATTTGAGCGAGGTCCTTCTCCACTTATGTTCCCTATCTAAGACCTCTCTTAGTGCCCCTTCTCCTGATGTGGCTCCTCTCCAGCCCCATAGGCAGTTACAGTAGAGCCTGAGCCACACAGGCCTATCACTGCTGCAGTGCCCACTTTCTCATCCCCGCTTATTCCTCCTTCACCCTTCTCCTCTCGGTGAAGGTCCTGCTCTCTTCTCTCTGTGTAGCTGCCACCATATACTGAGTGGATATGTCTCATGGAGTTCTTTCTCTAGGTAGGACCTGTGTCCCACAATTCTTTGGCATCTCTGAACACAGGCCATGGGCCACTTTTCTTTTGCAGGTCCCACTGCTAATCACCACAGCAAAGTGGCCAAGAACTAAGGGAAATTTGGAGAAGATACTTCTATCTAACAAGGTTAAGCAGGACTCATAGCACTTTCCCTTAGACCATTAGGGGATATAAAACAAGGCTACTGCTCTCTTTTTCAGAGATTCCTTTTAACTCCTATCTCATCAGACTTGAAGGAAATCTCTGTCCCCTCACTGATCTCTCCTTTAATTCTTTGGCAATAGGCTTCTTTGAGCCTGTGCTATGAAACACTATTAGTAATTTGAGTAATTTGCCTTTCCAACCCCAATTGGGCTGTAAACTGCTTACAAGAGAGCATGTGGCACATGAGAAGTGCTGAAGAAATTGTTGTTTGTTTTAGTGTCTTACTCAGTTCTATTTTCCTGACACTAAGAATAATGCCTAGCACATAGTAGGTGTTCAATAGCTATTTGTTAAATAAATAACTTACTGATTGGAAGAACGATCAGGGTTCCCAGGCTTTAGACTTAAATTTTAGCAAGGAGAATTGTCAAAAAGTATAAAATTTGTCAACATGGGTGAATTTATGTGACAAGAGAAGAGAGGAGTATCAAAGAAAAGAGAATTTTGAAGTGTTGGGGAGGGGCAGGGATGGGCAGGAGAATGGAAATGGAAAACCCAGGCCTTTGGATCTTCCTAACCTCTAAGGATCTGACATCTGAGAAAGCAAAATGTAGCATAGCGGGGCTTCTGCCCCTTCTCTTAGCCCCCCATCCTTGGGGCCAAATGGGGTCATCCTCAGAACCTTCCTCCTGTACCATTCATCTGGGGCCCATGCAGCTACCCACTGTTGGATCTCAGAACTTTCCTAGGTCATCCTCTTTGTAACTATATTCTAAAAATACTTAGTTTCTCACATTTACAATGTAACTTAAAGCTTGCTGTGTAAAGTATTGTTTTATTTTAAAATTTTGCTTAACATTTCATCATTTCTTTTCTGTCTTATGTTTTGGATAGATAATATGTACAATGGCACATGGTAGTAACAAAAAATAAATCTCATTTGTCTCGCTTTCTTCCAGTGTCTGAGTTCTCGTTTCTGGAGGCAATTATCATTATCAGATATTTATATCTCATTCCAGAGGTTTGGGTATATAAACCTGTTTTTTTTTCTTATAGAAGTAGTAGCATGATATTATTTTTACATCTTGCCTAAAAATAGTTACAAATACATATCTTAGGGTTCTATATTGGTTTGTATAATGCAGTCATGTCCTTTTTAGTGACTCTATAATATTCCATATTGTGGAAGCTCTTGAATTGGTTTAACCAGCCCATTTATTGAGTCCTTGAAGTTTAGTTTTTGTCCAGTCTTTTTCTGTTATAGACAATGCAAAAATTCACATCTCTGTGCATATGTCTTGCACACATATGAGTATACTTAGAGGTAGAATAAATTCCTATAAATAGAATTGACCTATGAAAGGGTATATTCAGTTTATATTTTGCTAATAGTATTAGTATATATTTGCTAATAGTATTAGTAATTTATCAGTATTAGGAATAGCAGCAGTGATTCACTCAGTGGCTTACTATTTTGATCACTATTTAGGCATTTTGCATGTTCTGTATCTTATTCATTCCTCATTACTTTGAAGGAGGTATTGTTACCATCTCTATTTTACACAGGAGCCAACAGGCTAGAAAGGTCAGGTAACACAGTAAGTGGCAGATCTTAGGTTCAGTTGTCACATGCGATAGGGTTCTGGATAGCTTATGGCTCTAAACAGCATTCTTGCTCCTCAAACTGGCTGGACCGTCAGTGAATGAGAAGAACACATGCTTCATATAGAAACAGAAGCACATGCTCACACCCATACTCTTTTCTTGGCTTCGATTTAGAACTAGCTAATAGACCCTTTTGAAGACCCCTGCAGGTAACTTCATAAGTTCTTTTCCTAGAAAACACCAGAAATACCAAAGAGACAGTTTTTAGGATGATAAAGCCATCTCCTTTTGGTTAGTCAAAACACGATGACTGGTACAGCCAACTTGAAAAATGAGAATTTGACCTCAGAATGAATAATCTGTCAATGTTTCTCATTCATTCATGGCCACTGAAAGCTACTGTCCCCTGAAAGATAAATAATGCCTTTGCCCTTTACTGGTAGGCCTGTTGGTCTAATCCCACCAGACCAAAGCTATTTTGAATCCACAAATGAATCATATGATCAGATTAGACCCTTTCCTCTGCCACTCATGGTGAAGGCTTTTATTTCCCCCCTTTATGCTGAGAAAGGACAAAACCATGACATTTTTGGAGTACTTAGTCACTTGAATCTGAGCTGACCTAACAGTGAAAAAAGCTGGTTCTGGATATAAGTGAACCTCAGGGCTTTCTCATACATTATCTACCTCTATGGTTGCCTTTTTAAAATTAGGACTAGAAAAGAGATATACAATTTACCATCTTAACCATTTTTAAGTGTGTACTTCATTAACATTGAATGCATTCACATTGTGAAAACACCTCCAATGTTCTCTTTTTCAATGGCAGACCCTGCAGAGTTGTCGACAGGTGCCCTCTCTACTTTCTTGCACCCATTTTTCCTCTACCCCCGGTCAATATTTTGTCCCCACCATTTCTTTACAGCGTCACCAGCATGCCACCAGTCATACAACCTTCTTTGGTTACTTACAGGCACATATCACAAACTGCAATTAACATGCATTTATTTGTTTTCTTGTTTATTACTTTTCCTCCCCATTAAATATCAGCTCATGAGTCCAGGCCCCTGTCTGTTTTGTTCATCCTGAGGCCTGGTGCACATCATGGCCTTCATTTCATATTTGTGAAATAAAATAAGGCATTACATCACCTTTTTATTTTTATACACCTTGAAATCAATGTGGGGTTCCTCTTCTCTCTCAGCCCTTCTTCCTTTCATTCTACTTCTTCATCTCTACTCAAGTTTAGGTCCTTTCTTTTCTAATTCCTGTGGCTCAATGATTTATTAGAGGTCTGTGCTTACACAGATTATCACAAAGGATTGATCATGCACGTTACAGAAAAGACCCCAGGATTGCAGAAATTACTCCCAAATCCTCTCCTACTTGAGGAAGGAGGCCCGGGAGAATTGCCACTCTGTGACTTGATGAGGTAAACTCCGCACCAGCCTGGAGTACCAGGCTGAACCACCCCTGGCGGGTATGGGGTGTGGGTCAAATCATACTCAATGTGCCTTCCTCTCCTCTTTCCATTTTCTCCAAGGAAATGTATTTGTGTAAAATCTAGCTAAACATTATCACTTAGAAACTTCTGAGAAAAAAAAGGAGTCACAAACAGTCTGAAGGGTGTGGGTGGATATAAAGGGACTGGATGGCTATTGTAAAGGAAACAATTACCCATCATTACAATTACAATAATAATATGACCAGGTCAGCTTTTATAAAGAGTCCTGCAATATAGATTCTCAGAGAGGCTAAGTTTTATTAAAGCAATTTGAACCAGGTCTTCCGTCAACTCCCAAGTCTAGTACTTTTCCATGATCCAGACTGGTTGTCTGGCTTTCAGACTCAGGAGACTCTTCTTTGTTCGCTAGTGTAACACGGCTGTTTTTCTTGATGCCGTTTCCTTGAGTCTAGTGCAGATAGTATGGGGTCCTCTAGAGCAGGGGTCCCCAACCCCTGGGCTGCAGATTGCTACCAGAAAAATTGTCTTCCATGAAACTGGTCCTTGGTGCCAAAAAGGTTGGGGACAGCTGCTTTAGAGTCTTTGGCTGGGGGATTTTGTTTTCTGCCATACCCATGAGAAAGGCACGACTGCCAGCTGGACTGGATGGAAGTACCATGGCTTTGTGGCCCTGTCATGCATGGCAGGTCTGCAGACTATGAAGGGAAACATTGAAATGGCAGGCACTGGATAACAGTAGAACCAGGTAAAGAATGTCAAGTTCTGAAAGACAATATGGGAAACAAAGCTTCTATGTATTTCCACAGGCCCCTTTTAAATTGGGATTTTAAAATGTTTACTTTTAGAAACATGTATTAAAACAATCACATAGATGAGACTATCTTAATTGCCATTTTTAAGTTGCTTCAGCTTTCATGCAAACTCTTATGCTTTTTCAAATATAGGCTATGGCAACTGAAAAACTTGTAAATTCTTTTTCTTGGCATTTACAGTCTTTTTTAATATGAAAAAAAGACGTTTAAAACCAAAAATATCTCAAGGTCCCAAGATCAGTGCAAGAAAGACAAGGCAAAGAGAAACACCATGGACAGGTTAAATGTTTCCACGTAGCTGTGATTCTCTTGATTTTAGATCTACCTTTAAGTTCCATAATGTCAAGGTATTTTTCATCTGTTGGTGATTCCACCAGAATCTCTGATGAAAGGATTTGTGAGGTCTCTTCAGTTTCAGACAGTCTCTGGGAACCTCTGACCTGGTATCAGCATCTGAAAACTAATGGTGCAATTCAATGCTTGTGGAGCTAAAAGAACACTCTGCCTTTGACTTGAGCAGGGCTTGCTCCATGATGAACAAGGCAGCTAATGAGCAAAGAGATGGCAGGTCATGGTCAGAGGTGCATGGAGGTGCAGGATGTGACAGAGTGAAGAGATCCATTTTGCTTATGACTTCTTTGCAGGTAGTTAGGTTGAATCTCTCCTATTTTTGGAAATGCCTTTTCCTCCCCCACTTTTGTAAAATGGAGCATGATTTTATACATTTGTGTCTTAGAAATGCAGTATAGGTAATAATGGCTTAGTTCAAGCCTATGAAGTTTCTTATTTGGACTCCTAAGCAGGCAGTACTTGCTGCTTCTTTTCTGATTTTGGTGGAAATGTGTAAGTATGAGTCTTTTTAACACAATGGTAAAGCTCGATAGATAGATAGATAGATAGATAGATAGATAGATAGATAGATAGATAGATGGTTTTCAAGTTCTTTGTAGTTAAGATCAGTAGCTCAATTTTCTGCTGATTACTCTAATTCCCTGGCTGTGTCTTCCACTGATGACACTTCAAGTGGCTTTCTTCTCCCTTTCTCAGCCTATAGAATAAGAGGAGGCAATGTGTTCTTGATCTTTGTGCCTGAGTGCCATGCTAATTTTTATGCAAAGCTGGTGGATGAGAAATACCTAATTTAGTTGCCAAATTGCCTTGTGGTTATGATCACTTCAATCTTGGAAAATGTGCAGTTTTTCTGCTGTAATCCAGAAAGCACTGAGGTGAAGGGGTGTTTTTCTCTGTGTTCCACTGGCTGTAATCAGTCCCGGAACAGAATGTATCTGCTGCAGGCAGTTCTTCCTACTAGTTGCTGTGGAATCAGATGAAGGAGGCTACCTATATTTTCTATCAATAAGGGGCTCCCAATGCAGGATTATGAAGAAGACCTATTTCTTCTTTATAGGAATAAGGGTTAGGAAGATAGCATAAACAGAGACTATATGAAGCCACAGGAAAAACATTTAGCAAATTCAAGAGTTGAGTTTTTTTTTAAACTTATTTTTGTTCTGAAGAATTATTCTGTTATTATTATTATATTTATGTTTTGTAGAGACAGGGTCTTGCTGTGTTGCCTAGGCCGGTCTTGAACTCCTGGATTCAAGCCATCCTCCCACCTCGGCCTCCAAAAGTGCTGGCATTACAGGTGTGAGTCATTGTGCCTGGCCTTATTCTGTTATTTCACTTCATTTTGGGAGGCAGCATAGGAAAGTGGTGAATTGAAAGATTTTAAATGTAATCCAAACATTTATAGTGGTTCAAGGCTATTGATGTTAATGTCATTTTCAACAAAAGAACTAACTTGAAAATAGACATGTAAGTGAAAGAATTGTAATTTGATCTTCTGAGCTAGACGGCAAGTTGCATTTGATAGTTGAGGGTGACACATGTTTATCTATTCATGGTCTTAAAAATGAGAAGAAAAGCAGGTGGCTAGGCTTCTCAGGTAATTCAGGGAGTCCATCACTTAGAACTGACACAAGTCTTTCTCTCCCAGGGCTGACCATACCTACTATCTTTTTGGTTCTTTTGCCTTTCTTATTCTCACCATACTTATTCTCAGACCTCATAGGGATCTCCATCCCATACCTTTTCCTTTCTTCCTCCATATTATTAAGCAGTGAAGGTCTCATTGCTCATCATCTAAACCATGGTTGGCAAAGTTTTTGTGAAAGGAGAATAAATCTTGGGACCCCAAAATCACTAAGCCAAGGTAAAAGTTAAACTGGGAACTATGGCAGGCAAATCTGCCTTCCATTTTATTTCTAAATAAGATAGCTACAAAGATAAGAAGCTACATACCTCCCTGACAATTTGTCCCCAAGGAAATTCCTTGTGGGCCAAGGACAGACAGAAATCAAAGTCATTCCTCTGAGGCTCACCTGAGATAAATGCATATCTGATTGCTTCCTCTGCCCTACTGTTTAGGTAAAAATGCAGATTCACTGAGCCAGACTAAAGTGTGTATTCTGTGGAGGCTGATCAAGAACTTAAAAGAATGCAACCTTTTGTCTCTCTAGGTAGAGAGACATGACCTGGAAGGCCCCGCCTCAGGTTGTCCCAACTTACTGGACCAAACCAATGTACATCTTACACATATTTATTGATATCTCATGTCTCCCTAAAATGTATAATAGCAAGGTATACCCCGAGCACCTTGGGCACTGTCATCAGGACCTCCTAAGGCTGTGTCATGGGCACATCCTTAACCTTGGCAAAATTAACTTTCTAAACTGGTTGAGAATCGTCTCAGCTACCTTTTTGTTTACATTTTCTAAAAAGGACCAAACAGTAAATATTTTAAGCTTAGCAGGCCATGCAATCTCTATCACAGCTAAGCTGTACCACTGTAGTGCAAAAACAACCATAGAGAGTATGTAAACAAATGGGTGTGGCTGTGCTCCAGTAAAACTTTATTGATGGATGCTGACATTTGATTTTCATATAACTTTTGTGCATCATGAAATCTTCATTTGAATTTTTGTACCTTTTAAAAAGGCAAAAGCCATTTCCCATATTTTGTTTATGAAAACATGGGTGGTGGGCCTGACTCAGCCTGGGAACTGTGGTTTACTGACACATTCTCTTCTCAACATCCTTAACTTCTTTACCTCATTTTGTTATTCTCAGTGACCTAGCAAAACCTCAACACGAAATTGGTACAAATTGCATGCTTTCTTTTCTCCTCTCCTTTGTATCTTCAGTCTCTTACTCAAGCCTGTCAGCTAATGGGCTCCATGTTTTCAACCTCACCTCCTCACCAATCTCATTTCTGACTAAATGATCTTTCTAATTTGCTAATTTGATGTTGTCTTATATCCTGCTGAAAGTCTTTCAGTCTGTCTTGTTCCTTTGTGATCTTGATATTGTATACCCACCTAGTTTCACCAGGTCTCTGTTGCTGCCCTGCCACTGTTGTGGGTCTTTGTCCAGCCAAACTGAAACCCTCTGAGTTTCATGACACACAGATGTACCATTTGCTCTATGCCTTTGAGTCTGCTACATGATCTTTCCTGACTTCTATTCCCCTTTTTGTCATCTGGCTAATTCCTATCTGTCCTTGAAAATCATCTGTCACTATGTCCCTCTTGCAAGGGGCTTCTTCAGCCTTCCCCTGGCCCATTACAGCCTGCTTTAAGTGTCTTGTTAAAGGATCACACATGCAGTCAGAGGCTCTCCTTATGTCTAAGCTCAGAGACCTAGGCACAGTCCCAATACACATCATGGCTCACTGCAAACTCTGTCTCCCAGGTTCATGCCATTCTCCTGCCTCAACCTCCCGAGTAGCTGGGACTATAGGCACCTGCCACCACACCCGGCTATTTTTTTTGTATTTTTAGTAGAGATGGGGTTTCACCCTGTTAGCCAGGATGGTCTCAATCTCCTGACCTTGTGAGAAACCCAATCTCTACTAAAAATACAAAATTATCTGGGCATGGTGGTACATGCCTGTAATCTCAGCTATTTGGGAGGCTGAGGCAGGATAATTGCTTGAATCCAGGAGGTGGAGGTTGCAGTGAGCCGAGATTGTGCCACTGCACTCTAGCCTTGGTGACAAGGGCGAAACTCCATCTCAAGGAAAAAAAAAAAAAAAAAAAAAAAAAAGGAAAGAAAAAGGAGAAACAAGGTTCTGAAGGCAATTGGAGAAAGTGGGATAAAGATATAAATAAATGGTTGAATTAGGATGGAGAAAGGCACTTTTTCCTTTGTAGAGGGAAGGGAAGGGTAAGTGAAGTTCTAGAGTTATTTTAAGGTAGAGAGAGTGAGAAGCTGAGGCAGCATATTCCTTTTCCAGAGAGTGAAGGAGGCAAAGGATATGTGGAAGCCTAAGGCTACAAAAGATGCTTAGGAATAGTTCATGTGGGGAATGGGACAGAGCTTAACTAAAGTTGAAATGATTGATTATTAAACATGATTATGGGAGTGGGGCCAGGGAGCCGGGGAGTCATTCCCCCTGTGCAAAGATACTTTTAAGAGCAAGTGGATGATTGCAGTTGTTATTTCTAAGTGCTTGAGATTTGTGAAGTCAATGAAGGTATAAATTAAAGACATGATTCTACCTGTGGTTGTTTGGAATGGGAATGAGATCATTGGAACTGAAGATCATGAAGGGAGAGCTTGCTCTGGGATTTCCCCAGTTCAGTTGTGGTCTACAGACTCCAGGTTGAAGGGGAAAAATTATGAAGGAACAACTAGTGCTGTCTAACAGTAGATAGACACTGTTCTTGTCATGTCCTTGTTCAGTAGGTAGAACAAGTGTTCATAGAGCTGGAGGGTGCTCTCAACCACTGATTATAATTTAAACAAAAACCAAATAATCATCTTTAAGGGTATACATGTATCATTCATGTATTTGCTACTTTTGAGATAGAAGCTACAGATTGTCATTACATTTGTTTTTGCCCCCAAGTTTTTATAAATAGTTTACTTACACAATTCCCATACATTCTAAAGCTTTATTCCATCACATTCAATATCACATGGATTCAGATACTCTGCAGGCTGACTTATACCTCTCAGACCTAACTACAAACTCAAAAATATTTGCATCGCCTGCTTATCTTGTATGGTGGATGATAAGTTGATTCTCAGAATCAGCACTGTAAGACAGAAAGGAATCAGTATTCAGACAGCATGCCATTATGAGGCAACATACTGAGTAGACTCATATGTCACGTGCCCCTAATTGTAAATCCTAATTCCACTTTTTTATTTTTGTTTTTAAAATAGCACAACCTTGTGATCTTGGACAAGTTACCCTTTAAACTTCAGTTTTTTCATCTGTAAAAGAGGGACAAAAATAGCATCTATTTGATGGGGTTGTTGTGAGGATTAAGTGAGGTAGGTTCACAATAAGGCACTTATAGCTCAGGGCAAATGCTCCGTGAATTTGAGCTATTGAGCGCACTAAAAAGAACAGGGTCAAGTGCATCATAGGCATCAAGCCAATGACATGGAGACAAGGAATTTATAAAGGAGATTTGGTTAAGTGAATCTCAAGCAGAGCAAGGTGATGTGGCTGAATGACCAAATAAGAGTTGGGATTTTCTTGTTATGAAAATGGCGTCTCTCAGGTTTTTCCAGTAACTATGACTAGATTTTTTAAAAGTGGATAATTCATTTAAATTTATCTAATTACTAAAACAGCAAAGCTCTGTATAAACTCATAAAGGCATCTCAATGTTTTAATGAATATACTTTCACAATGCAATATAAGAAAAATCCTTGCAGATGGTCAAAACACAGTATCACTTTTAATAGGAAATCCCCCAGGTGGCAATAACCGGTAGTTTTAGGTGTAGTGTTAAACTGTTTTCCTTTGGTCAAGGTTCAGCCTTTGGATGGATAGTTAGTAATAGAGATTTTTAGTCCCTCGATGATGAAAACATTATAATATGCAAATTTTTTACCCTCTCCTTGGCATTGTCATTAAAAAAATATGGTGACAGTTTATACTTTCCGAGTTGCTGAGCAGTGGCGACCTGGAGGACCAAACTTGGTAGTACAGCAGATACTGTTGTGTGCCTGCTCCAAAGATATTCACCTTTCCCCCATAGTAGAACCTCAATTGTGTTCAAGGACGTATGGTGTTTTCTGACCTCAACCAATTCTCCAGACACCAACTGGGTGTCTAACAATTCAATTCAGTTCCGACACTAACTACCTAGAGTTAGTGCAGATCCCACAGGTTAAAGATCCAGACCCGTAAGACTGTCATTGCTTCAGACACCAGTCATAAATGGAGTACCAAGGCCACCTACCCTACTTCTCATCTGACTATAAATTTGGGAGTTCACACAGTCTCCTTCTTGGGTTTAATAATTGGCTAGAACAACTCACAGAACACGGGACAGTGGTTTACTTACGATTATCGGTTTATTATAAATGATGCAGCTCAGCTATAGCCAAATGGAAGAGATGCATAGGGCAAGGTATGTAGGGAGGGGCACAGAGCTTCCATGCCCTTTCCAGGTGCACTGTCCTCCCATCACCTTAATGTTTTCACTGACCCAAAAGTTCCCTTAGTCTCATTATTTCAGATATTTTATTGAAACTTTATTACATCAGCATGATTAAGTCATTGGCCATTGGTGATTGAACTCAATTTCCAGCCCCTGTTCTCTCCCAGAGGTTGGTGGGTAGGGCTGATAGTTCTAATCCTCTAATCACATGATTGGTTTTCTGGTGACCAGCTCCCAGACTGCCGTTATCTAGGAGTCTCCACCAAGAGTCACCTCATTAGCATCAACTCACATATGGTCAAAAGGGGCTCTTATCACTCAGGAAATTTCAAGAAGTTTAGGAGTTCTGTGCCAGGAAATAAGGACAAGACCAAATATATATTTTTTATTATACTACAAGGGGTCACTGAAGAAGTAGTCCCAAGCCCCTCCCAAGGGAAGTTCCTGATTGGTTTAAGCCCATCTAGATATTGGTCCTTATACGAGCTTGCTTTATTCATAGGCATGGCCAATGAGACATGAAACAAGGTTGACTTCTGGGAGTTTCTTCAATTTAAGAAGCCCATCTAAAAATAGTCCCTCTTGACCTGCTAGATGTTGTTGTTTTGCATATCTAGATGTACATGTGCCACATTGTGAGAATGAGAGAAATTAAGCCATGAGAGGATACACAAAGAATAGTAAAGTAGAAATCTGAAAGAACCTGGGCTCTTGATTATTGGGTCATTGCTGTTAGTTGTCTGAATTCCAAGCTAAGGAATTTGCCTTTATGGCGTAAATAACTTATTTTGAAAACACATTTTATTTTGTATATTTGAGGTTTACAATATGGTGTGATGGAATACATATAGATGGTAAAATGTTTACTATAGTGAAGTAGATTAATATATCTATCATCTCACATAGTTACTTTTTTGTGTGACAAGAACAGCTAAAATCTACTTAGTTAACAAAATCCCCTAATGCAATACAATTTGTTAACTCTAGTGCTCATGCTGTGCATTAGATATTGACTTACCTTATGTATTATCTTATATATCTGCTACTTTGTATCCTTTGACCTACATCTCCCCATTTCTCCCATGCCCCACCTTAGATTGTGAAAAAATATTTACAAACCACATATTTGATAAGGGGTTAATATCCAAACTTTATAAAGGATTTTAAAAATCAATAGCAGAAAAACAAATAACATGATTAAAAAATGGGCAAAGGACCTGAATAGATATTTCTCCAAAGAAGACATAAAAATGGCCAACATATATGAAAAGGTCTGATAGGTAATTTAGAGTCGACAAATATTTATAACCTGGAATGGTCCAATAAGCTTTTTGTTGTTGTTGTTGTTAATAACTCCATTATGGAGAATGATTGCAGTTGGGGACATTAGAGGCAAGAAGGTCATTGTAATTGTTGAGGTTTCAGATGATGATGGTTGCACTAAAGAAGTGGATGTGGATTTGCTGAGGACATGCTGAATTAGAGGCACCACTGGAGTGTGGAATCGACAGTATGTGGCGACCACTGAATTGGGATCTGACAGACCTGTGTTTATATCTTGGCCGTGACATTTAATGCTTTGGCAAGTTACTTAACTTTTCTAAGCCTTAGTTATACTCTTTGTAGAATAGCAATAATATAAACCAATGTGGGCAATTGTTATGAAAATAAAATGAGAAAATGGACATGAAGCCCTTAGCTTTTTTGTGCTTAATACAGAGTTAGTACTCAATAGATGGTAATTTTAAAAAGAGGGATTGTGGAATCAGAGCATGCTGGTGGTTAGATGTTAATAGCCTTGAGCTACTACTTCTGGAAGATTGTGTTTATATGTATTTGATACTTACTGAGAGGAAATTTCATCGTATTGTGGGTAGGAAGTGATCATCATTTTAAAAAGAGTGCAGATGAACATGTACACTTTACTGCAACATGCCTCTGATAGCAGTGTGACCAATGACAGATAACCTCAGAGTTTCAATTTGTTTACCTATAAAGGGATTCAAGTTATGTAGTCAGCACATGTTTATTGAATGGCAATATGTGCCAGGCACTGTGCTAGGCTTTAGGGATAAAATGGTGAGCAAACCAGATGTGATCTCTCCCTTCATGGAATTCATATCTAGTAGGGGAAATGAGCACAATCACATAGTCATAAAAGTGCAATAAGTGCTGATAAGTGGAAAATTACCAGCATGAATGCCCTGAAGGGAAGGTAGCGCAGATGTTATTAAAGTATGTCAAAGAAGGATCCAGATCTGGCCTAAGAGACCCATGAGAGTTTCTAAAGAAAGAGATTTTAACTGCGGTGTACTGTGAGCCTGGTCTCAATGACTTGTATCGTCTGTTCCAGTTATGACATGTTCAATTCAACACACATGACAGAATTATGGCATCCTCTGAAGTTATGCTGAACTCTGTTATCTTAACCAAACCCTACACTACATTGCCCTACCTCACTCCTTTCCTTCCTATGGGGCTACTTGAAATAACCATCTATAGTTGTACCATATCCCACGGCTTAGTCATTCTTCAGTCCACTGTTTTCTCTCTTCCTTTCAGTGTAAGTAGCCATCCCCAGTATAACCAAAGATCTTAGAGTTGATAAATAGACTGCTTTTTGGTCTTTATCTTAACATTTGGGCAGCTTTTGATGGGGCCTACCTCCTTGAAGCCCCCTTCTCCTCTTGGCTTCTGGGGTAGCATACTTCCTTTCTACACCACTAGCTGCTCCTCCCCAAGCTTCCTCAAAGCCTTGTCTTCCTCTGTGCACCTTTTGAATAGTGCTAGTCTGAGGTCCTAGTCTTTGGGCTTCCTCTCTACACACATATACTGGCTAATCTCATCCATTCCAAGGACATGATTACTGATTCTGAACTGATAGCTCCAAATCTGTACTTTTTGTCCCAATCTTTCTCTATCTGAGGTACAGACTCGTATCTTCTACAGCCCTCTGGTCATTTCTCCATGGGACCTCTGCAGACAAACTCAATTTATTCAAAGATGAACTTATTCTATCTCTCAGTGAAGCTCTTCTGTCTGTGGAGTGACACTTCATCTAACACCACTAAAGTCAGAAATGCAAACAACTGACCATTTCCTTAAATTTATCGTATTTCTCATTTGGGGACTTTGCACTTGCTGATAACTTTAGTTAGAGCAGTTTTCCCCTCCACAGCCCTTTCTACTTATCTTCAATACTTGTTCTGGTGTCATCTTTGAAGCCACTGAAAGTTCCATTTTGGGGTAGATGCCTGTAGTAAGCAGATTTCTAATACAGCTCCCAAGATTTCTATCCTCTGGTTTACATGCTTCACACTTCATATTATCCCCTCTCTTCAAGTGTGGGTGAATGTGATGGGATATTACCCATATGGCTAGGTCACATTACACGGAAAAGATGAAGAGGTTTCACAGATGAAATTAAGTTGACTTTGAATTAATCAAAAGGGAGATTATCCTAGGTGGGCCTGACTTGATCAGGTGAGCCCTTAAAAGTGGGTCTAGAATTCAGATAGATTCTCCTGCTAGCTTTAAGAAGTGAGCTGCCATATTTTGAGGTCTGAATAGGGCCATGTGGCAGGGATCTCTGAGGGCCTCTAGGAGCTAAGAATGGTTCTAGATTGACAGTCAGCAAGAAAAGGGTAACCACAAGGAAGTTAAGTCTGCTAACATCCATATGAGCTTGGAAGAGGACCCGAGCTCCAGGAAAGAATACAGCCAGGCTAACACATAGAAGAAGCCTTGTGTGACCTGGAGCACAGGCCCTATGTGAGCCGTGCTTGGACTCCTGACCCATGGAAACGATGAGATAGTAAAGCATATGTTGTCTTAAGCTGCAAGTTTGTGGTAATTTGTTACACAGCCGTGGAATACTAATTCAGTGTCCCTCTTGGGAGTTCCTTGAACTCTGTTGATCTCCGTCATATCCCTGACCCCACTGACTTGAGAGTATGCTGACTTCCCTGTTCTCTGCCCCAGACTCTGAGCTCATTGAGTACAGGGGAAATTTCTTTTTTTTTATATCCAGTCCCTGGCAGTGTTTTATACAACACTGGTACAGGAAAATTGTTTGCGGAATGAATGAATAAAAGGGCTTATGAGGAAACAAACACATATATGGTTGGAAGAGATAAGTCTGCGTTTTCCATGGAAATTCTTTGGAAAAAAAAAAAAAAGTTTCTAAAATGGTGTTTCTCAGGTTTCCTGCCAGTAAGAAATGAATGTTTTCTGTGGTTATGTACATGGTATTCTCTACCTCCAAGCTTTAATTAAGATAGAAGTTTTGAACTGCATAAAAGTTTAAAAGTCCCCCCAAAGCTAGGTTCTGCAATAGTAGTGTGCTAGCCAGTACTTAGAGGGTGAGGAAAATGAATTCGTGTCTGAAGCATCTTGGCTTATGCCAGGAACTAATAGAGGCAATGGAGAAAACTGGGCTCAGTAGTCATTTTATGGTTCGGATGACATGCTGTTTTCTTTCCAATAAATTCTACCACCTAATGAGTTGTTTGTGTGTAAATGTTCAAGTACTGCCCTGCTTTAAAATTACTTGTCATGAAACATAGGCCCTGAAATTGGCTTGGATAGATTTCCCTAGTGGGGAGAATTGGAGAGAGGACAGACTAGAGGTTACAATGGGCCCTGCCATTGTATTTTAGCTGAGAGTTCTAAAACATGAAGCAACATGTGTGTGCTTTGATGTATGAGGCACAGTAGCGAGTGCTGTAAGTCTAGCTCAAAGTCAGTGCCCCTGGGGAAGAAGAGGCATTGCCTGGGTAGGAATTTGAATGGGTTCCTTTACAAATAACAGTCTTCCATTTTAATGATATGGGATTTTATATTTTTATGATTATAAAATAATATGTATGTATTTACTATAAAATAGGTAATAAAAAGTAAAAAACAGGGAGAAAATATACCTATAATTTCACTAAACAAAGACAATCATAATCACTGATGGCACTTTGATATATTTCCTTGCAATCCTTTGTCTTTAACTTCTTTAGAAATGCATATTTGTGATCATATTCACTCTGTAATTTCATTTGCTGCTTTTATCTATTTTATGTAATGACTATTATAAACTCAACATTTTAATGATAATTTGTTTTATGAAGATAATTTTAAGTTAAGAAAAAAATTACTAGTTAATCTAAGATCTTTACCACAGCATTGTAATAGAAACATCATTGGAAACAAAATTAGTATACAAAATAGAGGAAGAGCTATGTAAAACACAGGAAATTCATAATATGGAATATATTTCATTACCATTATTTCCTTAGGATAAATTACTAAAAGTGAAATTACTGGGTAAAAGGAAATGAATATTTTCAAAGACGTTGGTAAATATGTTTACAAAATTTAATTTTCATTTATTTTGTTATTTAGTTTTAAGTAATAGTCATAAAATGCACAGATCATGTGCACAGTATCATAAACCGAATGTAGTTAGTATGGCCACCACTGCCTTCTAGTTACCAGTACCCCTTTGAGCTCTTAACTTGTGTTGAGAATTTTCATTTATTTTCTTTTTGTAGTTTCCTTGTCACTCCTAAAATTTGTCATCTTCTCACTTCTTAGCTTGAACATACTCATCATAGTTACAATATATGGATCACATGTGGACCTGTTACTATTCTATTCCATTGTATTTTTGTTTGTTCTATTCCATTGTCATTTTTCTTTTGTTTTACAACTAATTTTTGTGTATTTAAGGTCTATTTTACTTTTTATGTGAGTGCTGGACATTGTGTTGAAAAATTATGGAAATAGTTTAAGGTCATGGATGGTATTTTCCCCCAGAAAAGATTCACCTTTGCTTTTGGCAGGATGCTGGGTGTGGGAGTGTTACCTGAATCCAACCAGGAAATCAACTATTTTGAACCTGTGAAGTCTTTTTGAAATAGACTCTTGGTGAGTTTATTTCTACTTCATCCTTTTTCCTTGGTTGAGTTCCTTCTGTGTCATGACAAAAAGGCTAGAGTATTTGCTTTTGGAATTCTTCTTCTTTGAGACCCTAAACTTCTATTTTTATCTCCCTGTCTTTCTCTGTGAGATTTACAAAAACCTTGTTCATTTCTCAAACTCTCAGCTGTTGCTTTTGAATTGACAAATGTCTTGGGAAGGAATAAAGCACCAAATATTAGATTCATTTATCTGAGGTTCTCCCCACTCCAAGATACGAACTCACAAGTCCTCACTGCCTTTGTAGCTATAAGGCACCTTTGAATTTGTCCATGTCTCCTGCTTGTCAATGAGAGAGTTGGCCTAAACAAGTCGAAACCCCTTGACAGAAACAGAACTCTTTTTATTTTATTTTAAGCCCAAAGAGAAGGACCAAAAGCAGCAAAACAGGGAGCTTACTTGTGGGCATGTATGGAAGTGGAAGCATTCATTGATGGGAATGTCATCTAATATGGCCAATTCTTCTAATGTTCTTAACACTTGGACCTCAGTTTCCCTATCTTAAAATTTAAAAATTATTTACCTGTTCTACTTTCTGCTGGGTTTGTGAAAGGATCAAATGAGATAACATGTGTGAAAGCACTGTAAATTTTAGAGTGACACTCAAATGTAAAAATGTACTATTGATCTGTGCTTCCCAAAAGTCCCAGGTTTCCTAGCCTGTCTATGAAAAATGACAGCCAAAATGGCAATCATGCTTACACACAGGGACTTCCTCTGACAGGCAAAGCTTACTTGATCACATAACTGTCATGAGTTTTGAGAAAAGCATGGCCTTTTATTTTCTTATCTATAAACATATCTTGTTATTGCTTGCATTTTATTCTCCAAAAGTAAATTTTAACCCTGCTATTGTTATTATACAGTTTGCTACATTATACCTGCTGAGTGATTCCTTACTCAATTCAGTTTAAATGGAATGAAAGCCAAAATATTTTCCTTTTTTATTCATAAAATATTCACCTTAAAATTAAACTTAAGCAAACATCAATGAGCAATGTGCTCTGAGTGCTGAGAGGAAGACAGCAGATTCAAAACTATAGCTCATGATAGGCATTTCAACTGTACTTGGAATACTTAGGACCTAATTAAAAAAACTGGCTGTTGGTAGTTATCAATGAGATGGCTTCTTTTGTAAAATTGTCAGCAGTGAAAATGCTACTTTCTTTGATATCCTTGATTTATTTGCTCACTCTTTGTTCCAGATTAAAGGAAAAATATTATTCAGTTCACTATCACTGTCATTAGCTACCACTATTTATGATATACTCTCTTCATACAGGGTACTTTGGTGTTGGGGCTTAAAGAATAACAAAAGATTCATTATCTGTCCTCAAAGGGCTTCAATATAGTTGAAGAGATAGGATATGTCCATAAATAAATATAAACGATACATAAGGCATTAAGGACTAAATATTTGGTACAAGAGTGTGTTTGGTTGGCGGTTAAAGAAGTCTGAAACCGGGGAGATCTGGGAAAGAGTCATAGAGGAGGTATGGTTTGAGCTGGGTTTTGAAGATGTTAGAAATTAGTTAAGTGGAAATTATGAAGGAGGGGGTTCCAGGCTAGAAGAGCATGAGCAAAACTCTAGAGACGCAGATCCACAGGGTGCAATATAAGCTCCACAAAACAAAAACACTAGAAGATAAGCTCCAAGTGAGCAAGGCCTTGGTTTTATTCATTGCCTTATCCCCAGCATCCAGGTCAGATCCTGGCACACAGGATATACTCAGTAAATATTGTCTGATTGCATGAGAGATCAGAGATCAAGGAGTTTACCCATTGGTGTGGTATGGAATTCTTTGCAGGCAGAAATGCTCAAGGACAGAACAGAAAGTTGAATGTCTGGAGAATTGGATTCCTATCTGAGAGCTGCAGGCAGGTTTCCTGAAGGATCTTTTCCGCTGTCCTTCACAGCACATCAGTAGGTTGTTTCTCAGGTTGGAGTCGTTTGCATTATGCATGTGGAGAAGGCGGGCGGGTGGGGGGAATCGCTCAATAAGCGAAACTTCCTACTGCATAGGAAGCTTTCTGAAGGGAATTCCTCCCATCTCCACTCTTTCTGAGTTTTTGTGGCTATCATTTTGTATTGGGAATAGAGATTTTGTGCATGAGCTTTAGTGGGAACTAAAGTTTATAAATGAAACTCAGCTCAGTTAATGAAAGACCTTTCTTGAGTGTTTGACAAGTTGGAATTTGGAGAGAGCAGACTGCTAAGTCTGAAGCCCTCAAACTGATGGTTTGGATCTTTGAAAATCCAGTAGTGACTGAAATAGCTGACACGAATTCATTGATAACATGTCATGCTAACCTCACATCCTTTTGGGATGGGGTCACCAGACTGATACAGGCAATACTCATCAGTGCTTACTTTAATTTAATTTTCTGCTGAACAGTTTGTGAATGTAAAGGGAAAAAGTATCTTGGGCATTGGTTTTACTCTGAACTGAACCTGGCATGGAGTTGCTCACTGGGAGTAAGCCTAACAGATTGGGTGATAACAATAATGCTATTAAAGCTCACTTTTAGAGCCTAACGTCTAGGCAATAACGACAAGCTTTAGGGATAACAACAACAACAAAATACCCAGAAAAGCCAAACTCTCCAAACCCATAAGGTAGCTTAATGTTAGCTAGGCTTTTAACAAAATTCTTTTCATTTCTAAGTTGCAGAGAGAAGATAATGAAGTTGAATAAAGTCATAAGCAGTTGAAACACTGTGCTGTACTGTAAGAATGTTGATTGGTGACCAGGCTAGTCTATAACATGCCTCGGGATTCTGTCTTTGTGTCCTGTCCTGCTCTCCATGATATTCTATCAGTGATGTCAATAAAGATAAACTAGCATGTTATATTTTTAATAAGTCTGCAGCAAAGGGTTACATGTGGGAAGAGGCTTATAATTTAATAATATGTGATCCCTCTTTAGATTTAATTTTGTTGCTATAAAAATAAGTTGGAACTGTATATCTATAAAACCCAAATGTAGTGGCTCAGATGTTCTGGGGTAGTTACCATGTTCCCTACCTTTCTCAGAGAAATGTCATTGCAAACAATTTGTGCCATGTGTCCCTTCTACCTGGACTCCACAGATTGGTGCCTTACTCAAGGGGCAACTGGATGACTCTTGGGAGAAATTTGCCCAGTGAGGGCGCTAATAGTAGACAATGACTAGGAAACTCAAAATGAGTCTTATTCTTAGAATATTCACCTTATAATTAAACGGAAGCAAGCATCAATGAGCAGTATACGAGCACAATCGGGGCGGAGCAAGATGGCTGAATAGGAACAGCTCCAGTCTCCAACTCCCAGCGCAAGCGACACAGAAGACCGGTGATTTCTGCATTTTCAACTGAGGTACTGGGGACATCTCACTAGGGAGTGCCGGACAATCGGTGCTGGTCAGCTGCTGCAGCCTGACCAGCGAGAGCTGAAGCAGGGCGAGGCATCGCCTCACCTGGGAAGTGCAAGGGGGAAGGGAATCCCTTTTCCTAGCCAGGGGAACTGAGACACACAACACCTGGAAAATCAGGTAACTCCCACCCCAATACCGTGCTTTAAGCAACGGGCACACCAGAAGAATATATCCCTCACCTGGCCGGGAGGGTCCCACGCCCACGGAGCCTCCCTCATTGTTAACACAGCAGTCTGCGGCGACCTAACCGCAAGGCAGCAGCGAGGCTGGGGGAGGGGCGCCCGCCATTGCTGAGGCTTAAGTAGGTAAACAAAGCCGCTGGGAAGCTCGAACTGGGTGGAGCTCACAGCAGCTCAAGGAAACCTGCCTGTCTCTATAGATGCCACCTCTGGGGGCAGGGCTCAGCTAAAATGCAACAGGGGAAACAGCAGAGGCCTGAGCAGACGCGAACGACTCTGTCTGAGAGCTTTGAAGAGAGCAGTGGATCTCCCAACACGGAGGTTGAGATCTGAGAACGGACAGACTGCCTGCTCAAGTGGGTCACTGACCCCTGAGTAGCCTAACTGGGAGACATCCCCCACTAGGGGCAGTCTGACACCCCACACCTCACAGGGTGGAGTACACCCCTGAGAGGAAGCTTCCAAAGTAAGAATCAGACAGGTACACTCGCTGTTCAGCAATATTCTATCTTCTGCAACCTCTGCTGCTGATACCCAGGCAAACAGGGTCTGGAGTGGACCTCAAGCAATCTCCAACAGAACTATAGCTGAGTGTCTTGACTGTCAGAAGGAAAACTATCAAACAGGAGGGACACCTATACCAAAACCCCATCAGTACGTCACCATCATCAAAGACCAGAGACAGATAAAACCACAAAGATGGGGAAAAAGCAGGGCAAAAAAGCTGGAAATTCAAAAAATAAGAGCGCATCTCCCCTGCAAAGGAGCGCAGCCCATCGCCAACAACGGATCAAAGCTGGTCAGAGAATGACATTGACGAGATGAGAGAAGAAGGCTTCAGTCCATCAAACTTCTCAGAGCTAAAGGAGGAATTACATACCCAGTGCAAAGAAACTAAAAATCTTGAAAAAAGAGTGGAAGAATTGACAGCTAGACTAATTAATGCAGAGAAGGTCATAAACGAAACGACAGAGATGAAAACCATGACACGAGAAATACGTGACAAATGCACAAGCTTCAGTAACTGACTCGATCAACTGGAAGAAAGAGTATCAGCGATTGAGGATCAAATGAATGAAATGAAGCGAGAAGAGAAACCAAAAGAGAAAAGAAGAAAAAGAAATGAACAAAGCCTGCAAGAAGTATGGGATTATGTAAAAAGACCAAATCTCCGTCTGATTGGGGTGCCTGAAAGTGAGGGGGAAAATGGAACCAAGTTGGAAAACACTCTTCAGGATATCATCCAGGAGAACTTCCCCAAACTAGTAGGGCAGGCCAACATTCAAATTCAGGAAATACAGAGAACACCACAAAGATACTCCTCAGGAAGAGCAACTCCAAGACACATAATTGCCAGATTCACCAAAGTTGAAATGAAGGAAAAAATCTTAAGGGCAGCCAGAGAGAAAGGTCGGGTTACCCACAAAGGGAAGCCCATCAGACTAACAGCAGATCACTCTGCAGAAACTCTACAAGCCAGAAGAGAGTGGGGGCCAATAGTCAACATTCTTAAAGAAAAGAATTTTAAACCCAGAATTTCATATCCAGCCAAACTAAGTTTCATCAGTGAAGGAGAAATAAAATCCTTTACAGATAAGCAAATGCTTAGAGATTTTGTCACCACCAGGCCTGCCTTACAAGAGACCCTGAAGGAAGCCCTAAACATGGAAAGGAACAACTGGTACCAGCCATTGCAAAAAGATGCCAAAATGTAAAGACCATCGAGGCTAGGAAGAAACTGCATCAACTAATGAGCAAAATAACCAGTTAATATCATAATGGCAGGATCAAGTTCACACATAACAATATTAACCTTAAATGTAAATGGACTAAAGGCTCCAATTAAAAGACACAGACTGGCAAACTGGATAAAGAGTCAAGACCCATCAGTCTGCTGTATTCAGGAGACCCATCTCACATGCAGAGACATACATAGGCTCAAAATAAAGGGATGGAGGAAGATCTACCAAGCAAATGGAGAACAAAAAAAAGCAGGGGTTGCAATCCTAGTCTCTGATAAAACAGACTTTAAACCATCAAAGATCAAAAGAGACAAAGAAGGCCATTACATAATGGTAAAGGGATCAATTCAACAGGAAGAGCTAACGATCCTAAATATATATGCACCAATACAGGAGCACCCAGATTCATAAAGCAAGTCCTTAGAGACTTACAAAGAGACTTAGACTCCCATACAATAATAATGGGAGACTTCAACACTCCACTGTCAACATTAGACAGATCAACGAGACAGAAAGTTAACAAGGATATCCAGGAATTGAACTCATCTCTGCACCAAGCAGACCTAATAGACATCTATAGAACTCTCCACCCCAAATCAACAGAATATACATTCTTCTCAGCACCACATCGCACTTATTCCAAAATTGACCACATAATTGGAAGTAAAGCACTCCTCAGCAAATGTAAAAGAACAGAAATTATAACAAACTGTCTCTCAGACCACAGTGCAATCAAACTAGAACTCAGGACTAAGAAACTCAATCAAAACCGCTCAACTACATGGAAACTGAACAACCTGCTCCTGAAAGACTACTGGGTACATAATGAAATGAAGGCAGAAATAAAGATGTTCTTTGAAACCAATGAGAACAAAGATACAACATACCAGAATCTCTGGGACTCATTTAAAGCAGTGTGTAGAGGGAAATTTATAGCACTAAATAGCACTAAATGCCCACAAGAGAAAGCAGGAAAGATCTAAAATTGACACTCTAACATCACAATTGAAAACACTAGAGAGGCAAGAGCAAACACATTCAAAAGCTAGCAGAAGGCAAGAAATAACTAAGATCAGAGCAGAACTGAAGGAGATAGAGACACAAAAAACCCTCCAAAAAATCAATGATTGCAGGAGTTGGTTTTTTGAAAAGATCCACAAAATTGACAGACCGCTAGCAAGACTAATAAAGAAGAAAAGAGAGAGGAATCAAATAGATGCAATAAAAAATGATAAAGGGGATATCACCACCGACCCCACAGAAATACAAACTACCATCAGAGAATACTATAAACACCTCTACGCAAATCAACTAGAAAATCTAGAATAAATGGATAATTTCCTGGACACTTACACTCTCCCAAGACTAAACCAGGAAGAAGTTGAATCCCTGAATAGACCAATAGCAGGCTCTGAAATTGAGGCAACAATTAATAGCCTACCCACCAAAAAAAGTCCAGGACCAGATGGATTCACAGCTGAATTCTACCAGAGGTACAAGGAGGAGCTGGTACCATTCCTTCTGAAACTATTCCAATCAACAGAAAAAGAGGGAATCCTCCCTAACTCATTTTATGAGGCCAACATCATCCTGATACCAAAGCCTGGCAGAGACACAACAAAAAAAAAGAATTTTAGACCAATATCCCTGATGAACATCGATGCAAAAATCCTCAATAAAATACTGGCAAACCGGATTCAGCAGCACATCCAAAAGCTTATCCACCATGATCAAGTGGGCTTCATCCCTGGGATGCAAGGCTGGTTCAACATTTGCAAATCAATAAACATAATCCAGCATATAAACAGAACCAAAGACAAGAACCACATGGTTATCTCAATAGATGCAGAAAAGGCTTTTGACAAAATTCAACAGCCCTTCACGCTAAAAACGCTCAATAAATTCGGTATTGATGGAACGTATCTCAAAATAATAAGAGCTATTTATGACAAACCCACAGCCAATATCATACTGAATGGGCAAAAACTGGAAAAATTCCCTTTGAAAACTGGCACAAGACAGGGATGCCCTCTCTCACCACTCCTATTCAACATAGTGTTGGAAATTCTGGCTAGGGCAATCAGGCAAGAGAAAGAAATCAAGGGTATTCAGTTAGGAAAAGAAGAAGTCAAATTGTCCCTGTTTGCAGATGACATGATTGTATATTTAGAAAACCCTATCGTCTCAGCCCAAAATCTCCTTAAGCTGATAAGCAACTTCAGCAAAGTCTCAGGATACAAAATTAATGTGCAAAAATCACAAGCATTCTTATACACCAGTAACAGACAAGCAGAGAGCGAATTCAGGAATGAACTTCCATTCACAATTGCTTCAAAGAGAATAAAATACCTAGGAATGCAACTTACAAGCGATGTAAAGGACCTCTTCAAGGAGAACTACAAACCACTGCTCAGTGAAATCAAAGAGGACACAAACAAATGGAAGAACATACCATGCTCATGGATAGGAAGAATCAATATCGTGAAAATGGCCATACTGCCCAAGGTTATTTATAGATTCAATGCCATCCCCATCAAGCTACCAATGAGTTTCTTCACAGAATTGGAAAAAACTGCTTTAAAGTTCATATGGAACCAAAAAAGAGCCCGCATTGCCAAGACAATCCTAAGTCAAAAGGACAAAGCTGGAGGCATCACGCTACCTGACTTCAAACTATACTACAAGGCTACAGTAAGCAAAACAGCATGGTACTGGTACCAAAACAGAGCTATAGACCAATGGAACAGAACAGAGTCCTCAGAAATAATACCACACATCTACAGCCATCTGATCTTTGACAAACCTGAGAGAAACAAGAAATGGGGAAAGGATTCCCTATTTAATAAATGGTGCTGGGAAAATTGGCTAGCCATAAGTAGAAAGCTGAAACTGGATCCTTTCCTTACTCCTTATACAAAAATTAATTCAAGATGGATTAGAGACTTAAATGTTAGACCTAATACCATAAAAACCCTAGAAGAAAATCTAGGTAGTACCATTCAGGACATAGGCATGTGCAAGGACTTCATGTGTAAAACATCAAAAGCAACGGCAGCAAAAGCCAAAATTGACAAATGGGATCTAATTAAACTAAAGAGCTTCTGCACAGCAAAATAAATTACCATCAGAGTGAACAGACAACCTACAGAATGGGAGAAAATTTTTGCAATCTACTCATCTGACAAAGGGCTAATATCCAGAATCTACAAAGAACTCAAACAAATTTACAAGAAAAAAACAAACAACCCCATCAAAAAGTGGGCAAGGGATATGAACAGACATTTCTCAAAAGACGACATTCATACAGCCAACAGACACATGAAAAAATGCTCATCATCACTGGCCATCAGAGAAATGCAAATCAAAACCACAATGAGATACCATCTCACACCAGTTAGAATGGCAATCATTAAAAAGTCAGGAAACAAGCAGTTGCTGGAGAGGATGTGGAGAAAATAGGAACACTTTTACACTGTTGGTGGGATTGTAAACTAGTTCAACCATTATGGAAAACAGTATGGCGATTCCTCAAGGATCTAGAACTAGATGTACCCTATGACCCAGCCATCCCACTACTGGGTATATACCCAAAGGATTATAAATCATGCTGCTATAAAGACACATGCACACGTATGTTTATTGTGGCACTATTCACAATAGCAAAGGCTTGGAATCAACCCAAATGTCCATCTGTGACAGACTGGTTTAAGAAAATGTGGCACATATACACCATGGAATACTATGCAGCCATAAAAAAGATGAGTTTGTGTCCTTTGTAGGGACATGGATGCAGCTGGAAACCATCATTCTTAGCAAACTATCACAAGAAGAGAAAACCAAACACCGCATGTTCTCACTCATAGGTAGGAACTGAACAATGACATCACCTGGACTCGAGAAGGGGAACCTCACCCATGGGGACCTATCATGGGGAGGGGGGAGGGGGGAGGGATTGCATTGGGAGTTATACCTGATATAAATGACGAATTGGTGGGTGCTGACGAGTTGATGGGTGCAGCACACCAACATGGCACAAGTATACATATGTAACAAACCTGCACATTATGCACATGTACCCTAGAACTTAAAGTATGATAAAAAAAAAAAAAAAAAATAAATAAATAAATAAAAGAAAGAGAGGCCTTGAAGGGCTATCTGGTCACCCATGTTCATAGTAGCATCAGTCAATAGCTATACAGTAGAGGTGTTCATCAGCAAACACATAAGCAAAATGTGGCCTATGCATACAATGAAATAGTATTCAGCCTTCACAAGGAAGAAAATTCTGACCTATGTGTGCTACATGGATGAACCTTAAGGACATTATGTGAAATGAAATGAACCCGTCACAAAAAGACAAACACTATGATGCGACGTGTGAAGGATCTAGAATAATCAGTTTTACAGAGACAAACAATAGGATGGTGGTTTTTAGAGGGCAGGGGAGGGGGAACAAAGTTTTTGTTTAATGAGTATAGAATTTCAGCTTTGTAAGATGAAGAGTTTTGGAGATGGATGGTGGTTATGGTTTCATAACAACAAAGATGTACTTAATATCACTGAAGTGTACATTTAAAAACTGTTAAGATAATAAATTTTATGTTATGTATATTTTACCACAAAAAAAGAATATATATCTTTATGTAAGAATATATTTCTGTGTACATTAATAACAGTCAATAAATTAATAATTTTAACAGGTTGACTTCCCCTAAACAATTAACCTCATTTATAAACCTAATTAATTTGTAGCTCTTACACATCTTTGTGTAAATTAAATGCAAGTTTTCTGATTCTCTTAAACACATCAAATGCTTCAAAGAGAAAACTCCCATACCCAGCAAACAACTCCTTCTAACTTTGGAGAAGCTTTTGTGAATTAAATAACATGTTAATGAATATCTTAAATCAAGTTTAAGTAAATGTTCACACTGTTTACAAGTGAACTTTCTTATGCCTTTTACATGAAAAGCACAGATAACTTCAATTTAAAATTATACGTTGTTTCAATAAGGAAAAATAATACCTATAATTACAAAACATTTAAAATTTGACAAAAGTATTAATAACAAATTTTTTATATATTTTATCATTGGCTTATTTTTATACATTTCTGTGGCTTTAAAATCATATTTCTGACTAAAAAGAGCAGATTAAATGTATCATGTGGGCTAAGGTAATGAAGGTAAAAGCTGGGATCATGAGTTGGATACTAGTCTTTAGAGATGTGAGTGGGATACTTATTTTCTGCATAATTCAACTCAGTCACAGAAGAACCCATGGAATCCTCTCTTTTGATTGGAGACTTTTTGTGAAGTGAATGAAGAATACTTAAGTTTGTGCTGTGGGTGTTGCTATGAACTGAGTGTTTATGTCACTCCAATTTAGACGTAGAAATCCTAACCCTCAATGGGCTAGTATTTGGAGGTGGGGCCTTCAGGAGACGATTAGGACTGGGGGTGGAGCCTCCATGAATGAGAGTTATGCCCATATAAAAGAGGCCCCAGAGAGTTCCCTCACCCTTTTCACCATTTAATGATACAGTGAGAAGGAACCATCTGTGAAACAGAAAGGGGACCCTTACCAGGCACCAAATCTGTTAACACCTTGATCTTGGACTTCCCAGACTCCAGAACTGTGAGCAATAAACTTCTATTGTTTATAAGTCACCCAGTCTATGGCATTTTGTTATAGCAGCCCAAATGGACTAAGATGGATGTCTTTCAAGTTTTACCTTTATCCAATTTTTATCCTCTCTTTCAACATTTTGTTGCCTGTTTTGGATAGGAAAAAAATTATTGAACTCTTCCCACTCCTAATTGGGTGGTCTGTAATCTTGTAAAGTTGTACATTTTCTAGTTTGATTGGATTTCTGCATTCTTTAAAAAAAAATTTCTTGCATGGCTTTTAGCCACAATTCCGTAGTCATTTATTGAGATCTAGGAGATTAATCTGCTTAAAATGGGGGGTAGGTAAGAGCAAAAGTCAGGTCTCCTTCTTACAGAAAAGGAAGCATAAGGCATTCTAGAGAACAGTTTTCAACCACTCTGGGCCAATAAAATAAAAGTTCAGCCTGCAAGAGGAAAGCTGTCACACTGTGCCCCTTAATTCCCCAAGCTGAAGCCTTGGTCTTACTGATTGCATGTGCCATCAAGAACAGGGCCCCGGTGAGCCACAGCATAAAGAGACCGTGAGTATTGCTGTCTCTTTACATTTCTGGGGATATTGCCATCTCTTTAAATTTCTGAGTAACAAGTAGATCTGGCAACATAGAATTGCAGACTACGGAAGAGGGATAAATAATGCAGATTCATTTAGCGGCAGCAGTTAACTGACTGTATTGTCAAAAGTTATGAATAATCCATTTGCTCACTTGGTGGACTGACTTTTTCCTGCCTGAAGACCAGGAAGAAGGGAAAACCATAGTTTCCTATTGAGTGGGATGATTCGCTAGAGGAAGGAAACTCATAGGCGATAGTTCAATACCTAATCAGGGGGACTGAAAGGCAGTGATTTAATCAATCATCCTGAAGTTCCTTAGGAGAAGTCTGTGCAGGCTCATCTGAATGCGGGCTCCGGAACTCGCTCCCCATCCTCCGGGAGGATGTGCATTTCCGCTGCCATGTAGCAGACCCTAAAATGGGCATCAGCACCCACTGGATTTCCGGCAGAGGCTCAGTCAGGATGTCACATGCTGTAGAACAGCTGCAGAGGATGACAGTGGCAGCAGCTGACTGTGAGTGCAGACAAGGGCTAAGATACTGGCTATAGAGAGATTTTCATTACCAAGAGAGCCTTCTCTTGGACAAATTATGTAACCTAGAGTCAGTCTATCATAGTCAAGCTGCTCATCTGAGATTTCAGACCCATGAGGCTAGTTATCTTATGTCCATGGCCAAGTGCAAGAAAGAGCCTATAACATCAAAGAGATTTTGAATATCAATTTTTCAAATTGATTATTTGAATATCAGTTACTCTCAGTAATATGAGATTATTCCTGCCATGAGTCTTAAGACTCATCTTTTTCTTATCATTCCCAACTGCCTAACCCAGGTCCATATCATTTTATACTTGAGTTACGACAGTACTTCCCTGTGTCTGCTCCCTGCTATAGTCCATCTTGAGTCCCCTGTCAAGTTAATTTTTAGAAAACTCCACCTTTTGTCATATCACTACTCTGCTCTGGACCTTTTTTTTTCTTTTTTTGAGATGAAGTTTCACTCTTGTCACCCAGGCTGGAGTGCAGTGGCATGACCTCAGCTGCAACCTCTGTCTCCTGGGTTCAAATGATTCTCCTGCCTCAGCCTCCCAAGTAGCTGAGACTACAGGTGTGTGCCACTACACCCAGCTAATTTTTGTATTTTTAGTAGAGACAGGGTTTCACCATGTTGACCAGGATAGTCTCTATCTCTTGACCTTGTGATCTGCCCACCTTGGCCTCCCCAAGTGCTGGGATTACAGGCGTGTGCCACCACACCCACCCTCTGCTCTGGATCTTGTAGTGGCTTTCTGTTATTTAGTTATCTACTAAATAACAGTAGTTTGGAAAGCCAAACTACTCTGGCTTTCCAGGATGTACAGTGTCTAGCCTTGCTTTCCTGCCCAGCATAATCTCAGTTGCTTTCTGGAGGGCTGGTCCTCTTTAGGGGACTTGCCTCCTTGCTCCACCTTATGGATCCTAGGCTCCTTTCCAGAGCTTGTTTTGTTTCTTTTTTTTTTTTTTTTTTTTTTTTTTTTGAGACGGAGTCTCGCTCTGTCACCCAGGCTGGAGTACAGTGGCCAGATCTCAGCTCACTGCAAGCTCCGCCTCCCGGGCTCACGCCATTCTCCTGCCTCAGCCTCCCGAGTAGCTGGGACTACAGGCGCCGCCACCTCGCCCGGCTAGTTTTTTGTATTTTTAGTAGAGACGGGGTTTCACCATGTTAGCCAGGATGGTCTCGATCTCCTGACCTCGTGATCCGCCCGTCTCGGCCTCCCAAAGTGCTGGGATTACAGGCTTGAGCCACTGCGCCCGGCCGTTTTGTTTCTTTTTGACCTCTTACCTCTTCCATGAAGTCTCTCCCCTCCAGGCCATGCCAGTTTGTTCATTCATCCACTCATTAAGTCTATTTAGCACCCTTCACATTCCATGCAGTGCCAGGCTGTGGGTACATATTTGTAACCCCCTTGTCATCAAAGCTACTGAATATACATTTGTGCAGTTTGTGCTCTCACCAATGTGTCTGGTTGAGGGGACCAGTAAAATCTACCTTAAAAAAGGAAAAAAATCTTTAGTACATTTATAATTGTGTACTCTGCATTATTGAGTATATTCTTGAAGGAAAGAACTTCTGATCAAAGGATGCAGAGTACAGTTTCCTCTTTAACATTTTACACTTTCAATGATTGGAAGAAGTTTTCACAGACAGCTTCTGTTTCTGTGCATTGCAAGCCTTGTTTCTTCTCCACTGTCCACACACCCTTGTTGGACATGTTCATATCACCATATGACCTTTGACATGCCCCTTCATGACACAATGCCAAATAAATCTTGCCATGGATGACAGAAGTACTCTTGAAAGTCATTCTTACATTTGGATGCCTAACAACTTAATTTTACCCCCAAATGTCTGTTAACTGCATAAATATATCCCACTAAACCCAAATTATATATATTCCCAACTCAACTTTGTTTTAGCTGGACCCCTTCGTTTGCCCCCTAATACGAATGGAAATGTGGAAGAAAAGTTGGCGTGGAAAGAGACAGCATTTTAAATCAATTGCAATTAAAATATCTTATTTCTGAAAATTTTTACATATAATCATGTAATCCCATTGTTAGGCCTCTTCCCACATCCTTAGAAAGTGCTCATGTGACTGGGCGTGCTGGCTCATGCCTGTAATCCCAGCCCTTTGGGAAGCTGAGGCGGGTGGATCACTTGAGATCAGGAGTTTGAGATCAGCCTGGCCAACATGGTGAAACCCCATCTCTACTAAAAATACAAAAATTAGCTGGGTGTGGTAACCTGCGCCTGTAATCCCAGCTCCTTGGGAGACTGAGGCAGGAGAATTGCTTGAACCTGGGAGGCAGAAGCTGCAATGAGGCAAGATGGTGCCACTGCCCTCCAGCCTGGGCAACAGAGCCAGATTCAAGATAAAAAAAGAAAAAGAAAAAGAAACGCCTGTAATCCCAGCACTTTGGGAGGCCGAGGTGGGTGGATCACGAGGTCAGGAGATCGAGACCATCCTGGCAAACACGGTGAAACCCTATCTCTATTAAAAATACAAAAAAATTAGCTGGGCGTGGTGGCAGGCGCCTGTAGTCCCAGCTACTCGGGAGGCTGAGGCAGGAGAATGGCGTGAACCCGGGAGGCGGAGCTTGCAGTGAGCCGAGATCGCGCCACTGCACTCTAGCCTGGGCGACAGAGAGAGACTCCATCTCAAAAAAAAAAAAAAAAAAAAAAAAAAAAAAAAAAAAAAAAAGAAAAAGAAAAAGAAAAAGAAAGAAAAAGTGCTCATGCAAGTAAGGGGTGACACCCTTTGGCTTCATTAGCATCATGGTAAAGGTGCCACTGGATCCACTGGGAGTTAGGAAAGACTTTAACCCTCCTCAGCCTGCCCTGCCTCTCGTGCTCCAAGGCTACCTCTTCCCCGTCAATCTGAGAGCCTCTCTCCTTGCAGGCCTCTCATGAGCCCTGTAGCTGCAGTTCTCCTGCTTCGAG
Source organism: Rhinopithecus roxellana (assembly GCF_007565055.1). Taxonomy (NCBI): domain Eukaryota; kingdom Metazoa; phylum Chordata; class Mammalia; order Primates; family Cercopithecidae; genus Rhinopithecus; species Rhinopithecus roxellana. The sequence continues at coordinate 85,536,267 of NC_044556.1, read as the reverse complement.
ACCCTCCTGCTTCTCCCCCTTAGCTTTGGCTAGGTCATCCATTAAGACTGACCACTCCAGGACAAATCTAGTAATATTTTTTCTCATTCTGGTCTTTGTACCAGTTACAGTCTAGGGAGCAATCAAACGGCTTATTTGGCTGGGATTTCTGAAGAGAGTTTAATATTGGTGTTTGTTTCAGAGGAGGTATGAGTTAAAGGAACCTGCAAGGGGAGTTGAGGCACACGGGGAGGAATAACAGCAGGACTCTGTTACCTGGAAGAGAGCCTTCAGGCAAGGGCTTCCCATGAGGCTGTTTTGTCAGAGTGGAATTTCTCAACCTTGGCGACATTTTGGGTCAGATAATTCTTTGCTGTGGGGACTATCCTATCTATGCATTGTAGGACCTTTAGCAGCATTCCTGGCTTTGCCCTACAACGTGCCAGTAGCACACAGCCACCTAGCTATGATAGCCCAAAACATCTTCACATTGCCAGCTGTCCCCAGGTAACAGGGCCAATTCATGCCTGGTTGAGAACCATTGTCATAAAGGGATGGAAATGATTTCAGACCTAGAGCAATGGGTGGGGATGGTGAGGAAGAGGAAGGAAATAACCCTGTATCTCTCTTAGCCTGCCCTCTCATCTGTCTACTTGGCATTGCTGAATCCAAACAGAAGCTAGAGGACAAGTTTGTGTTCCCTTCAGGATGCTCCTTTCTTTTACTTTGAGATTAAGCCCCAACAGGCAATTATAGCTGCAGCTCCCAAGCTGGAGCACAGAGTCACTGTGGCCACAAGCCATTCATTCACTCACTCATGACTGCTGACGAAGATTGCCTCTGGCAGCACAGAGATTAGTTATTAAAGTCATTGCTAGGGACAGGGCTGTGCCTCTTGTTTTCACCTGTTTTTGCTCCACTCTAATGCACAGCTTGCTTATTTCCTGTTATTTCTAATTTAACATCTTCATTCAGATCTCCCTGCTCACTTATCAGGAGAAGCACCTTGGCAAAGTCTACAGAAGCTGGAGGAATAATCATTGTATCAGTATACTTCTGGACTCCCAGGACTTCTTTCAAGACAAATCCTATCATGGCCAAAGTTTCCTCTCTCATTTGTCCCTCTGTATTGCTTCCAGAGCCTTCTAGAGGAAGTATTGCCAAACCATCATTCTATTGATGTTATTTTGCACTCATGGTTTTGTGTTTGGATGACACTTTGACCACCTTGTTGACATCATGCACAGAGCATTCTATCAGGCAATATTTTGTTGATTGATTAATTGGATAGATCCTTAGCTATCTTGGGACAGGGTTTCTATATTTTGTTGAGAGAGTTGTTTACAACAGTGCTTATTAAATTTTAATAAGCGCACAAATCACCTGAGACCTTGTTGGAATTTAGATTCTGTGGTTAGATATGGGGAGGGGCCCGAGTATGCATTTCTAATAAGCTCTGGAATGCTGCTGCTGGTCTGCAGACCATATTGTGAGTAGCAAGGAGCTAGGTGATAGCAAGATACAGGGGCCTTTCTTATATGAACAATTCTTTCAATAATACTTTTAACCTGTTGCAAAACTGGGTTTGGCATTGTAAGGGAGACTCATTCTTGCTTTTTATCCTAAAGACCCCATGCCACTCTGCATGGAAAGATAGAGGCTTTCTGGCTGTTATATTCCTCAAGAGATGCTTCTTTTTTGACTCTCAGTCTATTTCCCACATCACCAATGTGAGCCAACTTCTGTTGCCTTTGTGCTGCCATCCTCAGCTTTGTTCCACATGCAATACTTTTTATCTTGATGCACAAGGGAAAAAAAAAGACACTTCTTGTTCTGAGCCTGGATAGAATTTGGCTATTTCCTTTCTCTGGTATGGAGGAATCATTTTGGTGACAGGGAAATAAGTCAAGCATGGCTGCTTTTCCACAAGGGGCCAGGTTGGGTATGCGTATATGTGTGCATACCTGTGGGCTGTGAACTCAATTTAGTTTTGCAATGAAGTTCCCTTCTATGAACTATAGAACATTGTAATATTTCCTGAATGCCACCTCAATGCAGCAGGGAAGCATTACAGAGACTCTGTTATTATAGAAGCTGTTATTGTTTACTTCAGAATTCTCACTCATGGCTCATTGCGTTCCTCTTCTGGGAGACTCTGTTTTTGGTCAGCCAGGAACACTGATTGAGTGTTTTTTGAGGTTACAGACCCCACGGAAGGGCTGGAATGGGTCCAAGTCTGAATAAATTATGGATTGTTCTCAGATGGTCATCTTACCAGTGGGGCATTTCCAATGAACTGGCTCAAATGCTTCCAAATGACTTAGATCCTGCTCTTGATATATGTAAAGGGTGGTGAAGAGAGGGGGTTAGCATGTAGAATGTTGGAACTCTCATTTAAAGGAAAGCTACTCCCTTTGGAAAGAAACCCCCCCTTTTCCCTTTCCGCCTTCAGGCTAAAGGAGATTGTTATCACATCAATTGATGTCTGTTGGGATAGGTGACTATATATTAAAATGATATGAATGAGATAAAAATCACCCTATAGCAGGAAAGGAAGGAACAAGACTTCATGTTCTGCTAATTCTGTATAAGTTAATTTAAAACAAAGGACAGAGGGAAAATTCTAATCAGGCTTATCTGTGTCAGTGCCATTTGGGTTTCAAAGTAGGTAGAGCAGGTTTGAACTCTGGGAAACTAGAGGGCTTGTTGTTCTTGGATTCTGGGTAAGGAGGAGAGGCAGAGAATGGGAGAAGCATTCAAAGATTAAATGATAAAATATGGTTTTTATTTAAAAAAATACCCATATATGAGAGTTTCAACTATTTGCAAATTTTCAGATCTTCTTTCCCTGAAATTCAGTGAAATAAACAAATACAACCAAAAATAGAGAATACATTATCTACAACAGTGTTTCTCAACTTCAGTACTGTAGACATTTTGGGTCAGATAATTCTTGGTTGTGAGGACTGTTGTGTGCAATGTAGGATGTTTAGTAGCATCTCTGGCCTCAACTCAGCAGATACCAGTAGTGTATCCCCAACAATTGTGACAACCTAAGACATCTCTAGACATTGCCAGATGTTCCTGGGGGGAGGGGCAGGGGAGCACAATCTCCTTCTCCTCCAGTCGAGGACCACTGATCTGCACCAAATCCAGAGGGTAACCCCTGACCTAATAGTGTAGGTTTTCACCTGGAGTCTTCATACAGCTCCACTAACTTCTGGTGTCATTTTATTTTTTTTGAGACAAAGTCTTGCTGTATTGGTCAGGCTGGAGTGCAGTACATGATCATGGTGCACTGCAGCCTTGACTTCCTGAGCTCGAGAGATTCTCCCACTTCAGCTTCCCAAGTAGCATGTGCCAGAAGCATATGCCATCATGCCCAGCTAATTAAAAAAAAAGTTTTTTGTAGAGATGGGGTCTTGCTCTGTTTCCCAGGCTTGTCTTGAACTCCTGGGCTCAAGTGATCCTCCTACCTTGGCCTCCCAAAGTGCTGGGATTACAGGTGTGAGCCACTGCACCCAGCCAGCTCCACTAACATGGACGCAAGACCTGTGCAGGGTTCACTGGTGACACTTGTGACAGGCCCATTGCAGGTCTCCATTGTGGAACGTGGTGTCTTCAGGTGTTGCAAGAGAGACAGGTGTTCCTGCTTAGCCTCCTTCCCCATCATGGAGCAGCAGGGGCTGAAGGGAGCATGGGGCTTTCTGCCTTCTCTCCAGAGAGACCTGCTCCCCTCAAAGCAGGGAAACAGCTGGAAACTCAGGCATGCCTGTGCTGTCTGTGTAAAGACAGACCACAGCTGAGCCAAGATGCTGCAGGGCTTCAGGCTGAGAGGGAAAGTTCAAGGACAGCAGGCTCCCTTGGTGCCAGATCATCTCCAGGTTAGCAATATGTACCAAGATTTAAAAATATTGGGCTGCCCTTTAATCCAGCAATTCCACTTTTAGGAGCTTTCCTGAGAGCATATTCAGGTAAGTATGCAAAGACTGCATACTAAGAAGAATGTTTAAAATATAAAAAGAACATAACTGGTTCTACCACTGTTTGGGGATTGGCTAAATTATAGTAAATACAGATAATGGAATAAAATATACATATTGTATTACATGTTTTTCTATTTATGATTTAAAGAACTTGATGGTAAATATCTATATATGTTTATCTGTGTCTATTTCTATATCTTACAATACTGACAAAATAAAATAGTCTATTAACCCACTTATTTAAAGTATGTGCATATGTGTGCCTGTGTAAGTATGTATTATGCATGTTCTTGTGTGTCTGCATATGTGTGTGTGTGTGTGTATGTGTGGGTAAAGTTACACAGCAAAATGTGTGGAAGGATGTTCCTCCAAAACTGAGTGTGGTTATTGCTATTTCATTTTCTTCTTTAGGCTTTACATTTAAGTGGCTCTGTAGTGACTGTCTCATTTTTAAAATAAGAAAAAGAGCTATTTGTATTTTAGAAAATCAAACAAAAGCAATATGTCACATTTCTTGTTCAATCCTAGTTGAAATAATAGATTTCTCTCTAAGTTAAAAGTCACAAGAATGATTCTTATTTGCATTTATTTTTGGTCTCTGAGCCTATTGGAGCTCATTGTGATACTGCAGTTGCCACCGTTTCTCCATGCTTCTCCAAGGAAGCTATGGCTTATCTTGAGATAGCTCCTGCTCCTTCACTTCCTAAATTCTGGATTTAAAAAGCCACTTAACCCAAGGAAATGAGTTCTGATATTATGGGGACATTGCCTGCTGTTTAGGGTGTATATCCAGATATCTCAGACTTCAAATTTTAGGATATCTCCTGCAAACTGATGATCCTAATACTATATTTACCAAGCTACGCAGAGCTTAAAGAGATTTTTCCATTTGGGGCATCTCTGCCCTTCATCACCGATGACCTTCCTATTTCAACAGGACCCTGTTACAGGTGATCAACACTTGCAAATTCAGCAAAAGCCAAAGTCAAAAAGTTGTGGGTTTGTCACTGTCAATGGTTTCTACTTAGAGAGGGGGAAACTGGTTCTATCTCTGCTGGAGTGCAGTGGCACAATCTTGGCTCACTGCAGCCTCCGCCTCCCGGGTTCAAGCGATTCTCCTGCCTTAGCCTCCCGAGTAGCTGGGATTACAGGCATGTGCCACCACGCCCAGCTAATTTTTTAATTTTTAATAGAGTTGAGTTTTCACCATGTTGGCCAGGATGTTCTCAATCTCTTGACCTCGTGATCTGCCCTCCTCGGCTTCCTAAAGTGCTGAGATTACAGGAGGGAGCCACTGTGCAATTTTATTATATTTTTAGAGACAAGATTTTACTGTTTCCCAGGCTGCAGTGCAGTGGCACAGTCATAGCTCACTGCAACCTCAAACTGCTGGGCTCATGAGATGCTCCCACCTCAGCCTCCCAAATATCAAGGACTACAGGCATATGCCACCATGCCTAGCTAATTAAAAGATATATATACTTTTGTAGTGGTGGAGGTCTTACTATGTTGCCCAGGCTGGTCTTGAACTCCTGGCCACAAGCAATTATCCTGCCTCAGCCTCCTGAGTCACTGGGATTACAGACGTGAGCCACTACAGCCAACTCTGGACCACACAGTTTTGCTGCCACACTCTTTCCTCCTCTGGATAAGAATGTTCTGATTTCAATAACATAAGTAGAGGGATTGTGTCACAGGAACCACAGGGGTGAAGTGCAGGTCAGCCAGTGGCTTTGGTCTCATAGGAGCAACTCTGAGGGTACCTGCAGAGGAGCATTGTATACTTCATGATTTCATATGGTCGTCAGCTTCTCTTTGGTTCCAGAGTTACTGTTGTGCCCACTGGATTGATCAGTTTTTATTCTTTTCTAACATGTTGTATTTTTTTTTGTATTTTTTTTTAATTTTTATTTTCATTATACTTTAAGTTCTAGGGTACATGTGCATAACGTGCAGGTTTGTTACATATGTATATTTGTGCCATGTCGGTGTGCTGCACCCATCAACTCATCAGCACCCATCAATTCATCATTTATATCATGTATAACTCCCCAATGCAATCCCTCCCTCCTCCCCACTCCCCATGATAGGCCCCAGTGTGTGATGTTCCCCTTCCCGAGTCCAAGTGATCTCATTGTTCAGTTCCCACCTATGAGTGAGAACATGCGGTGTTTGGTTTTCTGTTCTTGTGATAGTTTGTTAAGAATGATGGTTTCCAGCTGCATCCATGTCCCTACAAAGGACGCAAACTCATCCTTTTTTATGGCTGCATAGTATTCCATGGTGTATATGTGCCACATTTTCTTAATCCAGTCTGTCACAGATGGACATTTGGGTTGATTCCAAGTCTTTGCTATTGTGAATAGTGCTGCAATAAACATACGTGTGCATGTGTCTTTGTAGTAGAATAATTTATAATCCTTTGGGTATATACCCAGTATTGGGATGGCTGGGTCATATGGTACATCTAGTTCTAGATCCTTGAGGAATTGTCATACTGTTTTCCATAATGGTTGAACTAGTTTACAGTCCCACCAACAGTGTAAAAGTGTTCCTATTTCTCCACATCCTCTCCAGCACCTGTTATTTCCTGACTTTTTAATGATTGCCATTCTAACTGGTGTGAGATGGTATCTCATTGTGGTTTTGATTTGCATTTCTCTGATGGCCAGTGATGATGAGCATTTTTTCATGTGTCTGTTGGCTGTATGAATGTCTTCTTTTGAGAAATGTCTGTTCATATCCTTTGCCCACTTTTTGATGGGGTTGTTTGTTTTTTTCTTGTATATTTGTTTGAGTTCTTTGTAGATTCTGGATATTAGCCCTTTGTCAGATGAGTAGATTGCAAAAATTTTCCCCCATTCTGTAGGTGGCCTGTTCACTCTGATGGTAGTTTCTTTTGCTGTGCAGAAGCTCTTTAGTTTAATTAGATCCCATTTGTCAATTTTGGCTTTTGCTGCCGTTGCTTTTGGTGTTTTAGACATGAAGTCCTTGCCCATGCCTATGTCCTGAATGGTACTACCTAGATTTTCTTCTAGGATTTTTATGGTATTAGGTCTAACATGTTGTATTTTTAACAGTTTCTACTCAAGATAGTAATTTTCAGAAAATTTTCCTTTTAGGTATTTCATTTGGATTTCTTATAGCAGAAGCTTTCTCTTTTAAGTTTTCCACTCTGAGATGAACTTTGAGGACTATAATGAATGAATCTTACCTGAAGCCTCCTACTATTTAACAAAAAGTCTGTAGAGATAAATTGGCTACATTGTGAACAAGTATGCAAGCAATAAGTGAACACTCCAAGTGAGGAGTTGCTTTTCTATTTTATTGTTGCCTGAACATGCATGTTACCTATTCTGGCTTTGGTATAGGGGGCTTTGACTCTTTGGAGCAATGTTAGACCTTGCCTTGATTGAAAGATGTCCTCACCTGTATTGGATAAAATGCCCCCACTTATATAGGATAGAAGATAAAAGCACTTTTGAAGAAGTTTGAAACATCCTGGGAATTTTTCACGTTGCTCTCTGTCCTATGTGTTTCATTATAGAATTTGCAAATAAAAATTATTTGTACTATAACAGATCTAAACTCCTGATGTTCAATATGAAGAAGAATCTAACTCAGTGAGGTAACAACAAACAACAGGATCATCTGGACTTGCCTCTCCCTGGCCTCATTGCCCACCATCACCCCCTTTGCTCATGACACTGCATTCTCCCTGGTTTTCGTCTTCTAGGTTGTAATTTAAATGCCCCTTCCTCAGGTAAGCAACCTCTCAATCTCTGGAAGACAGCAAGGATAGAAAGTCCTGTAGTTATATGATCTCATAGGACTCTGATAATCCTCCCTTGTATCTTTTATCAGAATAGTAATTATATGGTTATCTACATAATTAGTTGTTTAACATATGTCTTTTCCCTAGACTATATACTATATACTCAGGGACCAAGGCTGACCATGTTTGTACTCCTAAAGAAGAGAATATGTATGACTCAGTGAAAATCCATCCCTAACACTAAGTGGGGTGGGGAGAGGATTAGAAAAAGGGAGAGAAAAAAGTTATATATTTCTCTGATGATGAGTAAAGTAGATCACCAGTTGTCACATGAATTAGGAGAATCTTTCAGGTAACAAGACAGTTCCAAATAGCCCTGAATAGAAATCTGCTCTGATTGCTTTAGCCTTACCTGATATGACCTGGGACATCTGAATGACAATGCTGTGAAGAGGGTGACAGTGAGAATATGAAGTTGACAGCAGTAATAGCAAGGGGTCTGTCTGAGTCAAAGCTAAAAAGGAAGAGATTGACCTTGCATACTGGCTATGTTCATTTCATCTTGGGGTGACTTTGATGCCTATTTCAATGACACACACGAATGGAAATAACTGCAGTGGGAGCTGGGCTCTTACTCACTGTAATATCTTTTTTCCCCATTTTTTTTATTGTGGTAAAATACACACAACATGAAATTTACCATCTTAACAGTTTTTAAGTGTTTCATTCAGTGGTATCAAATACTTTCATAATGTTGCACAACTATCACTACCAGAACTTTTTCATCTTGCAAAACTGAAATTCTGTACTCATTAAACAACTTCCCATTTACTACTTCTGCCCATGTAATGACCATTCTACTTTCTGTCTCTATGATTTTGATAACTCTAAGTATTTTATATAAGTGGAGGGCTGCATGTAGTGGCTCATGCCTGTAATCCCAGCACTTTGGGAGGCCGAGGTGGGCGGATCATGAGGTTGGGAGTTCGAGACCAGCCTGGCCAACATGGTGAAACCCCATCTCTACTAGAAATACAAAAATTAACTGGGCGTGGTGGCAGATACCTGTAATCCCAGCTACTCGGGAGGCTGAGACAGGAGAATCATTTGAAACCTGGAGTCAGAGGTTACAGTGAGCCGAGATCATGCCATTGCACTCCGGCCTGGGTGACAGGGTGAGACTCCGTCTCAAAAAAAAAAAAAATAATAATAATAAGTGGAATCATACAGTATTTGTCTTTTTGTGACTAGTTTATTTCACTTAGCATGATATCCTCAAAGTTTATCCATATTGTAGAATATGTCAGAATTTTCTTCCTTTTTCAGAAACAATAATATTCCATTGCATATATATGTATGCCATAGTTTGCTTAATCTGCTCATCATCAATGGTCACTTGAGTGGCCTTTCACCATTTGACTATTGTGAATAATACTGTTACAAATACAGATGTACAAATATCTTTTTAAGACCAAGCTTTCGATTCTTTCGGGTATATACCTAGAAGTGGAATTGCGGAATCATATGGTAATTCCATTTTAAGGTTTTTGAGGAACCACCATACTGTTTTCTGTACTGGTTTGATACGGTTTGGCTCTGTGTCCCCACCCAAATTTCATCTCGAATTGTAATCTCCATATGTTGAGGGAGGGACCCTGGTGGGAGGTAATTGGATCATGGGGGCAGTTTCTCCCATGCTGTTCTCCTGGTAGCGAGGGAGTTCTTATGAGAGCTGATAGTTTTAAAAGTGTTTGGTAGTTCCCCCTTCACTCTCTCTCTCTCCTGCTGCCTTGTAAAGAAGGTGCCTGCCCCCACTTAGCCTTCTACCATGATTGTAAGTTTCCTCAGGTCTCCTCCCACCAGGTGGAACTGTGAGTCAATTAAACCTTTTTCCTTTATAAAGTACCCAATCTCCAGTAGTATCTTCATAGCAGTGTGGGAACAGACTAATACATGGATATACCATTTTACATTTCCACCACCAGTGCACAGGGGTTCCTATTACTCCACATCCTCACTTGTAAATTTCTATATATTTTTTATAGTAGCTATCCTAATTGGTGTGATGTGGGATCTCACTGTAGTTTTGATTTGAATTTCCCTAATGATTAGTGATGTTGAGTGTACTAGTTCATTCTCACACTGCTATAAAGGACTACCTGAGACTGCAGTAATTTACAAACAAAAGAGGTTTAATTGACTCACAGTCCACAGGCTGTACAGAAGGCATGGCTGAGGAAACCTCAGGAAACTTATAATCATGGTGAAATGGTAAAGGGAAAGCACACACAGCTTCATGTGGCAGCAGGAGAGAGAGAGAGAGAGAGAGAGAGAGAGAGAGAGAGAGAAAGTGCTACTCACTTTCTAACAACCAGATCTTGTGAGAACTCATTCACTATCATGAGTACAGCAAGGGGGAAGTTCACCCCCATGATCCAATCACCTCCCACCAGGTTCCCCCTATATTGGGGATTACAATTCAGCATGAGATTTGGGTGGGGACACAGAACCAAACCATATCATTGAGCATCTTTTCTTTGCTTATTGGCCATTTATATATCTTCTTTGAAGAAATGTCTATTTAAGTTCTTTGTCCATTTTTGTTTTTTTGTGTATTTAGGCATTCTCTACATATCCCGGACACTAATATCCAGATACATGATTTGTAAATATTTTCTCCCATTCTGTGGGTTGCCTTTTTACTCTAATAGTATCTTTTGATGCACAGAATTTTGTAATTTTCTCATTTTTGAGTGTGAAACAACAATAATCATTTATTATTGTTATCTCTTATGATTTGGTGACTGGGTTCAGCTAGGTGGTTCCCACTCAGAGTATCTCACCTGGCTGCCATGAGACAGGATAATGCTAGAATCATCTTGAAGCCTTCTTCATTCACATGTTTGGCACTGGGATCAGGAAACTTCAAAGTGCTGGGAAAAGAAACAGCTAGGGCTCCTCTGACTCTCTCTTTACCTTCATGTGGTCTCTGCAACATGGTGGTTTCAGAGCAGCTATACATATGCTCCAAAGACATATGTTCTGAGTGAGAAAACTAGTTGAAGCTGTATCACCTTTTAAAAAATATTTTCATCGGCATATAATTGTTCATATTTATGGGGTACAATGTGATGTTTCGATACATGTATATATGATGTAATGATCAAATCATGATAATTAACATACCTATCATCTTAAACTTTGTTTTGCTGTGAGAATGTTCAAAATCTTCTTTTCTATTTGAAATGGACAATTCATTATTGTTAGCTATAATCATACTGCTGTGCAATAGAGTACCAGAGTATATTCCTCTTATGTAACTGTAATGTGTACCCCTTGATTATCTTCTCCCCTTCTTCCTCTTCTCACTGTTCTCCCCAGTCTCTGATAACCACTGTTCTACTCTCAATTTCTATGGGATCAATTTATTTAGATTCCACATGAGTGAGGTCATGTGGTATTTGTCTTTCTGCGCTTGGCTTATTTCACTTGACATAATGTCTTCCAGTCTCATTCATGTTGTCGCAAATGACAGGATTTCGCCCTTTTTTATGGCTGAATAGCATTCCATTTGTGTGTATAGCACATTTAAAAAATCTACTCACCCATTGATGGGCATTTGGTTGATTCCATATCTTGGTTATTATGAATAGTGCTGCAGTAAACATGGGAGTACAGCTGTCTCTTCAACACACTGATTTCATTCTCTTTGGAATACACCAAGTAGTGGGATTGCTGGATCATATGGTAGGTCTATTTTTAATTTTTTGAAAAAGCACCATACTGTTTTCCATAATGTCTCTATTAATTTACATTTCTACAAATAGTTTATAAAAGCATTCCTTTATCCACATTCTCACCAGCATTTGTTACTTTTTTGTCTTTTTGAAATTAGCCATTCTAATTGGGGTAAAGTGATATCTCATTGTGGTTTTGATTTGCATTTCTCTGTGATTAGTAATGTAGAGCATTTTTTTTCCCTATATCTGTTGGCCATTTATGTCTTCATTTGAGAAATGTCTATTCAGGTTTTTGCCCATTTTTACATAAAATTATTTGTTTTTGGCTATTGAATTGTGTGAGTTCCTCATAAGTTTTGGATATTAACCCCTTAACAGATGTATACTTTGCAAATATATTCTCCCATTCTATAGGTTTTCTTTTCACTCAGTTGACTGTTTCATTTGCTGTGCAGAAGCTTTTTAGTGTGATGTAGTTCCATTTGTTTATTTTTGCTTTTGTTGCTTAACTTTTGAGGTTTTGTCTAGAAATCCTTGCACAGACTTTTGTCATGTAGCATTTCTCCTATGTTTTCTTCTAGTAGTTTCATAGTTTTGGGTCATATATTTAAGTATTTATATTATTTTGAGTTGGTTTTTTGTATATGGTAAGACATAGGGGGTCTAGTTTTATTTTTATACATGTGGATATTCAGTTTTCGCTGCACCGTTTATTGAAGAGAGTGTCTTTTCCCCATTGTGTGTTCTTGGCACCTTTGTCAAAAATCAGTTGGCAGCTGGGCATGGCGGCTCACTCCTGTAATTCCAGCATTTTGGGAGGCCAAGGCAGGAGGACCGCTTGAGCTCAGGAGTTTGAGACCAGCATGGGCAACCTAGTGTGACCTCCTCTCTTCCAAAAATAAAAAAAAGTATGTAGCTGGGCATGGTAGCATGTGCCTATAGTCTCAATTATTTGTGAGACAGAGGTGGGAGGATTGCTTGAGCCTGGGAGATTGAGGCTGCAGTGAGCTGTGATATAGCCATTGCACTCCAGCCTGTGGGAACAGAGCAAGATGCTGTCTCCAAAAACAAAAAAGAAAAAACCGAAAAGACCAATTGGCTCTCAATGTGTGGGTTTATTTCTGGGCTCTCTGTTTTGTTCCATTGGTCTATGTGTCTGTTTTTATGCTAATACCATACTATTGGGTCACTACAGGTTTGTAGTATGTTTTGAAATCAAGTAGTGTGATGCATCCAGCTTTATTATTATTATTATTATTGTTATTATTTTTGTTCAAGGTTGCTTTGGCTATTCAAAGTCTTTGGTAGTTCCCATGTAAATTTTAGATTTTTTTTTTGTTTCTGTGAAAAATGACATTGGAATTTTGATAGAGATTGCATAGAATCTGTAGATTGCTGTGGGTAGGATGGCCATTTTTATAGTATTCTTCTAATTTATGAACATGGAATACCTTTCTATTTATTTGTATCCTATTCAATTTCTTTAATAGTGTTTTAGAAGTTTTAGTGTAGTTATCTTTCACCTCCTTGGTTAGATTTGTTCCTACTTTCCTTTTTTGTAGCTATTATGAGTGAGATGGTTTTCTTGATTTCTTTTTCAGATAGTTTACTATTGATGCATAGAAATGCTACTGATTTTTACATGTCGATTTTGTACCCTGCCACTTTTCTGTATTAATTCTAACAGTTTTCTTGGTGGGGTCTTTAGGGTTTTTTTTAATATATAATGTCATGTTATCTGCAGACAGGTGCAATTTGACTTTCTTCTTTCCAATTTGAATGCTTTTCAGTTTTTCCTAATTGCTTTGGGTAGGACTTCCAGTACTATCTTGAATAGTAGTGGTGAAACTGGGTAACCTTGTTATGTTCCAGATCTTAAAGGCAAAACTTTCAACTTTTCCCCATTCAGTATGATGTTGGCTGTGGGCTTATCATATATGACCTTTATTTTGGTGAGGTATGTTTTTTCTATATCTAATTGGTTGAGAGTTTTTATTAGGAAATAATGCCAAATTTTGTTAAATGCTTTTCTGCATCTGTTGAAATGGTCATATGGAGTTTATCCTTTATTCTGTTATTGTGATCTATCACATTTATTATGTCAAACTATCCTTGCATTCCTGAGATGAATCCCACTTGATCATGATGAATGATCTTTTTAATGTGCTATTGAATTCTGATTGCAAGTATTTTGTTGAGGATTTTTGAATCTATGTTCATTAGAATCATTGTTCCGTAATTTTCTCTTTTGTTGTATCCTTGTCTGGTTGTATAATCAAGGTAATACTGTAATTTTCATGAAGTCGAATTTCTCTATTTATTCTTTTGTTGCCTATGCCTTTGGTGTCATATCAAAAAAAATGTTGCCAAATCCGATGTCATGAAGCTTTTGCCTCATGTTTTCTTCTAAGAGTTTCATAGCTTCAGGTCTTAAATTTAGGTCTTTGATATATTTTGAGTTAATGCTTTTGTTTGTATTAAGTCAGAGTCTAACTTTATTCTTCTGCATGTGAATATCCAATTTTCCCAACACCATTTGTTGAAAAGACTGAATGAACTTGGCACCTTGTCAAAGTAATTCAACCCTGTATTTGAGGGCTTATTTCTGAGCTATCTTTTCTATTGTTTATAAGTCTGTCTTTATGCCAATACCACAATATTTGATTATTGTAGCTTTGTATAAGTTTTGAAATCCAGAAATGTTAATATGAGCCCTCTAGTTTGTTCTTTTTTTACCAAAATTGTTTTGGTTATTCAGATTCATTGAGACTCCATATGAATTTTAGGATGGGATTTTCTATTTCTCCAAAACACATCACTGAGATTTTGATAGGTATGGCATTGAATCTGTAGGTTGCTTGGGTAGTATTGGCATCTTAATAACAGTAAGTCTTCTAGTCCATGGACATGAAATGCATTTCTACTTATTTATGACTTCTATTTCTTTCAGTAATATGTTTTTCATTGTTTAAGTCTTTCACCTCTGTGGTTAATTCCTTAGAATTTTTAATGCTATTTTAAATGGAATTATTTTCCTGATTTCCTTTTCAGATTGTTTATTTTTAGGGTATAGAAATCCAACTGATTTTTATCTGTTCACTTTGTATGCTGCTACTGTAATGAATTCATTTATTTCTAATAATATTTTTGTGGAATCTTTAGGTTTTCCTACATATAAGATCATATTATCTGCAAACAGAGATAATTTTACTTATTTCTTTCCAGTTTTGATGTTTTTCATTTCTTTCTCTTGTCTAATTTATTAGGTTAGAATTTCCAGTACTATGTTGAGTAAGTGGCAAAAATGAGCATCCATGCCTTGTTGCTAATCTTAGAAGAAAAGCTTTCAATTTTTCACCATTTAGTGTATTTGTTGTCAGTTTTTCATAGATAGCTTTTATTATGTTGAAGTAGTTTCTTTCTATTCCTTGTTTGTTGAGCCTTTTTATCTTGAAAAGATGAATTTTGTCAATTTTTTGCGTCAATTGAGATTATCATGTGTTTTTTCCCCTTCATTCTGTTAATGTGGTGTATTACAGTGATTGACTTTCATGTAATGAACCATTCTTATGTTCTGGGAATAAATTACACCTGGTCATGGGGTATAATACTTTTAATAGGCTACTGAATTTGGTTTGCTAGTATTTTGTTGAGGATTTTTGCATCAGTGTTCATAAGGGATATTGATTTTTTTTTAATAGTATTTTTGTCTGGTTTTGGTGTCAGGATAATGCTCGTCTTATAGAATGAGTAAGGAAGTGTTCCTTCTTCAAGTTTTTAGAATAGTTTAAAAGGATTTGTGTTAGTTCTTGGGGGAATTTATCAGTGAAGCCATCAAATTCAGGGTCTGGAGTCTTTCTTTGTTAAGAGATTCTTGATTACCGATTCAATCTTCTTACTAATTATCAGGCTAGTCAGATTGATGCAGAAATCCTCAACAATATTTCTTTTTTACTAATTTAGTCTTGGTAAGTTTTATGTTTCTAGGAATTTGTTCATTTCATTTAGGTTATCCAATTTGTTGGCATATAAGTGTTCATTGTACTCTCTAATAATGCTTTTTATTTTAATAGAATTGGCAGTAATGTCCCCACTTTCATTTCCAACATTAGTAGTTTGAGTCTTCTCTTTTTTTAGATATTCCATCTGGGTTCGTCACTTTTGTTGATCTCTTCGAGAACAAACTTTTTGTTTCATTGGTTTGCTTTACTGTCTTTCTGTTCTCTATTTAAATTTATCTCTGCTCTAAACTCTATTATTCCCTTCCTTCTGCTAGCTTTGGGTTTAGTTTGTTCTTCTCTTTTTTAGTTTCATCAGTTGCAAAGTTCAGTTATTGATTTTAAATCTTGTTTTTTAAATGTAAGCATGTATAGCCATAAATTTCCTCCTTACTGCTTACACTACATCCCCTAAGTTTTGGTATGTTGTGTTTTTATTTTCATTTGTCTCTAAATATTTTCTACATTCTTTTGTGATTTCTTCTCTTATTCATTTGTGGTTTAAGAATGTATTGTTTAATTTCAACAAATTTGTACTTTTTTTCCCATTTTCTTTCTGTTATTGATTCCTATCTTCATGTCCTTGTGGTCGGACAAGGTGCTTTGTATGATATTCATCTTTTTAAATGTATTGAGACTTAATTTGTGGCCTAACCTCTGTTCTACCCTGGAAAGTGTCCGTTGTGAACTTGGGAGGAATATGTATGCTGTTGTTGCTGGGTAGAGTATTCTATACATGTCAGTTAGATCTAGTTGGTTTATCGTGTGGTTAAATTCTCTGCTCCCTTGCTTTTCTTCTGTCTGGTTGTTCTCGTTATTAAGAGTGGAGTATTAAAATTTCCAACTATTATTATTATAGAAATGTCTATTTCTTCCTTTGATTCTGTCAGTTTTTGCTTTATATAATTTGATGATTTATCAGTATCTATATAACTGTTTATTCTTGTTCTATCTTCTTGCTATATTGAAATTTATATTATTAGATGATGACTTTGTCTCTTGTAATTTTTTTGATTAAAAGTCATTTTTTTTTCTGATATTAGTGTAACCGTCCCTGCTGTCTTTTGGTTACTGCTTTAAAACATCCATTTTCTGCTGCTACAAAAGAATACCACAGACTGGTACTTTTTAAACAATAATATTTTATTTTGCTTATGGTTATGGAGCTGGAAAGTCCAAGAGTATGGTACTGGAATCTGGCAAGGGTCAGTATCCTTGTATTATCCTATGGTGGAAGGTAGAAGGCAGAAAGACAAGTCAGCACATGAGACAGGAAGAGGAAATCAAGCCAAACTCATTCTTTTATCAGGAGCTCACTCCCACAGTCACTAATCCACTCCCACAATAACAGCATTCCTCTATTCATGAGGGCTGAGCCCTTATAGCCTAATCACTTCTTAAAGGTCCCACTTCTTTTTTTTTTTTTTGAACTTTTATTTTAAGTTTCAGGGTACATGTGCAGGATGCGCAGGTTTGTTGCATAGATAAGTGTGTGCGATGGTGGTTTTCTGCACAGATGAACCCATTAGCTAGGTATTAAGCTCAGCATCCATTAGCTATGCTTCCTGATGCTCTCCTTCCCCTACCCTCCCTGACGGGTCCCAGTGTATGTTGTTCCCCCCATGTGTCCATGTGTTCTCATCGTTCAGCTCTCTTTTATAAGAGAGAACATGTGGTGTTTGATTTTTCTGTTCCTGCATTTGCTTGCTGATCCACGTCCCTGCAAAAGACATGATCTCATTCCTTTTTATGCCTGCATAGTACTCCATGGCATATATGTACCACATTTTCTTTATCCAGTCTACCATTAATGGGCATTTTGGTTGATTCCATGTCTTTGCTATTGTGAATAGTGCTGCAATGAGTATATGCATGCATGTATCTTTTTTTTTTTTTTTGACATGGAGTCTCACTCTTGTCACCCAGGCTGGAGTACAATGGCATGATCTTGGCTCACTGCAACCTCTGCCTCCTAGATTCAAGCTATTCTCCTGCCTCAGCCTCTTGAGTAGCTGGGATTACAGGTGCCCAGCTACCATGCCTGGCTAATTTTTGTACTTTTAGTACAGATGGGGTTTCGCCATGTTGGCCAGGATGGTCTTGAGCTCCTGACCTCAGGTGATCTGCCTGCCTCGGCCTCCCAAAGTTCTGGGATTACAGGCATGAGCCACTGTGCCCGACCACATGTATCTTTTTAATAGAATGATTTCTACTCCTTTGGGCATATACCCAGTAATGGGATTGCTGGGTCAAATGGTATTTCTGCCTTTAGATTTTTGAGGAATTGCCACACTGTCTTCCACAATGGTTGAACTAATTTACATTTCCATCAACAGTGTAAAAGCATTCCTTTTTCTCCTCAACCTTGCCAGCATCTGTTATTTCTTGACTTTTTAATAATCACCATTCTGACTGGCATGAGATGGTATCTCATTGTGGTTTTAATTTGCATTTCTCTAATGATCAGTGATGTTGAGCTTATTTTCATATGTTTGTTGGCTGCATGAGTGTCTTCTTAGAGAAATGTCTGTTCATGTTTTCTGCCCACTTTTTAATGGAGTTGCTTGTTTTTTTCTTGTAAATTTGTTTACGTTCCTCATAGACTCTAGATATTAGACCTGTGTCAGATGGGTAGATTGCAAAATTTTTCTCCCACTCTGTAGGTTGTCTGTTCACTCTGATGATAGTTTCTTTTGCTGTGCAGAAGCTCTTCAGTTTAATTAGATCCCATTTGTCCATTTTTGCTTTTGTTGCAATTGCTTTCAGCATTTTTATCATAAACTATTTTCCCCATGCCTATGTCCTGGATGGTATTGCTTAGATTTTCTTCTAGGGTTTTTATGGTTTTGGGTTTTTACATGTAAGTTTCTAATCCATCTTGAGTTAATTTTTGCATAAGGTCCAAGGAAGGAGTCCACTTTCAACTTTCTGCATATGGCTAGCCAGTTCTCCCAGCCCCATTTATTAATTAGGGAGTTCTTTCCCGATTGCTTGCTTTTGTCAGGTTTGTCAAAGATGAGATGGTTGTAGATCTGCAGTCTTATTTCTGAGTCCTCTATTCTGTGCCATTGGTCTATGTGTCGGTTTTTATACCAGTACCATGCTGTTTTGGTTACTGTAGCCTTGTTTAGTTTGAAGTCAGGTAGTGTGATGCTTCTAGCTTTGTTCTTTTTGCTTAGGATTGTCTTGGCTATTCAGGCTCTTTGTTGGTTACATATTAATTTTAAAATAGTTTTTTTCTAATTCTAGTTTCTAAATAGAATTTAGAAACTAGTTTCTAAATAGTTTTTTTCTAATTGGCAGTTTAATGGAAATAGCGTTGAATGTATTAATTACTTTAAGCAGTGTGGCCATTTTCATAATGTTGATTCTTCCTATCCATGAGCATGGAATGTTTTTCTGTTTGTTTGTATTCTCTCTGATTTCCTTGAATAGTGGTTTGTAGTTCTTGAAGAGGTCCTTCACTTCCCTTCTTGGCTTTAGTCTTAGGTATTTTATTCCTTTTGTAGCAACTGAAGGCCCTACATCTTAATACCATCACAATACCAATTAAATTTAAACATGAGTTTTTGGAGTGGATGTTCAACCATAGCAGTTACTATTTGCAAGGAATATTTTATTCCATCCTTTCATTTTTCATTTATTTGTGTCTTTGGATCTCAGTTAAGTCTTGCAGACAGTATATAGGTGGATAATGGTTATTTTTTCATTCTGCCATTCTCTGTCTTTTGATGGAGAGTTTAATTCATTTAAATTTAAAGTAATTCATTATAAGGAAGAACTTATGTTATCTTGCTATTTGCTTCCCATATGCCTTATAGCTTTTTTGGCTCCTCATTTTCTTTTGTGTGTAGTTGATTTTTAATAGTGAGTTTTTTTTTATTTTTCAAGACAGAGTCATGCTTTGTTACCTACACTGGGGTGTAGTGGTGTGATCCTAGCTCACTGCAGCCTTGAACTCCTAAGCTCAGGTGATCTTTCCACCTCAGCCTCCCAAGTAGCTAGGACTACAGGTGCATGCCACTGCACCTGGCTAATTAAGTATATATATAGGCAGTGACAGGGCCTTGATATATTGCCCAGGCTAGTCTTGACCTCTTGGACTCAAAAGATCTTTCTACCTTGGCCCTCCAAACTAATGGGATTATGGGCATGTGCTGCTGCATCTGTCCTAGTGAGACATTTAAATTACTGTCTTATTTTCTTTTTTGGGGGTATATTCTATAGCTGTTTTATTTGTGGTAATTATGGGGATTACATTTCACATCCTAAAGTTATAACATTTTAATTTAAATTTATACAACTTAATTTCATTAATATGCAAAAGCTGTGCTCCTTTACAGCCTTATCTTCAAGTCTTTTGATTGTTGATGTCATAAAATTACGTTTCATACATTGTAGCATAAAAACAGAAAATATAAGCTAATAATTTTTTGAAGTACATTAATCTCTAAAATTATGTAAAAAACAAAATATAGACTTACAAACTAATGTTACAGTAATACTAGCTTTTAGACTTACAATTGTTTAAAAAATGTGTTGGTCTCTTAAGTCATATAGAAAATAAATAGTGGGGTTACAAACTATTGTTAAAATGATACTAGCTTTTACAATTACCCATATGTTTATCTTTATTGATTAAAGATATCTTATATGGCTTTCAGTTATTGTCTAGTGCTCTTTCATTTCCTCCTGCAGAGTTCCCTTGAGCATTTCTTGCAGGATAGGTCTAATAATAATGAACTCCCTTAGCTTAAGTTTGTCTGTGAATATTTTTATTGCTCCCTCACTTTTGAAGGACTGTTTATTGGATATGGAATTCTTGGTTGATAGTTTTTTCTTATAGCACTTTGAATATATTGGTCCAATGCCTTCTGATGAGCAAATTTTTTGATGAGAAATCTGATAATCTTATTGAGGATCCCTTATATATGATTAGTTGCTTCTCTCTTGTGGCTTTTAAGATTCCTTCTTTATCTTTCTGAATTTTAATTATAATGTGTCTCATTGTGAGTTTCTTTGAGTTCATCTTAGTTGGAGTTTATTGATCTTCTTGAATGTTTATATTCATGCCTTCCATCAAATCTGGGAAGCTTTTAGTCATTATTTCTTCAAACATTCTTTCTGCCATGTTCTGTCCCTATTATCCTACTGGAATTCCCATACTGCATATGTTGGTCTGCTTGATGGTGTCCCACAGGTCTCTTAGGCTCTCTGTTTATCGTTGTTCAATCTTTGTTGTCTCTGTTCTTCAGACACATTTATTTTCAATATCCTGTCTTCAGTTAATGGATTCTTTTTTCCAGCTCATCTCTGCTTTTGAATACTTCTGGTAAATTTTAAATTTTAGTTATTCTATTTTTCAGCTCCAGAATTTCCTTTTGGTTTCTTTTTTAGGTTTTCCATTTCTTTATGAATATTTTCATTTTGTTTGGACATCATTTTCTTGCCTTTGTTTTTTTTACATCTTTCTTTGGTTCTTTGAGAACTTTAAGATAGTTTTAGAGTCTGTCTAGTAGATCTGCCATCAGGGAAAGGGCATTGTTCCTAAATCCCCCATAGGTTACTTCAGCCAGTGGTGTAGGAGGTTGCAAACAATGGGGAGAGATGTGATAACAGTGGTTACTTACCCCTTTGTCTGCACCTATGTTATCAGAAGCAGCAATCAGTAATATTTGTAGGGAAGGTGCTTTTTGCCCACCTGGTTCCCATAAGCTGTGTGCAAGCTGCTCCTGAAATGTGTGCACAGCTGCCTGCCATGGGGCTGGGAGTGGAGGATAGGTAGCAGCTGCTGTGCAAAGAGTGGAAATTGACTAAAATTGACTGTAATTTACTATCTAAACCTTCTTCTGGAAGTTGCAAGCCTTCAATAGACTCCAGAGTTCCATATAGTTACATCAGATAGATTCTGTTAGTGCAGTTATTGTCTAGGTGGAGATGGTAGATTGCTGGTGCCTTCTACTGCACTATCTTCCTAAAATCCTCTTGAAATATCTTTTTAAGAGCTAAAGGCCCCACTGAGATCTGGTTGTCCAGATCTTGCTGATCATTAACTGGAGCAGATAAACACACTATAGGTTTCCGCCCCCCACCCCCAACTTTTTTTTTAGGTTTCGTAAGAACAGATGGTGGTTTACAGCTATGAATAGAATGGAAGTGTTTAGGCTGGCCACAGTGGCTCACACCTGTAATCCCAGCACTTTGGGAGGCTGAGGTGGGCAGATCACATGAACTCAGGAGTTCAAGACCAGCCTGGGCAACATGGTGAAACACTGTCTCTACAAAAAATAGAAACATTATCCAGGTGTTGTGGTGCATTCCTTTAGTCCCAGCTACTTGAGGGGCTGAGATAGGAGGATAGTTTGAGTCCCTGGGTGAGGCTGCAGTGGGCCATGATCATGCCACTGCACTCCAGTCTGGGCAATAGAGTGAGATTCTCTCTTCTTTGGAGCCAGGAGTGCAAATGGAAAATTCTTTCAAAATTTATCAGAGTGCTTTCTATACCTTTTTACGTTTTGCTGTATTTTGTGCTCTTTGTCACTCTACTTTATATAAATGTGAAAATGTCCGGCCAAAATTATTTTATGTATCTGGTTTTATTAGCTTTGATTATCTAGTAGCATATATAATAGTGTATTTATTATATTTTTCTAAAATAATTCATTAGGACATAATCCCAGGAAAAACCAGTAGAGAAGTGGAAATGTGGCATTGGAAAGGAAGGAGATTGAGTGAGGGTATGGAATTAAGTGAAGTCCCTTAAAGCTAATTTTATATCACTTCTGCAGTGAACTCTGGGGACAATATAGGTCACACCTCAGATTTTTTCTAATAATGGAGTAAAGGAGCTGGAGTGTTTATACCTCACATCTATCAGTCATTGGTTAAGTGCTGCCCCTGGGGCCATGTCAGTTCTCAGGTACTTCTGGCTGTGCTATGTGTGTGCAGGCAACATGACTTCTAGCAACCTAAGTGAAGTCTTCCAATGAAGATATACAGGTGCTTGCTGCTGGAATGAAAGCAAACTGAGAGCTGGTGTGCACAAAATTGGCTAAGGGATCCAAGGAAACACAGATGGAAGACTAACTACATTCCACCCCTTACACCATTCAGGGCCACTTCCATCTCATGTAAGTTTATTTGATTGATCCTGTGGTTTTGTGACTAGTTACAAAATCTAAGTAAATAAAAGGACTTACAAGAGGATGGTTAATGGAATAAGCTACAGCTCCCACTGTTTAGTTGGTCCTGAGACCATAGGCAATACCTATCAACTCCTTTCTTCATCATTCATCCTAAACTCCTTTCCTACATGGGCAGGATTTCTACTAATCTAGATTGCTTTCCAGTTGAAATGACACAGCTATTCTTTCCAGAGAGTTCTGAGGGTTAGGTAATCATGTCCCTCCCATGAATCTTGTTCTTTCTCACTCACAGTTAAAAACTGGGCATGGCATCACCAAGAGAAGGTGATTCAGGGAAGAAAGCATTGCTTCTCTTTAGTGAATTATCAGACTTTCTGACTTACTTTTCATTGCTCCTCTTAGCTAGCGGCAACTCTACCTTCTCATGATGGTCTAGGTCAGTACTTGCTGCCAGAATGAAACTCCTTTCTGTTTCTGCTGATCTACTGTATTGAGGAGCCCAAAATGATTAGCTTTAGGTTCAGTGGAGCCTTACTGTGTCCCTTAGTGAAAGCATTTCCTTCCCACTTCTACCCCTGGGAACCAGTACCCCCAGATCTGCCAAGTCTAACATTGTAGGACTAGGAAACACAAACTTCCTAAGTGGATCACTGGGTATGAAGATAAGAGAGGCCACATCTGCCTTCATCCTTTGGATCGTGGACCCAGATATTCTACCTATTAAGACATAGCAACATATTATTATTGGTTCAAGGTATATACCACATCTTGATAGCACCTCATTTTTGTGGAGTTTCATCTCTTATCTTTATCTGGCACCTTAGCTACGTTTTCTTTTCTTTTCTTTTTTCTTTTTTTTTTTTTTTGAGATGGAGTCTTGCTCTGCCACCCAGGCTGGATTGCAATGGTACAATCTCAACTCACTGCAACCGCCACCTCCTGGGCTCAAATGATTCTCCTGCATCAGCCTCCTGAGTAGCTGAGATTATAGGCATGCGCCACCACGCCTGGCTAATTTTTTTTGTATTTTTAGTAGAGATGGGGTTTCACCATGTTGCCCAGGCTGGTCTTGAACTCCTGACCTCAGGTAATCCACCCACCTTGGCCTCTCAAAGTGGTGGGATTACAGGTGCGAGCCACTGTGCCTGGCCTACATTTTCAATGGATAGTCTATGTTGTGTATAGCTGGCAGCTCCTGGATGCGGTATAACATAGGAATCCTGTGTTCATGTGCCCAGTGTTGAACCTCATTGGCTGGAAATGGATTTCTTGGTCTAAGACATTATTCTATGTAATCCTATGTTGGCTAATCAGTATGAACACTTGGATAGTGATACTAACTGAGGAACTATAGGCAGGAAAGACCAATCTATACCTGGAATACATATCAGTCCTCTTGAGGATGCATCTCTGCCTTTTCTAAGGTGAAAGGAGCTCAGTGTAATCTACCTGCAAAAAAGTGGCTGGTTGGCATCCTTGAGAGATGGCACCATATCTAGATCCCAGCATCAGTATCTGTGATTGATAGGTCAGATGTTCAGAAGTGGCAATATTGAAATTAGTCTTTGTAAGATGAATCCCTTACTATTAAACCCATCTCTGCCACCACGGCTATTACATTTATGTTCTTACAATGCAAGCATTGTGATGGCTGAGGACAGAGTCTTGATAATAATTACTAGATGAGATGTCTTGCCTATTTGGTTGTTTAATTCCTTTACATCAGATACTTTGTGATGAGCGTTAATGTGGAGCATGCAGATCCTGACGTTTGGTATCTGTATAAGTTCATTCTCACACTGCTTTGAATAAATATCTGAGATTGGGTAATTTATAAAGGAGAGAGTTTTAATTGACTCATAGTTCCACATTGCTGGAGAGGCCTCAGGAAACTTACAATCATGGTGGAAGGCAAAGGAGAAGCTGGCACCTTCTTCACAGAGTGGCAGGACAGAGTGAGTGCAAGCAGGGAAATGTCAGATGCTTATAAAATCATCAGATCTCAAGAGACTCACTCACTATCATGAGAACAGCATGGAGGAAGCTACCCCCATGATCCAATTATCTCCACTTGGTCCTGCCCTTGACATGTGAGAATTAGGGAGATTATAATTCAAAATGAGATTTTGGGTGGTGACACAGCCAAACCATACCACTGTCCATTCTTATGGGCCCTTCTGTGTGATTTTTCTTCATACCTTCTTGTCCCTGATTTTTTAACCTTACTCCTTATATGTCCCTGACCAACGAGCCAGGCCATTTCCCACAAAGCCGGTGGCTATATATACCCTTACTATGAGCCACTTTTCTCTTCACACAAAGTGGATAATAAGGCACATTACTCAAAGCTCTGCCCATTGTGAAGAATTTCCCTTCATCATTATTTTCAAGGTCGCTCCTGGGGTTGTAGTGTGGCAGCAGTTTATTTTTGGCTAACATCAATATTGAGTTTATTTATTCAAGAACTAGGCATTTTTTTCTCCTCTATTACCTGGTTGTATGGAACTTACTCCTTTCCATTCTACTCCATGAGACCATGGACAGTGTCAGTGCAGAAGAGGTGAGTCAAATGGGATTCTTGGGCATCTATTTAGGGACCTTCTCAAGCCTGAGGGTCTATACCTGATTCTATGATTTTGTATGTCTTATAGCGCCAGGCTCATGAGGGACAGCTCTAGTGACATGTTCATTTGATACTCTATGGTCAGACACTTCATCTCTGCCATAGTATGCTGGTAGTTGTTTTTCAAATGGTGTATAATTCCCTGTTGCAGAAAGCATGCAAATGGAGATTTGCTTCCTTTGGCTGGTCAAAAACTCTGTATGATGGTTTTCTCCACTGTGTGTTCTATCACTGTTATGTCTGCTGGTTCATGTGCGGGCAGGTCTCCTTGCCTCACAGTCTAAATTTGTAGAATTCTCTTTTTCTTTGGACGTTCTACTTGAAACTGGCAGCCTGTTATGGCCCCAGTAAATTGATCACAGCAGCAGTTTTTACAAGTGCAGAATATGTTGCTTCTAAAATCAGAATAGGCTTCCCAGTTTCTGGGTGGAAGGAGGTGTAAGGCACAATAGCTTATTCTTTACCGTGGAGGGGATGGATGTTCCATTATGTCCAGACTACGGTCTTCCTCAAAACTTCATGAATGCAGCAAACTCTTGACTATTTTTAGGGTTATATTTCTCCCTGGTGTATTTCTTACCAGGACATCAATAGTTCTTGTCACTTTTTGATTATCAGGTCTAATTAACTTATGTCATTATTATTATTTTTTTAATGTTTGAATTTTTTTTTTTAATTTATTATACTTTAAGTTCTAGGGTACATGTGCATAATGTGAAGGTTTGTTACATATGTATATTTGTGCCATGTTGGTGTGCTGCACCCATCAACTCGTCAGCACCCATCAATTCATCATTTATATCATGTATAACTCCCCAGTGCAATCCCTCCCCGCTCCCCCCTCCCCATGATAGGCCCCAGTGTGTGATGTTCCCCTTCCCGAGTCCAAGTGATCTCATTGTTCAGTTCCCACCTATGAGTGAGAACATGCGGTGTTTGGTTTTCTCTTCTTGTGATAGTTTGCTAAGAATGATGGTTTCCAGCTGCATCCGTGTCCCTACAAAGGATGCAAACTCATCCTTTTTCATGGCTGCATAGTATTCCATGCTGTATATGTGCCACATTTTCTTAATCCAGTCTGTCACAGATGGACATTTGGGTTGATTCCAAGTCTTTGCTATTGTGAATAGTGCTGCAATAAACATACTTGTGCATGTGTCTTTGTAGTAGAATAATTTATAATCCTTTGGGTATATACCCAGTAGTGGGATGGCTGGGTCATATGGTACATCTAGTTCTAGATCCTTGAGGAATTGCCATACTGTTTTCCATAATGGTTGAACTAGTTTACAATCCCACCAACAGTGTAAAAGTGTTCCTATTTCTCCACATCCTCTCCAACAACTGTTGTTTCCTGACTTTTTAATGATTGCCATTCTAACTGGTGTGAGATGGTATCTCATTGTGGTTTTGATTTGCATTTCTCTGATGGTGAGTGATGATGAGCATTTTTTCATGTGTCTGTTGGCTGTATGAATGTCTTCTTTTGAGAAATGTCTGTTCATATCCCTTGCCCACTTTTTGATGGGGTTGTTTGTTTTTTCTTGTGTATTTGTTTGAGTTCTTTGTAGGTTCTGGATATTAGCCCTTTGTCAGATGAGTAGATTGCAAAAATTTTCTCCCATTCTGTAGGTGGCCTGTTCACTCTGATGATAGTTTCTTTTGCTGTGCAGAAGCTCTTTAGTTTAATTAGATCCCATTTGTCAATTTTGGCTTTTGCTGCCGTTGCTTTTGGTGTTTTAGACATGAAGTCCTTGCCCATGCCTATGTCCTGAATGGTACTACCTAGATTTTCTTCTAGGGTTTTTATGGTATTAGGTCTAACGTGTAAGTCTCTAATCCATCTTGAATTAATCTTCGTAGAAGGAGTAAGGAAAGGATCCAGTTTCAGCTTTCTACTTATGGCTAGCCAATTTTCCCAGCACCATTTATTAAATAGGGAATCCTTTCCCCATTTCTTGTTTCTCTCAGGTTTGTCAAAGATCAGATGGCTGTAGATGTGTGGTATTATTTCTGAGGACTCTGTTCTGTTCCATTGGTCTATAGCTCTGTTTTGGTACCAGTACCATGCTGTTTTGGTTACTGTAGCCTTGTAGCATAGTTTGAAGTCAGGTAGCGTGATGCCTCCAGCTTTGTCCTTTTGACTTAGGATTGTCTTGGCAATGCGGGCTCTTTTTTGGTTCCATATGAACTTTAAAGCCGTTTTTTCCAATTCTGTGAAGAAACTCATTGGTAGCTTGATGGGGATGGCATTGAATCTATAAATAACCGTGGGCAGTATGGCCATTTTCACGATATTGATTCTTCCTATCCATGAGCATGGTATGTTCTTCCATTTGTTTGTGTCCTCTTTGATTTCACTGAGCAGTGGTTTGTAGTTCTCCTTGAAGAGGTCCTTTACATCCCTTGTAAGTTGGATTCCTAGGTATTTGATTCTCTTTGAAGCAATTGTGAATGGAGGTTCATTCCTGATTTGGCTCTCTGCTTGTCTGTTACTGGTGTATAAGAATGCTTGTGATTTTTGCACATTAATTTTGTATCCTGAGACTTTGCTGAAGTTGCTTATCAGCTTAAGGAGCTTTTGGGCTGAGATGATGGGGTTTTCTAAATATACAATCATGTCATCTGCAAACAGGGACAATTTGACTTCTTCTTTTCCTAACTGAATACCCTTGATTTCTTTCTCTTGCCTGATTGCCCTAGCCAGAACTTCCAACACTATGTTGAATAGGAGTGGTGAGAGAGGGCATCCCTGTCTTGTGCCAGTGTTCAAAGGGAATTTTTCCAGTTTTTGCCCATTCAGTATGATATTAGCTGTGGGTTTGTCATAAATAGCTCTTATTATTTTGAGGTACGTTCCATCAATACCAAATTTATTGAGCGTTTTTAGCATGAAGGGCTGTTGAATTTTGTCAAAAGCCTTTTCTGCATCTATTGAGATAATCATGTGGTTCCTGTCTTTGGTTCTGTTTATATGCTGGATTACGTTTATTGATTTGCGAATGTTGAACCAGCCTTGCATCCCAGGGATGAAGCCCACTTGATCATGGTGGATAAGCTTTTTGATGTGCTGCTGAATCCGGTTTGCCAGTATTTTATTGAGGATTTTTGCATCGATGTTCATCAGGGATATTGGTCTAAAATTTTCTTTTTTTGTTGTGTCTCTGCCAGGCTTTGGTATCAGGATGATGTTGGCCTCATAAAATGAGTTAGGGAGGATTCCCTCTTTTTCTATTGATTGGAATAGTTTCAGAAGGAATGGTACCAGCTCCTCCTTGTACCTCTGGTAGAATTCAGCTGTGAATCCATCTGGTCCTGGACTTTTTTTGGTGGGTAGGCTGTTAATTGTTGCCTTAATTTCAGAGCCTGCTATTGGTCTATTCAGGGATTCAACTTCTTCCTGGTTTAGTCTTGGGAGAGTGTAAGTGTCCAGGAAATTATCCATTTCTTCTAGATTTTCTAGTTTATTTGCGTAGAGGTGTTTATAGTATTCTCTGATGGTAGTTTGTATTTCTGTGGGATCGGTGCTGATATCCCCTTTATCATTTTTTATTGCATCTATTTGATTCCTCTCTCTTTTCTTCTTTATTAGTCTTGCTAGCGGTCTGTCAATTTTGTTGATCTTTTCAAAAAACCAACTCCTGGATTCATTGATTTTTTGGAGGGTTTTTTGTGTCTCTATCTCCTTCAGTTCTGCTCTGATCTTAGTTATTTCTTGCTTTCTGCTAGCTTTTGAATGTGTTTGCTCTTGCCTCTCTAGTTCTTTTAATTGTGATGTTAGAGTGTCAATTTTAGATCTTTCCTGCTTTCTCTTGTGGGCATTTAGTGCTATAAATTTCCCTCTACACACTGCTTTAAATGTGTCCCAGAGATTCTGGTATGTTGTATCTTTGTTCTCATTGGTTTCAAAGAACATCTTTATTTCTGCCTTCATTTCGTTATGTACCCAGTAGTCTTTCAGGAGCAGGTTGTTCAGTTTCCATGTAGTTGAGTGGTTTTGATTTTGTTTCTTAGTCCTGAGTTCTAGTTTGATTGCACTGTGGTCTGAGAGACAGTTTGTTGTAATTTCTGTTCTTTTACATTTCCTGAGGAGTGCTTTACTTCCCATTATGTGGTCAATTTTGGAATAAGTGTGATGTGGTGCTGAGAAGAATGTATATTCTGTTGATTTGGGGTGGAGAGTTCTATAGATGTCTATTAGGTCCGCTTGGTGCAGAGATGAGTTCAATTCCTGGATATCCTTGTTAACTTTCTGTCTCGTTGATCTGTCTAATGTTGACAGTGGAGTGTTGAAGTCTCCCATTATTATTGTATGGGAGTCTAAGTCTCTTTGTAAGTCTCTAAGGACTTGCTTTATGAATCTGGGTGCTCCTGTATTGCGTGCATGTATATTTAGGATAGTTAGCTCTTCCTGTTGAATTGATCCCTTTACCATTATGTAATGGCCTTCTTTGTCTCTTTTGATCTTTGATGGTTTAAAGTCTGTTTTATCAGAGACTAGGATTGCAACCCCTGCTTTTTTTTGTTCTCCATTTGCTTGGTAGATCTTCCTCCATCCCTTTATTTTGAGCCTATGTATGTCTCTGCATGTGAGATGGGTCTCCTGAATACAGCAGACTGATGGGTCTTGACTCTTTATCTAGTTTGCCAGTCTGTGTCTTTTAATTGGAGCATTTAGTCCATTTACATTTAAGGTTAATATTGTTATGTGTGAACTTGATCCTGCCATTATGATATTAACTGGTTATTTTGCTCATTAGTTGATGCAGTTTCTTCCTAGCCTCGATGGTCTTTACATTTTGGCATGTGTTTGCAATGGCTGGTACCGGTTGTTCCTTTCCATGTTTAGGGCTTCCTTCAGGGTCTCTTGTAAGGCAGGCCTGGTGGTGACAAAATCTCTAAGCATTTGCTTATCTGTAAAGATTTTATTTCTCCTTCACTTGTGAAACTTAGTTTGGCTGGATATGAAATTCTGGGTTGAAAATTATTTTCTTTAAGAACGTTGAATATTGCCCCCACTCTCTTCTGGCTTGTCCAGTTTCTGCTGAGAGATCTGCTGTTAGTCTGATGGGCTTCCCTTTGTGGGTAACCCGGCCTTTTTCTCTGGCTGCCCTTAAGATTTTTTCCTTCATTTCAACTTTGGTGAATCTGGCAATTATGTGTCTTGGAGTTGCTCTTCTGGAGGAGTATCTTTGTGGTGTTCTCTGTATTTCCTGAATTTGAATGTTGGCCTGCCCTACTAGGTTGGGGAAGTTCTCCTGTATGATATCCTGAAGAGTGTTTTCCAACTTGGTTCCATTTTCCCCCTCACTTTCAGGCACCCCAATCAGATGTAGATTTGGTCTTTTTACATAGTCCCATACTTCTTGCAGGCTTTGTTCATTTCTTTTTCTTCTTTTTTCTTTTGGTTTCTCTTCTCGCTTCATTTCATTCATTTGATCCTCAATCGCTGATACTCTTTCTTCCAGTTGATCGAGTCGGTTACTGAAGCTTGTGCATTTGTCACGTATTTCTCGTGTCATGGTTTTCATCTCTGTCATTTCGTTTATGACCTTCTCTGCATTAATTATTCTAGCTGTCAATTCTTCCACTCTTTTTTCAAGATTTTTAGTTTCTTTGCACTGGGTACATAATTCCTCCTTTAGCTCTGAGAAGTTTGATGGACTGAAGCCTTCTTTTCTCATCTCGTCAAAGTCATTCTCTGACCAGCTTTGATCCGTTGCTGCCGATGGGCTGCGTTCCTTTGCAGGGGGAGATGCGCTCTTATTTTTTGAATTTCCAGCTTTTCTGCCCTGCTTTTTCCCCATCTTTGTGGTTTTATCTGTCTCTGGTCTTTGATGATGGTGACGTACTGATGGGGATTTGGTATAGGTGTCCTTCCTGTTTGATAGTTTTCCTTCTGACAGTCAGGACCCTCAGCTATAGGTCTGTTGGAGATTGCTTGAGGTCCACTCCAGACCCTGTTTGCCTGGGTATCAGCAGCAGAGGTTGCAGAAGATAGAATATTGCTGAACAGCGAGTGTACCTGTCTGATTCTTACTTTGGAAGCTTCCTCTCAGGGGTGTACTCCACCCTGTGAGGTGTGGGGTGTCAGTCTGCCCCTAGTGGGGGATGTCTCCCAGTTAGGCTACTCAGGGGTCAGTGACCCACTTGAGCAGGCAGTCTGTCCGTTCTCAGATCTCAACCTCCGTGTTGGGAGATCCACTGCTCTCTTCAAAGCTGTCAGACAGTGTCGTTCGCGTCTGCTCAGGCTTCTCCTGCTTCCCCTGTTGTTTTTTTAGCTGAGCCCTGCACCCAGAGGTGGAGTCTATAGAGACAGGCAGGTTTCCTTGAGCTGCTGTGAGCTCCACCCAGTTCGAGCTTCCCAGGGCCTTTGTTTACCTACTTAAGCCTCAGCAATGGCGGGCGCCCCTCCTCCAGCTTCGCTGCTGCCTGGCGGTTAGATCACCACAGACTGCTGTGTTAACAATGAGGGAGGCTCTGTGGGCGTGGGACCCTCCCGGCCAGGTGAGGGATATATTCTTCTGGTGTGCCCGTTTGCTTAAAGCGCGGTATTGGGGTGGGAGTTACCTGATTTTCCAGGTGTTGTGTGTCTCAGTTCCCCTGGCTAGGAAAAGGGATTCCCTTCCCCCTTGCGCTTCCCAGGTGAGGCGATGCCTCGCCCTGCTTCAGCTCTCGCTGCTCAGGCTGCAGCAGCTAACCAGCACCGATTGTCCGGCACTCCCTAGTGAGATGACCCCAGTACCTCAGTTGAAAATGCAGAAATCACCGGTCTTCTGTGTCGCTCGCGCTGGGAGTTGGAGACTGGAGCTGTTCCTATTCTGCCATCTTGCTCCGCCCACCTTTATGTCATTATTTTAACAGACTAACCTGATGTTTTGCAGGATATCCAAATGATCCAAATCTCTTCAGACTATATTGAAACAGAGGGCAGGAGGGTTAACATAGTCCCAGAGCAAGACTATGAATGTAATGTTATCTGTCTTATGTGAAATCAAGTACTTCTGATCTATCTTTCTGATGGATATTGAAAATAATTTGTTCACCAGATAAATAGGCACATATCAAGTAAGGAGGCTGTACTGATCCCTTATAATAACATACTTCACATACAACTGTGATTAGGGACACAGATTGACTAAGTGTGTGATAATCTACCATCATCTACCAGAATCCACATTTTTTTTTTGCAATGGCTCTATGGTGAATTAAATGTTGTTTGCTAGAGCAACCAATCCTGCATCCTTTAGGTGTTGAGTGTAGTATTAATTACTGTTATTCTACCTGGGATACAGTATTGTTTCTGCATTACTATTTTGTCCAGGAAAGGAGGCATTTTCAAAGGCTTCCTCTTGACCTTTCCTAACATGATTGCATTTACTCTGCAGGTCCAGTAACCAGTGTAAGAGTTTGCCAGATGTAAAATATGTCAATCTCAGTTATATACTCGGGGACAGTGGAAGTGATCACCTTGTGAACCCCTTAACACATTGTAAGCTAGAATTGGTCCAGGACTGCATTTATCTCTGGATGTCTATATGTCTCCATAACAGGACCTGTTTTTAGTGTCAGTTCAGATTCTCTATCCAGATTATGTGGCTCTCGACATATCTGGCCTTCTGTAAGATAATTTCAGGCTTCAAATTCACCCATTGTTGTGTCTCTGCTACTCTCCTAACAAGGCCTGGGCCTGATTTTAAGCATAATTTACTGTTTGGCTGCAGTGGATAAAGATATCTTTAAACACTGTCATAAAGATATTCTAGCTCTTGCATTTTCCCCCGAGTTAGTAATTACATATATATTTTTTTCAGTTCATCAATTGTATATGGCAGCAACCCAACTCCACAGTCTTTTACCAAATCTCCCATATATGTCAGCTAATACAGGTATCATGCATGCCAGTGCATCCCTTCCATCTGTATCCTATCCAAATTCACTACAAATAAAAGTCTCAGCAATTAAGGCAGTATGCTAGTGGATGTCTACCCTCTATTTCCCCATAACAGTGGGTCTCTTGTTAGCGTTTGTCTAGTGAGTGATCCAGTTCTAGAATCCTATCCTGAGAGTGTGCTTTTTAGGACCAAGCATGGAACCAGCTATGTTAGGTTGGGTTTCCAAAAGCAGAGGCTAAACTGAGAATTTATTCAAAATGATTTATTAGGAAATGCTTCAAAGAAAGTCTGGTAGGGAGTGGAGAAGTGGACTTGGAAGAAAGATACCGAATGAGGATATAGTGCAACAATAAGGTTTCTGCCTAGGCATTAGAAGTAGAACACCACACCCAGATGACTCACGCTGGTGGCCAAGGATAGTAACTTAGAGGCATCTCTTTTGCCTAGCAGACTGGATTCTCTGCTTTTCTTGCTGCTTCCTTTAAATAGACCATTGAGGCATTTACCCTTGAACTTAAAGTGACCTGCACCCTGTTCCCTTATATATACTGCAGGTTTCCACACTATCAGTCTCTCTGCCTGACACTTTATTCCTGCCTTGTGTGATTGGGGGCAAGGGGACTGCCTCCCAACTCATTGTGCCCTCCCTGCCTAGGATTTGTAAATAATAAGTCTTTGAACTTATTTCCTGTTGTGGTAGTGTATTGAATTTGAGTCTTCCTTCTGAAGAACCAGGAGCTGGTCTAGGCTGGGTTTGCCCCAGGATGCCCCAGGAGAACACAAAGTTGGACTCCTAGCACCATAGTGATGCTCAAGCAGGCATAAGCTGTACATGGGTCAGACCTGACCGCAAGGGTGTTTTCCAATATAAACAAGTTTCCTATGTGAGGGACCCCTGGTCATGGGTCAGACAACTGGGTATTAGGCCCTCCACCAGGTAAAAGAAGTATCCCATGAAAGGGACATTGTAAATGCCCATGCCTAACTCCCCTTCATATCTCACTGGGGCAGGTTTGCCAGCTGCTCGGGTACTGGAACCCCACTTTTGCTGGGGGCTCCCAAAACACGGTATCAAACAAAGTTGCACAAAAGGTAATTTTGTCTCACTACTGCAGGGGAGTTCCAAAAACAGTGGTGGTCATATTTCAGAGTGATCCTCATTAGTGTAAGGGAGCAAAAACATTTATACTGCTACACCACAGATGTTGGCTTAGGGCTCTCCCTGTGTGAACGTAAATTTCTAGGTACTTCTGGCTCTCTGCATCTAGGCAAAACAGGTAACAGCAGCCTGAGGGCAAGTTCTCTAAAATAAAGATTTAAATGCTGGCTGTTGGGAGTTGGGAAATACCAGGTGCTCAGATGGGTGAAAATGCCAAATGTGTCTGAGGACTCATGAGTAGAGCAGCAACTAGGCCCACTCTTCTGGCCCTGAGATTCTCTCCTAATTCATTCATCATGGATTCATTCACTTATCTGGGTTTGAAATCTACTTACATCACTTACTTACTACCTGACTTGGACAAGTTATCGAACTCCTCCGTAACTCAGTTTCTCCATCTATAAAATGGGTATGATAAAGCACCTCTATAAATGTAATATGTTGTTGTGAGGATTAAATGAGACAATGCATATAAATAACTCAGAACATTCTGCTTGACCCAGAAATGACACTCAGTGAATGGTAGTTTTTATTATGACTGACAAAAAGAAGTAGCAAACGAAGACAAGAAATAAGCTTGCTAATAGTCCTCAGTACAGAGATGGTCTATGTGGCTACAATCTTTTCTTTCTGCCAAATATGGGAAATGGAGCCAGAGTGGATAGTTGCAGCATGAAAGGACAAACTGGAGATTTTCCTCTGATGAATAGTATGTCTATAGGGCAGGTATTTTTCCTCATAAGAAGAGATAAGGATAAAGGAACCTTGATCCCAGGTGAAATGAGGAAGCTGTACATAAATCCAGGATATTTATTATATTGAAGCAAGTTGGTGAAAGAAGAATCTAAAAGATCCTTGAAATGAGGAAGGAAATTAAGTATCAAAACCACTAATTATTTTTTAAAAGTATAAAATTATATTAAATTTATTTTATTATAAAACATATGTTCTCCATATATTATCAATAATTATTTTAGCCCTTTTCATTAGGCGTTGCAAGGTTTGTATGGATAAAGATTTTTTTAAAAGCCGTGATTTCTTTCCTGCATCTGAACCCAATATTGCCTTATAGTTTAGACCATATGACCTAGGCCTTTTGCCAAAATCTTGTAGCAACTGTTGGGAGAGGCAGTCCTTTATGAGCTCTGAGTGTCCCTGCACACCCTTGCTGGATTTTTCAAGAATGCAGGCCTTGATCACTCTTTGCCTGGGGCATTGCTCAGGGTCATGTTTGCAGTGAGCAACCTTGAGGAATGAGGTAATGACTCTTGGGAACAAATAGCAGGCTTGCTATAGAGGAGGTGGAGTCCCCAAACTCAGAGCTCCTCAACTGTGATACAAACCAATTATGTGTGCAGCATTCACTAGGGCTGCTTCAGGTTGCCTCTGCAGGAATTAGATGAGGAGGAGACAAAGGGAGCTGATAGAAATATAAACTCATGCTGCTGGACAAGCTGTGAGTAATAATGTCATTTATGTCAGGTCTAGAAATCTCATGTCTTCTGTCAGCATCCATGAAATAGTAACAGGTTAACTCATTAGCCTGTAAGTAGGATAAAAATGCCAGATCCTGAGAGCAACATTTCTAGTGTAGGAAATACACGTGAAACTGTCCCCATAGCATTAATAAGAATTATATACAGGCATTAGACAAAAGTACAGATAAATGTTAACCAGATTACCCTTTGACTAATTTCCTTGTAGCTGCTTATGGACCATGTAGACCAGGACATAAAATCTAACTTTCTCATTTTTCCTATACATAGCATCTTTAACATCAGGAGCACAAGACTTCCCATTTGAGATATTTTTCAGAACAGCTGATGCCAACTAGTCCTTGGTTCCCATCAAGAAACCAAGTCAGCATGAGAATGTGATTTCTTTACCTCTCTGTCCCATAACTTCACCCTTCATTCTTCAACCAGTCAACATCTTGGCCTACTACCTGTCCAAATTCTTTAAAACACCTAAACCCAAGCTCTTCACGGAGATGGATTTGAGGTTTCCTCCCATCTCTTTGTTTGGCAGCCTTATGATTAAAGCTTTGTCTGCTGCAACTCAATGTCTTGGTGTATTGACTTGATGCACATTAGGCAATGAGCCTGGCATGATTACATATCTCTTTAGAATAAAGAGAAGGGCAGTTCAAGGAGAAACATGGTTGTGTGTGTTAAGTCTTGAAAGGAATCCATAATGTTGAGGCTTAACAACTGTCCAGATGTGGGTAACCAAATTCCCAGAGCTCTGGATGGGATCTTGAGGAAAGTGTCAAAAGTTTGTGGTAGGACGTCCCAAGGTGGTGGGATGACTACCTTAAGGGAAAAGAAAGCAGTTGATCTAGGGCTAGAAGAGGCAGAGATGAACTACAGTGTTCTCCATTTGCAAGATAGGCCTCCTTTCTGTGGGGCTTTGAGACTGAGAGGCAAATGAGATCAGAGTCCTAAGGCATTTATAAAGATCCAGAGGGTCAGGTAAAGGGAACAGGAACTGGCATGGTAAGTAGCAGTGCCAGGACTTAGAAAAAGAAGAATCACCAGGGAGGGAATGAATTCTAAAAGGTCACAATAGAAGTTGTGTACTAGCCTGCAAAACATGACAAATCTCCATATTTTAACATTTTCCAAATATAGGGATGTTCTTGTAATCAGTAGTCTCAAATAGTTGGAGGAATATGCCAATGCTATCATTGGTCCCATCTCTATTATTCTTCAAGCCTTGATCTTTGTTCCTGCATAACTGCCTGGTAGAATCTGACATGCAAAGTTTGGATAATGACAACTGCTGATGTCTACATTTGGGAACAAATGCAATATTGGTTATTTGGCTTGCTGCTTTTCTCTTGAAGGAAGGGTGAATCACAGACTGGTCTTGTAGTCGTGCCATTGAGCCCAAGTGGTAGGGATAGGTTGCAGGTTGGAGTGGCTGGCTGAGAGCAAAGCAATGGCTTCAGCTACTGGTGTCTAAGGGCTGTAGCCATGATAGACCAAGGACCCAAGGCAGGTGCTTGTCCACTTAAGTGATCAGAGAATGTAATGGGTCTTTGTGGTGATTATCTCACAAAATCTGAGCAGGCAAGTTTGGTGACTGGGAGATCAGTTTACAGGCCTGAAGCTCCAGACACCCTGTGGGGCTCAGGGTTAGGGATTTTGTCCCTAGGAAAGAAAACTTCCAAGGGTCAATCTGAGCTCTGGTTCTGGAAACTTGAAGATAAAATGCCAGTTATGGGGCACATTGAGTTCAGGATTTAGAACTAGATTTGAGGAGACTGATGTCAGACGGAAGGTGCCTAATGGAGGTTGGGGGTGGAGGTGGGTCACAAACCTAGAAAACAATGTTTTTGTTGTTTTGTTTTTAAACATAAATCCTTGCCATTTGAAAGAGAAAGGTAGAGATTCCCCTCAATTCCAGTGAATCCTTTGTTGTCAATGAAACATCTTTTAGAATCTTCAGCTGGAAAAAATATGAGAACTTCTCTTGCCTAGTCTTCTGGTTCTAGTGTGCAAATATTGGAGCCTTTCCTATTCTAGCAAACCTCAGGGTGTGTCCTGAGTTCACATCTGCAAACCCGTCTATATGACCCACCTCATAATGTGAGACCAGCTCCTGACAAGAACATAGCTTCACTCACAGTAGATGTTCTGGGACAGATTGCTCCCTTCCTGCCTGTGTTCCCCCTCTCCAGCTCCATCCTCCTGTGTCCCTGGCTTATGACTTCCTGAGTTTGTCTTTAGTCTTGACAATGGATTTTGCTTCATTACTGCTGACCACTAGCATTTTATTGGGATGTGGTTTGCACTACCTCACTGTTTTTTTCCACTTCCTTCTTTTTAGGACATTAATCTGTCTACTCAGACCAAAGCCCAACCTTGACCTGCTTGGCCATGGGCCCACCTGGCCTGGCTGTACCTCCTTGGGAGGGGAGATTATACTGTTGGATACAGGCTATCAAAATCTCCTTGGGTTTAGCTAGTTAAAAAGACATATGTCTTGATATTTCATCAGCCCTGAGTGTTTTTTTAAAAAAAATCATTATGGGAAAAAGAAGATAAAGCGTTTTGGGAGCTTTTATCATTTTGAAGATCATTCTGCAGTATAGTGATAAAAAATACCAGCAATGCAAACATCTGGGTGAAACAGCAGCAAATCAAGTCATAATTCTTTTTTATGTGAAAATATTTATATTCTCCCAGGCCTTGTATCCTTAGTTAGTGTCTGACGTTGAGTCAAAGGAATGTTTCACTACATTTAATAATGAGCATGAGGAACGAACCTCAAGTGTGACGCCATCTGCAAAGCAGTGTGCATTTAAAGTTTGTTGACAGAACTTCCTAGAGGGTAATTGGAAAAATAAGCTTGATTCCTAATGAGAAGATACCTTACATTTTCCTTCCTCTATGAAAAGGACCACTTATAATTTTTTCCATTTCTAACAGTAACAATTTTAACACTCAAAATTCAGTTTTGTAAGTCCTAAAGGGATTGGAGACATATGTCTCCAGAAATCTCTACTATGATGGGGAATGAGATCTGGTCCAGTATAGAAAACATTCACATCGTAGGAATTAGGGGACACACATTTATTTACATATTTATTTTTAGAAAGTTTAGACAGACTTTAGAAAGTCTGTTTTTCATAGGAAGAAGTCTTTCCTAGATTATTTGTATAAGCCTGGAACAGGGGAGGAGGAAGAACTTTCTCTTTGGAAGTTTTCAAACACTTTACATAGCATTAAATCATAGCATTATCTATAGGGTAATTAAACATCTTAGAACTAGGCTATGATGTTATTTGCTGCTGAGTGGAAATGGATTCTGTGGCTAGTGTACTAGGCTAATCTTCTTCTAATAATCTCATTTATTCTTGAGAATCATCTAAAATAGAAAATAGCATTTTGATTCCCAGCATTAATTTTTTTGTTTTGTTTTGTTTTAGAGATGGAGCCTCGCTCTGTTGCCCAGGCTGGAGTGCAGTGGCGCGATCTCGGGTCACTGCAAGCTCTGCCTCCTGGGTTCACACCATTCTCCTGCCTCAGCATCCCGAGTAGCTGGGACTACAGGCGCCTGCCACCACGCCTGTCTAATATATTTTTTTTTTTTGTATTTTTAATAGAGATGGGATTTCACCATGTTAGCCAGGATGGTCTTGATCTCCTGACCTCGTGATCTGCCTGGCTCAGCCTCCCAAAGTGCTGGGATTACATGTGTGAGCCACCATGCCCGGCCCCCAGCATTAATTTTATAATTGTTTTTCTGGGATGAGAGAGGGCTTGTGGGACATATGATTCATGTTTTGACAAGAGAGTTGCTGGGAAAATAGATGTAGGACAATACATTGCCAGATTTAATAGAGGAAAATGGAATTTAAAAATGAAAGATTCACAAACTAGAAATCCATAAGTTGACATTGACTTGTGTCGGTTTCTTGCCATTAATACCAAGAAAGGAAAGCAATAATCATCAGAAGCCAGCATGGATTCACTTATGAGCAAGTCAAGACTAACTAGTGTTACCCGTTATCTATGCACCTATACCTGAGCCTGTGCATATACCTATACCTGTATCTATACCTATGGCTATACTTATGCCAGATGTATCTCCATCTAATATTATGTATTTGTTCACACATCACCGCTAAAAAACTTACTGCTGTAACCAAGCAGGTTTTGCTCCCCAAAAACCTATGGAAATAAAACATTTTTTAAAAAAGGAATTCTGTAGATATAATCAATCAGAATTTTAGCAATAAATGTGATGAGATCTTCCATTACATCCTCTAGGAATGTAGAGATGGGAATTGTGGGCTCGAGTGCATAAAACTAGGTAAATTCTTAATTAATTGAATGAGCTAAACCACTGCCTCTGAAAGAAAAATTTCTCTAAAAGACCAATGCTGATTCAGATTATTTTTATCAAAGTATTACAAAAAGGGAAATAACAAAAAAGTAGATATAAACTCATTATGTAATAGCTTTTATTAAAATGTGGACAGGTTAAATTATTTTTATTTTTATTTTTTTATTTTAGGTTTGAGGATACATGTGCAGGTTTGTTATATAGGTAAACTTGTGTCGTGGGGGTTTGTTGTATAGATTATTTTGTCAGCCAGGTACTAAGCTTAGTATTCAGTAGTTATTGGTTCTGCTCCTCTGTCTTCTCCCACCCTCTGTCTTCAAGTAGGCTCCAGTTGCTTTCTTTGTGTCCTTGAGTTCTCTTCATTTAGCTCTCACTTATAAGTGAGAATATGAGGTATTTGATTTTCTGTTCCTGCATTAGTTTGTAAGGATAATGGCCTCTGGCCTCTCGCTTCATCTGTGTTCCCACAGAAGACATGATCTCATTCTTTTTTATGGCTGCATAGTATTCCATGGTGTATGTGTACCACATTTTCTTTATCCAATCTGTCATTGATCGGCATTTAGGTTGATTCCATGTGTCTACTATTTTGAATAGTGCTGGAATTTCATTGCATACATGTGTCTTTATAATAGAACAATTTATATTCCTTTGGGTATGTACCTAGTAATGGGATTTCTGGGTTGAATGTTATTTCTGTCTTTAGATCTTTGAGGGATGGCCACACTGTTTTCTACAATGGTTGAACTAATTTACACTCCTACTAACAGTGTATATGTGTTCCCTTTTGTGCACAACTTCATCAACATCTGTTTTTTTTTTTTTTTTTTTTTGATTTTTTAATATTAGCCACTCTGACTGGTGTGAGATGGTATTTCATTGTGGGTTTTAATTTGCATTTCTCTAATGATCACTGATGTTGAGCTTCTTTTCATATGCTTGTTGGCTGCATGTATATCTTCTTTAGAAAAGTGTCTGTTCATGTCCTTTGCCCACTTTCTAATAGGGTTGTTTATTTTTTTCTTGTAAATTTGTTGAAGTTGACAGGACAAATTAAAAAGTTTCATGCAAATTTGTGGTTAGGCTTTAGAAATTTACAAAAGAATGTTGCTCTCATACTAACAAC
Organism: Rhinopithecus roxellana; assembly: GCF_007565055.1. NCBI lineage: Eukaryota > Metazoa > Chordata > Mammalia > Primates > Cercopithecidae > Rhinopithecus > Rhinopithecus roxellana. Next base: position 85,494,988 of record NC_044556.1, on the reverse strand, counting down.
AACAACAAAAGCTGAATTCATCTCAAAATAATCCTTGAAAAAAATGCACAAGAGAATTGAAGATGCAAAGAAATCTAATTGAACTAAAGGCCAGAAAGGAATAAGCCCTTCTTGGGAGAGAAGAGACCCATGCTACTTTCATCCTTAGCAGTGCAGCTGGAGGAGTACTTAACCCTGCCAGAGAGGGAGAAACCAGCCATACTTCTAAAAACAGCACACAAACAGATGAACAGAATAGAATCCCTGGGAGCCTGTATTAATTTCCTAGGGCTGCCTTAACAAATTACCACAAACTTGCTAGCTTAACACAACAACAATTTATTCTCTCACAGTTCTGGAAGCCAGAAGTTTGAGATCAAGGGGTCAGCAGGGCCATATTCCCTTCACAGTCTCAAAGGAAGATTCCTCCCTTGCCTCTTCCTAGCTCTGGTGGCTCCCCACAGTCTTTGGTATTTCTTGGCTTATGGCTGCATCACTCCAGTCTGTGTCCACCTTTGTGCTATCTTCTTCTCCATGTCTAAATATTATCATTTTCTGTCTCTTATAATAATGACACTTGTCATTGGATTTAGGGCACATCCTAATCCAATACAATCTCATTTTGGTCCTTATCTTAATTATATCTGTAAAGACCCTATTTCCACATAAGGTTACATTCTGAGGTCCTGGGTGAACATGAATTTTGGGAGGACACTGTTAAACATACTTCAGAGCTCCAGGCACAGAATGAGTTCACAGAGCCACAGAGGAGCCCAGCACAGCAGATATCACTGGCAAGGGAAGATCAGAACTACAAGGTTACAATGACAGCAGTGAGTGTTTGACATCCTGCTCTACTTCCAACCTTGAGAAAGGATCAGTGTGTCAGTTGGATCTCCAGATTTCCTCAGAGTCCCTGTTGTCTGGGAAAGGGGATTCATTCTGATCTCTGGACAGCCAGGTTGGTATTATCCAAATCAACAGATTCCTGCCAGTCCTGACTTCTCATAATTGACTTCTCTTATATTGTATTAACAGAGCTGGCCCTTGAATTACAATCAAAGCCACAACTAATTCCCCCCTGCCTCCTTAGGCTTAAGCACCAATGTGCTCATTCCAGTTGATCTCATTCAGTAATAGTTATTTATTGAATGCCTACTGTGTATTAGACAATTTTCTAGTTATTGGGAATATAATAATAAATAAGTCAGATCCCATAGGGCTTACAGTCTAGAAAGGAAATGGATAATATATAATGAAACAAACAGGAGGTTGCATATTGTGATAGTTGCTGTCAGGGCACTCATCATATTGGAGGTGCCATGAATCATACATGGTGGTTCTGAGTGCAATACAGGAACTAAAAGGATGTTATCAGTTGGAAATGCTTTCAGCTGTTTTGACCCGAGTACTCAAAAACCAGTGGCTTAAGAATGAGGACATTTAATAATCTTAAATAGTAAGTCTAGAGTTTGGCAATTTAGGGTGGAAACAGCAGTTCAGCCACATTCTTAAAGATCCAGTGTCTTTTTGTATGTGCCCTTTCTGCCTTAACTTTGGTTTTTCTTCTGTTGGTTGAAGCTGTCTGTTGTAGCTTTAGCCATTACATCCATGTTCATGAGGGGAGAAAAGAGAAGCCACTGTCAGCTGTGTCTGTCTATTCCATCAAGAACACCCAAACTTTTCCCAAAACTGCATCCTCTTTGCATCAAAGTGGCTAGAACTGGAGCCTGTGGTCACCCATCAGAAGGCTCAGAAACTGAGGAATGGGATGGCTGTGTTTGGCTTAAACCGACTGTGATCCGGGGATGTGTCCACTGCTGTTCCAAGACTGAGGTTCTGTTAGGAAGATGGGGAAATGGATAATGGGTTGATGGAGAACTTTGCCACTTAGGGTATGAGTTGAAAAATAACTGTTGGTGGGAAGTGGCGATGATCGATGAGTGCGGTCAGGCTGGAAATAAGAACGAGTTAGATTCGGTTTAAGAAGACTCTTACTGGACCAGCAATGAGTTAAGCCAAGAATACCAAGAACACAAGTGAGTGGATGGGCTCCCCATCATCTTCTGCCTGTGTCACTGAGACCTGGTCAATGCAGTCTGCTTGGACTGAGATATCTGCCGGGTCAGAGGATCCCAGCACTGTGAGCTCTTTGCTGTTGATATCAGTAGCCGGTGGAAAGACCATATTAGTGCTTGGTCATTCACCTGCAAAAAGCAGTTTTTGCTATGGTACAGAGTGGTTTGTTTTGGCAGTCCACATTTTGAAATTTACTAACAATAGAGAAAATAAGTCCTCTTAAGCAGAGCCTATGAAGATGCACAGATACAAAGCATGTATACAAAGAATATTACTTCTGCGAATATATTCTGGAAGGTGAGGGTGGAGATGAGGCAGACAAAATCGAAAAAAGGTTTTATACATAGAGATGTTCATCCAAGTGTTTAGCACAGACAAAAGGCCTGAAAGTACAGCTCTCATTGACTATCTGACTTTGATTCCCTCTTTATTCCCAGAACTTCTTTCTTTCAAGGTTAACTTTGAATTTAAGTATTTGTTATATTTTATTGAGCATTTAACAAGATTTTTGAGAGAGGATTCTTTTTTAAAAAATCAGTTCAGTGTGCTCTCTCATTAGAAGCCCCCAGAAGATATTCTGACACGGGAAAAGGGAGAATATTAAGGTAAGGGAGAAAGTGCATTAGTGGGTGCTCTCACTCAACAGAAAAGCCTCTAGAAAGATACAGAGCATTGAGTGGACAGATTGTTTTATGGATTGCTATTCACTTCTCTAGCCCCTTCTCTTCTTTCCTTTTCTGTAGGGATTGAAAGGGTCCAATTCACTTCCATTTTATTTGTTTTTATTTAATTTATTATTATTTTTAAAGAGATGAGGTCTTGCTATGTTGCCCAGGCTGGTCTCGAGTCCTGGCCTCTAGTTATCCTCCTGCCTCAGCATCCCCACCTCCCAGTAGCTGGGATTACAGGTGCGAGGCACCCTGCCTGGCCCACTTACATTTTTAAAGGCTTTCGGTATATTAAAACACAAAAGTCTGAAGTTTTTGTAGTACATTTTAGAGGTTTACACTGAAAAAATTCATACTGTGGCTTAGGTCTGTAATCCCAGCACTTTGGGAGGCCGAGGTGGGTGGATCACGAGGTCCGGAGAGTGAGACCATCCTGGCTAACACGGTGAAACCCTGTCTCTACTAAAAATACAAAAAAAGCCGGGCGTGGTGGTGGGCGCCTGTAGTCTCAGCTACTTGGGAGGCTGAGTCAGGAGAATGGCATGAACCTGGGAGGTGGAGCTGGCAGTGAGTGGAGATCGCGCCACTGCACTCCAGCCTGGGCGACAGAGCAAGACTCCGTCTCAAAAAAAAAAAAAAGAAAAAAAAAAAAAAAAAAGAAAAAATTCGTGCTGTAAAGCATGAAGACACAAGATAGTTTTTCTGTTCAGAGTTTAATTGCAATTCATAGCATGTTAGACATGTGCGTTGTGGTGATTGCATGTAAGTGAAAGTCTGGGTGATAAGTTTCTTCTTTCAATCATCCAGTGTATCTCTGGGACTGATGTATAACTTCATTTGGACTGAACTTCACCAGTCTAAATTTGAATCATTTTGTGAATGTGAGAACTAGTCCAAAGAGCTCTTCTGATTCCCTGCTCCTTGTCAAAGGTGAAGATTAAGAGTTTGAACCCAGAAGACGTGTTGAAACATGTTTATTGAATGAATGAATGAATGAATGAATGAATGAATGAATACCTTGTGTGGTGCAGATCAACAAAAAAAAAGCACTCACAGGAGGTGGAAGTCAGGCAGTGCTATGATGTGTTTTCATTTTATTGCTGGCTTATACATTTTGAGGGACAATTGTTTCCTAGATTTTTGTGATATTTTCGATCTGATGAGGCTGTGAAATAATCTCCCAAGTCTGCTTTCTCCCCAGCAGTACAGAGCCTGCCAAGGTGTTACTACACAGCAAGCCCCTTTGGATTAAATGAGTCCTATCTGATTCAGGGATGAGTGCTAAATGCTTGTTGATAGCAGATCACAGGGAGAGGGCACAATTCCAGCTCAGTGGCAGCAGCTGAGGAGATGTCCTGCCACGGGTGGTGGTGACAAAGCAGCAGATGGCTTGGAGTGAAAAGAGAACAAGATGTGTACCCAGTGCGGTGTAAATTAGTTACAATTTCTGCATAAAGCTCCATCAGGTTACTATGTGCAGTGTTCTGTGTGCCTAGCCAGCAGTGTTCAGGCTATTCTTATGGTTTAATATCCAATATTAAGGCTCTCTGGAAAGTGGAAGCTTAGATTTACCTATTTCAAGCTGCAATTAACAGTTTTGCAGAGTTCATTACTATTTTTGGGGGAAGGAAATTTATTATTGAGGAATTGGGGCCTGGATGGAACAGCACTGGGAGGCTCTCTTGGGTCTCATTCTATTGTGCTGTTTGTTGTGGAGAGCTCAGTTACATATTCAAATCTGAGTGTCTCTCTTTCTTTTTTTTCTCCCAGACAGCTTTCTCAACCAAACACTGGTGCAGAAGAGAAGAATCCCCTTTATGCAAAGCAGAATTGAGCAATTAAATATATTGATGAAGAATGCAAGTGTCAATATGCGTCCCTTGGTGTCCTAGAGAGAGAGTCCTGACAAGTGTAGATGGAATAATTATTTGGAATAATTCATCAGTTAGACAGTGTTACTTAACAAAATACTGGGGTCTATTTCTATGAAACAAGCTCTACACATCTGTCAACTTATTCTTGAAATGGGAATTGACTGTAACAGGGAAAATGTATGTAAAGTCTGACCACATAAAATAACCCTATTTTCTTATTTCCCCAAGAAGTGGGAATGTGCTGTGATTCCTTCCTTGTTGGTAGATAAATTGAAAAATGTTCCACCTCTCTTTAATTCAGCTCTATTAACTATGAGTAATAGCCCCTGGTTTCATTATAGTTGTATTAAACGTGATGTCTTCTGCATGGCTTCTGCACAGGTTGGAATATGTTTTCCTATTTTCTCTCATCTTGACATACCCTGTCCTGGATAATTCGTAAAATCATATAAGGGGTTATAGAAGAGCATCAGCTCAGGGCCTAAGAAGGAGATTTCTCCCACAGATGTGAGTAATCAGGAATGCCTCACTAACTGTGGAGTCCAGGGTTAAAAGTGCTATGATGGTCTTATTAGAAGTGATGAGGCATGGGCAGGGGGATTTGCCTGGGAATGAGTCTACTGGAAGTTTTGTATAATTCTCATCTCTGATTAAAATCCTTAATTGATTCAAGAGCTCTGGTGCTAAAAACCCTGATTCATTTTTTATTCTGATGAGAGAAACGTGTTCTCTAGAGCTGTGCACATGTGGAGAAAGGAGTGGGGAGTCATTGCCAATTGACAGCAGGTGGTGTGAGGTGGTGAAGAATGGCAGGCCAGGAATGACACCTACCTGGGTCGGTCCTTATTTCACCATTGTGGCAGGAACACGCCTTTACCTCAGTTTCTACTTCTGTAATGTAGGGATAATAATATCTATCTCAAAGGGCTGTTGGGGCATCAGATGAGGGCCAGGAACATTGTGGGAGCTTATTAAGCCTTCCTTTATAAAAAGTCTCTTCTTGATCCTGCTTACCTACTTGAAAATTCTAAACGTATAATTTTAATCCAATTTAATGCCTTAATATACTACAAGTATAGGCCAAACACAGGGGATTACTTAAAATTCCCCTTTATAAATCGAGTTTTACCTCAAAAGGGGGTTGGCCCCAAACTCATTTAGAAATTCTTCGTGTTCCATCCATCCTGTCTATATTCCCTGCTCTTCCTATCCTTCCCCATTTCATCTGGTCAAGAGAACACTTAGCAAGGGTCCTGAGGGAAAGAATCAGTAGGGAATAGGGTAGAGAGGCAGAAACCATTCTGTTGGAGAGCTGTGTTATTCTCCTTGGGTCCTGTAATGGTTAAGTTTATGTGTTGACTTGACTGGGCCTTGGAGTGCTCAGATATTTGGTCAAAAATTATTCTGAGTGTGTTGTGAGGGTGTTTCTGGATGAGAATAGCATTTGAATCAGTAGACTCAGCAAAGCAGATTGCCTTCCCAATGTGGGTGGGCCTCATCCAATCCATGGAAGACCTGAATAGAACAAAAAGGCTGAGTAAGAGAGAATTCTTTCTCTCTGCCTGACTCTCTTCGAGCTGGAACATTGCTCTTTTCTTGCTTTCAGATTCACACTCAGATGAAGACTTACATTACTGGTTTTCCTAGTTGTCAGGCCTTCTAACTTGGGCTGGAAATACCATTGACTCTCTTGGGTCTCCAGCTTGTCAGCTGCAGATCTTGGGACTTCTCAGCCTGCAGAATCATGTGAGTCAGTTCGTTATAATTGTTCTATCTATATGTTTATATATACATAGATATAGATACCTATCTATATAGACATATTTGGATTATATATATGATGTGTATGTCTATGTCTATAGACATGTCTGTATTGGTCTGGATTTTTTAGAGAAACAGAACTGAAATATATATCTGTATGTAGAGCTATCTATATGTCTAAAACATATTGGTTCTGTTTTTCTGGAGAATCCAGGCTAATACAGATTTTGATACAAAGAAGTGGGGTGCTGGTATAACAAATACCTAAACATGTGGAAGTGGTTTTGGAACTAGTTAATAGGTAGAGGCTGGAAGAGTTTTGAGTTGTGTGCTAGAAAAATAGATGTTAAAAGTGATTCTGATTAGGGCTTACATGGAAATTAGGAACATGATATTGAAAACTGGAGGAAAGATGATCCTTTTTATAAAGTGGCAAATAATTTGGCCGAACTGTGTTCTAGTGTTTGGTGGAAGGTAGAATTTGTGAGTAAAATGTGGGCTGAAGAGATTTCTAAGCAAAGTGTTGAAAAAGTGGTTTGGTTCCTTCTAAATGCATATAGAAAAATACAAAAGGAAAGAGATGAAGAAGAAATTCTTAATCAAAAGGAAGCAGAATTTAAAGATTTGGAAAATTCTTAGTTTATCCACATTGCAAAAAATGGAAAAGCTTGTTTTGAAGAGAACATTAAAGATGTGGCTGAATAATCATTTGATAAAGACATCATGGGTATGACTTATTGACTTAGCCATTTTAACAGAATCCAAGCATAGAGATGAGATTATACCAACAAAGACCCTGCCAGTTTGAACTAAAGAGAATGTAAAAAAAAATGAGACTAAATTAGGGAAGGCAGTTGTACTTCTTTGATTTAACAGGACCAGATCATAGAGCCATTTAGCTGTGAACATGCACTATTCTTCAAGAAGGCAATTCAGAGATTACCAGTGGTACCACTTGGTTTGAACAGGCTAGATGGCCTCTGACCAATGCTGTGGGAATGGGACCACTCTGCAAAATCTTGTGAGAGGGGCCACATGGAGCCTTGAGGGTTCAACCCTGTACCTAACAGAGCTTCAGAAGTGGGATTGTCACCCCGGTGGTCCATGAGGCAGAGCCTGAAACCAAAGAGGATTAATCTAGAGCCTTAAGATCTGGTAGAATTTGCCTTGCTAAATTTCAGACTTCCTTGGGACCCATTACTCCTTCCTTCTTTCTTATTTCTCCCTTTTGGAATGGGAATGTTCATCGTGTGCCTGTCGCATTTTCATAGTTTGGAAACATGTAAACTTGTCTGATTTCAAATGTTTGCAGAAGGGGAGGAATTTTGTCTCAGAGTGAATCATAGCAACATATGCATCTCACCCATATTTGATTTTGCTGATATGAGTATTTGGACTTTGGTCTTTAGAGTTCATGCTAGAATGAGTTAAGATTCTGGGGACTGTTGGGATGGAAGGAATGTATTTTACATGTGAGAAGGACATAAATTTAAGGGGGCCAGAGTGGAATGACTGAATTGTATCCTCCCCAAAATTCATATGTTGAAGCACTAACCCCTAAGTGATGGTGTTTAGCAATGGGGCCTTTGGGATGACATTAAGTTTAGATGAGGTCATAAGGTGGGGACCTCATGATGGGGTGGGTGGCTTTATAAGAACAGGAAGAGAGAGATTGCTGTCTCTCTGCCATGTGAGTGAGATGGAGGCCATCTGCAAACCAGTAAGAGTGCCTTGTGATGCATGCCTGTAGTCCCAGCTACTCCGGAGGCTGAGACAGGAGAATTGCTTGAACCCGTGAGGCGGAGGTTGCAGTGAGCAGAGATCACGCCACTGCACTCCAGCCTGGGCAACAGAGCAAGACTCTATCTCAAAAAAAAAAAAAAAAAAAAAAAAAAAGAAAAAGAGTGCCTTCATCAGAACCCAACCATGCTGGCATCCTGATTCTGGACTTCCAGCCTGTGAGAAATAGATTTCTGTTGTTTAAGCCACCCAATGTATGGTATTTTGTAATGGAAGTCTACTTTGACTGATACAGATCTGCTGTTTTATTCCTCTAGCAGGCCATCTCTTTAATGTGATGTTTGGCCATGGTGTTTGTGTGTATGTGCATATAGACAATGTTAATTACTGCGAAGTCCACTGATTTCAAGCAATTCTCAGCAAATGAGTGCATTAGATATGCATTGATCATCACTTGGGGCCTGTCATATTTATTACATCAACCACTGTTTAAGAGCATCTAATTCCCTAAATTACTATGGGCTGAGAATCTCCTTGTCAGGTAGTTTAGAATTATGGAATAACAGCAAAATATCTTATGAAACTGTAGTTTCAGAAACAGAGGAATGGGCTAGAAACTATGAGAAAAAGAACAACTAAAAGATACTGACCATGGAAAGGAGTGGAACTCTCTTTCTCCCCTCCTTCTCCTTCTCTGTCACTGTCACCATGAAAGAAAAGTATAGAGGAGCTCCATTTCTCCCTTTTCTTGCGTTTTTTTTTTTCTTTTTTTCCCTTCACATAGCTCCTTGCTCTGGAATCCAGCAGTCTGGCTGCTTCTCTGCAGCTGCAGTTTCTTCATGGCTCTGCATGGTCTCTGATGGTCTATTCATGTCCCTTGTTATGGGTTGAGGTGTATACCCCCAGAATTCGTATGTTGCAGTTCTAACCTTCAGTAGCTCAGAATGTGACCTTATTTAGAAATAGGGTCATTTCAGATGTAATTAGTTAAGTTAGGATGAGGTCATACTGGGGTAGGGTGGGCCCCTGACTTCATGTGACCAAGGCTTAAGACAATGCAATGAGAATAATGATAGGACCTACCTCCTAGAGCATTTGGGAAGATGCAAAGAGTTTGATATTTATTTATGTCAATTATTATTCTGTAGTGCTGGACCATTCAAAACCATGTTGCTTCACCTCTGGACAAGACTTGGTTAATTTCCCTTGCAAAGGATTTCAACATACACAGGTTTAGAAAAGTAAAACCCCATCTTACGCATCACCTGGCCAGATCCTCCAAATAGCAATTGTGGTGTATTAGTCTGTTTTCACGCTGCTGATAAAGGCATACCCAAGACTGGACAATTCACAAAAAAGAGGTTTAATGGACTTATAGCTCCATATGACTGGGAGGCCTCACAATCACGGCAAAAGGTAAGGAGGAGCAAGTCACATCTTACATGGATGGTGGCAGACAAAGAGAGAGAACTTGTGCAGGGAAACTCCTCTTTATAAAACCATCAGATCTCATAAGACTTATTCACCGTCACAAGAACAGCACAGGAAAGACCTGTTCTGATGATTCGGTTGTCTCCCACTGAATCCCTCCCACAACACATGGGAATTCAAGATGAGATGTGGGTGTGGACACAACCAAACCATTTCCCGTGATATGCTAATAAATCCTTACTATGAGCTCACAGTTATTAAATGAACAAATCCATAGATTAAGAACAGAAGTGTTAATGAATTTTTAAAGTCTGCTAATTTGTTGAACATTTAGGGCCATTAACAAGTGCATGGATTTTCTTGAGAACATACGATTACCTTGTCTTCTTATTACAGACAGCTGACACCACAGCATGTTGTTTACAAAAGCAAGATTGTAGAAGAGATTATAGGTGCTGGTTTTGACTGGTGATAACTTAGGGGCTCCTAAGAGGACTTAAAATACCCACCCGCCATTTTGTATGTACACTGTAATATACTGGAGTATATTCGAAGAAGCTTTAAATTGATGACCATTTTTCTGAGAGTGCAGCAATTGCAACTTATTTTCTTCCTTCTTAGCAGGACTCTGATATCCAGGTCTGCAGATGCTGCAGGATTTTGCTTAATACAGTTAAGAAGTATTGATTCTTCTGGGCATAGTTGGTGATAAAGGAGCAGTTTCTGGAAGAACTTGCTTTGGAAGAGAAACAGGCCTTTGTGGCAGCAAAGGAAACATTATTAGAGAGGACAGTAGGTATGTGTGTACGTGTGTGTGTGTGCATGTGTTGGGTGTGTGTGTGTTGGTTTAAGTTTCCACATTAGGAAAATGACAGTAAAGTTACACAGTGGGGATAGGCAACCTTTTGAGAAAGGCAACTATGCTCCAGCCTCAGGACTGAGCCTTTTGCAGAGCCAGTAAAGGCTGTCCTTGGGCTTTGTCACTCTTTTTTACATTGTTTATGCCTGTATTCTGTGAGGATACTTTATTGCCCTTTCTTCTCTCTCCCTCCAACCTTTTCTTCTATACCCCAACTGTGTTGTAGAGCCAAAGGACCTTAGGTTTTGCTTTCTCTTCTCTCCGAAACTTGCTCACTCTTAGTGTGAATTTTGAGTCAGCCAGCGTGCTTCCTCTCCCAGGAATAATTATTTACTGAAGCATTGTCTCTGATGGTCTACTCAGGGCTCCTGTTACGGGTTGAATTGTGTCATCTCAAAATGTATGTTGTAGTCCTAACCTGTAACAACTCAGAATGTGACCTTATTTGGAAATAAGGTCATTGCAGATATAATTAGTTAGTTATAATAAGGTCATAGTGGGGTAGGGTGCATTCCTAATCCAACATGAATTTGCTTTTATAAAACGGGAAAATTTTATAAGAAGAAGAACAGCACTATGTCAATATCAAGGTAGAGATTGCTGTGATGCATCTAAAATCCAAGGAATGGCAAAGATTGCAGGCAAACTCCCAGAAGCTAGGAGAGAGGCATGGAACAGACTCTTCCTCACAATCCTTAGACAGAATCAGTCCTGCTGACACCTTGATCTTGGACTTTTAGCCTCTAGAACTGTGAGACAATTAAGCTCTGCTGTTCTAAGCTTCCCAGTTTGTGGTGCTTTACTATGGCAGCCCTAGTAAACTAATACAGATACTATTTTCTTTTAAAACCAAGCCATCTCAGGCAGCAGTGAGGTGGTGGGAGAGTTATCCAGAGAGGAGGGGCGGAGTCCCCATTTGAGAGCAGACCAGGTAGGCTTAGCATATACTTAGATGCAATTTAGAGGCAGGATCCAGCCTGGAGTTTGCTATAGCTCAGCTCCAGCTTGGCTAACACCATTTCACACTTTTCTTTAAACCAGCTGGAGATTCTTCACCTGTCTTTGCCTGTCCCTGAGTGACAGGATGATCAAGAGCCAGAGGATCATTAAATAGTCATTGCTTTTAGCACTATACAATGTTATTTCCTGCATGACCTCTTGAAAGGGCACAGATGGGAGGCTGTCTTGTTGATTCCTGGTCTGCAACAGGCAATTTATATTCATAGTATTCTTTTAAAAAGCACATACTTTGTGGATCCCAGTGCAAAATGAAAATATGGGGCTGGATGGGATGGCAAAGTCAGTCTCCCCTTCCTACATGCTGGCTGTTCTATTCTAACCCCTGCCTGGATGTACTTGGTACCTAGACTGAGGTGGATGATACATCCCTCCCCACTGGTCACCCACCAAACATGTAGTGGTGCTGTCAGCCTGGTGCAGGATGGATGCTATCTTGTCCTATCCCAAGATGCCATGGGGTGAGTGTCTAACCCTGATCCTCTCACTCCTTGGGGTAAAGAATGACAGTAGAATGCAGTCGTGTTCTGTTGATGCAATTTGGTCTCAGGAATGAGGAGGTCAGACTGCGCCAGGACACCAGGGGTTGGGGACTGGACTGCTGAGAGCCTGTCTGAAAAGGCAAGCAGGTAGGGAGGTGGTGGCACGTAGGAGCGTATGTGAGTCAAAGCTTCAAGCCTGCAGCTCCATGGTCTCATTAGACTTCATTTACTAACCACAAATTCAAAGACAAAATTATTAAGAATTTCAAGATGGCAACTGCAGAGCATTGAACTTCAACCGCGTGGCCCTTCTGAGGATGTGTGGCTGCGCAGGTCACTGGCCCATGAAAGTGGTCCTATTATAGAGGCAACATTGTAGAACTACTTAGAAACAAAAATAAATATTATGATGCCATGTGTATCATCATGAGTGCCATAGCTTGAGAATAAATTTTGTGGCCAGAAAAAACAATGAGGAAATTCACGGGTGATCTCTGTCCTTGAAGGTTGATTTCAAGCCTAGATTCATAGAAGGCTTTGTCTTGGAGGACTAGGAAGATCATCTGATACAATTCTCTCCTTGAACAGGTGAAAAGATGAAAACTTGCAAAGAGGCTCAAGGTCACACAGCTAATTATGGTTAGGTCTAGGGTAAGAAACAATGTTATTTTGCTCGTAAATTGATGTAAGAAGGGCCTGGGAAAACTTTTAAGGATGATGAATATGTTTATTATCTTGATTATAGAGATTGTTCATGGTGTTTATATTTATTAAAACTTCTCAAAGTGTATAATTAAAATATTTGCAGTTTGTTCTTTGCCAATTATACCTCAGTGGAGCTGCTTAAAAATATCTAAGGCAAGAAACAAATAAAAAACTTGATTTAAGAATAAGGTAAATAGCAGCTGAAGTTTTTCTGGAATATAGGGAAACAGAAGTGAGCAGTTTTTTGGACGAGCAAACTGCCATTAGTAGCATGCATAGGGTTTACAAAGTGCTTTTGTTAATACTGTCTTACAGTTTTAACTGTAAGACAAAGTGCTTTTGTTAATCCTGTCTCCTAAGGTTCTTCAGGGAACTTTAATATTGATAAATGTCATGGAAATGCAGAGTCACCAAAGACCTCCTGAGCAAAGTAGGAAGCTTGGGAATCCTGGAATCTTGAAGACAGAAGAACCCTTAGGGATTATTCAACTGCTAGAGGAATTCTTAAAATTAACCTCCTTTCTGAAGGGAAGATTGGGGATGTAAAAGATTAACCTTCATTTGACTTCTTTTGATGGGAGGAGTGTTTCTGCCACTTTTATCTGCAGGAACAGGGCTCTCCACCAGCCTGTAGGCTTGGCCTGCCTCCCGTCCACCCTGTGGAGGAGTGTCTGTTTCAGAGGAGGAGGCTGGGCAAGGTCTTTTTCTGACTTTTAACAGGCAGTTATGCTTCAGAATAATTTGGTCTATTATCTTGCTTCAGAGAATACATGACAAAAATGAGTCAGCAGGGAGGCAGGTTAGAGCAGTCTAAAGAAAAACAATAGATGCTATGAAGAGGAAAAAGAAAAAGTTTAGATTTCCAACGTTAGGATGAAGTTCAAGACTCATGCTTCCTCAGAGACTGTGCGCCCTGGGACAGGCTAGGGAGATCCCTGGGCTCTTTGCCCCTCAGTCAGTTTTCTCACCGGGAGGCAGCAAGGCCTCATCTCTTTGAATTCCTGTCATTCATGCTGGAAGTGTTTTCTTTGCTTGAACTGGAATGGGCAGCTCACCAGGAGGTGAGCATTTCAGGAAGAGGAAGGCACTGCAGTTCTTCAGAGAGAGCTTGTGACAGCTGGAACCCAAGACTGGACTGCGTTCCTCCTCCACATGCTGAGTTTGCATTTAAAGGAGGGAGAGAGCTCTCTTAATTTGTGATTATTTTTCCTGGTTGCCTTGAAACTGAGCTGAGTGTTCCCCAGTGTTGTCATTTTTGTTTCACTGGGTGAACTGCTTTTAGAGAGCCCTGCTCTGAGATGGGGGATGTGTGAGCCCAGAGTCTTCTCTGCGGGACTCAGTTCCTGCTGCCTCTCCTTCAGACCCACCTTGGCTGGCAGGTGGACCACTGGGGAAACACCCCTTGCTCTTGCTGGGAAGGGTGGAGTGGGGTGGGGAGAAGCCCATCCCAGGAGGATGGAGAGCAGTGAGGGCTGTCGTTGCTGCTCACTGTCTGGGTGGCCTGGGTACTTTCTGAGGCTCCAGGAAGGCCCATGGAAGAAGCAGGCCATGCAGAATCTGTCCGAATGTCTTATGGCTCCTGTGGTTAGGTCAGGCTTTTATATCTTGGATTTTTTTTTCTTGAAAACACCGTGTGCATAAAAGAGAAAGTCACACACACACACACACACACACCCACGTGCGCGTGCGCGCGCACACACACACACCCCAACTTTGGCTGTAAATGGAAAGGACCTACTTCTTTTTCAGTGCTGCTTTTATTTTCATGGTTAATTATTTATTCATAAATCTTGCCTGAGAGATTTTATTTTGGCTCCCAAGCGGTAAAAGCTCAAGGTCACAGGGGAAGTGTTTTCAAATGCTAAGTGATCCTCCTCCAACCTAATGTTGTAAAATTTTTATTTCAGGAGGAGCGTTGCTCACAGGAGGGGTGATGACTTAATTTTAGCTCCCAGATGAAATACTGACTTTGCTGCTGATAAGGGATGGAAGACAGCACAGATCAGCGTAATGAGGGCCATGGTGGAGCTGCCTTCACCCTGACTTGGCAACCCATTCATTGTGGGATGACCTTTATAAAATGATGATGATGTCGGGGGAAAGGAGGGAAAGTTTCAAGGATGCTAGGCTGCTGGTGATTTCTGCTTCCACTGGCAGCAAACAAAAAAATACATTGAGGAAAGACCTGATTTTTCTTGTGCCATTTGAAAGCTATGCATACTTATGTCCAAAAGGAAGTTTGCTTTCACATCCACTGATAACAATGGCCTTCAAAAATGCGACATTTTTTTCTCATTGTGCCACTGTGAGCTATGGTCACCCAAAAAGGGTGAAAATCACTCATATGAGATAAAGGGTTAATAGCTGAGATTTTAATCCTCTCTAAAAATTAGTTTTAGCTTGTTGACTTCTTAAGGTTTAAATGTTGTTATTTTTTAGTAGTTACACGTGAAATAACATTCAGAAAGCATCCAAAAGTGAGTTCTTTTCCTCCAACACTGTCTTCCTATCCTTCAGTCCCCATCTCCAGAGGCAGCCACCTAAGAATTTTTTTGGTATTCTTCCATAAATAGTCTACATTTTTAACACTTGCATATATATAAACCTTTAAAAATTAACTAACAACGGCATATCAGCAGTTTTGCTTGAGGCTATTTCATACCGGTACAAGTAGGAGCTCTGATGTTTTATGATATGAGAAGCCACAGGCTTCTGTAGCAGAATTGGGTCTGGAACTGAGTAGTTCTTAATTTCTCTTCTACTCCCTTTCTTCAACCCCCAGTTATTTTCCTTTGCTCCCCAAATACCCAAAGGCAAGAAAGACATTGTCAATGTAATTTTTGTATTAGTTAGGGTTTTAGCCAGGCTGCTATAACAAATAAACTTCAAGATATAATGGCTTAACTGAGATAGAAGTTTCTCTCTTCCTTGTATCACTGTACAGGAGGAGGTGGTCCAGGGCTGCCAGGTGACAGTGAAATCCTCCACTTAGAGCTCCCGCCTCAGAGTCCAAGGCAGATGATAATTCTTGTTATTTCACCAGCAACAGGGAAATCAAAGAGAAAGGGTCAGGGAAGTACTTACACATTTCTTTTCAGGGGTACAACTCGTAGGTGGCACACATCATTTTTTCACATTCTGTTGTTCAGGGTTTATGCACATGGCCACATAGGCTGCCAGCTGAGACTCGGGAGTTCTGTTATCAAAGCAGGGAGGGTGGATATTATATGGTCCCAGTTGGGGATGGGATGGTGTCTTGTTCTACATCCTGGCTCCAGGACTAGGGCTGACCCCCAGTGGAAAAGGGAACACTGGAAAAAGCTGAAAGAATCGTTTTTTTGATAAGAAATCCTATAAAACTTCAGGTCCAGGTGACATAGTTCAATGCTGCACTAAACTGTGGTGGAAAAGGAGCAACTGTCCATCATCTCTTCCTGGAACACATGGGTATCTGCCAATGGAGAAAGGAATTTACATTCTAGCAAGGCGAGACAGACAATAAACACAATTCAGTACATTAGGTAGCATGTTTGATAAGTGCTGTGGAGATAAACCATGAGGAAGGAAAATAGAGAATTGGGTGGTAGGGATTGTTGTGGTTTTGAAAGAACAGCTTGCGAGGGCCTCTCTGAGAAAATGATTTTACGAAAAGGTCTGCAGGATGAGAGTGTGAGCAATGCAGACATCTGCAGGAAGTGCATATTTGGACAAAGGGAAGAACAAATGCAAAGGCCTGAGAATGAGAACATGCTCAGTCTGTTTGAGTAAGAGAAGAGCAAGGAGACCAGTATGGTGGGGGCAGAGTGAGGGGGAGATGAGGAGGTGATGATGAGAGGGGAGGGAAGCCTATAGCATGGGGCCTTGGAGGCCATTGTAAGGATTTTGGCTTTTGTGTGGAGTGAGATGAGAAGGCAATGGAGGATTTTGCAAAGAGGAGACATGATCTGACTTACTTTAAACTGTCTTTCTGGTCTATGTTGAAAAGTGACCCTAGGAAGGCAAAGGATATTTATTTAGGTGAGGAATGATTTGGTTTAGGAGACGTAGTAAGAACATTGCATTCAGGATGTATTTTGAAGGTGCAGCCTACAGTATGATGAAGGATTTGATGTGGAGAGTCAGAGAAAGAGAGGGATCTAGACTGACTCTAGGGTTCCTGGCCTGAATAACTGAGGCAATGGAGCTGCCATTTCCTGAGATGCAGAAGGCACAATGGGGAGTGGATTCTGGAGGATGATTAGAAAAAGCTCAGGTTTTTGACATGTTAGGCTTCAAATGGATATTAGACATCCAAGCGATATAATCTGAAACCCTGGGTTTAGCTGTACCTTTAGTCAGATACATTTCTTGAATTTTCTAGGTCTGTGAGCCAATGTAATTTTTTTTTGTACTAGGGTTTTTGCTTCAACTGCTCCAGGCAAAAGTCCTGATTTATTTACTATCTTATCTGTTCGTTGACTGCCTCCTTTTCAGGTGTATACTATGGAAGTTCACTGTGATCATCCATGTCTTTCTTTATTATCTGTCTTAGGTTGTAATCCATGAAAAGGCAAGAGCTAAAACTGTAACCTTCTCTTATAGCTCCTCCTAAGTTTCTCTCTCTCTCTCTCTCTCCCCCTTTCCACTCCCTCCCTCTGTGTGTGTGTGAGGGAGAGAGAGAGTGTGTGTGTTTTGAGGAAAACCATTAATATATTATTAATGATGATAATTCAATTTAAAATACATTTATTGAGTGTTGAATAAGACAATGTCTGCCTTCAGGAGCAAAGAAGACAGATACATTAACATATAGTTATAATGCAATGTGTCATGAACTATAATAGGAATATGGGAATACAGATCTGAGGAAAATTAAACCTGTTGGTTTCAAACCAAGCTATGGCTTACTTTCCCGTCATGGTCTCATTTCCCTGGTGAATTTGATGGATCTGCCAGGAATCTTAACCAGATGTGTGGATGATGCAGCAGTTGTGTTGGGTGTACTGGCTGGACATGACCCCAAGGATTCTACCACAGTACAAGATCCTGTTAAACCATTCATACTTCCCAGTTTGACAGATGTAAACAAACGATGTATAGGAATTCCAAAAAATATCTTGTACCAGAATTATCAGTGAAGTACAATCTCTTCAGTCCAAAGTTGCTGACCTCTTTGAGTCTGTGAGGGCCAAAGTAATTGAAGCATCCCTTCCTCACACCAGTTATTCAGTTGTCTGCTACCATGTATTGCTCACATTCGAAGTGGCATCAAATATGGCAAGATTTGATGGGCTACAATATGGTCACAGATGTGAAATTGATGTGTCCAGTGAAGCCAGGTACGCTGCAACCTGACAAGAAGGATTCAATGATGTGGTGAGAGGAAGAATTTTCTCAGGAAACTTTTTCTTGTTTAAAAAAAACTATGAAAATTATTTCATCAAAGCACAGAAGGTGAGATACCTCATTGCTAATGATTTTGTGAATGCCTTTAACTCTGGAGTAGATGTCTTGCTAACTCCCACCACCTTGAGTGAGGCAGTACCATACTTGGAGTTCATCAAAGAAGACAACAGAACAAGAAGTGCCCGGGATGATAGTTTCTCACACAGGTTCTAAACATGGCAGGATTGCCAGCAGTGAGTATTCCTGTTGCACTCTCAAACCGAGGTTTGCCAATAGGACTGTAGTTTACTGAATGTGCATTTTGTGACCTGCAGCTTCTTACAGTAGCCAAATGATTTGAAAAACAAGTACAGTTTTCTGTTATTAAACTTCAAGAGCTCATGAATGATTGTCCATCAATCCTTGAAAATGAAAAGTTGGTCTCTGTCTCTCTAAAACAGTAGAGAGAAATATATAATGCAAATTAAAATGACTTTTAGAGATTCTTTAAAAAAAGAAATTAGAAATTATTGCTTGCATTTATAACTTGGTGATGGTTATCCTTTTAGACATGGAACCATAAAGATGTAAAATTTACAGAAGGATTAACTTAGTCTGCAAAGCATAGAGATTAATTCACAGCTAAGATAATACAGAAATTTGTCAAGGACAGAATATGGTAAAACCTGTAAGAAGCAAAGGCAAATTGTCTATTGACTTTGGACTTTATCATCTCTTTTTATTTCCTCCCCCTTTTTATGACATTTAAAATGTAATTAAAATGTTCTGAGAGTGTTTCTAGCATGTATTTTGATCTTGACTTGGGTCTAGCTTAATAGTCCAACTTTTGAGTGTCTTAGATTAATAAAATATTAGGGCTGGAAGTAATCCCTCTTTTCCTTGCTATGCCTATCACCCTCACTTGATGTCTGCTGACACCTACAGTCTATAAAATTGTCTTCTAAAGTGTACCCATGGATGCTAGTTCTATGGAATACTAATAGTTATCTGGGAAAAATGGGCCTGGGCCAGTCAAGTAAGTTTCCTTCCTCAGGACCTGTGGAGTCTTTTGCATACTAATGTACACATAGAATGTCCAAGATGGAACTGAGGGTGGAGAGTGAAATATGGTGTGTACAATATTCAGCGTTTCCCCAAATGATTTATATTTGCTAACAAATGATGGGTAGTCTTGGATTTTTCTCTGCTTTATGTTTGTGTCTCAGTGAAATTTTGTGTTCTATCACACTCAGTACTTAAATGGCAGTGTTTTTTGTTTGTTTATTTGCTTTAAGTAAAAAATTAGTTTAATTTTTTGAAGCAAAGTAAAAATTGTAGCTTGCCTTACTTTTAAAAACAGCTTTATAGAGGTGTAGTTGGTATAACTTAAATGTACATATTTAAAGCATAAAATTTGCTGTTTTGATGTATGTATGTAATTGAGAACTCATTATCGCAATCAAGATAATGAACATCTTCGTCATTCCCAAAGTTTTCTTGCATCTCTTCCCTTCTTCCTGATCTCTTTTGCCTGCCCTCTCCATATCCCCAGGATGATGTGCTTTCTGTCAAATAGATTAGTTTCTGTTTTCTAGTATTTTCTATAAATGGAATCAGAGTATGTATTTTTTTCTTTTTTTTTTTGGTATGATGTCTTTTACACAGCGTAAGTATTTTGAGATTTATTCATGTTGTTACATTTTCAATAGTTAATTCTTTCTCACCATTGAATACTGTTCCATTGTATGGTTATATCACAGTTTGTTTATTCATTAATGTGATGATAGCTCTTTGGTTTTCTTCCAGTTTCTTGCTACTCCAAACGAAGCTGCTATGAACATTTGGGCACAAGTCTTTATATGGACACATGTTTTCATTCTCTTGGAACTACTCCTAGGCATGATCATAATAGGTGTATGTTCATATGTTTAAGAAACTGCCAAACTGTTTTTAAAAGTAGTTCTGCCGTTTTTACATTTCTGTCAGCAGTATAGAGTTCCACTTCTTTCACATCTTTGCCAATACTTAGTAAGGCCAATAATTTTAATTTTAGTCATTCTGATAGATGTGTAGTGGTATTTACCTGAAGTTTTAATTTGCATTGTCTTGATAACTAATGATGTTGACCCTCATTTCATGTGCTTATTTGCTATGGTTATATCTTCTTTAGTGAAGTGTCTGTTCAAATATTTTGCCTGTTTAAAACATATTAGGTTTTGATTATTGAGTTTTGAGGGTTCTTTGTGTATTCTAATGCCAATTCTTTATCAGATACATGATTTGCAAATTTTTTTTCTAGTATTTGGTTTGTATTTTAATCTTTTAACAGTGACTTTTGAGAACAGACATTTTAAATTTAATTAAAGTTCAATTTGTCAATTTTTTTCTTCATGGATCTTGGTTTAGTGTCATATCTAAGGGTTATCTTTGACAAATCCAAGGTCACAAAGATTTTCTTTTATGTTTTCTTCTAGGAGTTATATAATTTTAGGCTTACATTTAGATTATGATACATTTTGAGTTAATTTTTGTATATTATGCAAAGTTTAGCATAGACCAGTTTACTTTTTTTGCACATAGATATCCAATTCTTTCAGCACCATTTGATAGTAAAACTATCATTTGTCCACTGAATTGCCTTTGCATCTTTGTAAAAAAATCAGTGGTCTATATATGTATGGGTCTATTTTTGGGTTCTCTCTTCTGCTCCACTGATCTATTTGTGTGTCTGTTTGACAATACTACATTGTCTTGGTTAGTGTAGCTTGAGGGTCAGCAAACTTTTTCTATAATGGGTCAGATAGTAAATATTTTAGGCTTTGTGTGGCACATATGTCCTCTGTAGTGTGTGTGTGTGTGTGTGTGTGTGTGTGTGCATGTGTTTCTAACAAGCATTTAAAAATATAAAAACCATTCTTAGCTTGAGGACTGTAAAAAACAGGTCATGGGCTGAATTTGGTCTACAGGTCTTAATTTGCTAACTCCTGCTATAGTGTTATAATACATTTTGAAAGTGGGTTGTGTTAGTCTTCCAACTATGTTCTTTATTTTCAAAGTTGTTGTTGCTATTCTAGGTCCTTCACATTTCCATATGAATTTTAGAATCAGTTTTTCAATTTCTACAAAAAAAGGAATTTGGGAATTTTGACTGGTGTTTCCTTTTGGGATTGTGTTGATTCTCTAGGTCAATTTTGGGAGAAATGACATTTTCACAGTATCGAGTCTTCTGGCTCATGAACATGATATATCTCTCCATTTATCTAGGTCTTTGTTGATTTCTCTCAGTGATTAACACTGAACAGGTCTTGTGTACCTTTTGTCATACGTAACCTCAGGTATTTATATATTTTTTAAACTACTGTAAATAGTAGTGTCTTAAAATTTCGAATTCTGTTTTTTGTTGCTTGTATAGAGAAATAAAAGTTTTATGTGTTGATTTTATAAAATGCAACTCTGCTAAACTCGCTCACTAATCCTGATACCCTTTAAACATATTTCATAAGATTTTCTACATAGACATTCTTTTTTTTTTGAGATGGAGTCTCACTCTGTCGCCCAGACTGGAGTGCAGTGGCGCGATCTCGGCTCACTGCAAGCTCTGCCTCCCGGGTTCATGCCATTCTCCTGCCTCAGCCTCCTGAGTAGCTGGGATTACAGGCGCCTACCACCACACCTGGCTAGTTTTTTGTATTTTTAATAGAGACGGGGTTTCACCATGTTAACCAGGATGGTCTCGATCTCCTGACCTTGTGATCCGCCCACCTTGGCCTCCCAAAGTGCTGGGATTACAGGCGTGAGCTACTGCGCCTGGCCTACATAGACATTCTTGTCATCTGCAAACAAAAATATTTTTAGTTGTCCCTTCCCATTCTGGACAATTTTAATTTTTTTTTCTTGACTTTGGCACTGGCCTTAACTTCCAGGACAATGCTAGGTAGAAGTGATGAAGGAAGACATATTTGTCTTTTCCTAATCTTAGGAGATGATTAGTTTGCTAGGGCTGCTATACCAAAATATTACAGACTGGGTGGCTTAAACAACAGAAATGTGTTTTCTCACAGTTCTGGAGTCTAGGAGTCCACGATCAAGGTGCCGGAAAGTTTGGTTTCCTCTGAGGTTTCTCTCCTTGGCTTGCAGATGGCTGCCTTTTCACATGGTCTTTCTCTGTATCCGTCTGTGTCCTATTCTCCTCTTCTTATGAGAGCTCCAGTCATACTGGATTAGAGCTTAGCCATGTGTCCTCATTTTACCTTAATTACATCTTTAAAGACCATATCTCCAAATACCCATGGTACATATTAAGGTACCAATGGATTAGGATTTGAACATATGAATTTGGAGGATGGGACGTAATTCAGCCTGTCATAGGGGGAAAGCATTCAGTCTTTCATCATTATGTATGATGTTAGCTGTAGGTTTTTTGTAGTACTGTTTCATGTTGTGGAAGTTCCCGTCTATTCTTAGTTTGCTGAGAGTATTTATCAGGAATTAATGGAATTAATATTGAAATGTGTCAAATGCCTTTTTACATCTGTTGAGCTAGTATGATTTTTCTTAATTTGTTTATACTGTGCTTTTAGAATGTTACCCAACTTTGTATTCCTGGGATAAATTCTAATTGGTCATAATGGATTAACTTTTAAATGTATTGTTGGATTCCATTTTCAGAGATGTGCTAGCTAATGAGACAATAAAACTACAAAATGTAAGTGATATTTATACACAAAACATAAAAAAGGTCAAAACTAAAACAATTATTTGAAAAAAGTGTGCTGAATTTAAAACATGGAAGAAATAGATGTTGAAAATTTTATGCATAAAATAGAACTTCATATTAATAACACTAAAAATCATATATAATTGCTAAAGCTGTTTTAAAGATGTTTGCTGGGAAATATAGGATAATTATATAGCAAAATAGCTTAAGCTACTTTGACATGTAGGTGTAACTGTATTTGGACACAATAGCTTGATGTAATTTTGAACTGGCTAATGAGATAAGATCAACTCAAAGAACAAATAAACCTAGCAAAGTTTTTTTCATTGAAATTTGACTTATACACTGATATTATTAACTTGCAATTCTTTTTATATATGTGCAACTTGAACATGATGGTGGTTTGAAGAATTAATTTTTTAAGCTTCACTGTTGACAATTATGATTAACTCTGAACTGTATAAATCTGTGAAGGATTACAAAGTTAACAAGTATGTTTTAGAGTTTAAGTTTTGTGTAGAAGTATGCTCTGATGTCACACTTCCAGTGAAAAGAAAATTTTCTGAAGTCGTTACCTAGATCAAGGAGCTTGGGCCAGAAGAAAAATCACTGCATTGTTTCCTTTATTGCAAAAGTCATGCTATGAAAAAAGCCTAAATAAACAATGTGCCAAGTGACACAATAAAAATTGTAAATTAAGTAAAGTGGAATGCATTACATTCTAGATTATTCTCTTTACTATGTGATAACATGGAAGATGAATTACAAATGACTCATTGCATATTAAGGCACAGTGATTGTAGAGCAGAAAAGTTGAGCGTGCTTGATTTATAGAATAAGCTCTTAATACTTCTGCAAGATAAGAAAAGTATTAGGTTTCATCTTCTTAAAGAGGTAAATTGGACATCTGAACTGCTCGTTTGTCTCGTATCTTTGGTATTATAATGATCCTACTACTTCCGTAAAAGGAAGGAGTACAGAATAATTGTCAGTGGCGGATAAGATCAAAGGACAAGAACAAAATTGGAAGCTTAGAAGAACAGAGATTTAAAGATTATTATGACATGTTCCATAATTTAACAATTTTCACCTAAGTCATGATCCTGATTATTTCAAAAATGTAAAATGTTATCACCAAACACTTGATGAATTTTGGCAGAATTTTTGCATTTTATTTTCTACTAAAAATATTCTTACATAGGGGGCCAGGCGCCCTGTAATCCCAGCTCTTTGGGAGTCTGAGGCAGGCAGATCACAAGGTCAAGAGTTCAAGACCATCCTGGCCAACATAATGAAACCCCGTCTCTACTAAAAAAATACACAAAATTAGCTGGGCGTGGTGGCGGGCACCTGTAATCCCAGCTACTCCGGAGGCTGAAGTGGGAGAATCACTTGAACCCAGGAGGCGGAATTTGCAGTGAGCTGAAAGTGTTCCATTGCACTCTAGCCCAGGCGAAAGTGCAAGACTCTGTCTCAAAAAAAAAAAAAAAAAAAATTCTTACATAGGAAATTTATTGATCTGAAATCCATTCCTTTCATTGAGAGATAATTTAAATTTCATTATGACTTTATTGGAAAAAGTTGTTGGAGTGGTTACTGATGGATTGAAAATAAATATCAAAAATAAAATATTGCTTTCTTCATTTTGAATAAAGTTCCAACATAAATATGCTAAGCTTGCTAAAATTCCTTTTAAAGTCACTTCTAATCCTCCTGTCGACATGTATCTGTAAGACTCGTTTCTCTACTACCAGTGTTATGAAACACAGAAATAATTTAGGTATACATTATCATGAGTGAGAAGCATTGTGATCAATCCAAACTTAATCAAATACATTAACCAGCACAAAGCATGCTAATTTGTCATGTTAAGAACTTTAATACTGATAAATCTGATGTTCCTTCAAAGTATGCACTTCAGTGTTTAGTATGTGGACTCACTCTTTCACACTCTTCGTTTAGTTACAATTGCAGAATGACGAAAATCATCATTGTATATAAGTGATTCATTACTTATTGTCCTATATACACACTTTCAATAAAAGAGGTATATAATGTTTGCTATTCTTTTCTTTTTTCTAGGTTTGTTTATTCTTACATTTATTGAAATGTAATTTTATGTTTGCTGAATATCATAAATTTGGAGGTTATATTTTGTTCATCTTGCTTTTTCTAATTTATTTTTCTAGCAACTTCATTTTTAAAGATAAAACGTTTTTAGAACAGTTTTAGATTTCCAGAAAAATTGCAAAGATAGTGTGAGTTCCTATATACCTCACACCATTTCCCTTTTTTTTAACAGCAGTGTGGTACATCTGTCACAATTAGTGAGCCAATATTGATACATATTATTAACTAAAGTCCACAGTTTGTTCAGGTTTCCTTAATTTTACCTGATCTTTATCTGTTCTAGGATTGCATCTAGAGTACTGCATTACATTTAATTATTGTGTCTCCCTAGACTCCTCTTGGCTGTGATAGTCTCTGAGACTTTGTTTTTGTTGACTTTGACAGTTGTGAGGAGTACTGGTTGGGTAGTTTGTAGAATGTCCCTCAATTCAGGTTTCCTTAATTTTACCTGATCTTTTTCTGTTCTAGGATTGCATCCGGGCTACTGCATTACATTTAATTACCGTGTCTCCCTAGGCTCCTCTTGGCTGTGATAGTCTCTGAGACTTTGTTTTTGTTGACTTTGACAGTTGTGAGGAGTACTGGTTGGGTAGTTTGTAGAATGTCCCTCAATTCAGGTTTCCTTAATTTTACCTGATCTTTTTCTGTTCTAGGATTGCATCCGGGCTACTGCATTACATTTAATTACCGTGTCTCCCTAGGCTCCTCTTGGCTGTGATAGTCTCTGAGACTTTGCTTGTTTTTGTTGACTTTGACAGTTGTGAGGAGTACTGATTGGGTAGTTTGTAAAATGTCCCTCAGTTGAGATTTTTCTGATGTTTTTTGTCATGATCAGACTGTGGTTATCGTAATCCATTATTAAATCATATTTTACAAGTGCACAGATGCATAGTGGATTGGATATTTAAAACAAACAAACAAACAAACAAACTAGTTCTTGTCTACAGATGGTTGATGAAGCACGCTTTTGTGAAACTGGGGTCACACAGCATTCAGGGTGTTACTGAATGACCTAGGGAAAGGTGATTCCAGACCTCCTCTGGATTCTGGGGCTCCCAGCAGAAGAACTTTTGCTCTGAGACTTTCCTGGAACATCTTTTAGTCTCTGTGTCTTTCTCATTGATCTTCAGATTCCAGGGGAGGAACTGTGATGAACTCAGGTTAGAGAAAGTCAACTAGGAAATATTTGGGGATTTGGGGGTTGGGTTTGCAGGTGTGGGGCTTTACCTGGATGTCAGACTGGGGAAATTGATGTGTCTGAGCTCACTCATTCCCACCTCCTTCATGCCACCCCCCAGCAGGCACACTTGACAGCAATAATTTAACTTAAGCATACCCTGAGAATGACACTGTGATCTAAGAAGAATGTGTGTTCGAAGTCCAGGAGTGGCCAACCTGGAGATTCAGTCTTTATCTATGAAGGACATCTGAACCGCCAGCCCATCACTTAGAATGCAGGTCATACAGATGATCGAGTTTTTTTGTTTTGGGTTGAATGGAGGTTACAAGGTAAAGGTTGCTGGATGGAGGGTGCTAAGTAAAAATACTATGTAAGCTGTATACTTTTTACAAATGGTAGTGGTTCTCCTGTTCAGCCCACTGCCACTGGACCATCCTCGTATGGAAATTCCCCCTAATAAACCCCATGTCTCCTTTCTTGTCTCTGGATCTCTTTTTTTTTTTTTTTTTTTTTGCCCTCTTGGACATGATACCATCCTTACTGGAGTCAGTAGGGGTCTGGCATGCCACCCAGGTGTCCATTTTTATTTTCTACATATTCTTTGTTAATTCCAAAGCCCTGACTTCTTCTTTCAGAGTTGGAATTCTTTTACTTTCCAAAGGGGTTTGATGAGACACCACTTACTAGCTCATCCAATAGGCCAGGCTGGTAAAGCAGGATGTTTCCCTGACCCCTTCATTGGTAGGAACTGGGGTGCATGGGCACCAGCAGTGGTGAACTCCACTCAGTTGCTGCTCCACCCCTCATGAGAGGGGGAGTGCAGATGAGTGGGTACAGGAGTTGGGGTGGGTGCTTTTGGACACTGGCAAGAGCCAACCCTGTACTGGCCCTGTTGCAGCATCTAGGGGAGGGTGCCCATGACCCTTGATGCCCCAGAGGAAGTATTATAGTGCCCTTTTAGCTTTGCCATTCACTGATGGCTTAAGTGTTAACAGCTCAGTGGAGGGTCAGTGTGACAGCCTTTTGAACCCACACTTGTGGCACTTGAGTTCTTAACTGGTGTCCAGGAGGAATGAGGTGGCATGAACGAATTGAAGGTGGTAAATGCGGGGGATTTTAGTGCTGATGAAAGTGGCTGTCAGCTGGAAGGGGAGCTGACAAGGGGATAGAGAGGGAAGGTAATCTTCCCCTGGAGTCTGGCTGTCCCTGGTTGGACTCCTCTCTGAAGTTATGTCATCAAGCTGTCCCTCTGAATTCAAGCTGCTTCTCTCCAATGTCCAACTGTAGTTTCTGACATCCAACTGCTTCTGCTGTCTCTGCTGGCTAAGCCTGGGGCTTTTATGGGCACAGGATCAGGGGTAGGGTGGGCCACAGGTGGTTTTGGAAAAGGCAACATTGATCAGGAAAACAGGGATGTAACTTCTCACTTTTGGTGGCGGTATTAGGCTTTTCAGCTTGAGGGTGGGGCCCTTGCCAAGGACTTGCCCTCTTCTGCCCAGAATTTCCCTTCCTTCTGTCCCTATCACTGGGATGAGGAATCCAAGGTAGGAAACTAATCTGTATTTTCTGGTTTTAATCAGTAGGATTCATTTCTCAATAGAAAATGTGTATAGCTCCAGTTCTACCTCTTTTCTCTTAAATATTTTTTCTTTCAATATTGTTCACATTTTATGCACTAATTAAAGAGCCAGACATTGCAAACATGATACATTGATTTTTTCCACAATAATGTTTGTGAGTAACGTATGGAGTTGCTAACTAACAAAGTTATAGTTCGGTTTGTCTGTCTCCTTCTCCATGTGGGCCTCTGGCACAGCCTCCTAACTGGCCTACCCCCCTCCAGGCCTTGACTCTTAAAATTGCAGCCTATCCAGAGAGTCCATGGATTCTAAAAGGCACAACTTACCTTATGGATGTCTTGCTTGAAACCCATTAAGCCCTTTTGGTTGCCTAGAGCAGGGTGTTATCAGGACCAGCATCATCTGCATCATATGAGAACTTGTTAGAAATGCAAATTCTCAGGCCTTACCCCAGCCCTAGGAGGTCAGCAACTCTGGCGGGTGGGGCCCAGCAATGAATGCTTAGAAAACCCTTCAGGTCATTCTCAATCAGGCTGAAGTTTGAGAACTTCTACCCAAAAGGATAAAAAACAAGCTGCTCTTCCCGAGTCCAAGTGATCTCATTGTTCAGTTCCCACCTATGAGTGAGAACATGCGGTGTTTGGTTTTCTGTTCTTGTGATAGTTTGCTAAGAATGATGGTTTCCAGCTGCATCCATGTCCCTACAAAGGACGCAAACTCATCCTTTTTTATGGCTGCATAGTATTCCATGGTGTATATGTGCCACATTTTCTTAATCCAGTCTGTCACAGATGGACATTTGGGTTGATTCCAAGTCTTTGCTATTGTGAATAGTGCCACAACAAACATACGTGTGCATGTGTCTTTATAGCAGCATGATTTATAATCACCGGGGCCTATCATGGGGAGGGGGGAGTGGGGAGGGATTGTGTTGGGAGTTATACCTGATATAAATGATGAATTGATGGGTGCTGACGAGTTGATGGGTGCAGCACACCAACATGGCACAAGTATACATATGTAACAAACCTACATGTTATGCACATGTACCCTAGAACTTAAAGTATAAAAAAAAAAATTAAAAAAAAAAAGAAAAGTTGAGACATTGCATATACAATATATACAATTTATATTCTTCATTAAATGAGCCTAAAATTACATCATAAAAAAAAAAAAAAAAAAAGCTGCTTCTTTGGAGAAGGCCTGCTGTGGCCTGGTCCTTATCACCTTTTCTGCTTCTTTGGATAAGACCAACTGTGGCCTGGTCCTCACCACCTTTTCTGCTTCTTCTCTCCCATTTCCTGCTTTGCATTTTATGCTACAGTAAATTGTCTGCAGTTGTCTACATAAACCATTCTGTATCTCATTTTCAGTTGTTTACTCAAATAGGTCCTCTTGGTGCAAAATCTCCCTGCCCCTCACCTGGTCAACTCATGCTGATACTTGAACACTTAGCTCCAAGGTCATTTCTCTGGGAAGCATTCCTCCTGCCTCCCTGCACCTCCTTAAGGGCTCTCCCAGTACCCTGTGCCCATCGCTGTGATTAAGATAAACTCATCACATTATATTTATTTGCTTATGCCTATTTCTATCACTACGTTGTGAGCTCCTTTTATCAGGGACTCCGCTTCTTTCATGTTTAATCCACAGCACCTAGCCACGTTTGCTTGCCAGGTAGTCAGTTATTTGACAGTCACTGAATGATTTATGAATGAGTGAAATAATGAATGAATAAATACTTGCCAATATTTCTGTCACATCTATGGTTCTATTCCTGCATTCTCTATAGTCAAGTAAATATTCCCTTTAATTCACCAGACGTGGCAAGCCCAAGAGATATTAATTCTATCCCCTTTTTCAGGTTATCAAATGCAAGACAGGTACTTCCTGTCCTATTACTTCCACATTATGCACTGTAAGCCTCCCACACTTGGTCAAGGGCCAATCTTTGCTCTCTCCCAGTCAGTGACATTGTCATATTGTACATTTGGCGGCAGCAGAGATATCTGATTGATTTCTGTCACTTATTATTCATTCAGAAATTCATTCAACTAAGTCTGCTCAGGTGTCATCATGAAGCTAGTACGGACTGAATCAGAGGAAGGGCTTTTTAAAAATTCTACTCAGTGCTCCCTTAGGGCTTCTCTATGCTACCAGAGTAGAATAATATATTTTAAAGAAGAAAAACAGTCATTACTTTTTACTCATATTCCTATTTCTTCTTTTATTTAGGAGCCCTGTGTCTTGCTTGCATCAAAGACATGCATATTCAGACAATTTTGAAAATGAGACATTAAGTAGTCCTGTATAAAATAACACAAGCAGAAAACAAGACTGGTTCTAAAAGTCATTTCTGTTCTTCTTCTGTATCCTCGCGTCACCTGAATAATACAGATGTGCACATTTGCTGTTCTATCTGCTGCAGGACTTGCATCCACAGCAACTAATCCTGCGGAGGTTGTCGGGCCATGCTGATCCGGGCACATGCTTCTGCCCACTTTCCTTTTGTCATTACAGATTATAGTTAGAAATATGCCTTCTGGCCATGGGGTTAAATAGACAGTAAAAAATAAATAGTAATGATGACAATTAATTTACTGTTTTAGGTCATTTGTATTCTTTAGCAGCCTTTCCCATTTATTCTCACAGTTTCTTTTATTCTGATAGTTGAGGTACATTTGTGGAAGTATTTTGGATTTATTGGTAAAGAAGCTGTGAAATTAAAAAAATCAAACTTAAAAATATTCAAACTTAAAGCTGTTGGAACTTTACATTATTAACACTTTTAAAATACAACTTAAATAAATTGGCCATGTTCATTTTCTTTTCTTTTCTTTTCTTTTCTTTTCTTTTCTTTTCTTTTCTTTTTTTTTTTTTTTTTTTGAGACAGGGTCTCAATCTTTTGCCCAGGCTGGACTACAGTGGCAGGATCTAGGCTCACTGCAACCTAGATCCTCCCACCTCAGCCTCCTGAGTATCTGGGACTACAGGTGCACACCACCATGCCTGGCTAATTTTTGTATTTTTTTGTAGAGACCAGATTTCTTTTTTCTTTTCTTTTCTTTCTTTTATTTATTTATTTTTTGAGACGAAGTCTCGCTCTGTCGCTAGCCTGGAGTGCAGTGGTGTGATCTCGGCTCGGCTCACTGCAATCTCCGCCTCCAAGTTCAAGGATTCTCCTGCCTCAGGCTCCTGAGTAGCTGGGATTACAGGTGTGTGCCACCACACCCAGCTAATTTTTGTATTTTTAGTAGATACAGCGTTTCACCATGTTGTCCAGGCTGGTCTCAAACTCTCGAGCTCAAGTGAGCCTCCCACCTTGGCCTCCCAAAGTGCTGAGATTACAAGTGTTTGCCACTGCACCTGGTGGGAGCTTTAAATTATCCTGAGCCTTGAGAGGAAGGTGGCTATGCCATCTGAGTCATGTGCCTTGCAGTTTCAATTTCTGCCTTTTTCTTTTCTTTTTTCTCTAAATAATTAAGACCAAACAGTGCTGGAGCTAAGACACCCACTCAGATCACTACCCCTCCTCAGGGAGTTATAGAGTAATCTGCCTTGGGATGTAGCAATTTTTAACCAACTAAATTGCTGTGGCATATGCTCTGATCTTGTATGGAAAATGTCATAATCCTGCTAAGATTTCTATTTAAATGAAACCTTAACTTCTCCACTTTGGAATGCTGACCCCGTTTGTCTGGAGTTGGTGTCTTGGGTGGCCATCCTCAAGCTTTGCACTCAAATAAACTGTACTTAATTATATTTTCTGAAATTCATTATTTAAGACTGACAGTCTGTGGCAGGACATATGAAATCTCCCAAGGTTACTTAGCAGGTCACCCGTGGACTGGAAGTAGAACACCTTTTTCTAGTTCTCATTTAGTTACTGGATAAGAAGGAGCCAAGATGGAAGGAGCCAGATGGCAAATTGTTCAACAGAGTTTGCAGAACCTTTGTGCCATGTGTTAGCAGGTGTACCAGGTGCACCCACATCATCAGGAAGGGTCAAAGTAGAGCTCTGGACTCAGACTGTCCAGTTTTGAATTTTAGGTCTTCCACTTGCTTAATTGCACACAATGAACACATTACTTAAACTCTCTGAAATTTAGTTTCCTCCTTTGTAGATGGAGAAAATTGTAACAACTATTTCATGTGGATGTTTGAGGCTTAGATGCATTAATATATGAACACCTTAAAATTATGTCTTAAAGTGATAATTACTCAATAAATGTTAACTCCAATTATTATTCCATACCAAATTCCTCTGTGAAGACCTCTCTCATTACAGAAATGAATCTACCTTGCTGTCTTTCTTCCATGAACTATGGTCATAAAGAACTTTTTAAAATGACACAACTTAGCCATCAGAATATACTTCCTAATACTCTAATAATCATTAAAGCTATATTTGTTTCCTTAATTATGTTGCAAACTTTAGAGGCTGACTCTATGCTGTATACATCTTCTGAATCAATGCCAAGCCCTTAATTAATATTTGGGGGAATGACTTTTGGACAAAATGGCTTAGATTCTACTATTTTGTTTTTTCATGATTTTTGTTAAAACAAACATCTGGTAGGGTGTAGTAGCTCAAGCCTGTAATCTGAAAGCTTTGGGAAACCAAGGTGGGAGGACTGTTTGAGGCCAGGAGTTCAACATCAGCCTGAGAAACCTAGCAAGACCCCATCTCTACAAAAAAAGTTTAAAAAGTTAGCCAGGCATGGTGATGCATGCCTGTAGTCCTTGCTACTTGTGAGCCTGAGGTGGGAGGATTGCTTGAGCCCGGGAGTGTGAGCTGCAGTA
This sequence comes from Rhinopithecus roxellana, assembly GCF_007565055.1. NCBI lineage: Eukaryota > Metazoa > Chordata > Mammalia > Primates > Cercopithecidae > Rhinopithecus > Rhinopithecus roxellana. The sequence continues at coordinate 85,462,622 of NC_044556.1, read as the reverse complement.
AGTTATGATCATGCCACCGCCCTACAGACTAGGCAACAGAGTGAGACTCTGTTTTCTAAAACAACAAAAACAAACATAAAATCTGCCTGGCATATTTGATTTTAATATGTTTTTAGGCAAATTACCTTATTCACATTTTATGATACTGTGCAGGTGAGAACATTTTACTATACCCATCTCGCAGATGACGAATATGAGCAGTTGAGCATCACAAGATAAATATATTAAGTACATTGGCCAGAATTTGCACCCGGGTCTTCTGGATCCAAAATTGTGTTTCTTTTTCTTTCTTTCTTTTTTTTTTTTTTAGCTGTACTTGAAGTGTCTGGTTAAGTCAGACTGGACCAAACACCTGACAGTCATTTGCTTTACAAATTTCTTTTTTCGTTTCTCATTTGGAGACATCTGTTTAGGGAATTAAAGCAGGCTCATTCAGAATGGGCTACAAACCAGGATTCCAATTAGAGGGTGATACAAATAGGGTTGGAATACATCATCCATGCCCTCCCAGACCTCTGGATCAAGGCTGGACTGCCCAGCAGGACTGGTGGCAAGCATTGTCTTTCTTCCTGGCCATACCCACAGGGCAGTTGAGATTTTAGTAGCATAGCCAAGCAAGGATGATTTTTTTAATGACCTGGAAATATAAACACCTGAGAAAACAAACAAAATGTTATAACAATTTCAAAATACTTTTATTAGAGAGGAGGGCTATTTCCTAAATATTTGGGGAAAAATGCTTCCAAATTGCAAACATTTACTGTGCAGATACTGCATTAAAGTAAAATAAACATCCAATCTTAGCTTAGTTTTCTAGGCCTAACAAAGATGGACACCAGTGTTCCCTCCTATCTTCATATTTGGAATATCCTGAAGTGACAATTAGGGACAGGCCCACCTTGCCATGACCTCACAGCTTGATTCAGCAGCATGGCCTGGGATCTCCAGGCTAAAGTTCTTTTCTGAGAGTTTATTTTCTTGACTGTAGAGTCAGAAACTCAACAGCAGAATGTGAGGAGATGGCAGGTATTCAAAGAGGTTAATAAATGGACTATTTTGAAATGAGAAGGCTCTGTATGGAAAAGCCACAGGGGACTGTGCAGTGCCCCAGAGGAAGTAACAGAGGGTGGAAGGGTGTGTTTTGGGGCCTGGAAGGATGAAAAGAGGAGTGGTTACTCAGAGACAGAATTAGGTAGCAAGAGTAACCTGATCAGAGCAGGATGCTTCCACATTGAGAATCAGCCAGGACTCTGCAGGGAGGGAGGCCGCGTGTACACTGACCCATCTCTCTCCTCCTCCCTCCCATTTTATGGTAGCGTTCCACATTGGCTGGACCCAGCTGGGAGCCAAAAGGCCTTTTAATGCCATCTGTACAGGTCAGCCTCCTAGAGCACAAGGCAGGGTGGAAAGGATAATAGAGATAGAGACGAGGTGGTGCTGAGGGCAAGTGGAAAACAGGCAGCCTAACATCAGTGAGTCTTTATCAGGAATGAACTTTTTTTCTAGATGATTTTTTTTTTTTTTTTTTTTTTTTAATGCAGCACAAAGCTCTGAGCAGTCAGCAATTTCATATTCCATTTGGATGTGTTTCCTGGGTATGCAGTGGGATTCTCGACTTGCAATTCAATCTGGGAGAATGTCTCTTCCTTAGAGTTAGAGGAAGAAAAGAGTGCACAAAGTACTTGAATCTCTGCCCCTAAGGTGTTTGTCTCTAAGAAGTCTTGGGTTGAGGTTGGGAGGAGGGTGTTGGTCTCTAAGAAGTTATTGGGGTGTTGGTGTGGGGAGGGTCATAAAACTGGAAGAATAAGAAAAGAAAGTGATGTCTCTTTTGGGGTCAGATGAAGGGCTTCATTGCTTCCTTCCCTTTGGAAGTACACAGGTTGTCTAAAGAGCCTATCCTGCCCAGGCTGGCTTTTCTAAATTCCCTATCCTCATCTCTTTGTTTTCTGACCTATGTTCTCCTCCCATGTTGACTGTTGGAACACAAGCTTAGCATGAGCTGCTGGGCTTCCTGCTGAGCTCCTACAAGCTGCAGCTCTTTCAGTGTGTGCCACTCTGGTCATTGTCTGCAAGGTATTTATGCTGTCTTGTTCCTGCCGTACAGACAAAATGGTTGTTGTCTCCTGCCTTGAGGTGTGGATGGAAAGAGCAGTTTCCCAACACAATGGGAGAGAGCTTTGGAATAGGGTGCTTTGGTTCTGCTTACCTGTGGTAATTAAGGCACAGGTTGACTAACAGACTTTCCAACAAAATGTCTTTGGAACTTGAGGTGATTTTTTTCCCTCCTCTTTTGTTATCTCTTTTAAAAATGTTCAGTTTAATTCACTGGTATGGCCTTTTGGGCTTGGGATTTTTTTGTGGGAAGATTTTAAATTATGGATTAATTTTTTAAAGTTGAAATATGGCTAGTCAAATTTTCTTTTTGTCCTGTTTACATTTTTATAAGTTGAATTTATTTGAGGGATTTATCTGTTTTATCCAAGTTCTCTCTCTCTCTCTCTCTTTTTTTTTTTTAGCATAAAGTTGTTTGTAATCTCTTTTTTTAAAAAACTTTTCCTAATTAATCTTTGATCTTAAATTTCTTTTTCTGGCTTACCTGCTTTTCAATAGTTTTCATTTATTTTTACCTTTCTAAAATTGATAAAGATATTTTGAGCTATAAATTTCCTCTGATCCCTACTTTAATGCATCTCACAGATTGATATGTAATGTTTTTATTATCACCATTTTTCAGAAATTCTATAATTACTGTTTGTATTTCCCCTTTTTTTAATTATTTATTTTTTTGAGAGGGAGTCTCACTCTGTCACCAGGTTGGAGTGGAGTGGCACGATCTTGGCTCACTGCAACCTCTGCCTCCCGGGTTCAAGCGATTCTCCTGCCTCAGCCTCCTGAGTAGCTGGGATTACAGGTGCCTGCCACCATGCCTGGCTAATTTTTGTATTTTAGTAGAGACAAGGTCACTATGCTGGCCAGGCTGGTCTCGAACTCCTGACCTCAGTGATCCTCCCGCCTTGGCCTCCCAAAGTGCTGGGATTACATGCATGAGCCATAGTGCTTGGCTGTATTTCCCTTTTGCCCAAGGGCTAGAAAGTCTTCAAATTTCTAAGGTCAAGGACTTTTTTTTATCTTTCTTTGTTTTCATTCTTTACCTTTTTTGCATTGTGATCAAAGAGTTCTATTGTATGGAGCCTACTGGTGTTTTCTTTGAACTGAAGTGTATGATCAATTTTCATTCAATGTGCACTTGAGAAAAGGGTATATTCTCTATTATCAGGATGTAGTCTTTGATATATGCCTAAAAAATCCACCTTATGTTGTTTAGCTACTTTACAACCTTACCTTTTTGGTCTGTTTAACCTGTGCTATTTGAGAGTGATGTGTTAAAGTGTTCTATTATTAGTGTGTTTCTACTTATTTATCCTTGCATCTCCCATGACTTGTATTTCGTAAAGATGGTTGCCAGGTTATTTGGTGCCTAGCTATTCATAACTATTATATTTTCAATGTAGCATAAACAAAAAATCCCCCCCTACCCATTTGAACAGATTTGGAATGGCCAAGAGCTTTCCGAAGTTAACCTGACAAACTAGTTCAGGCCATGATGGAAAGTGGGGGGCAGTCCGGACATACCTCATTACCATTAACATCAACACAGACCTTAAGGCTGATAGAACAGACTCTTTAATTCTGATAATAAATATTTACAGCCTATTCTCTCTGAAGCCTGCTACCTGGAGGCTTCATCTGCATAATAAAACCTTGGTCTCCACAACCTCTTATTGTAACCCAGACTTTCCTTTCTATTGATTCTAGGTTTTTAGATAACTCAAATAACTGCCAATCAGAACATTTTTAAAACTACCTATGACCTGGAAGCCCCTGCTTTGAGTTGTCCTGCCTTTCCAGACCAAACCAACCTACATCTTAACATGTATTGAGTGATGTCTTATGTCTCCCTAAAATGTTTAAAACCAAGTTGTGCCCCAGTGACCTTGGGCACATGTCAGCACCTCCTGAGGCTGTGTCAGGGGTACATCCTTAACCTTGGCAAAATAAACTAAATTGGTTGAGACTTGTCTCAGATAATTTTTCGTTCATAGTACACTGTGGCTTTTAATATTATAAAATGTCCTTCTTTGTCTCGTTGAATGCTTTTCGGCTTGAAGTCTACTTTAGTAACGGCACTGTGTCCTCTGCTTTCTTTTACTTGGTACATTTTTTGCTACCTCTTTACTCTTAGCCTCTTTGAATTATTCATTTTAAGTGTATCTCTTATATATAGCATAGAGTTAGGTTTTGTTTTGTATACCAACTTTTATATCATTTTTATTAATGGATACCTTATGCATATTCACATTTTTTGATATTATAATGTTTAGTCTCAATTCCACACTTATATTTTACTTTATTTCTGAGACAGAGTATTACTCTGTTTCTTAGGCGGGAGTACAGTGGCACCATCTCAGCTCACTGCAACCTCTGCCTCCCGGGTGATTCTCCTGCCTCTCGGCCTCCTGAGTAGCTGGGATTACAGGTGCATGCCACCACAACCGGCTAATATTTGCATTTTTAGTAGAGATGGGGTTTGACCCTGTTGGCCAGGCTAGTCTTGAACTCCTGACCTCAGGTGATCCACCCTCCTCAAGCTCCCAAAGTACTGGAATTCCAGGCATGAGCCACCGCACTCGGCCCACCCTACTATTTTACAGTGAGATTACCATGTGCACTATCCTAAATTTACTAGCTTTTCTCCTTCTCTATTTGGTATACCCTCTTTGACTTTTAAATTTTTGTTTTGGTATTTAGGAAAATTTAAATTTTTATTCTAAGTAGTTACCTTTGTATTAATACATTTTATTTATGTTCAATACCCTTTATTTTTACTTAAGTTTTACCACCTATCAGTTTTAAATGGTGCCCTTTCACTCCCGTCTATTATCTGTACACAACAGGTAATAATTTTATTCTATTTTCCATTTTGTCCCTTTTGTTTTGTTTCTCTTTATAAAGTCTTTATTTTATTTTATTTTTTTTTTGAGACAGGGTCTTACTCTGTTGCCTAGGCTGGAGTGCAGTGGCGAAATCATGGCTCACTGCAGCCTTGACCACCCCAGGCTCAGGTGATCCTCCTACCTCAGCCTCACGTAGCTGGGACTACAGGCACATGCCACCTGCCTGACTGATTTTTTATCTTCGTAGAGATAGGGTTTCATCATGTTGCCAAGGCTGGTTTCAAACTCCTGAGCTCAAGCAACCTGCCCGCCTTAGCCTCCCAAAGTGCTGGGATTATGGCACTGCCTGGCCTGATTACAGGTGTGAGTCACCACACCTGGCCTACTTTGTCCCTTTTGGTCCCACTTTTCAGTTGCACTCTTTTGGCTTGTCAGAATATATAATATTTACATATTATTACTTAGCCCATAACCCACTCTTGTTTTGTTCTTACCTCTACAATTGACAATACAAAACGCCCACTGCCAATCCTTTTGAAGGATGTGCATGTAATTTTGGTTAAATGAAGTCTATCATCTATTAAATGTCTTAGAAAGGGCACATGTGTATAGTATTTCCTTCATTATGCCACATTCAGAACTGCATTTCTATGGCTTTGAAACTTGAAAAACAGCTGGATTCGGTATAATGTCTTTCATTTACACTTTTTCTTGACGTTTTCTAACAATGCTGTTCCACTATTGTTTTTCTTTTAAAATTGTTTCTGAGAAGTTTGAGGACAATCTTTTTTTTTTTTTTTTTTTTACCTTTTAAAGTTATTTTGCCTTTTTGCCTGGAGGCCCCTGAGAATATTCATCTTGATCTTTAAGGTGTAATAATTTTATAAGAACATGTCTGACAGTTGATAATTCTGGGTAATTTCCCCCTGTATCTGGTAGGTCTTTCAGTTTGTAGATTCAGGCATTCCTTTATTTATAGAAAGACTTGTTATGTTATCATCTTAAATATTAGTTTGTTTCCTTTAAAAAATTTCTTTTTCACGAATTGGTAAAATGAATGTTCAATTTGCTTTGCCTATCTTCCTTTTCAGTGACTCTCTCTTGACTGTTTATACTTCCTCTGTATCCCATTTTCATTCTCTTGGTTGTTTTTACACCATTCTTCAATGTTCCTTATAAAGTATTCATTAAAAGCTATAAGCTTTCCTCTCTTGAGTACCTTATAATTTAGTTTTGCTTTCTGATATGATTTTTTTTTTTCTATTTCTTCCCCGAGTTCATTGTCCACAGAGTAGTTTGGACACATAAACCCTGGGATGTTGTGAATTCTTTAATTCTTTTCTAATTCATACCTTTATAAGGCTAATGAAGCCCTCATCAAAATGCTTTTAATTTGCTGGTTTTAAAGAAATGATTTCTTCCAATAATAGTATCTACTGTAGGGAAGTTTAAATTTTTCCCCTGAAGGATCAGTGATTTGAGTCTATAAAGCAAACTGATAATACACAGATTCACTGGGAATAAAAAAGGCTTACAAATGTTATCAGATGTGTATGTGTGCACAGGTGTCATCTAAAATATAAAAACTCAAAGAAATGGTCAGATGGTTGTTGCTTGTATACCATCTTGAGGTTACAGAAAGAATAGGAACTTGGATTGTGATAAAACAGGTTATGGTGGTAAAATAGGTAATGGGAGGAAGAGAAGAGGAAACCTGGCTAGCAAAGGTGGTCTTGTTATGCAGATGAAACCTTACAGGTAGCAGTTAGTAGTTGTTAAGTACTTTTAACAAGAGTTATCAAACTTTTTCTGTAAAGGGCCAGACTGAAAATGTTTTAGGTTTTGTGGGCCATATGGTCTCTGTCACAACTATTTTAATATGAAAGCAGCAATAAATAATATGTAAATAAATGGGAATTACTGTATTCCAATAAAACTGTATTTACCAAAACAAGCCTGGATTCAGCTCATAGGTCATGATTTGCTGGCCCTCGTTTAGAACAAAACCAAGCACACATTACATGATATTTAAGTCTTGATCACTAAAACCAGCTAAACTCCATGTGAAAGGGCTATTTTTAAAAGATGATTGCCAACACGCTTGTGCCATAGCTTTGTATCCAAAGTAAAGACAATGAGATCTGGATACACATACACAGGTACACACAGAAACATACACACACTCACATATACTATGTCACACCTCATACACTTACAGACACATGTACTCATCACACATAGTTTATTCATATTAGGGTTTAATGGGACCACTTAATTCATTTTTCACAGACTGTCCCTTGCCAACCAGAACACGCTGAGTTATACTGTCCTGTGACCTGACACAGTGGGATTGGAAAACACAAACTAATTTTAGTGAGAACTGAGCACACATCAAATCACTGTGCAAAAATTATATAATATTCCTAAGGCAAATATTAATGGTATCTTGATTAAGTTCTGCTTTAGATTAATTGCTTGTTCTTTTTTCATTAATGAAAATAGTGGAGATTTGCTTATATATGTATATCTGTGTAATTTTTGTAAATGTATAATTATCAGAGTGTCTTGAAGGGTCTTTCTATAAATGATCACTTTAATGTGTTACGTTGGACGATGAATTTTGGTTTGGTTCCAGTTGCAGGGAGTTTGGGATCCTCCTTTGGATTGTGCGTCACTGTGCAAGTTAGTGTGAGTCATAGTATGCAGCAGTGCCCCTCACACAGGGCCACCAGCTGCAGGGGGTCTGTCCATTGCAGACACCTGACCCAGGGATGGATGAATAACATACACTGACACACAGATATTCTGCTTTGCCAGTCCAGCTGAGGGTGTCTGGAGCCGCTTACAGACTCCCTGCTGAGTGCTGTAAACAGTTGCCACTATGGCACTGACCAGCTAGTGAGACTCACATTTATTCAGTAGGATTAATTAACAATGGCTTGAGTCAACACCTTTAGAGGGTAATTGACATTGTGGACTTCCCAAGTCAAAAGCACTTAAGCACCCGCAGTACATCAAAGGTTAGTCCTAAGACCACATGAGTAAACAAGCTAGCTAGGTAAACTACTCTGCTTTCCTTTGTTACTACTTTAATTTGTCTAACTAAAGGTAAAGGGAGCAGGCCACAGTCAGCCAGATCTATTACCAAAGTTACGCAAACTTCTTGGCCTTCCAAGATTTGTGTCTATCTCTATAACTATCTCTAATATTTTTCCCACCAGCCTGATTGAACCACAACAATAGTATCTCCAGTTGAGGGGCTCACAGACTGCAGAAGAAGTGCATGTTGGCACACACCTGCACCGTTATTCCAATATGTGGTGGAAAAGTAGGCTCAGAAAGAACATTGTGGGAGGCCTGGGGAGGCAGACATTGCTTGCCTTGTGCTTGTAAGGTACAGCACCATGTGCAGGTCAGAGTTTGATTATTTTGGGTGATGATCATGATGTTGAGGAAGCTGATGGCAAAAGAATAATTAGTTTCTCTCAGGTGGCTGAATCTTACACACAAAGAATAGGCTAATGTGGGCCATATGATGAGTTTTGGCCACGTAAGGCCTTGAACTTCTGTGTTTCATGAGCAACTGGCTGATTTCAGAAGTCTCATCTGCCTAAGGAGTATCTTTACTTCCCAGGTTGCAATCCCAGGCAGTCCCTGACACAGCTAGAAAATTTGCTGACTGTAATCACTGAGTCAACCAGCTGTTCTTAAAGCAAGCTGACTGTTTATATGCCCTCCTGGTCAAGTCAGACTCAATGTTGAAGAATAAGTAGTTCATTCAGTAATAGCTGAGCTGCCCTTTTTTTCAAATCCAAAATGAGAAGTTAAAGCAATACAACATTTTTGCCAGCTACATTCTGTTTTGAAAAGATGAATCATCCTCATGTTTGTACTCAAAACATCTAGTTAGGTGCAAGATGATTTGGAGGCTAATTTTGTACAGGAATCACCTTTTGACAGCAGATCAATATGAGTATATGTGTTTCTTCTGGGGAAAAGGAAAATGGCACACATTTTGTTACTCAAGTAACAACTCAAGTCGGGGAAAAACCTTGAGTTGCTACTTCTCAAATACGTTATTGTAATGTTTTACGTAAGTCACAAGATCATATACAATTGTATATGAAAAGCTAACAAACAAAATCTCTATTAACTCTTTGAGAAAACCTTAGTAATAGCCTTAAAACAGCCGCTTACATTCCCTGTAATCAATTTCAGATTGGGTGATATTGCAGTTTTAAGCACATTTGAAGCTCCACATTTCCTGGGTTTCTTCCTCTCTATCTGGAGTTTGGAGGTGAGCAAGGAGAATGGAAGGGAACCTAGAGGAAGCAGGGGCAGTGTCAAGGACACAAAATGACCTTGAAAAGCATGGGTCACTCATTGTTTTAGTTAGCTTTGGTGGCAGGGGGAGGATGCAGAATAAAATTTTCTGTACACAGGAGTCACCTTCAATAGTGATATTTTCAATGCAAGCTAAGGATAGGACTGATTGGTTGAAGATTTCATTGAATGTTAGATAAAAATGAATGTGAGTAAAATTATTTCTATCCATCTTTATTATGAGAGGGTGAATATTATTGGCCAATTAAAAAAATATTGGATGCTTTTTTTAGTAAGGGACCAGAACTAGTTAGATGCTAAGTCTAACTAGCTTCAAGCCTGAGTTAACTCCACCTAAGGGTGTCCTCTGGAGAATGAAAAGTCACAGAAACAAATTCAAAGGGAATTATGCCCAAAGTTTTTTAACTCTTTTACTCCTTTGCTCCATTTGTTTCAGAGTAGGCTCATAAGGAAAGAGCCATGTTTTATAGTGGTTCTCTTTCATGCTTCCCCTCATTTGTTAAGCATTTCCATAGATCTACAAGTTCTGTTAATTACCTTGTCTTTTTTTTTATTATATATGCCCAAAATTGCTGTCCTATGTTACTGTTGTGATTATTATTTTAATCTACTATTTCTGCTGTTTTCACTGGTGTCTTGCACCCCTCCCAGTTACCTTCTTGAGTACCACCTTTTTATCCATTGGAAGCTTTCTGAAGTTACTAAGCACTGTGACCTGACCATACCCCATGTCTAACTAGCTTCAAGCCTAAGTTGTTAACTCCAGCCTAAGGGTGTCCTCTGAAGAGTATGAAAAGCCACAGCATTTTCTAAGCTGATGTCATAAAATGTGACTCAGCCATCCCCAAAGCAGCCAAGTTACAAACCCTTGAAGGAGTTGAGAATGAACATTGACCCTCCAAAATGATTGAAAATAGAACCAGCAGCAAAAATAAAACTTGTTCCTAGGACTTGTGTGGGTATTTTTTTTTTCTCACTTTTTGCTTTCAAAAAACAGCTGTACCTATTTCCAGGATCTAAAATTTGGAGGGTTGGATTCATGCAATACAAGTTGCCATCTTCCATAGAATGCAGGACATGGGGCAGGTAGCTGGCACTTGCTCAGTGCAGCAGCACTATCCAAGTTTTATCTTATAATTCCAAAAACTTCCTATGAGGCTCAGTCAGGTGGCATTTTCCCTGATGCTGAAGTTGTCTGTCCTTGCCATTTTCTCTTATGGGAACAGTTGGCCCAGGGGTTGAATGGATGAGGCCCTGAAAGTCAGTTAGATTCCATAATGGCCCTTTCGCCGAAATGGCCACAAGCGGGGTCCTCTTTGGATTTAAAAAAACTCAATCACAAAAAATCCAAAGCAGTCTTCAGCTGGAACCTCCATAACTTCATGGTTTGGGATTTGTAAAGATCATTTCTCTCTTTCATTAGCAGAGGTAATTGGAGTTGACCAGAGAGCCACAAGTGATTGTTTTTCTGGCTCTGAGCCATCCTGACTCCTTCCATCATCAAATTAATCATTGTTCACCAGGCAATTGTTTACATGGCAGAGAACATTTAGAACCGGGAGCAGATAGCCTGGGAGAAAGGTTGAAATACAGAGAAATGAAGGAAAGAATTTAGATAGCTGTGTCTGTTCAGGTCAGAGTCATTACATGGCTCTTAAGAGACAAGTACTGCTGGACCTGGCCAGAGGGAGCTGAAAGAGAGCCCAGAGGAAGGTCAGGAGAAAGCAGAGCCATCAAGGGCAGTTCCAGGACTGCAGCAGCCCCAGAGATGCAAATGCAGATGCTCTGTGGTGTCAATTATTTTAAATTGTAAATTGATTTTTTGTGTTGTTGTTACCATTATTTGGCTTTGAGTGGTTGGGAAATTGTGTGTGACTGGGATTATAAAAACCAAGAGCAACATTCTTCAAAATACCTTTCAAGGAACAGTAATTCAGTGGGAAGCTATAGGCATTAAAAGAGAAAAAAGACATTTGTTAGTCAAATAATTTTGGGAAATTCTGGCTTAAATAAAGTTAAACACCTATGTGCTTCTCAAGCCTTCAATACATATTTATGCAGCATAAATCCATGATGGGGGTATAAGATGCAAGGTTCCCCCAACTTCTCTGAGCATAAAATAATGGATCCATCTCATACAATTAGTCTTCTGGGGAACAAATTTTGGTGAATGTTTGACTAGTGTATACAGTACTGTCCTGGAAGTCAAGCACCCAGATCTTATCTTTGGTGCAGAAAGGGCTAAAGAATGGCAAAAAAATGAATACTTAGCAATTTCAGGATTTTCCCAAATCTGGACCTGGCACTAATACTTAAATGAAAACATTAAAGTTACAAGAGGAACTCAGTGATACAGTATATGAAGTCATTGATTGACTGTTCTCTCTGGACAAGAAAAGAGAGACTAAATTTTAAGTCCAGCATTTAGGAATTCTGGGAGGGATAGGATTTTGGCCAAATGTTTGAAGATTATTTATTAATAGGTTTCCGGGAGATATTTTGGGAGACCATGGAGAACTAGATGCATTGGTGGGTGGAGAGAAGGAGGTAGAAACATTCAGTGTAGGTATCCTAAATCTTGAAGGGATATTCATTTAGTCAAAAATGCTATTGGTCCAAGGGTCACTGGAGTGGAAGCTGAGGGGGTTCCTGGTATGGTGAGCTTGTTTCCTTATATCATGAGGGTATAATTGGCTAGAATAAATGAAAAGATAGGAGATATTGTGGTCAGCTCTTTTCACATCTAGAGTTTTGAAGGTTATTTAAAAATGTTTACCTACTTGTTTATGATCTCTACATTTTCCAAGTATGTAGTTGGTATACCAACTAACTAGAACTTCAAATTTGTGGAGGAAGTTTGTATGGTATAGTGGAAAACAAACTAAAAAACTCCCCTAAACTTTAGAAAGCTAGGGCCAACCTCATTTTTGCTACTGCTTAGCACTGTGGGATGACATTTAATCTGTTTGTAACTTAGTTTCCTTCTTGAACATGGGCACAGTGACTTAACCTGTTCTACTAGTTTCTTATAGCTAATTAATTCATTAATGTCATCAAGAAGTACTTACGGAGACAATACTTTATACTAGGTACTCTTCTAGGGTATGGTCACAAGAGTACACCAATTGAAAAAAAGAGTTTAATATTCTTTAGAGGAAGCAAACAGCAGATAAACCTACAATGTAATATTATATAGTGATAAACATTATGTACCCAACTAACTGAATGGACCCCCAGTCTTGACCAAGGGCATTCTAAAGTAAACCCGCAAAACTAGTTCAGGCCATGATGGGAAGTGTACATCACATCAGACATGCTTCATTGTAATCTTCTCCCTATGGAATTCAGGCACAACTGACCAACATTGACATTAAAACAGAAATTTTAAGACTGACAAAACGGCCTCTTTGTAGCAATAAGATGTCAAATACCAACCTGTCTCTAGTATAGTATCACATGACAGATGGCAGGCCCTGAAAGAAATAAAAGTATTTTACTCCAAAATGTATTTCTTTGACATATTTTGAAATGGCCCTGCACAGCTGTCTCTCATGTGGAAACCATATTCTATAGAGAATCCTCTTCCCTTTCCAGGTCTTTTCCTGATCCAGGAGAGATTTAACTAAGAGCCTGGAACCTTTTAGGGCTTGATAAAGACATTTATCATTTCTTCTCTGAAGTCTGCGACTGGGAGGCTTCATCTACATAATAAGAACCTTGGCTTCCACAAGCCCACCCCTCCATCCCGAATCTTAATTACAAACATTTCTTTCTGCTGGCTTCAACTCTTCAGTCAGAGTTTAACCCTTTCAACCAATTACCATCAGGAAATCTTTAAATCCACATATGACCCACAAACCCTCACTTCGAGTTGTCCCATCTTTTCAGACTGAACCAATGTATACCTTATATTTATTGATTGATGTCTGCCTGTAACTTCTGTCCCTCTAAAATTATAAAATAAATCTGTAACCCAACCACCTTTAGCACATGTTCTCAAGACCTCTTGAGACTGTGCTTTGGGCCTTGGTCACTCATATTTGGCTCAGAATAGATCCTTTCAAATATTTTACAGAGTTTGACTCTTTTTCATTGGTAGTTATGAAGAAAAATAAAGCCACATAAGGGATTAAAGAGATAGGAAAGTCAGAGATGGCCTCTCTGAGGATGTGACATTTCAGAATAGACCCTATGGTGTGTTTTATATCTGTATATATGTATTCATCCATGGTTCCTGGTTTATAACTCCCATCACCCTTGTTATAGTCTTTTGTTATAATGTTGGGGTGCTTTAGGCCTCAGAAACAAAATCTTTGTCTCTGATCTTCTCATGTCCTCCTTTTACCTACTTAATGCAAGATTCTAATCTCATTGTAAATCATAAGACCCTCATTCCAGAGAGGGTCCTTCCCCATACTCTGGAGGAAAGATTGCTGCACAGAAAGACCAAGAAGAATCTGAACAGATAGGTCTTCCTGGGCTTAGATATTATTCTTTATGTCCAATCACATTTTGACATGGTTGTCCATGCTTCAATCATGGACAACCAATGAAGTCTCCATAAAAGGCCCAAATGACAGGATTTGAGGAGCTTCCCAATAGCTGAACACCTGGAGATTCCTGGAGGAACCTCCCAGGGAGGGCATGGAAGCTCTGTACCCCTTCTGTCGTACCTCATCTGTATCCTTTGTGATAGCCTCACAAATTGGTAAACACAAGTAAGTGTTTTCCTGAGTTTTGTGAGCCACACCAGCAAATTAATTGAACCCAAAGAGTGAGTCATGGGAACCCCAACTTGAAGCTGGTCAGCCAGAAGTTTCAGAGGCCCAGACTTGTTATTGAAGTCTGGGAGCTGGGGGAGCAGTCTTGGGGACTGAGCCCTCAACCTGTTGGAATTCACTAAATGGAGGAAGATAGTGTCAGAATTAAATTAGAGGACACCCAGCCAGTGTCTGCTGCTTGATGTGTGGGAGAAAACCCCCACGCATTTGGTCGTGGAAGTCTTCTGTGTTAATTGTGGTGCGAGAGCAGAGGAAAAACAAGAGTTTTTCTCTAAAACAGACATAAATAAGGCGACAGATTGAGCCAATGAATGCCTGGAGAAGAACTGGCAGGTACAAAAGCAGGAGGTGTGCATGTGCTTGGCAGGATAAGATAACTACTTTGACAACAATGATAACAATATAAAATACACCATATCTCAATGGCTTCATGCAATTGAAGTTTATCTTTTGTTTATTTGTAGAGGAACCTAGTGGGTGTTACTAAGTATGGGACTTCTGCTCCACTTAAATCCACTTGGATTTAGGGATCCAAGCTGAGGAGGGTCCTGTTACTTTTACCAATGGGTCCCAAATTTGTGATAGGGATCATCTTAAGTCTGGTATAAAGGGGGCATAGAGAGGGAGTACTTGTATTGCATGAGTAGTTTTGGAGACCAGGCCTGAGGGTGGCATATATCACTTCCACAAATGTGCCGTTGTTCAGAACTCATACACATTACAATTACAAAGCGTTGGGATTTACCATCTAGCCTGTGCTCTGGAATAAGAGGCAAAACAGGGACACTAGCAAGCATGAGCATTCTCTGCCACAGCACATTTGAGTCACTTCAGGGAGGTCAGTTTGGTTGGAACATGGAAAATGAAGTGACAGTTGTAAAAAATGGTTCTTGATGGGATTAAATAAAATGATACAACCTGGGAGAATGAGAAGTGCTGGTGTATTTCATTAAATCCAAATGCTTTTGATCTTAAGCCACTATATTTTGTGTACTGCTAATAAAGAAAATTTTCTTCAAATTAAGCAGTGTTACACTTTTTATCATTTAGAGTCTTTAAACTTATTGAAATGATTCTTTTAGACTTATACATGTTTTTAAGAAACATATATCACTGTTGCATATCCCATAGAAAGGGAGATATAAACAAAACAAATTGGTTAATACATTCTGATAACTGAAGAAAGATAAGATTCATAAATTTGTAAAGGAGAGCTTTATTTCTCGTAAAGAGTTGCAGCCTGCAGGGTGGCCATTCTGACAGGCTGGGAAGTGTAGCCTTCCTCCTGTCAGAATCCTGGAATGACACTTGAAGAGTAAGGCAGGAATTTATGCTGAATGGGGTGGCCAAATATACATATTCAACAAGCTATGGGAAGAGTCATCATATTTATGAAAGGAGAAACATGCACATGCACAACTGAGCTTCATGCTTCTCCATGGGACCCTTGTTCAATAAATGGTGTTAGCATGATCCAAGGTGGAGATTTTGGCCTCCTACGGTCAAAAAGTGAAGCAGAAGACATGAAAACCTTCACTGCATTCTCCATAGACTGGCCAGAACCACTTCATGTATGGCAGTCTCTTATCAGGAAGGAATGCTGGTCAGTTGTTTTGCTGAAACTGCAAAAGGGAGGGAAAACATCAGGCAGTTGGTTAATATCAGGGGTGGAGCAATATTTCCAGAGGGCTGGTTTTTGTTTAGTCCTTAAGGGAAGAAAGCCTAATGGACATTAGTGATGGAGGGGGTATTAGTAGGTGTGTCTGAACACCCATCCTCCTGAGAATTCAGTTTTCAAGGTTTTCTGGGTCCCCTTGGCCAAGATGAGGTCCATTCAGTCAGTTGAGGGAATAAGAATTTCATTTATATTTCTCAATTCCTAAAACTTATTCAAACTGAGGATCTGGTTTTTCTGAATAGCTTTTCAGTTCTGTCGTCAATGTCCATGTTTTCCCACTCACTTTTGCCCTCTCTGCTGTCAAGAGCTTTCAAAGAAATGTTCTTCACTGTGTCTCTTGGATTTTTCTTAGGGCTACTGAGACGTTTTTCACATGTTTTGATGCATGCATTTTTTTGATCTTACCAGAAAATGGCAACCAGGAATCATACTTCTTCAAGTGATCCTTGGACGCTGTATGGACTGAAATGCTTCGAGTTTCCAGTTGTTCAGACAAGCCCCAAGAATAGCACCCAAGTTCATGTGCATACAGGAAATGACAGTCTGCCATGACAGCCAGCAGTGGTTGTGAGACAACAGTTGA
Source organism: Rhinopithecus roxellana (assembly GCF_007565055.1). NCBI lineage: Eukaryota > Metazoa > Chordata > Mammalia > Primates > Cercopithecidae > Rhinopithecus > Rhinopithecus roxellana. The sequence goes on along the minus strand of NC_044556.1, from coordinate 85,446,281 downwards.
TTATTAGAGGTGTTAAAATGTGAAAAAAAATTCACATCTTACAATTGACTGCCTAGTATACTTAAGAGGTAAAGGATAAATGGATCTCTTCAAGCTACTAAAAGCATCACATACTGGCTTAATTTCTAAAGGGGCCATGGAATGGTTTAAGAGAGGGCCATCTATAAGTCAGTAATGGTATTGCTCTTAGGACATAAGAAGCCTCATGCTCATCTTTGTTATTTATTTCACAGACTTATTGAGGTAAAGGGAACTCCGTTTGTTTCATCCCCTGCTTTCTCCAGCCCACTTCAGAGTAGATACTGATTTCTTCTACCTGAAGTCTCTCTCTGCCTAGAACTTAAGCCAGGTTGACTCAGGACGCAGCTCTGACCCACCAGTCCTATGATATGGAAATTATTTTGCTGCTGTATATTTCTAGTGGCCTAGGGTGAACTCCAGGTGTTGCAGTTCATGATGCTGCAGCCCTCACCTAAGCTGGAATGTGGATCCCTATTCTGCAAGACTGGGCTGTACTTGCTTCTTATGCAGCCTCAAGTTTCATATTAGGACGATGCTTTGCTCTGGACCTCAGCCCTATTGACTAGGATCTTACCCTCTTACCTAACTCTTGCCAGGATTCCTTTTTCCCACCTGAAAAACAAACCACTTTCTCATTTTCTTCCTAGCAGCCGGCATACTGGCCACCTCTGGAACTTCTGACCTTTGCATAGACTTTGCATGGACATGAATGCCAGTTAAAGACATCTGTATATTGCCAAGTCCTTTGGAGAAGTTTTATATGGGAGTCCTTGCTTTCCACAGCCCTTAATCAGTTTTTCTTAGTCTCATCTTCCAGTGATACCCCACATCACGTGACATCTGAAGGCCTGGGAAGGCTGACATGGAAACTCACTCAAGTCAAGAACCACTGGGAATGAACGCAGATGAAGCACACAGACTTCTGACAATTTGGTACCTTAAGGAGGTTCTGTCCCCGGAGAAGAGCCACTCGAGATTTTCAGAGAGTTCCAAAGTCTTATTAAAATGAGTGAATGTCAAAATAGTAATGTTTTAAAGATTAGATGGGACTTCAGAGAGCCATTAACTTACATATTGAGCGGTTGGTGACCATTTAACTTTGTCTTATTTGAAGAATTTACAGCAATTGTAAGTGGGTTGTTAAAATGTGCCACAGTTGGGAACTGTTAAGGTTAAATTATTAACGAGAAGCCATATTTGTAGAATGAATGAGGCTGTAAAATGAGTTTTTCTAGAGTATTTAATTAAAATGGCCCATTTTATTTTTTTCCTTTCTTGCTTTGCTTCTTAGATCATCATCTTAAATTAAAAATCTTGGCTCTATGTTTTATTTTATTAGTTTTACATTTGTTTGACTTCAAATCACTCTCATGATTTGCAGGAATAATTATGGCCATTTGATTATGATTGCCATAGTGTTATGGGGCTTCTATCATTTTTCATCTTTTCTTATCATCTTTTCTTAGATGTTTTATAAAGGTGTTTTAAGATACTTTTGGGGGACACTTCATTTAACTGATGCCAAATACCCAACTAATTCATCAGAAATTGGACAACATGAATCTCAGGTGGGGAAATCATCCCAGCCCATTCTCTAACAAGCTCACAGACTTGGGTTTGGAAGTTAGCACAGGTGTCTGGATCCAGGCTCAATTGCTCTTAGAGCCAGAGCACAGAAGTAGGGAAACATCAAAGCTTTTCAATGTCAATGTGTTTATCCTGTCTTCACATTAGTGGGCTCTGGTATAAGATTTGACTTATGTATCTAAACATGGAGACAGAGTATAGTCTTTCACAAATAAGGCAACTTCATTTGAGTCTAGATTTTTTTCATGAAGAAAGATTGGTAGGATAAAGGAAGGAGAGTAGTATTTCAGTTCTTTTGAGGAGTTTCCTTTTATCTCTCTCCTTTGGAGTGGTGACATTGCCTTTTCTCATATTTGGTTTTGTTTTTCTTTTCTTCTCATTCTCTGGGAAATATCTTGGAAGGCAGGTACTTGTAGCATCCGTCTGCAAATATGAAGGGATGGGCTCCTTACATGAGGAAAGCATTGGGCTTATCACATGTCCTTCATTTTCAGACTAGAATCCTGGGGTACATTTTAATGTTGGCTAACTCCGAGGGGAGACATACTCCTGAAGGAAATGCAGAGGGCCAAGCTGAAGACAGGACTTTGCCTAAAATCTGCCATGAGAGTTTAAGTTGTGGATGATGGGAAACTGTACAGGAGAGGAATGGATGGACGCAGATCTTACACAATAGGCATGTGTATGAGGACACCCACGCTGTTGCTGGCTCTAATCAGCATCTGTTAGAGCAGCACTGTCAGTTGTAATTACTCAGATTTTGTACAGAGGTTGCAAAAATGAAAAACTTCTGTGAATCCCAAGTGTTATCACTTTTCATCACAATAAAGATATTTAGTGGAATAGTCCACAGATTAGACATTTTCATGAAATCTAAGTTTTGCTGACCTCCCCTGTTCTCAGGCATTGTTTTGGGGGTGGGGGGAAGAAGGGCTAAATTTTCATTCCATTGAGGTTCAGTGGCTCATGATTTTTTTGTTGCTGTTAAAATTTTTTTTATTTCATTTACCACAAATGAATAATATTCATTTGTATATTATTCAGGCCTTTGTTCTTGTTCCATATGCTTCAGGTTGATGTCAATTCTCTGTTTTACACACAACCAGAATCCTATTTAGGATAAATAGGAAGAATAAATAAGGCTACAGAGAGCAGGTCTCAGAAATCATAGCCCTTGAGCGAACTCTTCTCTTCAGAGTGGAGCTCTCTTCCCCTCCCCAGCCCCAGCTGCAGCATCCTATAGATGGGAAAGGCTGATGTCATACAAACATCTGCAGGAAAAATGGTCACATTCCACAGTGCATGCCCCCTTTATTCAACAAATGCGTAGTAATTATTTTCTTAATAAACATCTTCTATTTTCTATCCTCTGTGAGCAACACATGTTTCTTAAGCTCTGCAAATCTCTGCATGGGTGCTAGTAATCCAAAAAGGAATATGATAGATTTCCTGCTCTTAACTGGCTTAATTCTGAGTGAGGAGAAAGACAAGAAAATCAATACTCACCACATGGTGTGGCAAGTACAAGAATGCAAGTGTGCTCCGAGGCCAGCTCAGTATTAGTGGTACTCCTTCAGTGACGTATGTTCTTGTTTTTCTTCAATATTGGAACATTTCAGCCATTTTTTCAATAATTTATCTTCTGTATAGCATATATTAATCTACTTCTATAGTGTATTGAATCTTCTAATTCTATCCTCTGTGTTTGCTAACTTCTCATTTTTCATTTACTTACCTCTTTATCTTGTACACTAGGGAGTTTCCTTAGATAAAGTTTTCAGCGCACCAATTGCTCCTGTTTGCGTCTTCCAAGCTACTGCATTATCTAAACATTCGGCAAATGTTTTTTCCTTCCCCTTTAGAAACGTATTTTAATTCTAGTGTGAAGTTAATGGCTTTAAACAGGACTGTAGGATCTGTCTTCCCAAATGCCAAACCAACTGAACAAACAAAATGCTAGTAAAAATAAGCTATTATACCTCAGACTCAAGCCAACATTTTACCTGCAAGATTCTCTAAGAGTGGAGAACTCACCTTGGGAGTGACTGAACAAAGAGAGAAGTGAGGGTTGTTATTTGACTTGAATATTGCCCAGTATTAAAGGCTAGCTGAGAAGTATTGTAGGAAAAAACTTCTTAAGATTTTGCTTTTAAGAAAGGGAGACTCAGAGAGGTCAAGATTCAGCCCCAGCTTCAGTGGCCGCAATAGTGACTTCTCAAATAAGGTCCTGGATTGGTGCAGGGAATAGGGAAATGTCATCACTAGGTGCAAAACATACTATTTGAGCCAGGTGAGAACATAAGTCAAGTGAGTTGTTCTAATAGAAAGAAAGCAAAAAGTAGCATCAGGAAAAGACTGACACAACTTATTAAGAGCTAATTCCAGGGTGGGTTTGACAAACCAAGATTTCATTATTAGTTAAACATGCCAACCTTTTTTGCCACTGAGTCTCAGGAGCTGAACTGTCAACTACTGTGAAGTCATTTAGGGCCAAGGATAAGAGCCGGCCTCTTTCTTTCTGATTTTAAACTGAGGACCACTTGCTTGTGAGATGAATGTGGTCACCTCATAGTTAGGGAAAAACTTCAGAATCTTAGTTACATTTACCTTTGATCCCATTTTCTCATACTGACTGTCTTCTGGGATTATTTTCCTTTATCAGAAGTAATTCATTATTACCTCTATAATAAAGAGTATGACATTTTTGCTGGTAAACTCTCAATTTTTGTTTATATTTGTAAAGGACTTTATTTTATTATTGTTTGTGAATATAATTCTGCTGGTTAAAAAATTTTACATTGAACATTATTTTATCTCAATTCATTGATGCTATTATTTCACTGTCTTCTGGATTCTATTAGTGCTTTTGAGTAATCTATTGTCATTCTTATTTTCATCCTTTTTAGGTAACCCATTCTTCCTTTCTGGCTTCTTTAACAACCGTTACGTTGTCTTTGTTGTTTTTCAACTTTATTATGATATATTTAGACATGGATTTGTTTTTATTTTTCCTGCTTGAAATATCTTGGGCTTCCAATACCTGTAGATTTATATTGTCTATTGGCTAAAATAGATAAAAATTCATGATATTTTGAAATATTGCCTCATTATTGTTTTTATTCTATCTTTTTGGGAAACTGATTACATACATGATATACCTTTTTATGTGTTATCCATATGATATAGTTTGGTTGTGTCCCTACCCAAATCTCACCTTAAATTGTAATCATCCCCACATGTCAAGGACAGGGCCAGGTAGAGATAGTTGAATCATAGGGGCTGTTTTCCCCATAATGTTCTCGTGGTAGTGAATAAGTCTCATGAGATCTGATGGTTTTATAAAGGGGAGTTCCCCTGCACAAGCTCTTTTTCCTGCCGCCATGTAAGATGTGACTTTGCTCCTCATTTGCCTTCCACCATGACTTGTGAGGCCTCCCCACCCATGTGGAACCATGAGTCAATTAAACATCTTTCCTTTATAAATTACCCAATCTCAGGTATGTCTTTATTAGCACCATGAAAACAGACTAATACACCATACGTCTTAATCTCTCTTTTGTGTTTCCCATTTTCTGTGTGGCAGTGTATACATTTTAAAATATATCTTGTTGGGCCAGGTGCAGTGGCTCATGCCTATAATCCCAGCACTTTGGGAGGCTGAGGTAGGTGGATTGTGAAGTCAGGAGTTCAAGACCAGCCTGGCCAGGATGGTGAAACCCTGTCTCTACTAAAAACTGCAAAAAATTAACTGGGCACAGTGACAGGTACCTGTAATCCCAGCTACTCGGGAGGCTGAGGCAGGGAATTGCTTGAACTTGGGTGGCAGAGATTGCAGTGAGCTGAGATTGCAGTGAGCTGAGATCACACCACTGTACTCCAGCCTGGGCGACAGAGTGAGACTCCGTCTCAAAAAAAAAAAAAAAAAACAATCTTGTTTTACTAATTTTTCTTTCAGTTGTAACTAATCTGTTGTTTAACTTTATTCTTTGATTTTTAAAAAATCAAATTCTATTTATTTGTTTTTATCTGAATGGATATTACATTCAGATGGATAAAATGCAAAAGGTATCAAAGATTATCTGGTAAAATGTCTTCCATCTACTCCTATTCTCTAGTCACTTCGTTCCCCTCCACTGTTTCTTATATCAGCCTCTCTGTTACTATTTCCAATGATCTGTTCTTAGTCCTCATATTGCTTGAATTTCAGAGGCCTTTGACATGGCCAGTCATCTCTCTTTGTTTCCACAGACACTACACTCCTCTTTTTTCCTCTAGACTCATTAAATCCTCCTTTTTAGTTTCCTTTTATTCCCAGTATTAATGTTGGAGAACTCTAGGACTCAGTCTTTGATTTTATTCTCTTTTCTATACACACCTACGCCCTTAGTGATCTCATCCAGTTTCGTGGATTTATATACTCTTTATATATGGATAACAGTCAAATTTATGCCTAATCCCTCACTCAAACATCAGACTTGTGTAATTGATCACCTACTTGACATTTCCACTTGGAATAGGCACCTCAAAATTAACATGTCAAAACCAGAACTCTAGATTTTCTCTCACAAATCTACTCTAGTTGTATCCTTCCCCATTTCAGATAAAGACAATTTCATCCTTCTTCATACCCTGGCCATGAAACCCACATGCTACCTAAATCTTGGAAATGTTCGGCTTTTTATAGGTTGGTGCACCAACCTAATAAATTTTTGCCAGTCTATCTGGCCTACAGTGATATCATTTTGTTTTAATTTTATTTATCTGATTACTCATGATTTTGAGCTTATTTATTACCTTTTTGGTTGCCTCACCTGTGTATTGTATAATCGTATCCTTAGCCTATTTTTTCTCCCTATTGGGCTGTTACTCATTTTGTTCATTAACATTGTTTTCATATATTGAGCTCAGTGTCTGATCTCAAGACAAATTACTTGAAATCTAAGCAACACAATGTGAACTCTACTAGGTGAAAATATATGCTAATTATTTGGGGACCAGGAAAGTATCCTAATTGTTTTTACATATATTAAATCTTCAGTGGGCAACCTTTTGCATGTTACCCAACACTGTCAGAGACCCAGGCTGTAGGAGGCCCTTAATTTCCATTTCTGGGAAGCTGAGTTCTTAGCACATTTCTTAGAATGTGAGTCAAGTGTCCTGCTTTCAGACTTCCTGCTGCCTGGGATTCTAGCTTTCCTTGATTTCCCATTTTCCTCTTTTTTTCTGTTCTGATTTTTAAGCAGTTATAAATCTTAAATCAGAGTAATCACATCACAAAACTAACTTCCTGATCTTAATTCTGCTTTATTTCACTTGAAATGGAATATTCTAGACTAACATTTTGATGAGGAAACTCTGTTGCATTTTTATATTCATACTGGTATTGAATGCCTTAGAAATTTCCTCTGAAGTCTGTGATCCAGATTCTTAGGGAATCGTCTTTGGAACAACCTCCTAGCATACACTCTTGACTCTGCCATTTATCTATTAATTGGCAATTGAAGAAGAAATTAGAACCCAGTGTTATATTATTGTTAAATTTTTAAACAATTATCTCTCTTATTGAGGCAAAACAATGGGGGCATTGCTCTGGGAAGCTGAGGTTATAGGCTCAAGTATTCTGGTCTGATTGTTTCTAAAATTGTACTTTGTGAAATCTGGGAGGCTTGAAGGCAGTGGTTCATAGGCTGTGGTGTGTACAGGCAAGGCCAAGATGGAGGCAATTCTGCCCTCCCCCAGAGCAGTACCATCTTTATTATTAGTTCTGTATATTCGAATCACACATACAACTTTGTTTGATAGAGGGTTTCCATAGTTTTTGTTTATCGTTTAGTCAGGCTTTCCCTAAAATGCAGTATTAGGGTTTGGATGTTTGTCCCTTCCAGATCTCATGTTGAAATGTAATCCCAAGTTTTGGAGGTGGGACCTGGCAGGAGGCGTTTGGGTCATAGGAGTAGATCTGTTATGAATGGTCTAGCACCATCCTCTTGCTGATGAGTGAGTTAACGTAATATCTGGTTGTTTAAAAGTGTGTGGCACCTCCCTGCTCTCTTCTTGCTCCCTTTCACGCCATGTGATGTGTCTGCGTAAGCTTCCTGATGTCCTCACCAGAAGCAGATGCTGGCCTTGTGCTTCCTGTACACCCTAAAGAGCCATGAGCCAATTAAACCTCTTTTCATCATAAATTACAGTCACAGGGATTCCTTTGTAGTAATGCAGGCAGATTATAACATATGCAGTAATGTGGACAGTTAATGTTAACAACTTTAATGGGGATGATAATCAATTCTAATTGGTTAGTTGATTAAAATTTTACTTTCTTTTATGTCACCTAGAGATTGCCTCCACCAGTTGGTGCTGAAGCTATAAAGGTTCCGTAAAGGAGCAAGAATATCCTTGCCTTCAGGATGTTTTATAGTATAGAATTAAATACAGTACATAAAATATGTGCATGTGTGCACACATATGTATTTGACATAGTGGAAAATTTCCAAAATAAAGAGGATAACATTTAAATGAAAGGAAATTAATAGCTGGTGGTCTGGTAAGTTAATGTGTCATATTTGGTAAAAGGTAGGATTTTGGAATATACTGACCTTTCATTCAGATCTAAGCTTCTCATCACTAGAATACTACTGACTAAGCCGGGTCGGAGTGAGGATTAAAATAGTCAACCCATGTAAAATCATATTTACTCCATTGCACAGTTATTCAATAAATGCTACTTCCTTTCCCTTCTCTCTGATCCTTTCCTCCTTTCATAGACACTTGCTATCTATTTTTATCCCCAGCAATCTGGTTCATATTCTCAAATTCTAATCTTTGAAAATTTCCAGGATATTTGTGTGTATGTGTGTGTACACACACATTTGCTACTATGAATACCTTAAAGGCAAGAACGTTCTGACTCCTTCGTGATTTGTATTATAGCTTCAGATTTTTTTCCCTGACACTTGCAAGACAGAATAACATCTATTCCTCTGCGTATCAAATCCATACACCCCCCAACATAAAAATATCCAGCAAGATGGCAATGTGTCTGACTGTTAGATCTCTGGACCCATGATCTTTTTCTGTTTTGGCTAAATTCTAAGGCATATAAAATTTCTGGCAACATTAATAAGAATGAACAGATAATAAAAAGCACAGTAGAGACACTCTCTCCTCTCCCTGCAATATGTCTACTCAAAAGAATCACTAAAAATCTCTTTGGAGAAGGTTGGCCGATGAATCCCTGGAACGTGATAATCCTTAGTGTTGTGATTCTCATCTGCAAATGGTTTCTGGATAATACAATTTAAGTAGTGAGGTTTGAGCTAAAGTTGACACCATGTCAACAAACTGTAACAGTTAGAAATGACACTAAGGAAAATTGTTCTTTAAGAAAGAAACAGGAACAAAATCATGAAGTGTGGGCCTTTTGCCAGTTTAAAAAATAAAATCCACATTATTGGCTCTGTTTAGTTTCAGAGATTTATGTTCTAAGCCTAAGGCAGTTCTTCTAGATAAAATAGTATAAACTGTATCCACATATGCATTTAAATAAGCCTATGACTAATTTCCTAATAATCAAAATATTTTGCACTTCATTTAGAAGAAAAGATTTCAAAAACTTGTTAAATGCATTTATCATTTCTCACAACCCTTTGGGAACTTGAGTCGCATTTGACATATGGCTTAGAGGCAGCATTATTGGGTTTCCCTAACACCCAGTATTGAGTTGTTATTGAAAATGTTGGGACTCAAAAGACATCTGCAGGGATTGATGGGTCTTAATCATTCAATTTTATGAATTAAGGTATAGCATCAAGGTGGCCACAGTGGCTGAATGCTGACTTATTTCCAAGAGTTGAGGTGGGGTGGAGTGGACAAAAGATAATTAAGAAGAGGTTTCTAGGAAACTTCATGCTTGGCTAGTCTTGAGCTCAGGAAAAGAAAATCATAGAGCATTTTGCTTTTTGAGAGTTACGTAAAGTCTTTTAAAATGCTGCCATTTTTAGCTCTCAATAAAGGAGTGATCCATGTCATCGGCCAACTATAATTCCTGCCCTTTCACTTTTAGTTCCTGTTTTTCACTTCTTGAAGGTTCAATGTCAAATATATTTTCTTCTAATGACCCAAACCATAGTAGAGAGTTATTGGGCTGTATGGAACTTTGCCAACTTAAGAAGCCAGGATTTCTTTTTGTTTGAAAAGAAAACTGTGACCTCAAGTGGCTACAATAATACTAATGATAATGAGTAATAGATTATTGTGCTTACCAGGCGACAGGAAGTCATTTAAATGCTGAATATGTATAAACTCTTTAATCCTAACAACATTACTATGAGTTAGATACTGTTATCATCTGCATATTACAGACGAGGCAATTCAGGCCAATGTATGTAATTAACTTGGTCAGTGTCACACAGTTAATAAGTGGTGGAGCTGTGTCTTAAACCCGGTGACTAGATGATGAATAACAACCATGCATGATGTGTCAGAGCTGGGCGTATCACTGGGAGTGGGATGCTCTTAGCTAAACTGCCCATATGCAGTTGACATAGATTTTAGGGATTTAGGCAGAAAGCTTATGTTTATTGGGGTTTGCTGTCTCTCTTTTTTAGGTTGCCATCTCTAAGCTTGTCTGACAAGATTTAAAGAAATAATTTGAGTTCTTATGTCTGCCTAACAGGTTCTTGGTTCTTACGTTACATTAGTAAGGATTGGCTCTAACCCAGTGGAGTATTACAGAGGTCTGTGATCACATTTCCTAAAGTGTGATCTGGGTTTTGTAGAAAGTGCTGAGAGGGTGATCTTGACCTGGAATTTGTAGTACCAATATATTTTTCTCCACTTAATAAAATAAATCCAATTAAGTAAGATTAGTATAGAAGTAAAACTTTTAACTTGTAAGTTTCCTGCCAAAGAAACAAAGCATATTTTTTCAAAGCCTCTTGTTCTGAGATCCAAGTGCCTTTGAAGTGATTGGAGTCAATAAGATCACAGGCACAGGCAACTACAAACAAGTGTGGGGTGTGACAATACAGGAGGAAGTAGAACTTGGATCCTTCAATATTAAAACCAAAAACAAGACAACATTTTCAAAATCTATGTGGGAATAGAATACAGAGTATTCCAGAAAAAAAGTGGTGCTAACAAAGAATATAAAGTATTGCCAGAGTATTGGTGAGTGAACCAAGCCTGTTATGTATTCAGCTTATAGTTATACAAGTAACTCTTGAAACAAGACTCCATAGGAGACAGTAACACACAGAATCAAGATCAGAAAATGAAGAAGATCACAATATGTTTCTTTTGGGAGCAACCAAGAAAAACGAGTTTATGCATTAGAGGGAACCACTCTTTAGAGACTTAAAGAAGAGACAACTTCAACGTTAAAAATAATGTAATTGATCGTGGTGCCTTCTAATCACACAATTTTGTGGCTACAGCTGCAAATCAGGGGTCTTCCAAACCACTCTAGGGTCCAATAATTTACTAGGAAGTCTCCCAGACCTCATCAAATCATGGCTTCAATTTATTATAGCAAAAGAATCAAAAGCAAAATCAGGAACGGGAAAAGGTACATGAATGAAGTCCAGAGGATGCCAAATACAAGCTTCCAAGGGGTCTCTCCTGGTGGAGTCACACAGGCCATGCTTCATTCCCTAGGAACAAGTTGTGACAACACATGTAAAATATTGCCAGCCAGGGAAACTCATTAGTGACTCAGTGCCAAGGGTTTTCATTGCAGGTTGATCATGTAGGCACCTTTTGCCAAACATATAACAAGATTCTAGACTTCCACAAAGAAAGCAGATGTTTAGCAGACATCATGTTGTTTGTATAATGGTTTAGGCATAGTGGGCCACTCTTGTCAATTAGGGTGGTGGAAATCCTTTTGCACAAATGCCTAGTTGCCAAAGGCTGACCTTCACCTTGCAAAAAGGCCTTCATAAAGATAGCCTGCTGTGTTAACTGTTCCATACAAATGGCAAGTATCATGACAGACTGGGAAACAATGATGTAAAAATAAGCTTAGTAGAAACAATCAAGCGGTAGAATTTCTAAAGTTCACCTTGAGTTTCCTAAGAAGGGACAGACTTGAAGTCAAAGTGACCTTGGATGTGACATGATGAAACTCTGACAATAGTATCTGACTGTCACGGGAATGGCAGATATATTATTACCTCCCCACTCCACTCTTCCCTTCTTATCTTTGCTTTGAGCATGACTGGGCAAGGCACACAAACATGAACTCATATTTTAAAATTACATGAAATATTCTCTTCTGGGATACATTTGCAAATTCTTTGGCCTGTTAGGGTGAAAGCAGCTATTCCAAAGGTAGAATTCCTACTAGACTCTCAGAACATGTAGGCATTTCAAAGTTGCACTGCAAGTGTCCATATAGGGGTTTTTCTTCACAGAGGGTTAGTTGTTAATGTTACTCATTCAGACATTGTGACTAAGTTTCTAGGGAGACTCCGAATGTGGTAGGTCAAGTGTGTCATTAAGCCTGAACTTATCTAAATTCAACGCTTCTGGCCTCATAAACAACCAAATGAGATTTTTTTTTAAGTCTTCAGAAAGTAATAAATCTATTCTGGAATGGGAATAAAAATGACAGGCCTATAATCAGAGATACTACAGTTGAAAAAGACCTTATTAGGTCATTTAGTTTGCAGCTGGGTTCCTCTCAGCACAGTTGCCAGGGTTCAAACAGGGCCAGACTCAGTGTTCTGATATATCCTTCAGAAGGCTCTGCTACCATCTAATAAGGTTAGAAATTTCATCTGGAAGGTAATGGTGTCATCCATCTAGGAGCTACTACATGTAACTGATGAAAAAGGGTATACTTTAATGGTAATTGGGAAGAAAATTGCTAGGGCAAGGACCTCTGGGGAAAGGAATGATGAAGGGCCCTCAGAAAGGAGATGTGGTGGGTACAGAGGGAGTGGGTGAGGCAGCAGCATGGAGTGCAGCCCTGTTCTGCTGAGTGCTAAGGACCAGGGAGTTACAGAGGAAGGTGAAGGAACAGTTTGTACCCTACTTAGCTTATTGTCAAACACGTTTACCTGGGAAATCAAAATGAGTAAATTGAAGAACAACATGGGAAATTCTTTCTCCTTCTATCCTCCAAATTGGTGTATCATAAAATCCAATTATAGATCATGTTTCATTTCTAATGCTGCTCATATACTATCAGTAAGCCACATGTTGTTTTTTTCTCCTCCAAATAGTGACAGAGCAGGAGCATCTCCATCTTTGACAAGCCCCCATTCTAAAGTTCACCTTAATAAAAAACCACCTAAATCCAAAGGGCATTGGCCTAATGGCTAAGGTCAGCACGACAATAAACCACAAACAACATCTCCAACCAGAAACATTACAAACCCCTCCCCAACCAGAGACTTGCTAGCCCCGAGATAACTCACCTCCAGCTGGAAAGTTGCCAGCCTTGAGATAACCCTACTCTGGCCGGAAAGATGTCTGCCCCAACATAAACTCTCCTCCCCTCAAAGACATTCCAAGCCCACCATAAAACTTCTCCCTCACACAGGAACATTCCAAGCTTGTAATAAGCCCCTCACCCTAAAAGCAATATATACTGTTAGTCTCTAAGAGAAAACGCTCCTTACTGAAATCGATCAGAAGCCCCTCTCAGGTTATATCTAAAGAAAACCTGTCTTTGACTGCCAGGACGTGTTTCATGTTTCTTTTTTCTTTCTTTAACTCTTATAAATAGTGGAAGACTAAATATGAGCTGTCCCAATATACTTAAAAAAGTATGTTGGACAAGAGTTCAGTCTTTCTGGTGTCTCTTGGTGTGTTTCTGAGATAGGGAGGTAAACTGAGTTAATGTCCATTTTTTGTAGACTAGAAGAGGTATATCCATTCTAATCATATCTTGCATCAGCTTAACATTTTTATAGGTACACTAGTTTAATTAGTTTAAGGGAAAAGTAACCACACATGCCTTATTACATTTCAGATTTATCTTAACACCAAGTCAGGACCTGGGAAGGTGGAAGAGAGGGACCCAGTGGCTTCCTCATTTTTCCCTTCCTCCCTCCCATCCTACCTTCTTCACTTCCTTAGTTACTTTATTTAACTAATATTTATTAAAACACTTCTCTGGACCAGGTATTGCCATCAACACTGTGGAAAAGAGTGTTGTACCAGATAGATAATATCCCTGCATTTAAAGAACTTTTGTTTGCTCTGGTGGGGGATCAAACATATGAGCAAATTATAACATGGTGTGGTAAAGACAAAAGAACAGGGTGCTAAAGGAAGTACATGATGTGGTATCGAACACAACTAATCAAATTCAAGAACATTTTCTCATAAGTGACATATAGGCTGATACCTAATGAATAGGTAGGAGTTATGTAAAATAGCGGTCAAAATATTGATCATTGGCAGAGGATATAACATTTGAGAAGTTTCATAGGTCTGAAAGAGCAACGGTCAGGCAGGCAATTGAAACAAGCCCAGTGTACCTGGAACATACAGCAGAGACGGAGAAAATGACAATAGCGAGATGAGGAGGGGGAGAGTGTGTTGAGAGAGAAGGTGGAAGAGTGATCAGAAATCAGGTAAAGGTTGTGCTTAGTAAGTTGAATTTTACCCAAATAGCATTAAGGGGCCATTGAAGAGGAATGAGCAATACAAAGTCATGATAATATCTTTAAAGAAACCTCACTAGGACACTCCTGCATAAGACCAGTGATTAGCTCTCTGAAGAAGTTAAATGAATGTGACTCTTTACTGAGTTTTGGGGTTTCAATACAAATAGGAGAATTAAATAAAGGTGATATAAACAGTAAGATCCATATCCTCAAACTCTTTCCTCCACTTGCCTCCCAAAATCATAATAGTTGGGTTTACCCCCATGGTCCTAACCTCCTAGCAGAAAATTCGTAGATTTCTTTCTGAGAAGTATCTACACAAGAGAAAAGCACTATCAATAATAATTTTTAGGGATCAAAAGGGAAACAGCTGAGTCCCTCTTGTGTCACACTACAGTGAGGCCTACTATGCGATAAACCCCATACCTACAAAGAACCTTGCAATTAGATTTTTAATTCCTCCTTCTTAAAAATGAAGACATAACCAACTATCAGCAGATAGATTTGAGGAGAGCCAGAGTACAAAACAGGCAGAAAAAGAAAGAAAAAACTTTCAGAAGAAAGAGAAAGTATGTAAAAGTAGAACACTTTCTTTGAAGAAGTATGTTTTTAGAGAAATAAATGAAAATTCATCTAAAAAACAAGGATAGACAAATCAACAAAAGAAAGACATTAATGTTACCAGAAAGAGCTTTTAAGCTTACCAAACTTATTATAGAAGATCTAAAAAAGTCTCAATAAAAAGTTTGGAAGATAAAGTGAGAAAATGTTTCAGAAAGTAGAATAACAAGAAAAAAATGCAGAGATGAAGAATACAATAGGAACATTTTTAAAAGCAAAGGGTTAACTTTGAAGGTCCCTCTTTTAAAAGTATATACTTTAGGACAGAGAAAATTGAAGAAAATTATCCAATAAGTAATTCAAGAAGATTTTCTAAAACTGAGGAATACGAAGTTTCCAGATTGAAAGGGCCCCTGAGTGCCAATGAAGTTGGTCAAACAAAGCCTATTAAAATGTACGTTAATGTGAAATTTCAGAACACCAGGGGCAAAGAGGATCCCAAAACCTTTCCTAGGGAGAAAAGAGGTCATATGCATAAGATCTGGAATTAGAATGGCTTTCAACTTCTCAATGACAAAAATAAAAGCTGGAAGACAAAGGAAAAATGTCTAACATTCTGTGATGCCCAAAATGTAATTCTATACACAGACAAAATAGAAATCAAATGTGAGGCTGGAATACAGCATCTGAGGTAGGGAAGATCTCAGAAGTTTTACTTCCTATGCATCTTTTTTTTTTTTTTTCAGGTAATGAGTGGAATAAGCAAGCAGGTGTCATAGTTCATTTGTGTTGCTATAAATAAATACCTGAGGCTGAGTAATTTGTATAGAAAAGACGTTTATTTGGCTCACTACCTCACAGGCTGTACAAGAAGCATGGCACAAGCATCTGCATCTGAAGAGGGCTTCAGGAAGCTTCCACTCATGGTGGAAAAGGAAGGAGAGAAGGTATCACAGCACAAGAAAGAAGAAAGTAAGAGATAGAGAGGGGAGGGAGGTGCCTGGTTCTATTTAGCTATCAGTTCTCATGTGGACTAATAGAACAAATACTCATTACTTCGAGGACAGCACCAAAACTTTCATGAAGGATCTGCCCCCATGACCAAAAAACTTCACACCAAGCACACCTCCAACACTGGGGATCACATTTTAACATGAGATTTGGAGAGGACAAATATCTACAGTATCACCATGTAAGGTAGCACTCACAAGTTTTAGAGATTAGGACCTGGAAATCTTTGGGGCCATTATTTGGCCTACCACAGTCATGCTGACCTTCTGGACTCTGTTGGGAAAGGGAGCTATGGGTACATGAACATGGATGAGTACCCCTGTGGCTAATGACGAAGGCAGAGAGACTCACTGCCTGAGGGCCAGAGAAGACCTTGAGAGTGACAGTGATCATACCTGTCTCCCTGAATGCCCCATCTGGACATGTTCACACTTTTGAGAAGGGAATAGGACAGGGCCCAGTAATAATCTGGTTATAGTATGGGTTCCTGTCTACCTCAGGACAGCATCCTTATTTTCCTCAAGCTGTCTATATATATATAAATATGTATGTATGTGTATGTATGTATATATATATATATATACACACACACACACACACACACACACACACACACACACACACACACACACACACACACACACACACACACACTGGTTTCCTTCAGGGAGTGAGTGCTTCTCAGAACCACCTACTTGTTCCCTCCAGGGATATCTCACCTCCATCCTCAGCCTCTGGCATGCTAGTTTCTGCTGTTTTTCACACAAAGACGTTTTCTTTTCTTCTTCTTTTTTTTGAAATGGAGTTTCATTCTTATTGTCCGGGCTGGAGTACAGTGGCACGATCTCGGCTCACTACAACCTCTGCCTCCCGGGTTCAAGTGATTCTCCTGCCTCAGCCTCTTGAGTAGCTATGCTTACAGGCGAGCACCACCACACCTGGCTAATATTTTAATATTTTTAGTAGAGATGGGGTTTCACCATGTTGACCGGGCTGGTTTTGAACACCTGATCTCAAGTGATCCGCCTGCCTTGGCCTTCCAAAGTGCTAGAATTTCACACGTGAGCCACCGCACCCAGCCGGTTTTCTGACTACCAAGAATGTTTTAATATTTGGGTCAGCTGGCTGCACAAAAACTCTGTTTTATGTCCATGTCAGCTGTGAAAAACTGTATCTTCTCCTGTCCCCTATCTCTCTAATTCTTTTCTGTATTCTTAATTTCATATCCCCATAGAATGCATCTTTAAATTTTTATCCTAATGTCCCATGTTCTCCCCCATTTCCTCTCCAAAATAGTTCACTGGTCTATCAGCATCCTGTGGGGGCTGCTTTCTGTCTTTGGTTTTGAGTGTGGAGGAGCTCCTGACACTTGCTACCCTGAGGCTTTGTGTCTGGGGATTCACACGATTTGCCTCTTGAAGTGTTTCCTGCCCTGTAGGCAAGTGTGAATGTGAAAATATATGCATGAAAATATATACATTCAGCATTTATTAAACAAATGTTTATTAAATATCACCATAGGCCTGGCATTTTACCAGAACCAAGGGAACAGAGATGGACGAGGCGTGAAGGAGTTGCTAATCCAAAAATAAAATATCTAGCATGTATTGAGTGTTTATTTTACTAGGTGACAGGTAATGTGCACTTTCTAAATGTATTTTATTTAATCCTCACAATGACTCCTGGAAGTAGATATTTTTAACCCTATTTATATATGAGAAAGGAAAGCGCAAAAAGTATGAATAACTTGCCGAGTTCACATACCCTGTAGGGTGGAATCTTTGGGACTACAGTCTATGCAATGTGAATTAGGGTCCCTGAAACAAATCAGAGTTCAGATCTGCACTCAGAATGCATGAGGGTCATGGTGTGTTTTTCCTGCTCTTATTGCATATTCCATATTCCATTGCTTCTCTGGAAATGTAAGGGAGTTCTTAGAAAGCAGGACATAGAGAAGCAGTTACTCTCACATGCGTTGCTTTAAAGCATCAAAATTGCTGCATTTCTTTTGGAAAGCAGTCTGGCAGTGTATAACTAGATACTTTAAAACTTTAAACCTAATTATAGCCCTTCTGGGAATCTACTCTGAAGAAAGGACCAAAGTTACAGAAAGAGCTTTACGCCTGAGGATGATCTTTGCAATGTTATAAAGAGAGGTAGAAAGTGTACTTACTCTGTGTTGAGATGTGCAAAGGAAATGTAACTTCCCTTTTCTTTTTTCCTGTAACTTACCTAATCTTCCCCTTGAGTGCTCATCCTGCCATTCCGCCACCCTCTCTCTGCCTTGTAGGAAAAGGAGAAATCTAAGTGTGTTCTCATCTGGTTAAGTTAGCTCAGTCTCTTTGGGATAATTCTCAGTTTTTCATTTTCTTGCCTCTCCCCGTTGTCCTCACCAAAATGGTATCTGGGTGTGTAGCGCAGGGTGTGAATGTCCCCTCATGGCCATCAGATGACCTCAGAAGCACATGAACAGGTCTTTGCTCTATCATCTGCCTTCCTGGCCTCTGTGGTAATGACCCTTTTCCCTGGACATTCATCTGATGCTGAAGTTTAGGGGTGACGAATCCATGGGGGCTCTTTGGGCACAACCAGCGCCTGGTGGCTGACTCAGTCCCAGTCCCGCCTCAGTGCAGGTTGGAGCACCTGAGTCTGAGGTCTGGTGGTGACCCCCACCCCTCATTCATCCTTAGTGTGGGTAGCTTGTGCTGTAGCCCTTAGCTTCAGGGTCACTCAGTTTTGTCTGAGAGTCAGCTTCTAGGAGCTGACTACTCAGTCACAACCTTTCCTGAGCTGGGCATGCAGGAACATCTGCCCTTTACTGTACACATGGAAGTGCTAACCTAGACTGTCTGTCTCCCTGATGCCCCAGCAATCCTGGGTTGTGACCCTGTGACCAGTGAAGCATCATTCGGAGTCCTGACGGGAAGCCAGGCTAAAGTCCCTCCTGCTTTCCAGCTTTTTCTTCTAAAATGCACCCCATTTAGGGAGGTGACATTATGGATGATATTTTTTCTTGCCAGTTTTTATATGTTGCTAGGTATGATCGTAATGCTTTTTATAAATCATAAGAAGATGTTTTTTAAACTGTAGTCTATGGAGGAAGCTGGTTTGCACCCTAATTAAAGGGGGGCTCTAATACTGTGTTTGAGTACAAGCAGTCAAGCAGCATAGGACTGACTCTTTTTTTTTTTTTTTTTATACTTTAAGTTCTAGGGTACATGTGCATAACGTGCAGGTTTGTTACATATGTATACTTATGCCATGTTGGTGTGCTGCACCCATCAACTCGTCAGCACCCATCAATTCATCATTTATATCATGTATAACTCCCCAATGCAATCCCACCCTCCTCCCCCCTCCCCCCTCCCCATGATAGGCCCCAGTGCGTGATGTTCCCTTTCCCGAGTCCAAGTGATCTCATTGTTCAGTTCCCACCTATGAGTGAGAACATGCGGTGTTTGGTTTTCTGTTCTTGTGATAGTTTGCTAAGAATGATGGTTTCCAGCTGCATCCATGTCCCTACAAAGGACGCAAACTCATCCTTTTTTATGGCTGCATAGTATTCCATGGTGTATATGTGCCACATTTTCTTAATCCAGTCTGTCACAGATGGACATTTGGGTTGATTCCAAGTCTTTGCTATTGGGAATAGTGCCGCAATAAACATACGTGTACATGTGTCTTTGTAGTAGAATAATTTATAATCCTTTGGGTATATACCCAGTAGTGGGATGGCTGGGTCATATGGTACATCTAGTTCTAGATCCTTGAGGAATTGCCATACTGTTTTTCATAATGGTTGAACTAGTTTACAATCCCACCAACAGTGTAAAAGTGTTCCTATTTCTCCACATCCTCTCCAACACCTGTTGTTTCCTGACTTCTTAATGATTGCCATTCTAACTGGTGTGAGATGGTATCTCATTGTGGTTTTGATTTGCATTTCTCTGATGGCAAGTGACGATGAGCATTTTTTCATGTGTCCGTTGGCTGTATGAATATCTTCTTTTGAGAAATGTCTGTTCATATCCTTTCCCCACTTTTTGATGGGGTTGTTTGTTTTTTTCTCGTATATTTGTTTGAGTTCTTTGTAGATTCTGGATATTAGCCCTTTGTCAGATGAGGAGGTTGCAAAAATTTTCTCCCATTCTGTAGGTTGCCTGTTCATTCTGATGGTAGTTTCTTTTGCTGTGCAAAAGTTCTTTAGTTTAATTAGATCCCATTTGTCAATTTTTGCTTTTGCTGCCGTTGCTTTTGGTGTTTTAGACATGAAGTCCTTGCCCATGCCTATGTCCTGAATGGTACTACCTAGATTTTCTTCTAGGGTTTTTATGGTATTAGGTCTAACATTTAAGTCTCTAATCCATCTTGAATTAATCTTCATATAAGGGGTAAGGAAAGGATCCAGTTTCAGCTTACTACTTATGGCTAGCCAATTTTCCCAGCACCATTTATTAAATAGGGAATCCTTTCCCCATTTCTTGTTTCTCTCAGGTTTGTCGAAGATCAGATGGCTGTAGATGTGTGGTATTATTTCTGAGGACTCTGTTCTATTCCATTGGTCTATATCTCTGTTTTGGTACCAGTACCATGCTGTTTTGGTTACTGTAGCCTTGTAGTATAGTTTGAAGTCAGGTAGCGTGACGCCTCCAGCTTTGTCCTTTTGACTTAGGATTGTCTTGGCAATGCGGGCTCTTTTTTGGTTCCATATGAACTTTAAAGCCGTTTTTTTCCAATTCTGTGAAGAAACTCATTGGTAGCTTGATGGGGATGGCATTGAATCTATAAATAACCTTGGGGAGTATGGCCATTTTCACGATATTGATTCTTCCTATCCATGAGCATGGTATGTTCTTCCATTTGTTTGTGTCCTCTTTGATTTCACTGAGCAGTGGTTTGTAGTTCTCCTTGAAGAGGTCCTTTACATCCCTTGTAAGCTGGATTCCTAGGTATTTTATTCTCTTTGAAGCAATTGTGAATGGAAGTTCATTCCTGATTTGGCTCTCTGCTTGTCTGTTACTGGTGTATAAGAATGCTTGTGATTTTTGCACATTAATTTTGTATCCTGAGACTTTGCTGAAGTTGCTTATCAGCTAAAGGAGATTTTGGGCTGAGACGATGGGGTTTTCTAAATATACAATCATGTCATCTGCAAACAGGGACAATTTGACTTCTTCTTTTCCTAACTGAATACCCTTGATTTCTTTCTCTTGCCTGATTGCCCTAGCCAGAACTTCCAACACTATGTTGAATAGGAGTGGTGAGAGAGGGCATCCCTGTCTTGTGCCAGTTTTCAAAGGGAATTTTTCCAGTTTTTGCCCATTCACTATGATATTAGCTGTGGGTTTGTCATAAATAGCTCTTATTATTTTGAGGTACGTTCCATCAATACCGAATTTATTGAGCGTTTTTAGCATGAAGGGCTGTTGAATTTTGTCAAAAGCCTTTTCTGCATCTATTGAGACAATCATGTGGTTCTTGTCTTTGGTTCTGTTTATATGCTGGATTACGCTTATTGATTTGCAAATGTTGAACCAGCCTTGCATCCCAGGGATGAAGCCCACTTGATCATGGTGGATAAGCTTTTTGATGTGCTGCTGAATCCGGTTTGCCAGTATTTTATTGAGAATTTTTGCATCAATGTTCATCAGGGATATTGGTCTAAAATTCTCTTTTCTTGTTGTGTCTCTGCCAGGCTTTGGTATCAGGATGATGTTGGCCTCATAAAATGAGTTAGGGAGGATTCCCTCTTTTTCTATTGATTGGAATAGTTTCAGAAGGAATGGTACCAGCTCCTCCTTGTACCTCTGGTAGAATTCAGCTGTGAATCCATCTGGTCCTGGACTTTTTTTGGTGGGTAGGCTATTAATTGTTGCCTCAATTTCAGAGCCTGCTATTGGTCTATTCAGGGATTCAACTTCTTCCTGGTTTAGCCTTGGGAGAGTGTAAGTGTCCAGGAAATTATCCATTTCTTCTAGATTTTCTAGTTGATTTGCGTAGAGGGGTTTATAGTATTCTTTGATGGTAGTTTGTATTTCTGTGGGGTCCGTGGTGATATCCCCTTTATCATTTTTTATTGCATCTATTTGATTCCTCTCTCTTTTCTTCTTTATTAGCCTTGCCAGCGGTCTGTCAATTTTGTTGATCTTTTCAAAAAACCAACTCCTGGATTCATTGATTTTTTGGAGGGTTTTTTGTGTCTCTATCTCCTTCAGTTCTGCTCTGATCTTAGTTATTTCTTGCCTTCTGCTAGCTTTTGAATGTGTTTGCTCTTGCCTCTCTAGTTCTTTTAATTGTGATGTTAGAGTGTCAATTTTAGATCTTTCCTGCTTTCTCTTGTGGGCATTTAGTGCTATAAATTTCCCTCTACTCACTGCTTTAAATGTGTCCCAGAGATTCTGGTATGTTGTATCTTTGTTCTCATTGGTTTCAAAGAACATCTTTATTTCTGCTTTCATTTCGTTATGTACCCAGTAGTCATTCAGGACCAGGTTGTTCAGTTTCCATGTAGTTGAGCGGTTTTGATTGAGTTTCTTAGTCCTGAGTTCTAGTTTGATTGCACTGTGGTCTGAGAGAGAGTTTGTTATAATTTCTGTTCTTTTACATTTGCTGAGGAGTGCTTTACTTCCAATTATGTGGTCAATTTTGGAATAAGTGCGATGTGGTGCTGAGAAGAATGTATATTCTGTTGATTTGGGGTGGAGAGTTCTATAGATGTCTATTAGGTCCGCTTGGTGCAGAGATGAGTTCAATTCCTGGATATCCTTGTTAACTTTCTGTCTCGTTGATCTGTCTAATGTTGACAGTGGAGTGTTGAAGTCTCCCATTATTATTGTATGGGAGTCTAAGTCTCTTTGTAAGTCTCTAAGGACTTGCTTTATGAATCTGGGTGCTCCTGTATTGGGTGCATATATATTTAGGAGAGTTAGCTCTTCCTGTTGAATTGATCCCTTTACCATTATGTAATGGCCTTCTTTGTCTCTTTTGATCTTTGATGGTTTAAAGTCTGTTTTATCAGAGACAAGGATTGCAACCCCTGCTTTTTTTTGTTCTCCATTTGCTTGGTAGATCTTCCTCCATCCCTTTATTTTGAGCCTATGTATGTCTCTACATGTGAGATGGGTCTCCTGAATACAGCAGACTGATGGGTCTTGACTCTTTATCCAGTTTGCGAGTCTGTGTCTTTTAATTGGAGCATTTAGTCCATTAACATTTAAGGTTAATATTGTTATGTGTGAACTTGAACCTGCCATTATGATATTAACTGGTTATTTTGCTCGTTAGTTGATGCAGTTTCTTCCTAGCCTTGATGGTCTTTACATTTTGGCATGTTTTTGCAATGGCTGGTACCGGTTGTTCCTTTCCATGTTTAGGGCTTCCTTCAGGGTCTCTTGTAAGGCAGGCCTGGTGGTGACAAAATCTCTAAGCATTTGCTTATCTGTAAAGGATTTTATTTCTCCTTCACTTATGAAACTTAGTTTGGCTGGATATGAAATTCTGGGTTGAAAATTCTTTTCTTTAAGAACGTTGAATATTGCCCCCACTCTCTTCTGGCTTGTAGAGTTTCTGCCGAGAGATCTGCTGTTAGTCTGATGGGCTTCCCTTTTTGGGTAACCCGACCTTTCTCTCTGGCTGCCCTTAAGATTTTTTCCTTCATTTCAACTTTGGTGAATCTGGCAATTATGTGTCTTGGAGTTGCTCTTCTGGAGGAGTATCTTTGTGGCGTTCTCTGTATTTCCTGAATTTGAATGTTGTCCTGCCCTACTAGGTTGGGGAAGTTCTCCTGGATGATATCCTGAAGAGTGTTTTCCAACTTGGTTCCATTTTCCCCCTCACTTTCAGGCACCCCAATCAGACATAGATTTGGTCTTTCTACGTAATCCCATACTTCTTGCAGGCTTTGTTCATTTCTTTTTCTTCTTTTTTCTTTTGGTTTCTCTTCTCGCTTCATTTCATTCATTTGATCTTCAATTGCTGATACTCTTTCTTCCAGTTGATCGAGTCGGTTACTGAAGCTTGTGCATTTGTCACGTATTTCTCGTGTCATGGTTTTCATCTCTGTCATTTCGTTTATGATCTTCTCTGCATTAATTAGTCTAGCTGTCAATTCTTCCACTCTTTTTTCAAGATTTTTAGTTTCTTTGCGCTGGGTACGTAATTCCTCCTTTAGCTCTGAGAAGTTTGATGGACTGAAGCCTTCTTCTCTCCTCTCGTCCAAGTCATTCTCTGACCAGCTTTGATCCGTTGCTGGCGATGGGCTGCGCTCCTTTGCAGGGGGAGATGCGCTCTTATTTTTTGAATTTCCAGCTTTTCTGCCCTGCTTCTTCCCCATCTTTGTGGTTTTATCTGTCTCTGGTCTTTGATGGTGGTGACGTACTGATGGGGTTTTGGTATAGGTGTCCTTCCTGTTTGATAGTTTTCCTTCTGACAGTCAGAAGGACTGTCTGTTGGTCTGTTGGAGATTGCTTGAGGTCCACTCCAGACCCTGTTTGCCTGGGTAGCAGCAGCATAGGTTGCCGAAGATAGAATATTGCTGAACAGCGAGTGTACCTGTCTGATTCTTCCTTTGGAAGTTTCCTCTCAGGGGTGTACTCCACCCTGTGAGGTGTGGGGTGTCAGACTGCCCCTAGTGGGGGATTTCTCCCAGCTAGGCTACTCAGGGGTCAGGGACCCACCTGAGTAGGCAGTCTGTCCGTTCTCAGATCTCAACCTCTGCGTTGGGAGATCCATGGCTCTCCCCAAAGCTGTCAGACAGAGTCGTTCGCGTCTGCACCGGCTCCCGCTACTTCCCCTGTTGGTCTTCAGCTGTGTGCTGTCCCCAGAGGTGGAGACTACAGAGACAGGCAGGCTTCCTTGAGCTGCTGTGAGCTCCACCCAGTTCGAGCTTCCCAGCGGCTTTGTTTACCTACTTAAGCCTCAGCAATGGCGGGCGCCCCTCCCCCAGCCTCGCTGCTGCCTTGCAGATAGATCGCGGCAGACTGCTGTGTTAGCAGTGAGGGAGGCTTCGTGGGCGTGGGACCCTCCCGGCCAGGTGTGGGATATATTCTCCTGGTGTGCCTGTATGCTTACAGCACAGTATTGGGGTGGGAGTTACCCGATTTTCCAGGTGTTGTGTGTCTCAGTTCCCCTGGCTAGGAAAACGGATCCCCTTCCCCCTTGCGCTTCCCAGGTGAGGCGATGCCTCGCCCTGCTTCAGCTCTCGCTGGTCAGGCTGCAGCAGCTGACCAGCACCGATTATCCGGCACTCCCTAGTGAGATGACCCCAGTACCTCAGTTGAAAATGCAGAAATCACCGGTCTTGTGTGTCGCTCGCGCTGGGAGTTGGAGACTGGAGCTGTTCCTATTCAGCCATCTTGCTCCGCCCCCCCGTAAATCAGGACTGACTCTTAAAACATGTACATGAGGCCACGCTGGGCAGGACAATCATTATAGGTGGATAATGGAGACAGGCCCCACTGTCACACCCTGGTCTTCTCCTCCACACCACCTCCATCCCTTCTTTTCCATACTTTCTTGGAGACAGACCCACTGTCCCTGCAGTCAAATCAGAACGTGAAGGACATCATGCCTGTAATCCCAGCACTTTGGGAGGCCTTGGTGGGCAGATCATGAGGTCGGGAGATCGAGACCATCTTGGCTTGATCTTGGCTTGGTTGGTGAAACCCCATCTCTACTAAAAAAATACAAAAAATTAGCTGGGCGTGGTGGCGGGCATCTGTAGTCCCAGCTACTTGGGAGGCTGAGGCAGGAGAATGGTGTGAACCTGGGAGGCGGAGCTTGCAGTGAGCTGAGATCGCACCACTGCACTCCAGCCTGGGTGACAGAGAGAGACTCCGTATAAAAAAAAAAAAAAAAAAAAAGAAAGTGAAGGACATGTATGAATGTGAAGCCCTCAGGGTTCACCACGTAATGGACTCTGCTGCCTTGGCCTGGAGAACTTGTGTTGTAGAGAGCAGAATTTTCAACATTTTCAGAAAGGAAGTCATTTGATTGAGAAAGGATGCAGGTCACAGTGACATTTGGCAAGGGAAAGGCTAATTTAGGATTTGGTTGGCAAGGTGAGCAGTTCCTTCTGAAGAGGAGTTTTCTGAAGAAGAAACGGCTGTTTCTGAAGAACTTCTTCAGAAAGTTCTTCTGAAGAAGACCCTGGCCCCATGTTCAGCCTCTCCTGGGTCTGCTGTATAACTGGATTAGGTAGGTATTTATATTTACCTCCTTATCTCTTATTTAATAGGTGCCTCATTTAAGTCCTCAAATGCTTGTTCACAGTTTCCATCATTTCTTGAATTTAATTCAATGACAGCATTGCAAAACCTTTCAGCAGGAAACGGCTATAATATGTTTTGCAGACATCAGAAATACCCCGAGGAGAAAGTTAATGGGAGAGAACATAATAAGCCTTTTTACGAAGAATAAAATGTGGGATATATTTTATCTTAACGGTTTTCAGCAAAGCCTCTGGAGGTTGTTTTCATGTGGGTAGAAGTTTTTCATTAAAGTAGAAGTCTTTTTTTTTTTTTTTTAATTTGAAACTTTTTTTGTCTTAAGTATTTCTTTTTTTTTTTTTTTTTTTTTTTTTTTTTTTTTTTTTTTTTGAGAAGGAGTCTCACTCTGTCACCCAGGCTGGAGTGCAGTGGCCAGATCTCAGCTCACTGCAAACTCCGCCTCCCGGGTTTACGCCATTCTCCTGCCTCAGCCTCCCGAGTAGCTGGGACTACAGGCGCCCGCCACCTCGCCCGGCTAGTTTTTTGTATTTTTTTAGTAGAGACGGGGTTTCACCGTGTTAGCCAGGATAGTCTCGATCTCCTGACCTCGTGATCCGCCCGCCTCGGCCTCCCAAAGTGCTGGGATTACAGGCTTGAGCCACCGCGCCCGGCCTGTCTTAAGTATTTCTATCCCCTAAGGAAATCTCAGGACAAGCCCCCTCATCTCCAGAGATCTCCCAATTATATTGGTTAATATTGATTGTAGACATATCAGAACAAGCATTACAAAAGGCTTTTCTTTTCTATAAGAATTTTCTTTTGGGGAAGAGGTTCTTTTAGGTAAAATTGTCTGCTTAATGAGACACAGAAAGGTGCAAGAATCATGTTAAGTGATCTTGGGGATTCCTTTCTTTTTTTTTCTTTTTCTTTTCTTTTTTTTTTTTTTTTTTGAGACAGAGTCTCGCTCTGTCGCCCAGGCTGGAGCGCAGTGGCCGGATCTCAGCTCACTGCAAGCTCCGCCTCCCGGGTTCACGCCGTTCTCCTGGCTCAGCCTCCCATGTAGCTGGGACTACAGGCGCCCGCCACCTCGCCCGGCTACTTTTTTGTATTTTAGTAGAGACGGGGTTTCACTGTGTTAGCCAGGAAGGTCTCGATCTCTTGACCTCGTGATCCGCCTGTCTCGGCCTCCCAAAGTGCTGGGATTACAGGCTTGAGCCACCGTGCCCGGCGGGGATTCCTTTCTATCATTACGGGTGAAACAAATCAGAATCTGATTCATGGGGTGGTGTGTGTGTATGTTAGATGTGTTCACCAGCATAAATCAGACCACAGTGGAAGCTCAGCATAATTGTCAACACTAAGGTGCACTTATTGGGAGGGTGCAGACGCTGTTCTCACAAAGTCCTTAAGCCCCACTTTACAGTCAAAGCAGCATCCATAAATTCTCTCACCATTTCTCTTACAGTATCTTTAATTCTTTCACTTTTGATTCAAATGGCACACAATTCAAGTTTACTTATTAATTTTTAGTCTTAAAAATTATTCTCAGTTGATGCCATCAAGTAAAAATTCTTGAATTTGAGAACTTAAACGTGTCTGGTATGTAAAATCCAACAACGAGGCTGCTTATTCTTTACAGTCCCTTGATTATAAATAATTGTAATTAGTTTGGAGACAGAGGGCTCTGGGGTCAAATCTCTCATTAACTGGGATGTTAGGAAATCTCTTTAGGTTTTTCTTTTTTTACAGGTTGATTTTGAGCATTTCTTAATATCATGTTTTAAGAAAAGTGGAAGAAAAATTTGAGGGAAAAATTGCTGAGCCAATTTCAAACAGCAAGAATGATCTGTATCAATTAGGCACTGAGCTTGAATTTGCATTCCATGCAGTGCACACTAACCTCTTGCATATATGGTATTTTGTATTTGGGGTAGACATGAGTTGACTGGCTTAGGGTAAAGTTCCAAGCAGCTTTATCACAAATAAGAATTAAAATATCAATTTATACTTGGTATGATTTGACTTCGTGTCCCCACCCAAATCTTACCTTGAATTGTAATCCCCAGGTGTTGAGGGAAGAATCTGGTGGGAGATGATTGGATCACGGGGGCAGTTTCCTCCATGCTGTTGTGGTGATAGTGAGTGAGTTCTCATGAGATCTGATGATTTTGTAAGCATTTGGCAAGTTCTTCCTTCACTCACCTAGCTCTCCTGACTCCTTGTGAAAGAAGACACCTGCTTCCCCTCCCGCTTCTGCCAATATTGTAAGTTTCCTGAGATTTCTCCAGCCATGCGGAATTGTGAGTCAATTAAACCTCTTTCCTTTATAAATTACCCAGTCTTGGGTACTTCCTTATAGCAGTGTGAGAGTGGACTAATACAATACTCAAGACAAAAAATAAGTATTTGAGGTGAGGGATATGTTAGTTAATCCATACATACCTCATAACATCACTTTGTACCCCATAAATATATACAATGATATTTTGTCAATTTATAATAAAATACAAAAAGCTCCAAGTCAATTACATTCTCTACTATATAATCATATATACAGAAAGCAACACCCGCCACAACCTGAAGTCAAAAGAAAAATTTACTAAGATTACACCACAGAGCACCCTATCACTCTATTGCATGTCATGCAGTTGAAAGTGGATTCTTCTCCTATTGGCTCCTCTGTTAAGACTGTGTATGTATGAGTGCCTGTGAGCTTGGTATTAACTAACTGGTCTGACTGTCCATCTTGTGGTTTGAACTCTGAGAATTATTACAAACCCTAGAAGAGGTAGTCTCTCTATTTGCTTATGAATGTTTAGGTAATACAGAGCCCTGCCCTAATGATGGGGCAATGTCTTGATATTTTGGTCTTTAGCTCCACATAAAGGGTGACAGTTTACAATGACCCATAGCAAAGCTATTTTATTTCATTTTTTAAATTGAATTTATTTTTATTTCTTTTCTTTTTTTTTTTTTTTTTTTTTTTTTTTTTTTGAGACGGAGTCTCGCTCTGCCGCCCAGGCTGGAGTGCAGTGACCGGATGTCGGCTCACTGCAAGCTCCACCTCCTGGGTTTATGCCATTCTCCTGCCTCAGCCTCCGGAGTAGCTGGGACTACAGGCGCCCGCCACCTCGCCTGGCTAGTTTTTTGTATTTTTTAGTAGAGACGGGGTTTCACCGTGCTAGCCAGAATGGTCTCGATCTCCTGACCTCGTGATCCGCCCGTCTCGGCCTCCCAAAGTGCTGGGATTACAGGCTTGAGCCACCGCGCCCGGCGTTATTTTTATTTCAATAGCTCTAAGGGTACAAGTGGTTTTTGGTTACATGGATGAGTTGCATAGTGGTGGACTCGTGGCTTTTAGTGTAATCTGTCACCCGAATAGTATATTATTGTACCCAATAGGTAGTTTTTCATCCCTCATCCCCTTTTCCCCCTTCTGAGCCTCCAGTGTTTATTATGCAATCCTGTATGCCCCTGTATAGCCATAGATTAGCTTCCTTTTACAAGTGAGAACACACAGTATTTGGTTTTCCCTTCCTGAGTTACTTAACTTAGGATAATAGCCTCCAGTTTCATCTAAGTTGCTGTAAAATATATTATTTCATTATTTTTTAGTGGCTGAGTTTTGTATGGGCAAAATAAATTATGACTAAGACCCCAAAAGCATAGCAAAAGAAATAACCAGCAGAGTGTACAGACAATTTACAGAATGGGAACAAATACTCACAATCTTTATATCTGACAAAGGACTCATATTAAGAACCTACAAGAAATTCAAACAAATCAGCAAAAAATAAAAAACCCAAAGAATCCCATTAGAAAATGGGCAAATAATATGAATAGTTATGCTGAAGTGTGACAGAAGCCCCTGAAGGGCCATCTTTAGTTCTTATGCAGTCACTATAAGAACTTCGCTCCAATGCAGTGTGCCCCACCAAAAATCAAGAGAATGGAGCTCCTGAGATGTTCCTTGAGGAGCCCCATGAGAATCTGGAAGCAAAGGCTAGGAAGAGCGGTTCTGGCTGGTGTGACAATACCACTCCCAGGGAAGCAGCTGGGAAAATCACAGAGACTCCAGTTTAGCTGCAGGGCTGTACCTCAGGGAGTGACTCCATTTAATGGCCAAGAACCATTATGTGCCACCCTGATCACCAAAGTAAAAAGAACAAAAATCAAAAAACTATTCAAAAACTTCTCTCTACTCTCATTAAACTTGAGCCTTGGCTATACTGAACTATTTTGTCAGGAAGAGGGGTAACCAAGAAGGAAACAGGAGAAAATACATACTTAAATCACTATGGATTTTTTTTTTAATTTTTAAGTTTTGTGGGTACATAGTAGGTGTATATATTCATGGGATACATGAGATGTTTTGATACAGGCATGCAATATGAAATAATCTCATTTTGAATTTTGAGCTGTGAATGGTAGAATCCCATACTTCATCTCTAATTTGGTTTAAAAATACTGGAGGATTCGAATCAGTACACACACATGCACACCCACGCAGACACACACACGTACATGCACACACACATAACCACGCATATATCCAGAGTATAATCTATTTTTGTTCCCATGCACACCCACACAGACACACACACGTACATGCACACACACATAACCACGCATATATCCAGAGTATAATCTATTTTTGTTTTTGATTTAATTTGTAGAGATTTTCTGCCTGGAATTAAATTTGCAAGTTCAGATTTAGCTTAGAATAAAAAAAATACATCCCTCAGTTTAGGAGATGAAGGAGTTATAGAAAAATATTTTCTGAAGAAGCATTTTCATAAAATTAGAAATTACTTTTAGAATTCTGTTAAAGTCAGGCTTGGAGAGTTCATCTCTCACTATACAGCCTTGTGTTGTAAGGCAGATC
This sequence comes from Rhinopithecus roxellana, assembly GCF_007565055.1. Taxonomy (NCBI): domain Eukaryota; kingdom Metazoa; phylum Chordata; class Mammalia; order Primates; family Cercopithecidae; genus Rhinopithecus; species Rhinopithecus roxellana. The sequence goes on along the minus strand of NC_044556.1, from coordinate 85,415,394 downwards.
AGTGGCTGGGGTGCCTGTTGTGGGTGTAAGTATATTCAGGAGTGATTGAAGCCAAATCTGTGGCTGTGTCAGTAAATGACTTGAAAACGGAATATGATACTTGAGTAGATATTTTTCTAGTTTATAATTTAGTCTGTCTTTTTTACCTTCATGATATTTTATTCAACAAATTGCTAAGTTCTGATCACACTTGGAGATGTGACTACGGATCAGTTTAATGAAAGTCTCAAGGAAAGAATGAGGATTACTTCAAAAATTAAAAATTTCATCTTAGATGGGCGGTTAGGTCAGACAGACTTACAGAGGCTTAAACTGCCCTGTGATCATACCACCCCCTCAAAATGGGAAACAATTTTTATTTCTCAGTCAATTTGCACTCTCTGTTCTTTGCCCACCTCCAAAAGCAGAATAACCAACCTCCTATTGAATTGTTTGTTTGTAACTGCTTTGACCCAGTTAGTCAAATCATAGAACTGTTCTAAGTTTCAGAGTTGAACATAGAAGTATTGACTTTTCTGTTCACATATTTAGAATTTTAGGTCCCAAAATGGTAGGGAAGACTTACCCTATAGTAATTTATTTGTGTTAGTGTTAAAGATGAAACGTTGTAACTGACCCCCCTTTTTTTTTTTTGAGATGGAGTATTATTCTGACATCCAGGCTGGGGTGCAGTGGAGCAATCTTGGCTCACTGCAACCTCTGCCTGCTGGGTTCAAGAGATTCTCCTGCCTCAGCCTCCCGAGTAGCTTGGACTACAGGCACCCACCATCATGTCTGGCTAATATTTGTATTTTTAGTAGAGATGGGGTTTCACCACGTTGGTCAGGCTGGTCTTGATCTACTGACCTCAAATGATGCACCCACCATGGCCTCCCAAAGTGCTTGGATTACAGGCATGAGCCACCATGCCCGGCCTGTGTAACTGACTCAAAGTATTAAAGAAATATTATAGAAGTAAAAAAAGAACTCACACAAAAAGGGCTTAATTTGAGGGAGGCTTATTTCTGTTTACAGTGTATTTAGCACCTTCCTTCCCTCTCCTTCTCCAAAAAAAAAAAAGAAAAAAAAAAATGCAGTTTGAAATTCACTGAAACAGAGCCAGAAAGTCTTGAGATTTTTGAGTTAAGGTAAGAAAGATGGTTGGATAAAATTAATGCATAATTTCTCAGTGAATAAAGTTGTAGCTCTCATATATTAAATAGGTAAGTTTACACACTGATATGTAGAAAATGGCTTAAATATTTAAAAAGCATGTTTTACTGGCCAGGCGCGGTGGCTCACGCCTGTAATCCCAGCGCTTTGAGAGGCCGAGGCGGGCGGATCACGAGGTCAGGGGATCGCGACCATCCTGGCTAACACGATGAAACCCCGTGTCTATTAAAAAAAAGTACAAAAAAATTCACTGGGCATGGTAGCAGGCGCCTGTAGTCCCAGCTACTCAGGAGGCTGAGGCAGGAGAATGGCGTGAACCCAGGTGGCAGAGCTTGCGGTGAGCAGAGATCGAGCCACTGCACTCCAGCCTGGGCGACTGAGGGAGACTCTGTCTCAAAAAAAAAAAAAAAAAAAAAAAAAAAAAGAAGCATGTTTTACTAATCTGTTTTAAGTTACACCATGTTCAGAGTTCTATGTAAGGTAGGGTTTTATTTTCTTTTTAGGATAGTTGGTATAATAATAGTAAGAACTGTCCCATATGTTAGTGAATTACATATGTGCATCTTGAAACTAAAAATTGTGAATGCCGGAAAGCATCATTGTGACACAGAGTAAGCATCTTAGTAATATATAAAAATTAATGTAAATGAAAGTTAAAATTATATTACTGTGAAACTCATCTTCCAAGTTAAGCTTTAGAAATATGTATTAGTGAGTAACTGTTAAGAGCTTTGAATATACTACACATTCCTGTACAAGCCAGAATTATTTCTTTGTGACTTATTATTCAACTTGGCAATTGCTTTTGATTTGCTGGGTTTTGTAACATGGTAGAATATATTTACTCTATTTGAAACTATTCATTCCTATGAACTGTTTTTTAAAATTGTCTACTATATGTAACATACAATAAAACTACCTGTGCTGAAACTTGGGGAAAATTTAGGTCCTTTTAAAAAAAGTATTAGTGGCCGGGCGCGGTGGCTCACGCCTGTAATCCCAGCACTTTGGGAGGCCGAGACGGGTGGATCACGAGGTCAGGAGATCGAGACCATCCTGGCTAACACGGTGAAACCCCGTCTCTACTAAAAATTACAAAAAAACTAGCCGGGCGAGGTGGCGGGCGCTTGTAGTCCCAGCTACTCCGGAGGCTGAGGCAGGAGAATGGCGTAAACCCGGGAGGCGGAGCTTGCAGTGAGCTGAGATCCGGCCACTGCACTCCAGCCCGGGCTACAGAGCGAGACTCCGTCTCAAAAAAAAAAAAAAAAAAAAAAAAAAAAGTATTAGTAATCATTGACTACATTTATGATAAAAGTACTTTCTTGGTTCACTTAGATAATACAGTTGGTAGAAATGATAAATACATAAAGTATTAACACCTTGTGAATGCATTGGATTTAATTAAATAAACATTTTGTAATAATCACTTGGTAAGAATTATAAACTTAATTTTTGCACTAAACTAAAGTGAAACATTACTTTTTTTAAACAATGTATCACAGATGTAGGCTTGCATTATTTGTAGGTTTGTGTGAGCTAGTCCATCAATTTCTAAAAATCTAAGGTTTCTAATTAAAACACAAGGAAAGAGTCTTCTTTTTGAAGGAAGTAACTGTAGTTTTGCCTTTTTTTTTTTTTTTTTTTTTTTTTTTACAATAGCCACACAAGAAAATAAAATACTTAGAAATAAATTTAATCAAGGAGGTGAAAGGTCTCTACAAGGAGAACTACAAAACACTTATGAAAGAAAGTATAGATGATACAAACAAATGAAAAAAATCCCATGATTATGAATTGAAAGAATCAATGTCATTTAAATGACCCTGTTGCCCAAAGCAATCTACAGATTCAACCCAGTTCCTATCAAATTAACAACATCATTTTCAACAGAATTAGGAAAAAAAACCCCTAAAGTTTATATGGAACAAAAAAATGAAGCTCAAATAATCAAAACAATTCTGTAGGAATCACATTACCTAGGTTCAAATTATACCACAAGTCTATGATAACTAAAACAGCATGGCACTGGTACCAAAGTAGACATATAGATTAATGAAACAGAATACAGAACCCAGAAGTAAGCCACATGACTACAATCAACTAATCTGCAACTAAATTGACAAAAATAAACAACTAGAAAAGGACCCTGTATTTAATAAATGGTGCTGGAAAAATTGGCAGACCATATGCAGAAGAGTGAAACTGGACCCCCTGCCTCCCATCATATACAAAAATTAACTCAAGATAGATTAAGGACTTAAAGGTAAGACCTGAAACTATAAAAATCCTAGGAAAAGCTTTTCTGAACATTGGCGTAGGCAAAGAATTTATGGCAAAGACCCCCAAAACAAAACAAAAAATAGATGGAGCTTGCAGTGAGCCGAGATCGTGCCACTGCACTCCAGCCTGGGTGACAGAGAGAGACTCCGTTTCAAAAAAAAAGAAATACAAAAAGTCAAAACACAACAAGTGTTGAAATGGATATGGAGAAAAGGGAACACTGTTGGTGGCAATGTAAATTAGTTCAACCTCTGTAGAAAACAGTATAGAGATTTCTCAAAGAGCTGAAAGTAGAACTAACATTCAATCTAGCAATTCCACTACTAGGTGTATACCCAAAGAAAAATAAATCATTATATAAACAAGACATTTGCACTTACATGTTTATTGTAGCACAATTCACAAGAGCAAAATCATGGAACCAACCTAACTATCCATCAGTGGTTGACTGGATAAAGAAAATACTATGCAGCCACAAGAAAGAATATTTTTTGCAGCAACATGGATGGAACTGGAGGCCATTATACTAAGTGAAATAACGCAGAAACAGAAAACCAAATACTGCATATTCTTGCTTATAAGTGGGAGCTAAACAATAGGTACATGTGGCCATAAAGATGAAAATAATAGACACTGGAGACTTCAAAAGGTGGTGGAGGGCTCCACAAAATGACCTACTAGGTACAGTGTTCACTATCTGGGTGGTGGGTAAACTAGAATCCCAATCCTGATCATTACACAATATACTCATGTAACAAACATGCACATGTACCCCAGAGTCTAAAACAAAATAAAATAAAAATTAAAAAATAAATCCACATTAAAAGGAGATGACAGAGCCAAAATAAAAGAACTATGGGTTGACAGGACAACTGGATTAAAATTAGCATCAGTTTCATTAAAAAGGGCTAACTTGAAGATAAATCTTTTGACTCCAGCTCTTTAGAGGATCTAAAGTGGCCTTGATGGACAGGGGAAAAAAATCACAACATGGAATTCCTTGAATACAAATTTATTGACTTTAAATAATTTTGTCTAATGTTACATATACACAATTAAAAAATAAAACCTCTTTACACTGTTAAAAATATGTAGAAAATTAAAAAATTTTAAAAATAAAATAAAAATAAAAAAGAGGCATCAAGCCATGGGACCACAGGGACCAAGAGGTAAGCTATATAAAGTCCACTTCTACACTGAAGCATCCCTTACAGGATCCTGTCCAGAGACACAGAAGGAGATAATGCTGCTGCTCAGTGCTTTTTGTCATTTTATGCTCTCTCCTACCTGCCCAAGTCCTAGTCCAACCTGCTTTGTCACCCACTGCCTGCCTATGGTACTTCCTTCTCTGGTCTTCACTGTTCTCCATGGTCAAATGGACATATCTCTAATCACACATATTCATTGTGTGGAATGTGTGCAGTCATGGAAATGATATGAAAGGGCTATGAACATGGTAGTAGGGAAAGGAGGCTGGGGCACTGTTTTTTTCCCATTTTCCCAATTCCTGCTTCAGAACCACTCTCCTAAGCCCCAACTCCCTAACTCTCTCTTAGCCCTTTGATCCATCTTTGCTTACAGTGGGGCAAAACTACATGGTGTTCCAAGAACAGGGACTAATATTACAGCCCCATTCCTTCTCTCGTCTATTTTCCATGATCACCCTTAAACCTAGAAACCGGGACCATTTCCCTGATTGGTAGGGCCTCCTTACTAGACCAAAAGAGAGAGGAATATATGTTTCGCAGTGGGCATTCAGTCAGGAAATATTCCCAGGACTGGGTGTGAGATACAAGTTGGAGTTGGTCTGAGCATCTTCCAGTTACTCATTTTGACTCATTTGAACAAGTGAGTAAGTGGAGCTCTCATTTGAAAAAATGACAAGAAAGCTACCTTGAATTTCTCCCTCTCAACCCCAGTCTTCACCTTTTTCTGCTTCTTTGTGCTCTTGTCCTCCAGCCCTCTTTTCTCCTGTTATTCCTCAATTTTTAGACCTGTGTCTTACTCTCTTATTTCATCCAACTTTTTTGGTTTTCTGCTCTGTTTCCTGTCTGACTGACATCATCCCTGCCTACTAAGCTACCTTAAGGATCCCTCTACCCAACTCTTCTATTAGTTTTAAGTCATACATTTGCCACTGCCATGTTCATCAGTGTTGCAGTTTCCGTTATGCCTCTCCCCCTACTGCTCCTCCTAGCCCTTGTTTCTAGATCCTTGTACTCTAGTCTCCACTCCTAATCCAGCCACTTACAACCAGACTTTATGATTCCCAAATCTCATACTGGTGAGTTGGTTTCCTTCCTATTGGGACAGTTCTTGGGTAGTTCAGAATTACCAGGACTGCGGATTCCCAGCAGCCTGACCTGGTGTACATAGGGAACACAAAACGATGGCATGCTAGTATTCAGCCTCATCTATTCCTTTCCCCTCCTGCCTGATCAGCCAGCCTGCATGAGACTCTACATTTGTAAATGGTTTCTCCATGGAACTTGGTCTGTAACCACAGGGCAATCTCCAGGACCAGTGACATAGAAGGTAGAGGAGAATAAGGAGTGAAAAGCATCTAACCTATTCTTGAGGAGGGAAATGAGTGGCTAAAATGAGGTCCAGTCATAGGTTCATTACCTCCTGAGTCTGCCCCTTGACAATGAGCCCTTTCCTGGTGGTATCCAGAGGTGGTTCTAGTAACCAGGCTGGGTCCTGAGAAGTGAGGGCAGGGCAGTACTACAGGGGCACTGTTGCTTGGAGGCAGTGTGTGACTCTGTTGCCTGAAGACAGCAGAAGGCTGGGGACCAGGACATCAGAGACAGGGGGCTGAGAGACCACCAGAATGGACTAAGCAGCACTAAGACCATGGCAGGACACCCAAGGGAGAACGTGATCACAGATGAGGTCCATCAGAACCAAATCTTGTGGCAACTGTTCTGAAAGGACTATAAACCCAGAAGGTCTACCTACAGTATCATGTGAATCCCCTTCACAGGGTTTACATAATCATTAGGAAGCCCCTATCTTGGCATGATATAACCTGGAGGAATCTGCAGATGCCATGTTTCTGAATCTCATTTGCCATGCTGCCAGAGACCAAGGAAGAAATACCCAGAGACACAGACTGAAAATCAGGAAACTGGATGGACTCAGAGCCATTGCAGCCTGGCCTTCTCATCTGTTCACACAACTCCAGTCTAGGGCATGTGTCTCTGACGCAGTAAGTCTGGGTTTTATTGGTAAGGAGAGGAGTGAATAGGCTAATAATTCACAATAGCTTCTCTTCAGATATGGGGGTTGGCCTTGGAGAGAGGAGACTGGGAGAAAGGAGCTTTCTGCAGAGGCCTCCACCTCTTAACTTTCACGAGGAAGGACTGAGATCAAAGGGGAGAGAGTAAAGACTTGGCTCATAGGTGCAAAGCGTGCATGTGGAAATGTTGCACCTTTGAAGCTCCAGGACATCTTGTGACAGACAGGCTTAACATGACAGGAAGGACAAGTGTGGCTGGCCTAGCCAGGCCTGCCCTGTTTGGACCCTCTTAGGCTTTGCAGAGAACAGATTGCATATGCCTCCAGATCAGTGATGCCTCTGGAATTTCAAAGGGTTAACCAAGAGTGCCATGGCCACAGGCGGAACCACCCCAGGGTCTACAATATCACCACTCTGTACAAGGCTAAAATGTGGAGCCTTGAGGAAGATAATTGCCTCAAGTAGCATCCCAGCAGTGGAGTGGGCCTCTGGATTTAATGCCCTAAATGTTCACTGTCCAGGGAAATAAATTACTTAAAAAATAAAATTGTTGATTTGTTACAATGCAAATTCTTTACTTATTAAAGTTCAAAATAAATTAGTGCTTTTACTTCTTCCTGAACAATTCAAAGCCCTGAGAACATTTTAGTTCCACTTGTCTTCCTCCAAATGTATAAGTGATTTGTTTTCATGTATTTTAAATTCTCACTATCTTTAAAGCCCCGCAGACTTTATTATAACTGCCTATACAATCAGCATTGATTTGGATAATCACATATAATTTCCCTTTTCTTGACATTTATTCTTTCCTACATCTCCATGCTTCTATCTAGGAATATTTTCCTTTTTCCAGAAGAATTCTTTTTATATTGCCTTTAGTACAGGTCCACTGGTAATTAGTTCTCTCAGTCTTTATTTCAGAATGTCTTTAGCCTTTTGGGGGGATATTTTTGATAAATACAAAATTTTAGTTTGGCATTTACTTTTTTCCCACACTTTGAAGATGTCGCTATATTATTTTCTGGTTTCCATATTTTCTATCAAAAAGTCAGCAATAAATCTTGGTGCTCTTATGAAAGCAATGTGTCTGCTCCCTGGCTGCTTATAAATTTTTACTGTCATTTTTTCCCCAATAATTTTACTATAATGGGCATGGATGTGGTTTTCTTTGTTTTTATCATGCTTGGTGTTCATCGTGATTATTGAATATATGGTTCGAGGTCTTTTGTAAGTTTTGGAAAATTCTTAACTCTTAACCTCCAAATATTACTTTACTGCATTCTCTCCTCTCTGACATTATAATTATGCATATATTAGATTTTCCTTCAGTATCCCATATAGCTGTTTCTCTCTGATCATATTTTCTCTCTTTTTCTCTCTCTACATGCATTAGTTTTGGTATTTTTATATCGTAGTCCTCTAATTCTTCAATTGTGTCTAAACTGCTATTTAAGTCCATAATTTCAGTTATTATATTTTTAGTTCTAGAGTTATCATCTGATTTATTTTTTAGTTTTATATTCTATCCATTTTTTCTTGTCTTTTGAGTCTTTAATCATACTGTTTGAAAGTCTGTGTTTGCTATTACATTAATCTGTATCTCTGTGGCTCTACTTTTTTTTTTTTTTTTCTGTTTCTCTTGATTTTTAGTCATATGGGTCTGTCTTCCAATGTTCCTGGTTATTTTTGATTCAGACAGTCATTATATACAGAAAATTAGAGATAATTTTAGTCTTTTGATGCTATTATATTCCTGCAGAGGGGATTTACATTTGCTTCTGGCAGGCAGCTAGTCTAGGAGCATTCAGGTCACATTAATCCAATCAGGAATTGAGATGATTTAAAGCTGGGCTTCTGTCCCTGTAGTGGTTCCTGTGTTACACTGCCTATCTCTCTCCCTTCTTGACAAAGGATGAGCCCAAGTTTATTTCCCATGTTGCCAGGAATGAGGCTTGCACTCAGCCCTAAGCTGTCAGTCCTCTACAGATACTGTCCATAGCTAAAGAGAAGCATTTTGGCCTAGGTCATACTCTCTTCCCAAAGGCAGTCTACATGCAATGACTGGTTAATGTAGGGGTATAAAGTCTTGGCTCCCTTCTCCCAACTAGGGAGAATGCTGAAGGGCTACTTCAGCTTCAAAGCTTCCTGAAGGATTGGATGAGTCTTTTCTTGAGACTGTATCATAGCTCAACTTCTTCCTATGCCCAGATTTGCTTCTTTCCCTTCCCTCACAGGTGATGATCCAAGGAAACTTCTGATTAAATTTCCTGAATGATAATATCTACCACTAAGCCTTTTACTTTTTTTTTTTTTTTTTGAGACAGAGTCTCTCTGTTGCCCAGGCTAGAGTGCAGTGGCACAATCTCAGCTCACTGCCAACTCCACCCCCAGGTTCAAACGATTCTCTTGCCTGAACCTCCTGAGTAGCTGGGATTACAGGCACCTATCACCATGCCTGGTTAATTTTTGTATTTTTAGTAGAGGTGGGGTTTCATCATGTTGGATAGGCTGGCCTCGAACTCCTGACCTTGTGATTTGCATGCCTTGGCCTCCCAAAGTGCTGGGATTACAGGCATAGGCCACCATGCCTGGCCCCTTTTACTGTTTTTGGTCCATCATTTTTTTTCCTTGGGTGTGAACCAACCCTAATCTTTCGAGGTTTGCTAGGGTTCTTCTTCACTGGCAGACCATGAACTCTACCATTTGTCATCATAGGGTCTTTGGTGAGATTTTCTAGGTTTCTCAATCACACTTTCAAAATTGGTAAACACCTAAGAGGAAGAGTGGCTCCAAATGCTGGGCTTATCTCTTTTGTCTTCTCATTTTTCCCAGATATTGGCTCTACAATTTCATATTGTGCTTATAGCTCTCTTGGGCTTTCAAAAAATTATGTTTCAAATTTTGTCTCTAGTTGTTTTCACTCAATCTGCTATTGTCAGAGTGGAACTTCTTACCCCTGTGATTTGAGTTAAAAATTATTAGAAAAGTTTAAAGTTAGAGGCAAATTAACTAAATTCCACAATTGTATGTATACATCTATATATGTCAGACATAGAGCTATATTCTTGGGCTGAAATTCATAATTCATAATTTTAGCCCAAGAATATATTTTCTTACTGTCTTTCTTCCATTAAAGAACTTATAATTTAAAAAGAATTTCTTTGATAGATACATCATTAAGGTATTATCATGATTGGTAATGATAAAACATTCAGAATAAAGCTCTATTGACTGACAAGTTACCTTTGGTAGGAAAGCAGAGAACAGTTGATGTACTAAGTTGCCTTAGTAAGTAGATTTAGCCCCATAACCATGTTTTTCTGCTGAAAGTTAACAGAAGCTTGAGCTGTGGGGCCATGAGATGAGTACAAATGATCAGGGGAAGAGGGTGGCACTGCTGTGAGGAAGCTTCTTGGACAAGAGCAAAAATAATACATAACTAGGATCTTGGAATCAACAATAATACTAGTCTGAAATAAGTATTTTCTGCTATTGAGCTTACAGGATTGCTGCATCATGGAGTACTTGGGCAGGTAGTGTAGAGTGAGCAGAAGCAGAAGATGCCAAAACCAGGAAGTATTTTCTAAGAAGGCACTAAAACTCAGCTGTGGACTACAGAGATCAGTGATCTGCTGAGAAATACCAGCTGGATCAGACAAGCAATGATGCCTTGTAAGTCAAGTAGAAGAAAAGGCTGTGAATAGTGAGAAGGAGAAGGAACTTTACACAGAGCAGCCTCTACTTCATTGTGCTTGAGATGATAAGGCTGAGGTAAACCCTGATTGTCGTACATTAAGACTGTACTTGTTTTAATGTATGAGTAGAACTTGTCAGAATCTAAGCAAAATGTGAGGGCAGGACAGGGAAAAGGTTAGGACAAAGTACAAACTTCTTTACTAGGTGTGGCTCAGGCTTCAAAAGTTGGTCTGACATAGAGGGGAACAACAGACATTGGGGGTCTATCAGAGCATGGAGAGTCAGAGGAGGGAAAGGATCAGGAAAAATATCTAATGGATATTAGCCTTAACAGCTGGGTTATGAAATAATCTGTACAAGAAACCCCCATGACATAAGTTTACCTCTAACAAACCTGCACATATATCCCTGAACTTAAAAGAAAAGTTTAAAAAGTGATGCTTCTGAAAGAATCGAGGTGGTCCATTACAGTATCTAGAGGGTACTTCTAGAAGTCTGGTTTAGTTGAAGAGAAGGGATATATGTAGTATGTGAAGTTTAGAACTGGGGAGGAAGATGGTCAATGAAAGGAGATCTGCCCGTACTTAGCACAAAGGTTGTAGGATCAGCAGAATTCAGCTTAGAGGAAGAGAGCATAGAGAGTCTTCTTTCCACTTTCCCATCTCAAAGTCCAGCCATCCCACAAGCCAGACTTGCAGACCTCTGAATGTATCATGCTGTTTCATGGCTCTCATTGGAACTTATCTCTGGAGCACTTTTTGCTTTGTTCATTTTTCCAACTTATACCCATTCTGAAGTGTCTAGTTCAAGTAATTTAGAAGGTTTTATTTACCACTTTAAGCCGAGTTGAACGTTTTCTTCTTCTTATCAACTCTTCACCTTCCATGTTTCTGTTGATTATCACATATTGTGATTACTTGTTTACATGAACTGCCAGGTATGAAAGATGCAATTGTATTCAACTTTGTACTTTAGTCCTTCAGTAGTATTCAATAAATCTTTGTAGAACAAATGGCTTGAATTCAGAGCAAAGTCCCAGTGCTAGAGTTCATGTTAGATACCAGATAGCAAGAGTAGAGGAAGGCTGAGGAGAAAGTCACTTTCACAGACTGAGCCAATACAGCGCATAGTGATGGTTCATCCAGGGGAGTTCACAGAGGCCAAGGACTCACCTTTCAGTGCTCCTAACACCAGATTGTGTGACTTTGGACAGGAAACACAGCAACTCAGCAGTCATTGTTGGGGCCACCAATTTCCAGGTCTGGGTGGTGAGACTAAATTCCAAGATGGTCTTTATGAGTTGACTTAGAATGGGCTCTGGACCTGGAGAAGAATGAATCTGCAAGTGGAGAGACCCCAGTGGCAGAAGCAGAGCAAACTAAACTAGACTTGACACCAATTGCAATAGCTTCAGTATTCTCTTTTTGAGGAAGATGAGGGGTGCGTGGATAGTAATGAGTCTTTCTCTTGAATTCTTTGTGCTGTGATTCACAAACTATTATGTGCATCAATAACTCTTCTAGAAAGCATGGTAAAATTGATATTCTCAGACCTTATACTCCAGAGATTCTAATCAAGATCTGAGACAGGGCCTGAGAATCAGCATTTATTATGCTCACTAAGTAATTATAATGCAAGTGTCTGGAGACTACACTTTGACAAACACTGATGAAGGAGTTAATACATCCTGGGAGTATGGCTGTTGCCAGTCCTGGGTCCTCTGGATAGAACAAGAAATAGAGATCTTTCACTCATTGATAGTGGCTCTTCTCACAAAGCCCTGGGTTCTTCCTACTATCTGCAAGTTTAAACTGGAAGAGCCGTATCTTATACTTTTAGAAAGTACTCACCCAACCCTTCTTTGTTTCCATCTCTTTCCAATACAAGAACTAGCACTGTGCAGGGCTCATAGCTGCTAAAAATAGATTATTTTTTATCTCGGTTGAACAGTACTGTTTGAAATCAATTGTCTTATCACTGATCTCAAAACATAGACACCACTATCAGAGCTCAGAATCCCAAAGGGAGGATGAATGGCAAGGATTAGAAATACCATGGAAGTTTAGGGTTGGTTATATGCTGTAGTTACAAGATTACAGAGAATTATAGCTTTCAGGAGGGTCTCTAAGGAGAATTTAAGTTTTGAGCTGGGTGCGGGAAAATTAGTTTAGGAAAATAATAACATCTTTAAGAGAATTATGGAGGAACCTATTATCTATGTATCTATTTGTCTATCATCAATCATCTGTCCACCTATATCATCTATTTGCACACATATGGCTGTATGAGACACACACACACACACATATAGGGTGAGAGTTGTGTTTGACTAAAGAATGAAAACCTAGTCTATTTCTGTTTCAAAGATTTGTGACAGTAGAAATGTCTTGAGGTGGAGAGTTCTATAGATGTCTATTAGGTCTGCTTGGTGCGGAGATGAGTTCAATTCCTGGATATCTTGTTAACTTTCTGTCTCGTTGATCTGTCTAATGTTGACAGTGGAGTGTTGAAGTCTCCCATTATTATTGTATGGGAGTCTAAGTCTCTTTGTAAGTCTCTAAGGACTTGCTTTATGAATCTGGGTGCTTCTGTATTGGGTGCATATATATTTAGGATAGTTAGCTCTTCCCGTTGAATTGATCCCTTTACCATTATGTAATGGCCTTCTTTGTCTCTTTTGATCTTTGATGGTTTAAAGTCTGTTTTATCAGAGACTAGGATTGCAACCCCTGCTTTTTTTTGTTCTCCATTTGCTTGGTAGATCTTCCTCCATCCCTTTATTTTGAGCCTATGTATGTCTCTGCATGTGAGATGGGTCTCCTGAATACAGCAGACTGATGGGCCTTGCCTCTTTATCCAGTTTGCCAGTCTGTGTCTTTTAATTGGAGCATTTAGTCCATTTACATTTAAGGTTAATATTGTTATGTGTGAACTTGATCCTGCCATTATGATATTAACTGGTTATTTTGCTCGTTAGTTGATGCAGTTTCTTCCTAGCCTCGATGGTCTTTACATTTTGGCATGTTTTTGCAATGGCTGGTACCGGTTGTTCCTTTCCATGTTTAGGGCTTCCTTCAGGGTCTCTTGTAAGGCAGGCCTGGTGGTGACAAAATCTCTAAGCATGTTCTCACTCATAGGTGGGAACTGAACAATGAGATCACTTGGACTCGGGAAGGGGAACATCACACACCGGGGCCTATCATGGGGAGGGGGGAGGGGGGAGGGATTGCATTGGGGAGTTATACATGATATAAATGATGAATTGATGGGTGCTGACGAGTTGATGGGTGCAGCACACCAACATGGCACAAATATACATATGTAACAAACCTGCATGTTATGCACATGTACCCTAGAACTTAAAGTATAACAAAAAATTAAAAAAAAAAAAAGAAATGTCTTGAAAGAGGTCATTTTTTATACTCTTAGCAAAGTGACTAATGAGTGTGCTTCTTTTCATTCTTAATTTATACATCTCTGATTTTCTTACAATGACAACTGGCCTGTTAAAAAAGTCAGTGGTAATGGAAGAAGTCAAGATACATTAGAGTTCATTTTTGCTCACTCAGGTTTTTGGTGAGGGCTGACACATTAATTCATCAAACACTTACTGAATTCAGAGATCATTCTCACTTCTCAGGTGTAACAGTAGGAGGCAGTTCAGCTCTTTAGGGGGTATTGATTAGGGGAGAGATACTCCCACAACTAGTCTTTAGGGCCTTGATGTAACAAGTCTTAGAAAAATAAAAAGATCTGTGGACTTTGTGTATGTATGTGTGTACGCACACATCTTTCTCTGAGCAACCCCAGATATAAAAGTCAGGCTGCATTTGAAGCTTGGCATGAAAGAGGACTCAGACTTAGTTCAGAGTGGCTTTCATTTTACTTTACTGCCACATCAACAAATAAATGGTTCAAATGATGTTTGTGCCATACAATGATATCAATAAGTAGATGGACTATTTCAGTGTCTCAGTTTCTTCTAGAAGCTTACTTGAAGTGAGGCTATCAATGCACCCTATATAGCATGATGAATCTGGCACATTAGATGAGCCTGGAGCTATGGGCCGGATAACTGTTGCATCAGAAGGCTTTGGGAGGTGCCCTATCAGCATGCAAATGTCTGTCTACTACCATTGTCTTCCTCCTTCAGATACATGCTGCTCAGGGCAGGCCTGGCTGTGGTCCTCCACTTTTAGTTTCTGAAAGACAGAAGCTTTTTCTCACTTGTTGTTTTCTCATTGGACCTTGACTGATTCTCTTACTTGACACAAATTAGATCCTCATGAATGAGCATAAATGAATGGTTATATGATATTAACTGTTTCTAACACTATTCTAGATCTTACTAGTCCAAAGGGTAATTTGAAATTTTACTAGTGAGCTTGTTGAGATTGGAAAATATGTACAAAAGTTACAAATACTTTCAGAAGAATGAGCATGAGGGAAACTGAAAGTCTGCTCTTAACATCTATTCCAGGGACACCAAAATGACACATCCATCCATTCATTGTTCATTCAACATACATTTTTAAAAGTCAAGTGTTGTGTGAAGTTCTGAATGTAAATAAGATGAATCACCACTGTGGAAGGCAGATAGAAAAATTGGCAATAAATTACAAGGTATGCGAATGCAGAGATAAAGAAATTCACTTTACTTGGGGAAATCACAAAGACATAGCTTTTGACTTGAGACTTACAGGAAGCAGAACAGTGTTTGATTCAGAAATGAGTATGCAGCAATCCATATAGAGGTACCAGCTTGCATTAGAAATGTTGATGATGTAGACTGTGGTGGGGTAACAATATAAGGTTGAACTTCTCTCAGAGGAGGGAGTTGCTGTGGGGCTCATCTTTCTTATCCAGATGATACTTTGTGTTCCAACTCATCCTTGATAATTATGCCTGCAATGACCATCCAAATAACATAAAATTGGAGCCAACACAGCATGACATCATACAGCATAAGTCACTGGCATCTATAATTCACCAAGCATCTCCATCCTTAGAATGAATTGGGAAAGTGTCTTACCTTAGGACAAGGGAAGAAAAATAGAGAGATGGGATTAATACTACTTTTTGATTTTCCTTTTTTGGTCCACATACCCAATTAAATAGTCTCTCCAAGTTTTGTTAGCACCTGGTGTTTATTGAGCATTCCATATAATGGAGTCATGCAAGTGGACTGAGGATGATTTACATATGGTAGTCCTTAGTATAGCAAGCTTGAGCAGAAGCCATTTAGAGTTATAAAATCAAATTTGTGTATTGGCTGACTCTGGAAGTCAAAGTGGAAGATACGCTGTGTGGAGGAAACTGATGGCAGGTAGATCAGTCCCAAAATCATTGGAATAATTCAGCCAGTGATTATGATGATCCTTATTTAGGCAGGTGTTTTGAAGGAAAATCCATGGGGCTTGGTGATTGATTGGATATAGAGTGTGAGGCATGGGAAGGGAGCTGAGGATGATTCAATGTGAAATTTTTGGATGAATGGTTTTATTCAAAGAGTTATACGAGTTGAATAGATTTTTGTGGGAGTAGAGTTGCATTTCAGACCTGCTGAGTGTGGGCTATGTGATTCCAGGAAGTTGTGCCTAGAAAGCAATGAATTTAGAGAGTAGTAAAAGGTTTGGGAGCCATTAGTTGTTGAAATCATGGAAAATTATGTGATTGCCTAGGTCTGCTATGCAAAACAAAAGGAAACAAAAATTTAAAAGTCAGGCGGAGGAGGATGCTTTAGCAAAGGAGAATGAAAAATGGCGGCCAGAGTGGTTGGTAGACAACGAAAATTTGTTTGTAGGGAAACTGTTGGGGTGGGAGAGTAAGGCCATGACACCATTTGGGAACATATTAAATTCTGCTATCTCTGTGACTTTGGTATCATGTACAAATGAAATATCTAGTAAATATTTGGCAGTATAAATCTGGAGTTAGACACTGGTGAAATAGTGGAACCAGAAACCAGATTAAAGCCAATAGGGAGGTGGTAAAATGGAAACTGAGGATGTGACTAATTCCTTCAAGAGATGTTGCTATATAATGAGGTTGGGGAGAATTTTTTTTAAAGATGGGAAATTCTTTGGCATTTATAATTGCTGACAAAAATGATAATAAATGAGACAGAATTTGAAATCGTAGGAGAGAGTTACTAATAAATAGAATGTCCCTGGGGAAACAGAAATGAAGGAATTCAGAGAAAAAGTAGAAGAATGACCCTTAGACAGGAGGAGAAATACTTCATGCTTGGTAGCAGGAGAAGTGAGCAATAAAGGCTGTGGCTATAAGCACAAATGTGAAGGCAGAAAGTCTTGGGGATTCTATTGCGTCTGAAGTGACTGAAGAAAGAGATTGAAATCTGACCGTGAAAACATGGAAAAGTTGCTAGACAGCTACCAAGGCCCAATGCATGATGTTAGAGAAAGAATATTCTGCACAGTTGTGATCAGCAACACTGGTGTAGTTATAGTGATGTCTCTGACAGTTGAATTAATGTGCATTTGAGCCTTGGGGCAAGAGGGAATTGAGGTGATGAAATGTGGAATCTATTCATTATGGGTTCGTAGCCATAGGAACCCATAGGTCCATATTCTGTTTTCCTCCAGGCGATGATGATGTCTGGAGTATGACCTTTTGGTTAGTGACTGATATGGAGTGAAGGTGCAAGTCATTAGAAATAACAAGCTCCATTAGTAATTAAAGGAGTAGAGGAGAAGTCATCCATTATTATGGCTACATGTGAAGTGGGTAAAAGGGGGAAAATGATTCAGTGAATGAAAGGGAATGACCAGTGGGTAAGGAAAATAAGGGAGCACTGATACTGGCATAGCTGAGTAGTATGAGCCTCAGAGGAGCAGAAAAAGGTTGTGGAAGTAGAACTGGATAATGGGAAAGTTGTAGGCTCCATCTTTGGGGTTTGAGGTCTGTGGACCATGGGAGAATGGGCAACCCGCATGTAACAGTGTTTTAGAGCCAGTCGTGTCCTTAGGAGATGACCAGGCTTTAGTCATGCCAGGAAGCACAGGGACTATTAAAAGAGCCTTGAAAAATAGAAGAAAATTTGCTTACTATGGAAGGTTTGTGAGGATGGACAAGAGCTGCAGGAGTTGGGCCAGGGCAAAAACACAGAGTAAAATTAGGATGAGAGTATGGGGTGACTAGAAAACCCAGTTAAATCCTGTGTGTGCACCAAAGATAATAACAGATCACAAAGAAGTGAGAATGGTGCATTAAATTGGGCACAAGTTGATCATGAGAGGTGCAGCATGGTGGTCATTGGAATAGAGAATTTGGGGTTCTAAAGTCAGCTTCAGCCAAAATGGATTGCATTTCAGGAAGAATACTTGTGCTTGTGGGTGTTCTGTTTAGGACTCGACATGGTCTGAATCAACCGTCAGGTTCTTGGGAGAATCTCAAGAAAAGCCTTCTTGCATAGGAGCTTCCAGGGGGTGGTTGAAGATGGGCCATTGTATACTAAGGCTAGGGATGGAGAAGGCCACAGACCTGGTGGTTGGAAGCCTGCTTTCTGTGTAGGTTCCACTTATAATTACATAATTACATTAATTGAAATGACAAGCATTAGCAAAATAATTTATCTACTTCAGAAATAAATGTAATGATGCTTAATAACGTTAATTAAATTTATTTGTTTCAGTATCTGAATAACAAAATAATTGATTTTAAACATTAGTTTCCATCATTCTAAGGCAGATATTTATGACTTTGGTGTAAATCATTGTTAGGAAGAGAGAATATTATTTGACCTTTTGCAGTTAATAAAAAGTCAAAGATTTATTTATGAGTTTCTGCAGTGTCATATTAATTTGTGAGGAAGGAAATGTGTGTGGAAGTGAATATTAGGGGAAGATTATAAGGAGAGAAACAACGGTGATTACTTTTGCAAATGGCACAACATTTTGCAAATTCTAATGTAGTATATAACCTAGTTAACTTTCTTTCACACAATGGGTCAATATGACAGTAGAAAGGGTTCCAAGATGGAGAACAATCTGAGAAAATGTACATTGAGAGTTGTTTAAGAGGTTTTAGTCTATGAACAAATTCCTTGCACCATTATCTTTAAGAATCATGAATTTAACACTATAAAAGGCATTAATTTTAATTCAAAAATAAAAAATGTATAAGATATTTTGTGGTCTAGGGGAACTTGTTTTGTACCTGGGAGACTGGTTGTATAGAAAATGTGGTGATAAGGAAAAGTTTCCTATAGAATGGCAACTTCAAAGGGGCACAGAGCAAGTCTGATTGTGGAGCAGGTGAAGAGAAGGGCAGGGGATCAGTATCGATATCGAAATCAGAGTGTTTAAGAACAGTGTGCATGATGTGAGGTGCTCATGTGAGAAAGAACATTGGTGGGATCCAGACTGAAACAGACAAGTGGTAATTATAGTGACAGAGATCAAGGAGAGGTCTAGGATGGGGCAAGAAACTGCTACTAAGACAGACTGTAGATAAAAGGCAGAGTTTGGTCAACAACGGAAAGAGGAACAAAAACACTGAAACGCTGAAAATACCTCACTCCTAGGCTCTAGAGCATAGTGTTTCTCTAAGAGTAAAGCTAGATCAGCAAAACAGAAATCCCCTGTGCTCCCACCATGGGCATGACACAGAGTGCCAAGCAACAGTGATGTGTTGCTGAGACAGAAACAAGAACATTGGCATGGAGAGAGACCCTCTCTGTGATGCAGGTGTTTAGGGGCTGCTGGAAGTGGAGGGTGAAGCACTCACACTGAGAAAAAAAATCTGTGCACCCTACTCCCACCAAGAACGAATCGATCAAAGAGAAAACATCAGGAAGCTAGATTTAAATCCAAACACATTAACAACACCTTAAACGTAAATGGTAGCTCACCTCTAGAGGAGCTTGAAGACACGGTCTACTTAAGATAACTTTACCAACAACAAAATCCATACTCAGTTCAACTCCTGACTAGGTTAACTCAACCCCAAACACTAATTGCCTTATACAAGATGATACTTGGCCATTCTTGGAAAAAATACTATTTGTTTCAGTTTTACTTTTTTATATGCAGTGCCTGATATTAATTAAAAATTATAAAACACATAAAATACCAAAAGAGGCAACCCATTGTCAAGAGACAAAGCAACTGATGAACTAGACTCAGAGATGACACAGATGTCAAACAGAAACTGTGTTGATTAGCTGAGACTGCCATTACAAAATACCACAGGCTGGGCACAGTGGCTCATGCCTGTAATCCCAGAACTTTGGGAGGCTGAGGTGGGTGGATCACGAGGTCAAGAGATCAAGACCATCCTGGCCAACATGATGAAAGCTTGTCACTACTAAAAATACAAAACTTAGCTGGGCATTGTGGTGTGTGCCTGTAATCCCAGCTACTCGGCAGGCTGAGGCAGGAGAATTGCTTGAACCCGAGGCGGAGGTTGCAGTGAGCCGAGATCGTGCCACTGCCCTCCAACCTGGTGACAGAGCGAGACTTTGTCTAAAAAACAAACAAACAAACATGCAGACTGGATGGTGTAAACAAAGAAACTTTTTTCTCACAGTTCTGGAGACTGGGAAGTCCAAGATCAAGGTACCAGCAGATTTCGTTCCTGGCAAGAGCTGTCTTCCTGGATTGCAAACACCTGCCTTCTTGCTGTGTCTCATATGGTGAAAAGAGAGAGCATTCTCATAGCTCTTCCTTTTCCTATAAGAGCATCAGCCCTATCAGATTCGAACCCCATTCTTAAGATTCATTTAACTTTAATCATTTCACAGATCCTATTTTCAAATACAGTGGGGGTTAGGACTTCAACATATGAAATTTGGAGGGGACAAAAACGTTTAGTCTATAAAAGAGACCTTAAAATAACTACAATTAAAATGGTTTTACAACATCTAGATTGACAACATTTTAAACAGATGGAGATTTCAGCAGACAGAAGGAAACAAATTATCAAATGGACATGCTAGAAATACAAAGATGATATCAAAGATGATAAATTTCTTTGACTGGCTCATCAATGGAGTTCACACAGCAGAGGGAAGAATCAGTGAACTTGAAGATAGGTCAATAGACATTATTCAAACTTATAAACAAAGAGAATACGGTGGAGGAAATTTAAAAATCTCCAGAGCATTCAAGAGCCATGTAACAATATCAAATGATCAAGACATGGACTTAGAATCCCAGAAGAAAAAAGAAGACATATGGGTAAAGAAATAATGAGTGAGGATTTCTCCCAAGTAGTGAGATTCATCAAACCCCAAATCTAAGAAGCCCAGAGAATCCTGGCAGAATAAATTAAAACAACAAACAAACAAAAAACCTACTCATATTATAATCACATTGCTAAAAACCAAGATAGATAAACTACATTGAAGGCAGCCAAAGAAAGACATATTTTTTTTTCTTTTTTTTTTTTTCTTTCTTTCTTTATTTATTTATTTTTATTTTTTAATTATACTTTAAGTTCTAGGGTACATGTGCATAACGTGCAGGTTTGTTACATATGTATACTTATGCCATGTTGGTGTGCTGCACCCATCGACTCGTCAGCACCCATCAATTCATCATTTATATCATGTATAACTCCCCAATGCAATCCCTCCCTCCTCCGCCCTCCCCTCTCCCCATGATAGGCCCCAGTGCGTGATGTTCCCCTTCCCGAGTCCAAGTGATCTCATTGTTCAGTTCCCACCTATGAGTGAGAACATGCGGTGTTTGGTTTTCTGTTCTTGTGATAGTTTGCTAAGAATGATGGTTTCCAGCTGCATCCATGTCCCTACAAAGGACGCAAACTCATCCTTTTTTATGGCTGCATAGTATTCCATGGTGTGTATGTGCCACATTTTCTTAATCCAGTCTGTCACAGATGGACATTTGGGTTGATTCCAAGTCTTTGCTATTGTGAATAGTGCTGCAATAAACATACGTGTACATGTGTCTTTGTAGTAGAATAATTTATAATCCTTTGGGTATATACCCAGTAGTGGGATGGCTGGGTCATATGGTACATCTAGTTCTAGATCCTTGAGGAATTGCCCTACTGTTTTCCATAATGGGTGAACTAGTTTGCAATCCCACCAACAGTGTAAAAGTGTTCCTATTTCTCCACATCCTCTCCAACACCTGTTGTTTCCTGACTTCTTAATGATTGCCATTCTAACTGGTGTGAGATGGTATCTCATTGTGGTTTTGATTTGCATTTCTCTGATGGCGAGTGATGATGAGCATTTTTTCATGTGTCTGTTGGCTGTATGAATATCTTCTTTTGAAAAATGTCTGTTCATATCCTTTCCCCACTTTTTGATGGGGTTGTTTGTTTTTTTCTCGTATATTTGTTTGAGTTATTTGTAGATTCTGGATATTAGCCCTTTGTAGACAATCCTAAGTCAAAAGGACAAAGCTGGAGGCGTCACGCTACCTGACTTCAAACTATACTACAAGGCTACAGTAACCAAAACAGCATGGTACTGGTACCAAAACAGAGATATAGACCAATGGAACAGAACAGAGTCCTCAGAAATAATACCGCACATCTACAGCCATCTGATCTTTGACAAACCTGAGAGAAACAAGAAATGGAGAAAGGATTCCCTATTTAATAAATGGTGCTGGGAAAATTGGCTAGCCATAAGTAGAAAGCTGAAACTGGATCCTTTCCTTACCCCTTATACGAAGATTAATTCAAGATGGATTAGAGACTTAAATGTTAGACCTAATACCATAAAAACCCTAGAAGAAAATCTAGGTAGTACCATTCAGGACATAGGCATGGGCAAGGACTTCATGTCTAAAACACCAAAAGCAACGGCAGCAAAAGCAAAAATTGACAAATGGGATCTAATTAAACTAAAGAGCTTTTGCACAGCAAAAGAAACTACCATCAGAGTGAACAGGCAACCTACAGAATGGGAGAAAATTTTTGCAACCTACTCATCTGAGAAGGACATATTTTGTTGAGAGGAATCATGAAGAATTAAAGCAGACTTCTTGTTAGGAAATTTCCAAGCTAAAAAGAAAATGGAGGGACATTTTTAAAGTACTAAAACCAACTAACCAACCAACCAACAAAGGCGAAACTATAAATCCAGAATTCTATTCTCAGTGAAAATTTTTTTCAAAAATGAAGATGAAATAAATATCATTAAAATAAATGAGAGCTGAGAAAATTAATTGTTAGAAATCTTATGCTAAAAGAATTATTGTTAAAGGAAACTTCAGAAAAATGTTATGTAATACCAGAGAAAAGTTTGGGTATATGCAAAGAAATGTGAAATCATAAAAATGAAGGTAAATGTAAAATACATTTCATTTCTTATTTTCACTATTTATAAATATAACTAATCTTCTAAAGCAAAAGTAGTGACAGTGTATTGTGGGAATTATAATATATGTGAAAACAAAATGTGCCATAGCAATAACATAAAAATTGAGAGGTAAGAGTTAGGAATATATTGTAAGTAAGTTTTCTTTCCTTTCTTTTTCCTTTCTCCTTTCTCTTTTCTCTTCCCTTCCCTTCCTTCCCTTCTCTTCCCTTCTTTCTTTCTTTTTTGACAGGCTCTCACTCTGTTGTCTAGGCTGCAGTGCAATGGCATGATCTTGGCTCACTGCAACCTCTGCCTCCCAGGTTCAAGCAATTCTCCTGCTTCAGCCCCCCAAGTAACTGGGACTACAGGTGTGTGCCACTGCATCCAGCTAATGTTTGTGTTTTTTGGTAGAGACAGGGTTTCATCATGTTGGCCAGGCTGATCTCAAACTTCTGACCTCAAGTGATCTGCCTGCCTCGACCTCCAGAAGTGCTGGGATTACAGGACAGAAGATGAGTATGATATCCAGTTCAGGAATTTGATAGCTATCTGATCTTGGACAAGTTTATTAATATTCTCTCTCTATGGGAAAAGGGATTCCTTCTAAGATTCAGTATGAGAATTAAATGAGAAAATGAGGGCTAAGTGCTTAGCACAGTGCCTGTCCTAACAAATGCTTGCTATTTGTTCTCTTCTTCTTTTTTTTTTTTTTACAAAGAAAATCACCACATGTGTGTCTTCAGGGAACTCAGAGTTTTGTGTTTATATTCATTTTATTCTTTAAGCACCTACTGTCTGCCAGATACTGGATGTTTGAAGTGGAGCATAAAGATGGAAGGTTCCTATCCTAAGATAGAAGGCCAATACACATGGACCAACAGTGAGTAATGTATCAATGGACAATTTAGCCAAACAATTCTGAATCTAAATTCATAGATATGAGCTAAAAGTGAGGTAGAAATTTAGTGTGCATGCATGTGCATGTGTGCACACGCATGGACGTACACATTTAAGGATGCTTTCTGCTTCTCTTCACCCTATCTCCTCATTCCTGCCCTGAACTTTTTTGCATAGTAAGTTTCCTATATATCTTTACTGATTGAATCTCATGATGAAAATGCTCTTTATGAAAAGTTATTTTGATGATCAAATGCAGGATGGTTTGGAGATATGGTATCAGAAGTCTAGCGACATCCCTCTACTGCCAGTATCCTCCCATGTAAACTAAAGATAGTAACAGGAATGGGGAAATGTGCATTATTAGTAGAAAAACAATTGTCCTCCTGACCCAGCATCAGGGAGCTATTGTTATAATTGGCTTTACAGCTTGGGGAATGGCTTTGTATTGATCCTTCTGCACATCCTCCCATCCAGTATCCTTGTGAATAGTAATTGGCAGTATGTGAAATGACTTCTCCCCAGGCAGGGGAGAAAAGTCGATTACCCTTCAACAAAGCTAAATTAGCTGATTCACTTGCTATTTAAACCAAATCTATGTCCTCATCCTCTTGCTTAAGGAGCAACCATAGGGTGCTCAGTTCAAAAACACGGTGAACACTACTGAGTGCAGAACACAGGGTGGGTGTGTTTTCCTTGGTGGGAGAGATAGCCTTCTGCCGCAGAAATTGAAAATGCCAGAGACTCATTTTCCCCAGCTTCTCTTGCTACTGATGCATAAGCATGGAACCTAATCCTGGCCAAAGGGTCCTGAGGGAACATCTGCTGGGGAACTTCTGAGGTCAAGAAGTGTGGAAGAAGATCCTCTCCCTGCCTTTTGGCTCAGTGATATGAGGATGTGGTACATGAAGCACCAGTCATGGCAGCCGTCTTGCATGCATGAAGCAATAAGACTGAGGATGATGCAGCTCTCTATGCTGAAAATGGGAAAGAGAGAAACGGAAACACCTGGATCCTTGTTGGCATCATGTGTCACTGACCCTAGGAACCTCATCTCTGTTGAGATCATATATTAGTCCGTTTTCACGCTGCTGATAAAGACATACCTGAGACAGGGTAATTTACAAGGAAAAAGAGGATTAATGGACTCACAGTTCCACATGGCTTGGGAGGCCTCACAATCATGGTGGAAGGTGAAAGGCACATCTCACATGATGGCAGAAAAGAGAAGAGAGAGCTTGTGCAAGGAAACTCCCCTTTATAAAACCAACAGGTCTCGTGAGACTTATTCACCATCATGAGAACAACTTGGGAAAGACCCACCCCCATGATTCAATTACCTCCCACCAGGTCCCTCCCACAACACATGGGAAATGTAGGGGCTACAATTCAAGGAAAAATTTGGGTGGGGACACAGCTAGACCATATCAGATCGTAACAATGTCCTTAATGTGCCAACGTTTATTACTTGTTTATTTACTTGCAGCTGAAAACACTCTGAAACAGAATGAAATGTACAAGAGATAGTTCACAGAACTCTTTGAGATAGTTGTAGTTTAGGTGAAGTGTAGTGTAGGTGAAAGGCAAAGCACATGTGACCAGAGCTAAGAAAATAAAAGTTAGAAATAGTGGAGCATGAGTGGAAAATTAGGAGCCTTGTAGTATTGTATGCTGGGGAGTAATAGGTATAATGTCAGTGATCAGAAACAGACATTGTTAGCCAGAGATTATTTGACAGAGGATGTGATTTTATTTCTCCCCTATTCCAGGTAACCAAACTTGATGATTGGTGTTTAAAAGACAGTCATTTCTATTTTGGATGTTTTCCATTAAAACATCCTGTTACCAAGGGTGGGAAGTGGGGAGCAGAGGGTGCTAGCAGAAGACAAGATTTGCTGTTAACAAGTAAAATATTTTCAGATATTTCTTGAGTCCAGAAAATATTCCATTGTGTCCCAGAATCATTGCATCCTAAGGATCCATTGCTTTTAGACCTCGTTAAAGTGATGACTTCCTGAGGCAACACTCATAGCCATGGGGCCCCCAATTTTGTCCTACTATAGCTTTAAAGGTTTTCCCTCACTAGCATATCTGTAAAATGAATGCATGTGGAAATCACTGAGCCCAGGATGACTGAGCTCTTGAATCAAGGAAGGACTAAGTTTTTCTTACCTAGTCATACACTCCTTCCTTCTAGAGTTGTGGTTTTCATTAATGGGTCATGAAACCAATTTATTGAAGTGAGACTAGCATTGAGAAAAGACGAATTGAATACAATAGTATCGATTAAGTCAAATACAGAATAATATCAGAGAATACTAAATATTAAAAATATATACATAGTGTCCCCAGAGACTTAGTTCAGTTTTAGATTGTTCTCAAAAATACATTTCTAATTTGTAATTTTTAGTTTTAGTCTCTCTGATTGAATATGGAAAACACTGACTGAAAAAAGTAACCTTTCAAAGTTCATAAAACTAAGTATATATTACATTTAAATAAATTTCCAAATGATGCTGTTTTAATTTTATAGCATTTATCCTTCTGACGTTATTATGGCTTAAAACTGCACTAGGACATTGGGGACACTGCATTGCTTTGAGAGACTTGTTTCGGTTTGGGAATGTGTGAGTGTATGTTGAAAAAAACATATTTGGAAACCACTGTTTTAGTATATTGGACACTTCTATTAGCTCCAGCATGTGGATCTGATATGATTTATCTAGTGTCTTATTTATGTCATCTGTGAGTATGGGCATTAATTAGCATTTGAGCCAGAATCCCTAAGGAAGTTAGATACTGGGTCCGAAGAAAATGAGGCAGAGAATCTAAATATAATTCAAAAGTCTCTGCTTCTTATTTTTGATCTTTTTCTTTTCTCTTCAGAGAAACCTGTGTTTCTGGGAAAATATCAAGCTGAGGGGGTCTGCTGAAGGTGGAATATTGATGTTGCCTTCTGGAAAGTGCTAAAACACAGACAACTTCCAGTTAGGAAGAGAGGCACGGTAATAAAGATGCCCCACAAATAGACTCTTCTTTTAACATTCACTTCCCCAGGTGTCTGTGTCTACTTCCATTCTTACATCATGACACACATGTGCATGTACATGCACACACATGCACACATGTGTGCACAGACACAAATATTTATTTGCTCCACACATTGGGTTTTGATTTTTCCCAGAGTCACATTTACAAATGTGCCAGGAAAAGACCTCAGAGAATCTGCCCTCATATAATGAATTAAGTGTTTCCTAATGCAACATCCTTCTCCAGTTGGATGGGAGACAAAATCAGGCTCCTTTAATGAATTTTGTTCTTTCTGGTGAAAGGCTTACTATTAACATCACTTTTTCTCTCTATCGATCATCTATTTCTCTATGTATCTATGTATCTATCTATCATCTATCTATCTATCTTTCAAAAGATGATTGATGAACACTGGCTTTGAACCAGGTGCACTGCTAAACTCTGGGGTTACAAAGAAACATACAAAATTATTCTCAATCTCTAGGATAAACTCAAGGAGTTTACTCATGGCTGATACGGACAATCATTCTACAGTGGCAATGCAGTGTTTCCTTGTTATGATAGAGATGTATTTAGTCAGTATGGGAACACAGAATGGTCAGCCAGTTCAAAGAGAAAAACAGAGCATGAAAAAGCTTCCAAGGTTTTAATTAATGAGTACAAGATACTTAGGGAGTGGAGAGTGATGGAATAATAATGGAGGGGGCAAAGATAAATGTGGAGAAGATTCTCCAAGCTGTAAATTATAACATGTGCAAAGGTACAGAGGCATTAGAGAGCATGACATGGCAACTGCAAGTAATTCTGACACATGGCACTTATGGAGCAGAGTGGTGGAAGGTGAGGTTGGGGAACTGAATGGTGTGGGTTGTGAAATTCTTACAGTTGGAGTGGGATGAATGAAAATCTTCTCTCCCTTCCTTCTGCTGAAGGCAAAGCCAAAAGTGGAATTGCTAGTTATCAATTTTGGGAGAATTTAACCCTAGTGCTATTTACAGCCAGTAAGTTGACTTTTGTAACTTAGGTCAGGCTCAGGAGAGTTGTAGGCTCTCAGAATAATAAATCAAGGTTTATTGTTTCATAGGACAAAATGGGTAAGGGTTGGGAAGCTTAAAATTAACTCAAATATTTGCACCCAAAGTCTAAGAAATGACAGATAAAACGAGGCAGGCGGGCTCAGAGTCTTACTAACAGGAAGGATATCCTTTCTTCATATGAGATGGGTAGCTTATGTTACCCTTAGCAAGGTGAGCTTGCTTCCTAGGTAAATTGTGGGGAACTCCATGATAGCTTTCACGGGTGGAGATGCCAGAGACTGAGGACTCACCATTGTCCATATAATGTGACCAGAGACCACCTTGTGTTCCCTGGAACTACATGTCTGCATAGAAGTGAACCTCTGTTTGCAACTGGCAGAGGTCTCATTCCTTGACTTGGCAAATACACAAACATAAAGAGAGTTTGAGGATTGAAATATCTGTACCATGTGGGGAAGAATCAGTCTTCCAGAGGATGGGATGTTACACCAGGTTTCATAACATCACAAAGTAGTCACTGGCTGGGCACGGTGGCTCGTGCCTGTAATCCTAGCACTTTGGGAGGCCGAGGTGGGCAGATCATGAGGCCAAGTGATCGATACCATCCTGGTCAACATGGTGAAAACCTGTCTCCACTAAAAATACAAAAATTAGCTGGGTGTGGTGGCATGCACCTCTAGTTCCAGCTACTTGGGAGGCTGAGGCAGGAGAATTGCTTGAACCTGGGAGGCAGAGGTTACAGTGAGCTGAGATTGTGCTACTGCACTCCAGCCTGGTGATACAGCAAGACTTTGTCTCAAAAAAAAAAAAAAAAAAAAAAAAAAAAAGGAGTTACCAGGAAAAGGGGGGTGGGATTGCGGGAGAGAGAGGTGTTGGCAGAGAAAAAGAGTTTTTGAGGGCTTGAGCCTATAAGGCCTCGTTGGCCTTGTACTTTTGTGTTACACAAGTGGGTAGTCTAATAAAATGACATCATAATCTGTTTTTCCTGTTCTATATTACTCTCAGGAGAACTCCATGGCCTTTTAATAAAAATGATTGTTTTTTGTCTATCATGTTTCTGCATGTATGTAGTCTGTGAGAGGCCAACACAATATTAATAGGAAATGCTCAGGAAAGAGAGAACTAAGAGCTAACTAGGTTTTGTGTGGGAGTTCTGACGGAAACCAGGCTAAAAGGATCATTGGCCCCTCACTGCACTCCCTGATTTTGAGTTAGATGTGGATGGCCATGATTATTGGTCACTGCATGAACCAACAATGAAAGAGAGTAAGATTGGCTTGCAATTTGAAACTACACATAGAACTAAGAAGTTCAGGTTTTTTCCTAAAGATAATGTTGTACTTTTGAAGGATTATACGTAGGATGTGAAATGAACATATTTACATTTTAGGAAAGTAAAATGAATTGGCTAAAGTTCCGAAGATGACTCAAATGAAAGAAAGACCAAAGACTAGGAAACCTTTTACAAGCTCTTGTGGTAACCTAGTGTGTTAGTTCACTCTCACACTGCTCTAAAGAACTGCCAGAGACTGGGTAATCTATAAAGGAAAGAGGTTTGATTGGCTCACAGTTCTGCAGGGCTGGGGATGCCTCAAGAAACTTACAATCATGGCAGAAGGGGAAGCAAACATGTCCTTCTTCGCAAGGTGGCAGGAAGGAGAAATGCTGAGCAAAGGAGAAATGCTGAGAAAGGGAGAAATGCTGAGCAAAGGAGAAAAGTCTCTTATAAAACCATCAGATCTCACTAGAACTCACTCACTATCACGAGAACAGCATGGGGGTGACCACCCCATTGATTCAGTTACCTCCCACCAGGTGCCTCCCATGACACATGGGGATTATGGAAACTGCAATTTAAGGTAAGATCTGGGTGGGGACACAGCCAAACCATATCACCTAGACCTGAAGTAATGATATTCTGTATCAAGGAATACAGTAATATGGAGAATGGAAAAATACTAAGGAACTTTAGTAACTGATTGGATGTGATAAGTTGCAGGAGGGAGTGCTTAGAAAGAGCTGCTTTTTTTTCTGGCCTTGTGAGCTGGCTAGGCAGTGGAATATATATGTAATAGGAATAAACTTATGGGGGTTCATGGGACATTCTGTTTTTTTTTTCCTGTGGACATATGTTTTTATTTTTAGGAGTGGTATTACTGCTAACATTATAAGGCACTGCCACACTGTTTTCCAAAGTGGTTGTATCATTTTGCATTTCTGTCAGCAATGAATAAGAGTCCTGGTTGCTCCATAGCCTTGTCAACCTGTGGCATTATTAGTCTTTTGAATTTTAGTAATTCACTTAGCTGTATAGAGGTATTTCATTGTAGTTTTAAATTTGCATTTACCTAATTCCATCAAATACATTTTAGAAATTCACTCTGTAAATGATAGTTTCTGTGCTATTTAATTTTTAATCCATTATATATGTGTAGATATATATAGCTATATGTTCATATCCTAAATTCATAGAGTTTCCATAAGAACATCTTCACGTTTTTCATTAAAGGTGCATTTTTTTAAAAGCCTTAGTTTTTTTAGAATAGTTTCAGGTTCATAGCAAAATTGAGAAGGTACAGAGATTACTCAGCTATCCCCTTACCCTGCACATGCGTCTTCTCCCCCAATGATAACACCCGTCATCAGAGTGCTACATTTTTTTCTTACAACTGATAAACTCACATTGACTCATCATTATTACCCAAAGTTCATGGCTTACATGAAGGCTCACTCTTGGCCTTATACATTCTATGGATTTGGACAAATGTATAATAAGATGTATCCAGCATTATAGTATCACAGACTGCTTTCACTGACTTCTCCATTTTGCCTATTCATCTTTTCTCTCTTCCTGCTGCTAACCCATGGCAACCATTGATCTTTTTACTGTTTCCATAGTCTTGCCTTTTCCAGAATGTCATATAGTCATACAGTATGTACTCTTTCCAGATGAACTTCTTTCACTTCATCATATGCACTTAAGTTTCCCCCATATCTTTTATGGCTTGATAGCTCATTTCCTTTTAGCACTGAATTGTACTCTGTTGCCTGATGTATCAGTGTTTGTTTATCCATTTGCCTTCTGATGGACATCTTGGTTGCTTTCAAGTTCTGGTAATTATGAATAAAGCTGCTATAAACATCTCTATGCAAGTTTTTGTGGGGCTGTATGTTTAAAACTCCTCTGGGTAAATACCAAAGAGTCCAATTGCTGAATTGTGTGGTAAGAGTTTGTCTGTTTTTTTAAGAAACTGCCAGACTATTTAGCAAAGTGGTGGTACCATTTTGTATTCCTACCAGCAGTGAATGAGTGTTCCTGTTGCCCCACATTCTTACCAGCATTTGCTGGTGTCAATGTTCTGGGTTTTGGCTATTCCAGTAGGTTCATAGTGGTATCTCATTGTTTTCATTTGCATTTCCCTGATGACATATGATGTGGAGCATCTTTTCAGATGCTTAGCTGCCATCTGTATATATTCTTTGGTGAGGTGTCAAGGTTTTGGGCTCATTTAAAAAAATAATTTCAACTTTTATTTTAGAATCAGAGGGTACCTGTATAGGTTTGTTACCTGGGTATATTGAGTGATGCCAAGGTTTGGGGTATAACTGATCCTGTAAGCCAGGTACTTACTGAGCATAGTACCCAACAGTTAGTTTTTCAGCCCTTTCCCCCTTTTTCCTTTTCCCTTCTAGTAGTCCCCAGTGTCTGTTGTTGTCATCTTTATGTCCATGACTGTCGAATGTTTAGCTCCAACTTATAAGTGGGAACATATGGTATTTGGTTTTCTGTTTCTCCATTAATTTGCTTAAGATAATGGCCCCCACCTGTATCCACATTTCTGCAAATATTCTTTTTATGGTTGCTTAGTATTCCATGGTATGTATGTGGTACATTTTCTTTATCTAATCCACCATTGATGGGCACCTAGGTTAATTCCATGTCTTTGCTATTGTGAATAGTGCTGCAGTGAACATGCAAGTCAACATGTCTTTTTTTGGTAGAACAATGTGGATTTTGGGGGGTATGTATGAAATAATGGGATTGCTGGGTGGAATGGTAGTTCTATTTTAAGTTCTTTGAGAAAGCTCCAAACTGCTCTCCACAGTGGCTGAACTAATTTACATTTCCACCAACAGTGTATAAGTGTTCTCTTTTCTCTGCAGCCTTGCCAACATCTGTTGTTTTTTTGACTTTTTAAATCATAGCCAATCTGACTGGTGTGAGATGGTATCTCATTGTGGTTTTGATTTGCATTTCTCTGATAATTTGTGATGTTGAGCATTTTTTCACTTTTTTTGGCTTCTTGAATGTCTCCTTTTGAGAAGTGTATGCTCATGTCTTTTGCCCATTTGAAAATGGGGCTGTTTGTTATTCCTCATTCAATTGTTTAATTTCCTTATAGACTGTGAATATTAGACATTTGTCAGGTGCGTAGTTTGCCAATATTTTCTCCCATTTTGTAGACTGTTGATAGTTTCTTTTGTTGTGTAGAAGCTCTTTAGTTCAATTAGGTTCTACTTGTCAATTTTTGTTTTCGTTGTAATTGCTTTTGAGGACTTAGTCATAAATTCTTCCCCAGGGTTGATGTCCAGAATGGGGTTCCCCAGATTTTTCTCCAGGATTGGTATAGTATGAGGTCTTACATTTAAATATTTAATCTTTCTTGAGGTAATTTTTATACATGAGGAGAGGTAGGGGTCCAGTTTCATTCTTCTGCATATGGCTCACCAGCTATCCCAGCACTATTTGTTGAACAGGGAGTCCTTCCTCTATTCCTTATTTTTGTCGACTTTGTTGAAGGTCAAATGGACATAGGTGTATGGCTTTATTTCTGGGTTCTTATTTTGCTCCTTTGGTCTATGGGTCTATTTTTGTACCAGCATCATGTTGTTTTGCTTACTGTTGTCTTTTAGTATATTTTGAAGTCAGTAATATGATGCCTCCGGCTTTGTTCTTTTACTAGAATTGTCTTGACTGTTTTGGTTCTTTTTTTGGCTCTATATAAATTTCGGAATAGCTTTTTTTTTTTTTTTCTAATTCTGTGAAAAATGACATTCATAGTTTGTTAGAAGGTGTTGAATCTGTGGATCGCTTTGGGCAGTATGGCCATTTTAACAATATTGATTCTTCCAATCCATAAGCATAGAATGTTTTTGCATTTGTTTGGGTTGTCTATGCTTTCTTTCAGCAGTGTTTTTTAGTTCTCCTTATAGAGAGCGCTTTCACCTCCTTGGTTAGGTGTATTCCTAGTTATTTTATGTTTTAAATGGCTTTTTTTTTTTTTTTCCTTTTTTTTAGATGGAGTTTCTCTCTTAATTGCCCAGGCTGGAGTGCAATGGTGCAATTTTGGCTCACTGCAATCTCTGCCTCCTGAATTCAAGCAATTTTCCTGCCTCAGCCTCCCAAGTAGCTAGAACTGTGCCACCATGCCTGGCTAATTTTTCTATTTTTAGTAGAGATGCGGTTTCACCATGTTGCCAGGCTAGTCTCGAACTCCTGATCTCAGGTGACCCACCCGCCTTGGCCTCCCAAAGTGCTGGGATTACAGGCGTGAGCCACCACACCCGGCCTTAAATGGCTATTGTAAATGAAAATACGTTCTTGATTTGGCTCACAACTTGAACATTATTGGTGTACAAATAATGCTACTAATTTTTGCACACTGGTTGTATCTGAAACTTTACTGAAGTTGTTTGTAAGTTCCAGGAGCCTTTTGGCAGAATCTTTAGGGTTTTCTAAATATAGAATCATATCATCAGTGAAGAGAGAAAGTCTGACTTCTTTTCCTATTTGGATTCCTTTTGTTTCTTTCTCTTGCTTGATTGCTATGGCTAACACTTCCAAGTACTGTGTTGGACTGGAGTTGTGAGAGTGGGCATTCATGTCTTATTCCAGTTCTTGATGGAAATGCTTCCAGTTTCTGCCCTTTCAGTATAATACTGGCTGTGGGTTGTTATAGATGGCTCTTATATTTGAGGTTGCTCTTCTTCTTTCTTCTTTCAGCATCGACTCGCGTTGGTAGCGGATGGGATCTGTCGGGTCGCTCTGGCGACTTCTCGAGATCGACTCTCGCTATGGACTAGGGACTGGATTAGGGAGGGTGGAGGGAGGAGGGAGGTGCAGGTCTGTAGGGAGGGCAGCGGATGGATGTAGTCGGAGGAAGGAAGGAAGAAGGAAAAGGAAGGCAAGCAATGCCTACCTCCATGAAGACTGCCTTCCTCCGCAGACGCCTCCCTCCCTCCCCCTCCCTCCCTCCTGACTTCCTGTCCTTCCTTCCTTCCTTCCTTCCTTCCTTCATTCCTTCCTTCCTTCCTTCCTTCCTTCCTTCCTTCCTTCTTTCCTTTAAGTTCTGGGATACAAGTGCAGAATGCATAGGTTTGTTACATAGGTATATGTGTGCCATGGTGGTTTGCTGCACCTATCAACCCATCATCTAGGTTTTAAGCCCCACATGCGTTAGCCATTTGTCCTAATGCTTTCCCTCCCCTTTCCCCCCAGCCCCTGACTGGCCCCAGTTTGTGTTGTTTCCCTCCTTGTGTCCATGTGTTCTGATTGTTCAACTCCCACTTTTGAGTGAGATATGTGGTGTTTGGTTTTCTGTTCCTGTGTTAGTTTGCTGAGGGTGATGGCTTCCAGCTTCATCCATGTCCTTGCAAAGTACATGATCTCATTCCTTTTTATGGCTGCATAATATTCCATGGTGTATATGTACCACTTTTCATTATCCAGTCTATCATTAATGGACATTTATGTTGATTCCATGTCTTTGCTGTTGTAAATAGTGCTATAATAAACATATGCATGGATGTGTCTTTGTAATGGAATGATTTATATTCCGTTGGGTATATACCCAGTAATGGGATTGCTGGGTCAAATGGTATTTCTGGTTCTAGATCCCTGAAGAATTTCCACACTGTCTCCCACAATGGTTGAAATAATTTACATTCCTACTAACAGTGTAAAAACATTCCTATTTCTCCACAGCCTTGCCAGTATCTATTATTTCTTGACTTTTTAATAATCATCATTCTGACTGGCATGGGATGGTATCTCATTGTGGTTTTGATTTGCATTTTTCTAAAATGATCAATGATGTTGAGCTTTTTTTCATATTTGTTGGCTGCATAAATGTCTTCTTTTGAGAAGTGCCTGTTCATATCATCTGCTTTGATGAGGTTGTTTGTTTTTTTCTTGTAAATTTGTGTAAGTTCTGGATTTTAGACCTTTGTCAGATGGGTAGATTGCAAAACTTTTCTCACATTCTGTAGGTTGCCCATTCACTCTGATGATAGTTTCTTTTGCTGTAATTTATAGATTCAATGCTTTTCCCATTCAAGTACCATTGACATTCTTCACAGAATTAGAAAAAACAACTTTACATTTCATATGGAACCAAAAAAGAGCCCATATAGGCAAGACAATTCTAAGCAAAAAGAACAAAGCTGTTACCTGGAGGCATCCTGCTACCTGGCTTCAAACTATACTACAAAGCTATAGTATCCAAAACAGCATGGTACTGGTACCAAAACAGACATACAGACTGACTGATCAGAGTATAAACTTCAGAAATAACACCAGACATTTACAACCATCTGATTTTCAACAAACCTGATACAAACAAGTAATGGGGAAAGGATTCCCTACTTAATAAATGGTGCTGGGCAAACTGGCTAGCCATATGCAGAAAATTGAAACTGGACCCCTCCCTTACACCTTATACAAAAATTAACTCAATATGCATTAAAGACTTAAATGTAAAACCCAAAACTGTAAAACCTCTGGAAGAAAACCTAGGCAATACCATTCAGGACATAGGCATAGGCAAAGAATTCATGATGAAAATGCCAAACACAATTGCAACAAAAGTTGAAATCAACAAATGGGATCTAATTAAACTAAAGAACTTCTGCACAGCAAAAGAGGTATGTTTCTTTGATGCCTACTTTCTTGAGATTTTTTTTTTTTTATCATGAAAGGATGTTGGATTTTATTGAAAACTTTTCCCACATCTATTGAGATGATCACAGGGTTTTTGTTTTAAATTATTTTTATGTGGTGAATCACATTTATTGATTTGTATATGTTAAACCAACTTTGCATCCCAGGAATAAAGCCTACTTGATCATGGTGAACTAACATTTTGATGTGCTGTTGGATTCTGTTTACTAGTATTTTATTGAGGATTTTTGCATCTATCAGGGATATTGGACAGTAGTTTTCTTTTTTTGTTGTATCTTTGCCAGGGTGATGCTGGCTTCATAGAATGATTTAGGGAGGAGTAACTCCTCCTTGATTTTTTGCAAGAGTTTCAATAGAATTGTTATCAGCTCTTCTTTGTAGATGTGAATTCATCTGATCTGGGTTTTTTTGTTTGTACTGATTGAATTTCAGAACTCTATATTGGTTTGTTCAGTGTTTCGATTTCTTCCTGATTCAATCTTGGGATACTGTATATTTTTAGGAATCTATCAATTTCCTCTAGATTTTCTAGTTTATGTGCATAGAGGTACTCATGATAGTCTCTGAGGATCTTTTCAATTTCTGTGGGATTGGTTGTAATGTCTCCTTTGTTGTTTCTAATTGTGCTTATTTGGATCTTCTCTCCTTTTTCCTTGTAAGTCTAGCTAGCAGTTTATTGATCTTGTCGATCTTTCAAAAAAACCGACATTTTTGGTTTTGTTGATTCTTTCTACGGACTTTTGGATCTCAAATACATTCAGTTCCACTCTGATTTTAGTTATTTCTTCTCTTCTGGTAGCTTTGTGGTCAGTTTGTTTTTGTTTTGTAGTTCCTCTAGGTGTAATGTTAGGTTATTCACATGCGAACTTGCTAACTTTTTGGGGGTATGTTTTTAGGTTTATAAACTTTTCTACTAACATTACATTTGCTGCCTACTAGAGATTTTGCTATGTTATGTGATATAGTTTGAATCTGTGTCCCCACCCAAATCTCATGTCAAATTTTAATCCCCAGTGTTGGAGGTGAGGCCTGGTGATAGGTGATTGGACCATTGGATGGTTCCTCATAAATGGTTTAGCACCAACCCCACAGTGCTGTTCTGTGATAGACTTCTCATGTGATCTGGTTGTTTAAAAGTATGCAGCATCTCTTCATTCTCTCTTGCTTCTGCTCCTGCCATGTAAGATATACCTGCTTTCCCTTCACCTTATGCCAGGATTGTAATTTTTCTGAGGCCTCCCCAGAAGCAGAAGCCACTATCCTTCCTGTACAACCTACAGAAGTCTGAGCCAACTAAATCTCTTTTCTTTATAAATTACCCAATCTCAGGTATTTCATTATAGCAGTGCAAGAACAATCATACAGAAAATTGGTACTTAGGTATGGGGCATTGCTGTAAAGATACCTGAATATATGGAAGTGACTTTGGAACTGGATAATGAGCAAAGGTTGGAAGACTGTAGAAGGCTCAGCAGAAGACAGAAAGATGAAGGAAGGTTTGGAACTTTCTAGAGACTTGCTGAATGGTTGTGACCAAAATGCTGATAGTGCTATGGACATAGAAGGCCAGGCTGAGGAGGTCTCAGATGGAGATGGGGAACTTATTGGGAACTGATGCAAAGAAGAGAGAAAAATGGTTTCATGGGCCAAGCTCAGGGCCCCGCTGCCCTGTACAGCGTTGGGACACTGCTCCCTGCATCCTGGCTACTCTGGCTTCAGGGGCCCTTGACTCAAGGAGGCCCAGGTACAGATCAGGCCACTGCTTCAGATGGTGCAAGCCATAAGTCCTGGTGGCTTCTATGTGGTGTTAAGCCTGTAGGTGCACAAAATGCAAGAGTTGAGGCTGGGAGCCTCCATCTAAATTTCAGACAATGTACGGAAAAGCCAGGATATCCAGGCAGAAGCCTGCTACAGGAGCAGAACCTTATGGAGAACCTCTACCACGGCAGTGCAGAGAGGAAATGTGGGGTTGGATTCCCCCCAGAGTCCCTACTTGGGCACTGCCTAGTGGAGCTATGAGAAGGCCACCACCTTCCAGACCTCAGAATAATATATCTACCAACAGCTTGTACTCTGTGCCTGGAAAAACTGCAGGCACTCAACAACAGTCAATGAGAGCAGCTGGAAGGGTGGCTGAATGCTGCAAAGCCACAAGGACAGAGCTTCTCAAGGTCTTGGGAGCTCACCCCTCACACCAGTTTGCCCTGGATGTGAGACATGGAGTTAAAGAAGATTATTTTGGAGCTTTAAGATTTAATGACGGTGGGTGGAGCAAGATGGCCGAATAGGAACAGCTCCAGTCTCCAACTCCCAGCACGAGCGACAAAGAAGACTGGTGATTTCTGCATTTACAACTGAGGTACTGGGGTCATCTCACTGGGGAGTGCCGGACAATTGGTGCTGGTCAGCTGCTGCATCCCGACCAGCGAGAGCTGAAGCAGGGCGAGGCATCGCCTCACCTGGGAAGCGCAAGGGGGAAGGGAATCCCTTTTCCTAGCCAGGGGAACTGAGACACACAACACCTGGAAAATCGGGTAATTCTCACCCCAATACTGCGCTTTAAGCAAACGGGCACACCAGGAGATTATACCCACACCTGGCCGGGCCCACTTGAGCAGGCCCCTGACCCCTGAGTAGCCTAACTGGGAGACATTCCCCACTAGGGGCAGTCTGACACCCCACACCTCACACATTGGAGTACACCCCTGAGAGGAAGCTTCCAAAGTAAGAATCAGACAGGTACACTCGCTGTTCAGCAATATTCTATCTTCTGCAACCTCTGCTGCTGCTACCCAGGCAAACAGGGTCTGGAGTGGACCTCAAGCAATCTCCAACAGACCTACAGCTGAGGGTCCTGACTGTTAGAAGGAAAACTATCAAACGGGAAGGAACACCTATACCAAAACCCCATCAGTAAGTCACTATCATCAAAGACCAGAGGCAGATAAAACCACAAGGATGGGGAAAAAGCAGGGCAGAAAAGCTGGAAATTCAAAAAATAAGAGCGCATCTCCCCCTGCAAAGGAGCGCAGCTCATCGCCAGCATCAGATCAAAGCTGGTCAGAGAATGACTTGGACGAGATGAGAGAAGAAGGCTTCAGTCCATCAACCTTCTCAGAGCTAAAGGAGGAATTACGTACCTAGCGCAAAGAAACTAAAAATCTTGAAAAAAGAGTGGAAGAATTGATAGCTAGAATAATTAATGCAGAGAAGGTCATAAATGAAATGACAGAGATGAAAACCATGACACGAGAAATACATGACAAATCCACAAGCTTCAGAAACTGACTCAATCAACTGGAAGAAAGAGTATCAGTGATTGAGGATCAAATGAGTGAAATGAAGCGAGAAGAGAAACCAAAAGAAAAAAGAAGAAAAAGAAATGAACAAAGCCTGCAAGAAGTATGGGATTATGTAAAAAGACCAAATCTACGTCTGACTGGGGTGCCTGAAAGTGAGGGGGAAAAATGGAACCAAGTTGAAAAACACTCTTCAGGATGTCATCCAGGAGAACTTCCCCAACCTAGTAGGGCAGGCCAACATTCAAATTCAGGAAATACAGACAACACCACAAAGATACTCCTCGAGAAGAGCAACTCCAAGACACATAATTGCCAGATTCACCAAAGTTGAAATGAAGGAAAAAATCTTAAGGGCAGCTAGAGAGAAAGGTCGGGTTACCCACAAAGGGAAGCCCATCAGACTAACAGCAGACCTCTCGGCAGAAACTCTACAAGCCAGAAGAGAGTGGGGGCCAATATTCAACGTTCTTAAAGAAAAGAATTTTCAACCCAGAATTTCATATCCAGCCAAACTAAGTTTCATAAGTGAAGGAGAAATAAAATCCTTTACAGATAAGCAAACGCTTAGAGATTTTGTCACCATCAGGCCTGCCTTACAAGAGACCCTGAAGGAAGCCCTAAACATGGAAAGGAACAACCGGTACCAGCCATTGCAAAAACATGCCAAAATGTAAAGACCATCGAGGCTAGGAAGAAACTGCATCAACTAACGAGCAAAATAACCAGTTAATATCATAATGGCAGGATCAAGTTCACACATAACAATATTAACCTTAAATGTAAATGGACTAAATGCTCCAATTAAAAGACACAGACTGGCAAACTGGATAAAGAGTCAAGACCCATCAGTCTGCTGTATTCAGGAGACCCATCTCACATGCAGAGACATACATAGGCTCAAAATAAAGGGATGGAGGAAGATCTACCAAGCAAATGGAGAACAAAAAAAAGCAGGGGTTGCAATCCTAGTCTCTGATAAAACGGACTTTAAACCATCAAAGATTAAAAGAGACAAAGAAGGCCATTACATAATGGTAAAGGGATCAATTCAACAGGAAGAGCTAACGATCCTAAATATATATGCACCCAATACAGGAGCACCCAAATTCATAAAGCAAGTCCTTAGAGACTTACAAAGAGACTTAGACTCCCATACAATAATAATGGGAGACTTCAACACTCCACTGTCAACATTAGACAGATCAACGAGACAGAAAGTTAACAAGGATATCCAGGAATTGAACTCATCTCTGCACCAAGCGGACCTAATAGACATCTATAGAACTCTCCACCCCATATTAACATTATATACATTCTTCTCAGCACCACATAACACTTATTCCAAAATTGACCACATAATTGGAAGTAAAGCACTCCTTAGCAAATGTAAAAGAACAGAAATTATAACAAACCATCTCTCAGACCACAGTGCAATCAAACTAGAACTCAGGACTAAGAAACTCAATCAAAACTGCTCAACTACATGGAAACTGAACAACCTGCTCCTGAATGACTACTGGGTACATAACGAAATGAAAGCAGAAATAAAGATGTTCTTTGAAACCAATGAGAACAAAGATACAACATACCAGAATCTCTGGGACACATTTAAAGCAGTGTGTAGAGGGCAATTTATAGCACTAAATGCCCACAAGAGAAAGCTGGAAAGATCTAAAATTGACATTCTAACATCACAATTAAAAGAACTGGAGAAGCAAGAGCAAACACATTCAAAAGCTAGCAGAAGGCAAGAAATAACTAAGACCAGAGCAGAACTGAAGGAGATAGAGACACAAAAAAACCCTCCAAAAAATCAATGAATCCAGGAGTTGGTTTTTTGAAAAAATCAACAAAATTGACAGACCACTAGCAAGACTAATAAAGAAGAAAAGAGAGAAGAATTAAATAGACGCAATAAAAAATGATAAAGGGGATATCACCACCGACCCCACAGAAGTACAAACTACCATCAGAGAATACTATAACACCTCTACGCAAATCAACTAGAAAATCTAGAAGAAATGGATAATTTCCTGGACTAAACCAGGAAGAAGTTGAATCCCTGAATAGACCAATAGCAGGCTCTGAAATTGAGGCAACAATTAATAGCCTACCAACCAAAAAATGTCCAGGACCAGATGGATTCACAGCTGAATTCTACCAGAGGTACAAGGAGGAGCTGGTACCATTCCTTCTGAAACTATTCCAATCAACAGAAAAAGAGGGAATCCTCCCTAACTCATTTTATGAGGCCAACATCATCCTGATACCAAAGCCTGGCAGAGACACAACAAAAAAAGAAAATTTTAGACCAACATCCCTGATGAACATCGATGCAAAAATCCTCAATAAAATATTGGCAAACTGGATTCAGCAGCACATGAAAAAGCTTATCCACCATGATCAAGTGGGCTTCATCCCTGGGATGCAAGGCTGGTTCAACATTCGCAAATCAATAAATGTAATCCAGCATATAAACAGAACCAAAGACAAGAACCACATGATTATCTCAATAGATGCAGAAAAGGCTTTTGACAAAATTCAACAGCCCTTCATGCTAAAAACGCTCAATAAATTCGGTATTGATGGAACGTACCTCAAAATAATAAGAGCTATTTATGACAAACCCACAGCCAATATCATACTGTTGGGCAAAAACTGGAAAAATTCCCTTTGAAAACTGGCACAAGACAGGGATGCCCTCTCTCACCACTCCTATTCAACATAGTGTTGGAAGTTCTGGCTAGGGCAATCAGGCAAGAGAAAGAAATCAAGGGTATCCAGTTAGGAAAAGAAGAAGTCAAATTGTCCCTGTTTGCAGATGACATGATTGTATATTTAGAAAACCCCATTGTCTCAGCCCCAAATCTCCTTAAGCTGATAAGCAACTTCAGCAAAGTCTCAGGATACAAAATTAATGTGCAAAAGTCACAAGCATTCTTATACACCAGTAACAGACAAACAGAGAGCCAAATCAGGAATGAACTTCCATTCACAATTGCTTCAAAGAGAATAAAATACCTAGGAATCCAACTTACAAGGGATGTAAAGGACCTCTTCAAGGAGAACTACAAACCACTGCTCAGTGAAATCAAAGAGGACACTAACAAATGGAAGAAACACTAACAAAATGGAAGAACATACCATGTTCATGGATAGGAAGAATCAATATCATGAAAATGGCCATACTGCCCAAGGTTATTTATAGATTCAATGCCATCCCCATCAAGCTACCAATGAGTTTCTTCACAGAATTGGAAAAAATGGCTTTAAAGTTCATATGGAACCAAAAAAGAGCCCGCATTGCCAAGACAATCCTAAGTCAAAAGGACAAAGCTGGAGGCATCACACTACCTGACTTCAAACTCTACTACAAGGCTACAGTAACCAAAACAGCATGGTACTGGTACCAAAACAGAGATATAGACAAATGGAACAGAACAGAGTCCTCAGAAATAATACCACACATCTACAGCCATCTGATCTTTGACAAACCTGAGAGAAACAAGAAATGGGGAAAGGATTCCCTATTTAATAAATGGTGCTGGGAATATTGGCTAGCCATAAGTAGAAAGCTGAAACTGGATCCTTTCCTTACTCCTTATATGAAAATTAATTCAAGATGGACTAGAGACTTAAATGTTAGACCTAATACCATAACAACCCTAGAAGAAAACCTAGGTAGTACCATTCAGGACATAGGCATGGGCAAGGACTTCATGTCTAAAACACCAAAAGCAACGGCAGCAAAAGCAAAAATTGACAAATGGGATCTAATTAAACTAAAGAGCTTTTGCACAGCAAAAGAAACTACCATCAGAGTGAACAGGCAACCTACAGTATGGGAGAAAATTTTTACAACCTACTCATCTGACAAAGGGCTAATATCCAGAATCTACAAAGAACTCAAACAAATTTACAAGAAAAAAACAAGCAACCCCATCAAAAAGTGGGCCAAGGATATGAACAGACATTTCTCAAAAGAAGACATTCATACAGCCAACAGACACATGAAAAAATGCTCATCATCACTGGCCATCAGAGAAATGCAAATCAAAACCACAATGAGATACTATCTCACAGCAGTTAGAATGGCAATCATTAAAAAGTCAGGAAACAACAGTTGCTGGAGTGGATGTGGAGAAATAGGAACACTTTTACACTGTTGGTGGGATTGTAAACTATTTCAACCATTATGGAAAACAGTATGGCGATTCCTCAAGGATCTAGAACTGGATGTATCATATGACCCAGCCATCCCACTACTGGGTATATACCCAAAGGATTATAAATCATGCTGCTATAAAGACACATGCACACGCATGTTTGTTGCGGCACTATTCACAATAGCAAAGACTTGGAATCAACCCAAATGTCCATCTGTGACAGACTGGATTAAGAAAATGTGGCACATATACACCATGGAATACTATGCAGCCATAAAAAAGGATGAGTTTGCGTCCTTTGTAGGGACATGGATGCCGCTGGAAACCATCATTCTTAGCAAACTATCACAAGAACAGAAAACCAAACACCGCATGTTCTCACTCATAGGTGGGAACTGAACAATGAGATCACTTGGACTCGGGAAGGGGAACATCACACACCAGGGCCTATCATGGGGAGGGGGGAGGGGGGAGGGATTGCATTGGGGAGTTATACATGATATAAATGATGAATTGATGGGTGCTGACGAGTTGATGGGTGCAGCACACCAACATGGCACAAGTATACATATGTAACAAACCTGCACGTTATGCACATGTACCCTAGAACTTAAAGTATAATAAAAAATAATAATAATAATAAAAAAATAAAAATACCATGCTGACTTCGGGGTGCACCGAAAAAAAAAAAAATGATTTAATAACCGTTCTGCTGGGTTTTAGACTTGCATGGAGCCTGAAGTCACTTTCTTTTGGCTGATTTCTCCCTTTGGGAATGGGAGCATTTACCAAATACTTATACTCCTGTTGTATCATG
This sequence comes from Rhinopithecus roxellana, assembly GCF_007565055.1. NCBI lineage: Eukaryota > Metazoa > Chordata > Mammalia > Primates > Cercopithecidae > Rhinopithecus > Rhinopithecus roxellana. Next base: position 85,371,521 of record NC_044556.1, on the reverse strand, counting down.
GAAGTAACTAACTTGTTTTTTTTTTTTTTTTTTGTTAATTTTACAGGCTCATAGGCAGAAGGGACTGGACTTTTCTCAGATGAGACTTTGGACTTTTGAGTTAATCCTGAAATGAGTTAAGACTTTGGGGGACTGTTGGGAAGGCATGATTATATTTTGAAATATGAGAAGAAAAGAGATTTGGGAGGGAACAGGGGTGGAATGATATAGTTTGGATCTGTATCCTTGCCCAAATATCATGTTGAATTATGATCTCCAATGTTGGAGGTGGGGGCTGGTGGTAGATGATTGAACCATAGGGGTGGTTTCTTATGAATGGTTTAGCACCACCCCCTAGTGCTATGCTTCTGACAGAGTTTTCACAAGATCTGGTTGTTTAAAAGTGAGTAGCACCTACCTGCTCTCTCTCGCTCCTGCTTCTGCCATGCAAGATGTACCTACTTCCCCTTCACTTTCTACCACTCTAAGTTTGTAAGTTTACTGAGGCCTTCCCAGAAGCAGAAGCCACTATGCTTCCTGTATAACCTGCAGAACCATGAGCCAATTAAACCTCTTTTCTTTGTAAATTACCCAGTCTCAAGTATTTCTTTACAGCAGTACAAAGACAGCCTATGCATTATGTCTCTGTTTTCATTTATTTAAATGATTTTTAAAAATTTTTGTCTTGATTTTGTTGTTTACTCAAAAGTCATTTAGGATCAAATTATTTAATTTTCATGTTAGTGTGTGATTTTTACTGATCTTCTTGTCTTCTTCATATTTATTTCTATTTTTATTTTATTGTTGTCCAAGAGTATGGTATGATTTTGATTTTTTAAATTTTTTGAGTCACACTTTATTGTTGAACATATGGTCAATCCATATGCAGATAAGAAGAATGGATATTTTGTGCTGATGGGTGGAGCATGCAGTAGATGTCTATTAGGTCCAATTAGTCAAGTGTCAAATTTAAGTCCAGAATTTTGTTGATAGTTTTCTGCCTTGATGATCTGTCTAATGCTCTCAGTGGGGTGTTCTAATCTTCCGCTATTACTGCATGGTAGAGTAAGTCTTTTCATAGATCTAGAAGTACTTGTCATAAATTCTGGTGCTCCAATGTTAGGTACATATATATTTAGCATAGTTAAATCTTCCTGTTGAATTGAAACCTTTATAATTACATAATGCCCATCTGTCTCCGTTTTTTGTTTCCTATTGTTGGTTTAAAGTCTTTTTCATTTGATATAAGAAAAGCAACCCCTACTCTTTTTTGCTTTTCCATTTGCATGGTAGATCTGTCTCCAACCCTTTACTTTGAACCTATGGATGTCATTATGTGTGAGATGGGTCTGTTGAAGACAGTAGATGAATGGGTCTTGTTTTTTTAATCCAATTTGCCACTCTGTGACTTTTATATGGAACTTTTAGACTGTTTACATTCAAGGTTAATACTAATATAAGAGGTTTTGATCCTATCATGAAGTTGTTTGCTGGTTACTTTGTAGTTTTTATTGTGCGGTTGTTTTATAGGATTTGTAAGCTATGTACTTAAGTGCGTTTTTGTGGTAGTAGGTATTGTTCTTTTATTCTCATGTTTAGAACTCTCTTAAAGCTCTCTTGTAAGGCTAGTCTAGTGGTAACAAATTCCTATAGTGCTTGCTTGTCTGAAAAATATTTTATTTCTTTTTCATTTATGAAGCTTAGTTTGGTGCAATATGAAATTCATGGTTGGAATTCCTGTTATTTAAGAATATGTAAAATGGGTCCTCAATCTCTCCTGGCTTGTAACATTTCTGCTGACAAGTCTGCTGTTAACCTGATAAGATTCCCTTTGTAAATTATCTGTCCTTTTTCTCTGCATGCCTTTAAATTTGTTTTCTTTAGCATTGACTTTGTACAGTCTGGTGAATGTATGCCTTGGGTCTTGCTGATTTTCATTTTATACAGTTTCTTGCAGGCGTTCTCTGGATTTCTTGTATATAGATGTCTACCTCTCTAGCAAGGTAAGGTAAGTGTTCTTGAATTATCCTCAAATATATTTCTCAGGATGCTTGCTTTTTCTCTCTCAGGAATGCCAGTAATTTGTAGAACTGGTTGCTTTACATAATCCCACAATTTCTCAAAGCTTTTGTTCATTTTTTTTAATAATTCTTTTTTCTTTATTTTTATCTGACTTAGGTTAGTTTGAAAGACCAGTGTTCAAACTCTGAAAATCTTTCTTCTGCTTGTCTAGTCTATTGATAAAGGTTTCAATTGTATTTTTAAATTCCTTAAGTGAGTTTTTCAGTTCCAGAGCTCCAGTTGACTTCCTTTTAAGATATTTATCTCTTAATTTCCTGGATCGCTTTAGACTTCTCTTTGGGTTGCTTTTCAACCTTGTCTTGGATCTCATTAAGCCTCTTGGCAATCCATGCTTTCATTTTTCTATATGTCGTTTCTGAGTTTCCATTTTGGTTATGGACCATTGTTGGAGAGCTAGTGCAGTCCTTCGGTGGTGTCACTACATTTATATTTTTCATAGTTCCAGAATTCTTGTGCTGGTTCCTTCTCATCTGGAGATGCTGGCATTTCTAATTTTTATAATTATTATTGTGTAGATAGATTTTTTTTCTTTCTTTTTCTTTCTCTATAATAATATTACTTTTTCTTTCCCTTTCTCTTTCTCCCCTTCCCTAGGAGTGTGACTGTAGAGTATGTTGGGTAGGGTCTTTTGGCTTTACTTCTATAGCCCTGTTCAGTTCTTTAGACAGGTTTTATATTGGGTTGTGCAGTTCAACCTGCAAGCCAGTAGATGGTGCTTATAGGTAAGACCTAGCTGCAGCCAACACAGCTGCTTATGTACTTGATCCTTGTTTATTGGCAGAAGCTCTCTGTTGCCTCAGGTAATGGGCTGACATGTGGAATACACAGTGGTCTCAGCTCACTGTTCAGTTCTAGTGTGGCAGGGGCCATGGAGAGTAGGGTTGGATTAGGCAGGTTTACTTATATGTCCCCTGATAGCAGGCACCATCACTGCTGCTGAGGTAGAATCCAGTGGGCAGCCACCAAGTACCCAGAGTTGTGCCTAGGTGTGGAGCTGGGAAACATCCTTGGTCCCCAGTTCTTTGCACAGGGGGTGGGGTGGCCTAAACTCCTAATCTAGGAGAGTGGAAACTCCAGATGCCTGGAGATCTGCCTGGGTGTGGAGCAGAGAGGGTCTCCCTGCACCAAGATATCTGCACAGGATGGGTGGGGTGGCTTAGGCTTCTCATTCAGGAGAGCAGTGCTCTAAATGCCTGATCTGCCTGGATGTGTAGCAGAGAGGGCACCCCTGCACCACAATGTATGTCCAGGAAGGGTGGGGCTGATGAGGCTTCCTAATGCAGGCTAGCTGGTGCTACAAATTCCTGGAAATCTGCCTGGATGTGAAGCAGACAGGGCCTCTCTGCATCAGAATCTCTGTACAGGAAGTGTGGTACAGGTCAGGCTGCTGATCCAGGTGAGTGGGTGCTCTGAATTTCCGGAGATCTGTGTGGGTATGGAGCAGAGAGAGTCCCACTGTACCACCATCTATGCCCATGAAGGGTGGGGAAGCTCAGTTTGCTGTTCCAGGCAAGTAAGTGCTCCAGACACCTGGATTTCTGCCTGAGTGTGGAGCAGAGAGGGCCTTGCTGCACTACAATCTCAGAGGAACAAGATGGGGCATCCAGCCATGGCACGTGCAGACCTGTTCCAAGTCGCCAAGCTGGCTCTGGCTGCAAGTCTTGCCACCCAGGAGAAACTGCAGGTATAGCAGCTTTCCTCCCACCCCAGGCTTATGACTGGAGACAACACACTTCCAACACCTACTGCTGAGATGCTTTCCATAGTTCTGGCTGTGAAGGCCCCTGCCCTGTTTCAGAGCAAATGCTCCAATCTCTGGCCTGTGACTAAAGTGCCTCTATGGTCATGCTGCCGGATTACCAAAGAACTTTTTATATGTCCAGATTAAAAATGACTTCCTGCTCTCAGTCTTGGGTCTGAGAAAATGTCTGTAGTTCTTCATGGTATCTTTCTGTCACAGCATCTCTAAGCCTGTCCTCAAGTTAGCTCCAGGGCTTGGGAGAAACAAAATACTCTCCCTAAGCCTGGGTTGCTCAGATTCCCATTGGAAGGGAGAGTTATAGGAGAGGATCTCTGCCCCTCTCATGAACTGGGGCTTGACTCATTTTTATCAGATGGATGCTGTCACAGGGACTGTTTTCTGGTGTTCTCGTCTCTGGGATCTGGGGTGTCCTTCACAATTATGGTGGATTCCTATTTTTCTTCTTGAATTAAAGCTCACAGAGTTGATATTTATGTACTATCTCACTAATTCCACATGAGTGAGGCACACTGAAAGTCTCTAATCTGCCATCTTGGGAAAAAAAACTTAAAGTTTTGACATTGTAAACTTAAGTTGGTGGCTGGGAAGAGATGTATCGTAGATGCTTGGCAACATAGATATGAATGGAGTTCAGGAGATGAGAAGGCCAGGAATGTAGACTGGGAATTATTAACTATAGCAACTAATTTGAAACCATGGGAATGAATAAGTTTAACCAGAGAGTATGCAGCATGAAAGGGGGAAAGGGAAGATGAAGAATACTGAAAATCGCCAAATTTAAAGGATGGTTAGAGGAAATGGATGCAACACAGGGGTCAGAGATGCAAGAATAAAAGAGATATAAGGAAAAGCAAGAAAGAGGATATCACAAAATTCAGATGTGGAGAGATTTCCAAGAAAAGAGTGATGGAGGTGATTACCAGATTTGGCAAGTAGGTATGTGTTAGTCTGTCTGTGTCACTATAGACAAACTAATACATACCTATGTAAACAGACTAATACATACACATGCCTTGGACTGGGTAATTTATAAAGAAAAGAAGTTTATTTGCTTCATGGTTCTGCAGGCTGTACGTGAAGCCTAGTGCCATCATCTCCTTCTGGTGAGGGCCTCAGGAAGATTACAATCATCGTAGAAGGCAAAGGGAGACACTATGCCACATGGTGAGAGAGGCAACAAGAGAGAGAGAGAGCGGGGAAGTACAAGGCTCTTTTAAACAACCTTTCACATGAGTTCATTGAGTGAGAACTCACTCATTACTGTGAGGGCAGCATCAAGCCATTCATTAAGGATCCACCCCCATGAACCAAACATCTCTTACCAGTCCACACTGCCAACATTGGAGGTCACATTTCAACATGAGATTTTGAAAGAAAACATCCAAACCATATCAAGGGTCTTTTGTTGACCTTGGTAAGACCATTTCAGTGGAGGGATGGGAACAAAGTTTGGGTGAATAAGAAGTGAATAGGAGGTGGAAGAGCAGACAAGGGAAGGTAGAGCCCACATCTGAAACTTTCCTAAATGCCAATTAGACTAGAACAAACTGAATTTCTTTCTCCCTCTTCCCTTCATTCACTTCCTTCTTCCTCCCAGTTTTCCTCTCCTCCTCCTCTTCCTCCTCCTCCTTCTCCTTCTTCTCTCTCTCTCTTTCTCTCTCTCTCTCTCCCTCTCCTCCTGTTCTTCCTCCTTGCCTCCTCCTCCTCCTTCCCTTTTCCTTTTCTTGCTGCCCCCGTATTTCTAGTAACAAATGCATATTGGACACCTACCATGGTCCAGAAACCAGGGAAGACACCAGGTTACAAAGTGAAAACCAACGTAGCTAGTCTTCTACAGGCCATTATCTAGTAAGCAAAACAAGATAAAAATGACATACTGGAAAAGGGATTTGTTATATATAAGGCAAAGATAAATAACCATATGGATATTTAATTTTTACATTGTGAGGACAGAATGAAGATGGGGAGAAAACGAGATGTAAAGTGGGTGAAGATTACGAAGATTGGGGCAAGAGGCATTCCAGGCTCAGGAAACAGAATGAGCAAAGGGTTCGAGGAAATGCAGGAATTTGTACAGGTGACAGTGAGTAGTCCGAGGAAGGTACAGTGTAGAGTGCATGAGGAGAAGAGTAAAAGTGAGTCAGAAAATGTTGGAAAGCTTTCAGACTTGGTCAGCAAGGGAGAAACTATGGGGGGTTTTGAGTAAGAAAGAGGTGACCAGATTGTCCTTCACAAACATTTTTCTGGTAGAAATGGGACATAAATGATTAAAGACCTCAGGCTTAGACAGAGGTCTAAGAAATAAAAGAAAATAATTCTTCATATTGTGCTAATCAAACTGTGACTGTTTAATCAATATTCATTGACAATAATGAATAATTAATTTGACCAATAATTTAGTAACCTGGAAAGATCATTTCATCCTTTTGCCTTCTTTTTCTGGCATTTGTTGTTTTCCTTAAGGAAAGAAAAAGCAAATCTCACTGTCTTTGGTGTCACATTCATTGAATAAAAATAGTCTAGGGTGATTAAAATTTTTAAAAAATCAGTTAATTTACTTTTGCTATAGATTGATTTTTCTAAGCACCTGTTTCACAATGGAAGTCTTAAAGCTATTGTGACTTTGGAGGTCGACCCTTTAATAGGCAGCTTATATACTTTCTAAAAACTATTATGATTTAGATCATGCACACTGAAATGAACAAGTGACCAACATAGCTCTTTTGGAGGGTGGTCTAATGATGAGTGTCCCACCTCACAGTGAAAATAACATGTGAGCATCTGGAGCCTCTTGACTCACCTCTCAAAACCCCAATTCTCAACCCACTCAGTATGTGGGATATGAGTCAGACTGACGCTAACAGGGAAAACAGGCCCCTTTTTGGGCACTGGGTATGAATGGCACATTTGCCTTGACATTCCCTGCCTATTTTGTAAGAGATATTGTTATCTTAGATTCATGATTTGGTCTCCCAGGACGTTCCCAGGAGGGAATCAGACTACCATGGATGGCCTACAGCTGGCGTGTCCTGCGAGTCAAGGCCTCTTTTTTCACATAGATTGTTAATAACTCACCCTGATCCTTGGTTTATCCTTCACGTTTCTGTTCCATTCTGGTAATATATTTTTTTATTTTTTTTCTTTCAGCAGCCATTTGTAGTTGACATGGAGGTTGCTTCATACATACTTTCTCCTTCTGAATTAATCGGTAGATGAAAGTAGCTGGAGAAGCCTGACTTTAGAACAATGGTGGTAAACCTCAGGAGGAGGATTCAGAATTTGGTCCTGTTTTTTGTTTTTAATTTGGCAAATGACACTGTGTGCATTTACCTTACACAACATGTGCCACTGTTTTTGACAAAGAGCCTCAACAATTATTTCTGAAATTTCAATATATTTTTCAAGTTGCTTAGGCGCAGACCACTGGATGTGTATCGAAATCTCCAAAAAACATACTCTTGTAATCACCCCTGGCCTAAGAGGGTCTGTGTTGGGCCTAAAAAGTACTTTGTAGGTGTTTTTTTGTTTTTTTGTTTTTTTGTTTTTTGGTAGAATCTTGCTTGGTCACCCAGGCTGGAGTGCAGTAGTGCAATCTCAGCTTACTGCAGCCTCCGCCTCCTGGGTTCCAGCGATTCTCCTGCCACAGCCTCCTGGGTAGCTGGGATTACAGGTGCATGCCACCATGCCTGGCTAATTTTTTTATGTTTTTAGTAGAGATGGGGTTTTACCATGTTGGCCAGGCTGGTCTCGAGCTCCTGACCTCAGGTGATCCGCCTGCCTCGGCCTCCCAAAGTGCTGGGATTACAGGCATGAGCCACTGCGCCTGGCCTGTAGTTTTAAATATTCTTTAGATTTTGGAGTCACCAACTTTACTCTGGCGTATCATTTTAGGGTTTTGAAAGAGGACAATTGGTTTTTAATTACAGTGTCAATTGACCTGGTCTGAGGAATCAAAGAATCACTTTTCTTCTTACATGCCCTAAAGACTTCGTATGAATTAACCCTGGACCTAAGAACATGAATGACCCACCTGACTTTAGCATGAAAGCTTTCTGTGCCATCCTTTCTAACATCCCACTTTGCCCCACACTAGGTTTTATCTCTTCAACTCTCAGTAACACAGGACTAGGGCATTTCTTGTTGCCTGGTGCCTCAGCTCCTACTTGGACCTCTCTAAACTTTTTGTCAGTTCCTCATATCCTTCTTCTGCCTTGCCCCCTCTTCTTGCCTCCGGCTGTTCCTGAACAGCTCTGAAATTCCAAATTTCCTCAAACAGAGAAAATTTAGCCCTCTTGCTTTCTCCTTCTTCAGGACTTCTTCCAGTTCATGGCCTGAAGGAAGACTTACCTTTCACACAAAGCAGATGTTCAGCTGGGTTATTTTTCTAAAGCAAGAGCAATTTGCACTGCTATGAGCCAGGATATTCTCTAGAGTGCCAAACAGCAGAATGCATTCTTATTTTCGACATCCACTTATTCTCTCTGTTCCTATTGGCGTCTGTATTCTTGCTATTGGTTTTAGATTGCAAGCTTTCAGAGCCTGGATTTACAACATTATTTCTCTGAGACTTCCCAATATCCCCTCCTAAAAAAGTAGCATATCAAGTGCTTAACTGATTTTTTTAAAAAATGAAGAAGCTTAAAATAAGTTGAAAACCAAGTGGCCCTTGTGAAGGTAGAGCTTGAGTGATTCTATGAGAGAGCCACTCCCACCCTGGGGGGAAGGTGCCCAGCTCTGAGAGTTCCAGAGCATCTGTAGGGTTAAATGTGAACGGGAATGTTTCTGAACAGACCGCTTTCTCAAATGCTTGTCAAGAAAGGAAGAATTAAAGATATTAAGTACAACAAGAACAACTCAGCCAATAACCCACCTATAAGATTCCAAATATTTGGATGGAAATATTACAATTCTGAAAACTACCCACCACCTTGAGTGCCGATTACCAAGTTCTTTTCACAAATCACTCACTTAAAAAATATTTTTAATTTTTGTGGGTACCTAAGTGGCTGTATATATACTTATGGGGCATATGAGATGTTTTGATACAAACATGTAATGCATATTAATCACATCATGGAACATGGGGTATCCATCCCCTCAGGCATTTATCCTTTGTGTTGTAAACAATCCAATTCTACCCTTTTAGTTAGTTTAAAGTATGCAATTAAGTTATTATTGACTGTAGTTACCCTGTTCTGCTATCAAATACTAGGTCAATTTGATCCTATTTTCCTGTATCCATTAACCATCCCCCTCTTCCTGCAAGCCTCCCACTACCCTTCCCAGACTCTGATAACCATCCTTCTACTCTCTATATCCATGAGTTCAATTGTTTTGATTTTTATATTCTACAAATAAGTGAGAACATGGAATGTTTGTTTTTCTGTGCCTAGCTTATTTCACTTAACATGATATCCAATTCTGTCCATGTGGTTGCAAATGACAGGATCTCATTCTTTTTTATGGCTGAATTAGTACTCCATTGTGTATATGTATCACATTTTCTTTATCCATTTGAATGTTGATGGACTCTCAAGTTACTTCTAAATCTTGGATATTGTAAACAGCACTGCAGCAAACACAGAGGTGCAGATAATCTCCTCGATATACTGATTTCCTTTCTTTTGGATATATGCCCAGCAGTGGTATATATGGTATACCTGGATCATATGGTAGCTCTATTTTTAGTATTAGTTTTGTTTGTTTTTCTTTTTTGAGACGGAGTTTCGCTGTTGTTGCTCAGGCTGGAGTGAAGTGGCGTGACCTCAGCTCACTGCAACCTCCGCCTCCTGGGTTCAAGTGATTATCTGGCCTCAGCCTCCTGAGTAGCTGGGATTACAGCCACCTGCCACCATGCCCGGCTAATTTTTTTTGTATTTTTAGTAGAGATCGGGTTTCATCATGTTGGCCAGGCTGGCCCCGAACTCCTGACCGAACTCCTGACCTCTGGTGATACACCTGCCTCGGCCTCCCAAAGTGCTGAGATTACAGGTATGAGCTACCGTGCCCAGCCAGTTTTAGTTTTTTGAGGACCCTCCAAACTGTTCTCCGAGGTAGTCGTACTAATTTACATTCCTACCAGCAGGGTACAAGGGTTCCTTTTTCTCCACATCCTTGCCAACATTTGTTATTGCCGGTCTTTTGGATATAAGCCATTTTAACTGGAACACAGATAACTCACTTTGTCTGGATTTTTGGGCATCTGGTTTGCTATGTGAGAGTAGGAAAGAGTGGATTTTGCTCTGAGGATGAACAGTTTTAGAGGGGTGACTTCCCACAGCTCAGCAAAGAGAATCAAACAGTGTTGCTGGGCACATCATGATTACAGTAATCTGAGATGATTATCTTCCAGAGAGATAAAGAAACAAAATTCTGAGTTCGTCAGGAAAATTATGTAAATGCATTAAAAAAACCATGTAACAATTTAAATCCTAACCCCACCAGGAGTTGAAAGAAGAATCAAAATTTGTATACTAATTTGAATAAAATGTTTGATAGATTGCTTTAAAAATTGACTGTATGATATTGATGCAGAGTAGAAATGTAAGAAAGGAAATTGCTACTTATATTTATGTTTAGAAAAGGAGAAAGTTTTTTTTCCCCCCCCATGCATAGACTATCAGACAGTTCTAAGCACAGATGTGGGAGCAGCCAGAATTGTTGAGGGTGTATTTGGACATTGGAAGGGAAGTTGGATTGCAGAAGGTGACTTAGAACTGGAGAGGGGAGGCCTGGGTTCTGCTGTAAAGCTCTGCCACAACCTTGCTGTGTGACAAGGGACAACATGTTTTGCTTCTCTGGGCTTCAGTTTTCTTTAGTGGGAAATGAACACTTTGTGTTAGAAAGCCTCTAATTTATTTTTTACATTTTAAGTGTTAGAATATTGTGATTTTATTTATTTATTCATTTTAGAGACAGGGTTTTGCTCTGTTGCCCAGGCTGGAATACACTGGCATGATCATAGCTCACTGTCTAGCTTGAGACTCCTGGGTTTAAGCGATCCTGCCACCTCAGCCTCCGGTATAGTTGGTACTACAGGCACATGCCACCACGCCCAGCTAATTATTTTTGTTTTTAGAGACTGGGTCTCACTATGTTGCCCAGGCTGGTCTTGAACTCCTGGGCTCAAGCAATCCTCCTGCCTCAGCCTTCTAATATGCTGAGATTATATGTGAGCTGCTGTGCCTAGACAGGATACTGTGATTCTAAATATGACACCCACAAGACTCGTTTTGAAAATCCCAACGTTCTGCATTCTACTGGCTTCAGTGCTAATTTCTTTCTGATTTTTTTTTGTTTGTTTAAACCAGGGGTTCTCCAACTTTAGTGTGCAACAGAATCAGGTGGAGGGCTTTAAAAATGCAGATTAATGGGCTCTATCCCCAGAATTTCAGATTCAGTATGTCTGGGTTATGGCCCATTATTCTGCATTTCTTTTTTTAATTATTATACTTTAAGTTCTAGGGTACATGTGCATAACATGCAGGTTTGTTACATATGTATACTTGTGCCATGTTGGTGTGCTGCACCTATCAACTCGTCAGCACCCATCAACTCGTCATTTACATCAGGTATAACTCCCAATGCAATCCCTCCCTCCTTCCCCCCTCCCCATAATAGGCCCCGGTGTGTGATGTTCCCCTTCCGGAGTCCAAGTGATCTCATTGTTCAGTTCCCACCTATGAGTGAGAACATGCAGTGTTTGGTTTTCTGTTCTTGTGATAGTTTGCTGAGAATGATGGTTTCCAGCGGCATCCATGTCCCTACAAAGGACGCAAACTCATCCTTTTTTATGGCTGCATAGTATTCCATGGTGTATATGTGCCACATTTTCTTAATCCAGTCTGTCACAGATGGACATTTGGGTTGATTCCAAGTCTTTGCTATTGTGAATAGTGCCGCAATGAACATATGTGTGCATGTGTCTTTATAGCAGCATGATTTATAAGCCTTTGGGTATATACCCAGTAATGGGATGGCTGGGTCATATGTTACTTCTAGTTCTAGATCCTTGAGGAATCGCCATACTGTTTTCCATAAAGGTTGAACTAGTTTACAGTCCCACCAACAGTGTAAAAGTGTTCCTATTTCTCCACATCCTCTCCAGCACCTGTTGTTTCCTGACTTTTTAATGATTGCCATTCTAACTGGTGTGAGATAGTATCTCATTGTGGTTTTGATTTGCATTTCTCTGATGGCCAGTGATGACGAGCATTTCTTTATGTGTCTGTTGGCTGTATGCATGTCTTCTTTTGAGAAATGTCTGTTCATATCCTTTGCCCACTTTTTGATGGGGTTGTTTGTTTTTTTCTTGTAAATTTGTTTGAGTTCTTTGTAGGTTCTGGATATTAGCCCTTTGTCAGATGAGTAGATTGCAAAAATTTTCTCCCATTCTGGAGGTTGCCTGTTCACTCTGATGGTAGTTTCTTTTGCTGTGCAGAAGCTCTTTAGTTTAATTAGATGCCATTTGTCAATTTGTCAACTTTTGTTGCTGTTGCCTTTGGTGTATTAGACATGAAGTCCTTGCCCATGCCTATGTCCTGAATGGTATTCCCTAGGTTTTCCTCTAGGGTTTTTATGGTATTAGGTCTAACATTTAAGTCTCTAATCCATCTTGAAGTAATTTTCATATAGGGAGTAAGGAAAGGATCCAGTTTCAGCTTTCTACTTATGGCTAGCCAGTTTTCCCAGCACCATTTATTAAATAGGGAATCCTTTCCCCATTTCTTATTTTTCTCATGTTTGTCAAAGATCAGATGGCTGTAGATGTGTGGTATTATTTCTGAGGACTCTCTTCTATTCCATTGGTCTATATCTCTGTTTTGGTACCAGTACCATGCTGTTTTGGTTACTGGAGCCTTGTAGTATAGTTTGAAGTCAGGTAGAGTGATGCCTCCAGCGTTGTTCTTTTGACTTAGGATTGTCTTGGCAATGCGGGCTCTTTTTTGGTTCCGTATGAACTTTAAAGCAGTTTTTTCCAATTCTGTGAAGAAAGTCATTGGTAGCTTGATGGGGATGGCGTTGAATATATAAATTACCTTGGGCAGTATGGCCATTTTCACGATATTGATTCTTCCTATCCATGAGCATGGTATGATCTTCCATTTGTTTGTGTCCTCTTTGATTTCACTGAGCAGTGGTTTGTAGTTCTCCTTGAAGAGGTCCTTTACATCCCTTGTAAGTTGGATTCCTAGGTATTTTATTCTCTTTGAAGCAATTGTGAATGGAAGTTCATTCCTGATTTGGGTCTCTGTTTGTCTGTTACTGGTGTATAAGAATGCTTGTGATTTTTGCACATTAATTTTGTATCCTGAGACTTTGCTGAAGTTGCTTATCAGCTTAAGGAGATTTTGGGCTGAGATAATGGGGCTTTCTAAATATACAATCATGTCATCTGCAAACAGGGCCAATTTGACTTCTTCTTTTCCTAACTGAATACCCTTGATTTCTTTCTCTTGCCTGATTGCCCTAGCCAGAAATTCCAACACTATGTTGAATAGGAGTGGTGAGAGAGGGCATCCCTGTCTTGTGCCAGTTTTCAAAGGGAATGCTTCCAGTTTTTGCCCATTGAGTATGATATTGGCTGTGGGTTTGTCATAAATAGCTCTTATTATTTTGAGGTACGTTCCATCAATACCGAATTTATTGAGTGTTTTTAGCATGAAGGGCTGTTGAATTTTGTCAAAAGCCTTTTCTGCATCTATTGAGATAATCCTGTGGTTCTTGTCTTTGGTTCTGTTTATATGCTGGATTACGTTTATTGATTTGCGAATGTTGAACCAGCCTTGCATCCCAGGGATGAAGCCCACTTGATCATGGTGGATAAGCTTTTGGATGTGCTGCTGAATCCAGTTTGCCAGTATTTTATTGAGGATTTTTGCATCGATGTTCATCAGGGATATTGGTCTAAAATTTTCTTTTTTTGTTGTGTCTCTGCCAGGCTTTGGTATCAGGATGATGTTGGCCTCATAAAATGAGTTAGGGAGGATTCCCTCTTTTTCTATTGATTGGAATAGTTTCAGAAGGAATGGTACCAGCTCCTCCTTGTACCTCTGGTAGAATTCAGCTGTGAATCCATCTGGTCCTGGACTTTTTTTGGTGGGTAGGCTATTAATTATTGCCTCAATTTCAGAGCCTGCTATTGGTCTATTCAGGGATTCAGCTTCTTCCTAGTTTAGTCTTGGGAGAGTGTAAGTGTCCAGGAAATTATCCATTTCTTCTAGATTTTCTAGTTGATTTGCGTAGAGGTGTTTACAGTATTCTCTGATGGTAGTTTGTATTTCTGTGGGGTCGGTGGTGATATCCCCTTTATCATTTTTTATTGCGTCTATTTGATTCCTCTCTCTTTTCTTCTTTATTAGTCTTGCTAGTGGTCTGTCAATTTTGTTGATCTTTTCAAAAAACCAACTCCTGGATTCATTGATTTTTTTGGAGGGTTTTTTGTGTCTCTATCTCCTTCAGTTCTGCTCTGATCTTAGTTATTTCTTGCCTTCTGCTAGCTTTTTTTTTTTTTTTTTTTTTTTTTTGTGGAGTTTTGTTTTTTTTATTATTATAGTTTAAGTTCTAGGGTACATGTGCATAACTTTTGAATGTGTTTGCTCTTGCCTCTCTAGTTCTTTCAATTGTGATGTTAGAGTGTCAATTTTAGATCTTTCCTGCTTTCTCTTGTGGGCATTTAGTACTATAAATTGGCCTCTACACACTGCTTTAAATGTGTCCCAGAGATTCTGGTATGTTGTATCTTTGTTCTCATTGGTTTCAAAGAACATCTTTATTTCTGCTTTCATTTCGTTATGTACCCAGTAGTCATTCAGGAGCAGGTTGTTCAGTTTCCATGTAGTTGAGCAGTTTTGATTGAGTTTCTTAGTCCTGAGTTCTAGTTTGATTGCACTGTGGTCTGAGAGACAGTTTGTTATAATTTCTGTTCTTTTACATTTGCTGAGGAGTGCTTTACTTCCAATTATGTGGTCAATTTTGGAATAAGTGTGATGTGGTGCTGAGAAGAATGTATATTCTATTGATTTGGGGTGGAGAGTTTTATAGATGTCTATTAGGTCTGCTTGGTGCAGAGATGAGTTCAATTCCTGGATATCCTTGTTAACTTTCTGTCTCGTTGATCTGTCTAATGTTGACAGTGGAGTGTTGAAGTCTCCCATTATTTTTGTATGGGAGTCTAAGTCTCTTTGTAAGTCTCTAAGGACTTGCTTTATGAATCTGGGTGCTCCTGTATTGGGTGCATATATATTTAGGATCGTTAGCTCTTCCTGTTGAATAGATCCCTTTACCATTATGTAATGGCCTTCTTTGTCTCTTTTGATCTTTGATGGTTTAAAGTCTGTTTTATCAGAGACTAGGATTGCAACCCCTGCTTTTTTTTGTTCTCCATTTGCTTGGTAGATCTTCCTCCATCCCTTTATTTTGAGCCTATGTATGTCTCTGCATGTGAGATGGGTCTCCTGAATACAGCAGACTGATGGGTCTTGACTCTTTATCCAGTTTGCCAGTCTGTGTCTTTTAATTGGAGCATTTAGTCCATTAACATTTAAGGTTAATATTGTTATGTGTGAACTTGATCCTGCCATTATAATATTAACTGGTTATTTTGCTCGTTAGTTGATGCAGTTTCTTCCTAGCCTCGATGGTCTTTACATTTTGGCATGCTTTTGCAATGGCTGGTACCGGTTGTTCCTTTCCATGTTTAGGGCTTCCTTCAGGGTCTCTTGTAAGGCAGGCCTGATGGTGACAAAATCTCTAAGCATTTGCTTATCTGTAAAGGATTTTATTTCTCCTTCACTTATGAAACTTAGTTTGGCTGGATATGAAATTCTGGGTTTAAAATTCTTTTCTTTAAGAACATTGAATATTGGCCCCCACTCTCTTCTGGCTTGTAGAGTTTCTGCCGAGAGATCTGCTGTTAGTCTGATGGGCTTCCCTTTGTGGGTAACCCGACCTTTTTCTCTGCCTGCCCTTAAGATTTTTTCCTTCATTTCAACTTTGGTGAATCTGGCAATTATGTGTCTTGGAGTTGCTCTTCTGGAAGAGTATCTTTTTGGCCTTCTCTGTATTTCTTGAATTTGAATGTTGGCCTGCCCTACTAGGTTGGGGAAGTTCTCCTGGATGATATCCTGAAGAGTTTTTTCCAACTTGGTTCCATTTTCCCCCTCACTTTCAGGCACCCCAATCAGACGTAGATTTGGTCTTTTTACATATTCCCATACTTCTTGCAGGCTTTGTTCATTTCTTTTTCTTCTTTTTTCTTTTGGTTTCTCTTCTCACTTCATTTCATTCATTTGATCCTCAATCGCTGATACTCTTTCTTCCAGTTGATCGAGTCAGTTACTGAAGCTTGTGCATTTGTCACGTATTTCTTGTGTCATGGTTTTCATCTCTGTCATTTCGTTTATGACCTTCTCTGCATTAATTAGTCTAGCTGTCAATTCTTCCACTCTTTTTTCAAGATTTTTAGTTTCTTTGCACTGGGTACGTAATTCCTCCTTTAGCTCTGAGAAGGTTGATGGACTGAAGCCTTCTTCTCTCATCTCGTCAAAGTCATTCTCTGACCAGCTTTGATCCATTGCTGGTGATGGGCTGCGCTCCTTTGCAGGGGGAGATGCGCTCTTATTTTTTGAATTTCCAGCTTTTCTGCCCTGCTTTTTCCCCATCTTTGTGGTTTTATCTGTCTCTGGTCTTTGATGATGGTGACATACTGATGGGGTTTTGGTATAGGTGTCCTTCCTGTTTGATAGTTTTCCTTCTGACAGTCAGGACCCTCAGCTGTAGGTCTGTTGGAGATTGCTTGAGGTCCACTCCAGACCCTGTTTGCCTGGGTATCAGCAGCAGAGGTTGCAGAAGATAGAATATTGTGGAACAGCGAGTGTACCTGTCTGATTCTTACTTTGGAAGCTTCCTCTCAGGGGTGTACTCCACCCTGTGAGGTGTGGGGTGTCAGACTGCCCCTAGTGGGGGATGTCTCCCAGTTAGGCTACTCAGGGGTCAGGGACCCACTTGAGCAGGCAGTGTGTCCGTTCTCAGATCTCAACCTCCATGTTGGGAGATCCACTGCTCTCTTCAAAGCTGTCAGACAGAGATGTTTGCGTCTGCAGAGGTTCTGCTGCCTTCTTGTTGTTTTTTTTTTTTTTTTTAGCTTTGCCCTGTCCCCAGAGGTGGAGTGTACAGAGACAGGCAGGTTTCCTTGAGCTGCTGTGAGCTCCACCCATTTCGAGCTTCCCAGCAGCTTTGTTTACCTACTTAAGCCTCAGCAATGACGGGCTCCCCTCCCCCAGCCTCGCTGCTGCCTTGTGGAAAGATCGCAGACTGCTGTGTTAGCAATGAGGGAGGCTCCGTGGGCATGGGACCCTCCCGGCCAGGTGTGGGATATATTCTCCTGGTGTGCCCGTTTGCTTAAAGCGCGATATTGGGGTGGGAGTTACCCGATTTTCCAGGTGTTGTGTGTCTCAGTTCCCCTGGCTAGGAAAAGGGATTCCCTTCCCCCTTGCGCTTCCCAGGTGAGGCGATGCCTTGCCCTGCTTCAGCTCTCGCTGGTCATGCTGCAGCAGCTGACCAGCACCGATTGTCTGGCACTCCCTAGTGAGATGACCCCAGTACCTCAGTTGAAAATGCAGAAATCACCGGTCTTCTGTGTCGCTCGTGCTGGGAGTTGGAGACTGCAGCTGTTCCTATTTGGCCATCTTGCTCCACCTTTAAGAACATCTTTATTTTTGCCTTCATTTCGTTATGTACCCAGGAGTCATTCAGGAGCAGGTTATTCTGTTTCCATGTAGTTGAGAGGTTTTGATTGAGTTTCTTAGTCCTGAGTTCTAGTTTGATTGCACTGTGGTCTGAGAGACAGTTTGTTATAATTTCTGTTCTTGTACATTTGCTGAGGAGTGCTTTACTTCCAAATATGTGGTCAATTTTGGAATAAGTGCGATGTGGTGCTGAGAAGAATGTATATTCTGTTGATTTGGGGTGGAGATTTCTGTAGATGTCTACTAGATCTGCTTGGTGCAGAGATGAGTTCAATTCCTGGATATCCTTGTTAACTTTCTGTCTTGTTGATCTGTCTAATGTTGACAGTGGGGTGTTGAAGTCTCCCATTATTATTGTATGGGAGTCTAAGTCCCTTTGTAAGTCTCTAAGGTCTTGCTTTATGAATCTGGGTGCTCCTGTATTTGGTGCATATATATTCAGGATAGTTAGCTCTTCCTGTTGAATTGATCCCTTTACCATTATGTAATGGCCTTCTTTGTCTCTTTTGATCTTTGATGGTTTAAAGTCCGTTTTATCAGAGACTAGGATTGCAACCCCTGCTTTTTTTGTTCTCCATTTGCTTGGTAGATCTTCTTCCATCCCTTTATTTTGAGCCTATATGTGTCTCTGCATGTGAGATGGGTCTCCTGAATACCGCAAACTGATGGGTCTTGACTCTTTATCCAGTTTGGCAGTCTGTGTCTTTTAATTAGACCATTTAGTCCATTTACATTTAAGGTTCATATTGTTATGTGTGAACTTGATCCTGTCATTATGATATTAACTAGTTATTTTGCTCGTTAGTTGATGCAGTTTCTTCCGAGCATTGATGGTCTTTTCATTTTGGCATGTTTTTGCAATGGGTGGTACCAGTTGTTCCTTTCCATATTTAGTGCTTCCTTCAGGGTCTCTTGTAAGGCAGGCCTGGTGGTGACAAAATCTCTAAGCATTTGCTTATCTGTAAAGGATTTTATTTCTCCTTTACTTATGAAACTTAGTTTGGCTGGATATGTAATTCTGGGTTGTAAATTCTTTTCTTTAAGAATGTTGAAGGGGGCGGAGCAAGATGGCCGAATAGGAACAACTCCAGTCTCCAACTCCCAGCGCGAGCGACACAGAAGACCGGTGATTTCTGCATTTTCAACTGAGGTACTGGGGTCATCTCACTAGGGAGTGCCAGACAATCGGTGCTGGTCAGCTGCTGCAGCCTGACCAGCGAGAGCTGAAGCAGGGCGAGGCATCACCTCACCTGGAAGCGCAAGGGGGAAGGGGATCCGTTTTCCTAGCCAGGGGAACTGAGACACACAACACCTGGAAAATCGGGTAACTCCCACCCCAATACTGCGCTGTAAGCATACAGGCACACCAGAATATATCCCACACCTGGCCGGGAGGGTCCCACGCCCACGAAGCCTCCCTCACTGCTAACACAGCAGTCTGCCGCGATCTATCCGCAAGGCAGCAGCGAGGCTGGGGGAGGGGCGCCCGCCATTGCTGAGGCTTAAGTAGGTAAACAAAGCCGCTGGGAAGCTCGAACTGGGTGGAGCTCACAGCAGCTCAAGGAAGCCTGCCTGTCTCTGTAGTCTCCACCTCTGGGGACAGTGCACAGCTGAAGACCAACAGGGGAAGTAGCAGGAGCCGGTGCAGACGCGAACGACTCTGTCTGACAGCTTTGGGGAGAGCCGTGGATCTCCCAACGCGGAGGTTGAGATCTGAGAACGGACAGACTGCCTGCTCAGGTGTGTCCCTGACCCCTGAGTAGCCTAGCTGGGAGAAATCCCCCACTAGGGGCAGTCTGACACCCCACACCTCACAGGGTGGAGTACACCTCTGAGAGGAAGCTTCCAAAGTAAGAATCAGACAGGTACACTCGCTGTTCAGCAATATTCTATCTTCTGCAACCTCTGCTGCTGATACCCAGGCAAACAGGGTCTGGAGTGGACCTCAAGCAATCTCCAACAGACCAACAGACAGTCCTTCTGACTGTCAGAAGGAAAACTATCAAACAGGAAGGACACCTATACCAAAAGCGCATCAGTACGTCACCACCATCAAAGACCAGAGACAGATAAAACCACAAAGATGGGGAAGAAGCAGGGCAGAAAAGCTGGAAATTCAAAAAATAAGAGCGCATCTCCCCCTGCAAAGGAGCGCAGCCCATCGCCAGCAACGGATCAAAGCTGGTCAGAGAATGACTTGGACGAGAGGAGAGAAGAAGGCTTCAGTCCATCAAACTTATCAGAGCTAAAGGAGGAATTACGTACCCAGCGCAAAGAAACTAAAAATCTTGAAAAAAGAGTGGAAGAATTGACAGCTAGACTAATTAATGCAGAGAAGATCATAAACGAAATGACAGAGATGAAAACCATGACACGAGAAATACGTGACAAATGCACAAGCTTCAGTAACCGACTCGATCAACTGGAAGAAAGAGTATCAGCGATTGAAGATCAAATGAATGAAATGAAGAGAGAAGAGAAACCAAAAGAAAAAAGAAGAAAAAGAAATGAGCAAAGCCTGCAAGAAGTATGGGATTACGTAAAAAGACCAAATCTACGCCTGATTGGGGTGCCTGAAAGTGAGGGGGAAAATGGAACCAAGTTGGAAAACACTCTTCAGGAAATCATCCAGGAGAACTTCCCCAACCTAGTAGGGCAGGCCAACATTCAAATTCAGGAAATACAGAGAACGCCACAAAGATACTCCTCCAGAAGAGCAACTCCAAGACACATAATTGCCAGATTCACCAAAGTTGAAATGAAGGAAAAAATCTTCAGGGCAGCCAGAGAGAAAGGTCGGGTTACCCACAAAGGGAAGCCCATCAGACTAACAGCAGATCTCTCGGCAGAAACTCTACAAGCCAGAAGAGAGTGGGGGCCAATATTCAACATTCTTAAAGAAAAGAATTTTAAACCCAGAATTTCATATCCAGCCAAACTAAGTTTCATAAGTGAAGGAGAAATAAAATCCTTTACAGATAAGCAAATGCTTAGAGATTTTGTCACCACCAGGCCTGCCTTACAAGAGACCCTGAAGGAAGCCCTAAACATGGAAAGGAACAACCGGTACCAGCCATCGCAAAAACATGCCAAAATGTAAAGACCATCGAGGCTAGGAAGAAACTACATCAACTAACGAGCAAAATAACCAGTTAATATCTAATGGCAGGATCAAGTTCACACATAACAATATTAACCTTAAATGTTAATGGACTAAATGCTCCAATTAAAAGACACAGACTGGCAAACTGGGTAAAGAGTCAAGACCCATCAGTCTGCTGTATTCAGGAGACCCATCTCACATGCAGAGACATACATAGGCTCAAAATAAAGGGATGGAGGAAGATCTACCAAGCAAATGGAGAACAAAAAAAAGCAGGGGTTGCAATCCTTGTCTCTGATAAAACAGACTTTAAACCATCAAAGATCAAAAGAGACAAAGAAGGCCATTACATAATGGTAAAGGGATCAATTCAACAGGAAGAGCTAACTCTCCTAAATATATATGCACCCAATACAGGAGCACCCAGATTCATAAAGCAAGTCCTTAGGGACTTACAAAGAGACTTAGACTCCCATACAATAATAATGGGAGACTTCAACACTCCGCTGTCAACATTAGACAGATCAACGAGACAGAAAGTTAACAAGGATATCCAGGAATTGAACTCATCTCTGCACCAAGCGGACCTAATAGACATCTATAGAACTCTCCACCCCAAATCAACAGAATATACATTCTTCTCAGCACCACATCGCACTTATTCCAAAATTGACCACATAATTGGAAGTAAAGCACTCCTCAGCAAATGTAAAAGAACAGAAATTATAACAAACTGTCTCTCAGACCACAGTGCAATCAAACTAGAACTCAGGACTAAGAAACTCAATCAAAACCGCTCAACTACATGGAAACTGAACAACCTGCTCCTGAATGACTACTGGGTACATAACGAAATGAAAGCGGAAATAAAGATGTTCTTTGAAACCAATGAGAACAAAGATACAACATACCAGAATCTCTGGGACACATTTAAAGCAGTGTGTAGAGGGAAATTTATAGCACTAAATGCCCACAAGAGAAAGCAGGAAAGATCTAAAATTGACACTCTAACATCACAATTAAAAGAACTAGAGAGGCAAGAGCAAACACATTCAAAAGCTAGCAGGAGGCAAGAAATAACTAAGATCAGAGCCGAACTGAAGGAGATAGAGACACAAAAAACCCTCCAAAAAATCAATGAATCCAGGAGTTGGTTTTTTGAAAAGATCAACAAAATTGACAGACCGCTAGCAAGGCTAATAAAGAAGAAAAGAGAGAGGAATCAAATAGATGCAATAAAAAATGATAAAGGGGATATCACCACTGACCCCACAGAAATACAAACTACCATCAGAGAATACTATAAACGCCTCTACGCAAATCAACTAGAAAATCTAGAAGAAATGGATAATTTCCTGGACACTTACACTCTCCCAAGGCTAAACCAGGAAGAAGTTGAATCCCTGAATAGACCAATAGCAGGCTCTGAAATTGAGGCAACAATTAATAGCCTACCCACCAAAAAAAGTCCAGGACCAGATGGATTCACAGCTGAATTCTACCAGAGGTACAAGGAGGAGCTGGTACCATTCCTTCTGAAACTATTCCAATCAATAGAAAAAGAGGGAATCCTCCCGAACTCATTTTATGAGGCCAACATCATCCTGATACCAAAGCCTGGCAGAGACACAACAAAAAAAGAGAATTTTAGACCAATATCCCTGATGAACATTGATGCAAAAATTCTCAATAAAATACTGGCAAACCGGATTCAGCAGCACATCCAAAAGCTTATCCACCATGATCAAGTGGGCTTCATCCCTGGGATGCAAGGCTGGTTCAACATTCGCAAATCAATAAACGTAATCCAGCATATAAACAGAACCAAAGACAAGAACCACATGATTATCTCAATAGATGCAGAAAAGGCTTTTGACAAAATTCAACAGCCCTTCATGCTAAAAACGCTCAATAAATTCGGTATTGATGGAACGTATCTCAAAATAATAAGAGCCATTTATGACAAACCCACAGCTAATATCATACTGAATGGGCAAAAACTGGAAAAATTCCCTTTGAAAACTGGCACAAGACAGGGATGCCCTCTTTCACCACTCCTATTCAACATAGTGTTGGAAGTTCTGGCTAGGGCAATCAGGCAAGAGAAAGAAATCAAGGGTATCCAGTTAGGAAAAGAAGAAGTCAAATTGTCCCTGTTTGCAGATGACATGATTGTATATTTAGAAAACCCCATCGTCTCAGCCCAAAATCTCCTTAAGCTGATAAGCAACTTCAGCAAAGTCTCAGGATACAAAATTAATGTGCAAAAATCACAAGCATTCTTATACACCAGTAACAGACAAGCAGAGAGCCAAATCAGGAATGAACTTCCATTCACAATTGCTTCAAAGAGAATCAAATACCTAGGAATCCAGCTTACAAGGGATGTAAAGGACCTCTTCAAGGAGAACTACAAACCACTGCTCAGTGAAATAAAAGAGGACACAAACAAATGGAAGAACATACCATGCTCATGGATAGGAAGAATCAATATCGTGAAAATGGCCATACTCCCCAAGGTTATTTATAGATTCAATGCCATCCCCATCAAGCTACCAATGAGTTTCTTCACAGAATTGGAAAAAACTGCTTTAAAGTTCATATGGAACCAAAAAAGAGCCCGCATTGCCAAGACAATCCTAAGTCAAAAGGACAAAGCTGGAGGCGTCACGCTACCTGACTTCAAACTATACTACAAGGCTACAGTCACCAAAACAGCATGGTACTGGTACCAAAACAGAGATATAGATCAATGGAACAGAACAGAGTCCTCAGAAATAATACCACACATCTACAGCCATCTGATCTTTGACAAACCTGAGAGAAACAAGAAATGGGGAAAGGATTCCCTATTTAATAAATGGTGCTGGGAAAATTGGCTAGCCATAAGTAGAAAGCTGAAACTGGATCCTTTCCTTACCCCTTATACGAAGATTAATTCAAGATGGATTAGAGACTTAAATGTTAGACCTAATACCATAAAAACCCTAGAAGAAAATCTAGGTAGTACCATTCAGGACATAGGCATGGGTAAGGACTTCATGTCTAAAACACCAAAAGCAACAGCAGCAAAAGCAAAAATTGACAAATGGGATCTAATTAAACTAAAGAGCTTTTGCACAGCAAAAGAAACTACCATCAGAGTGAACAGGCAACCTACAGAATGGGAGAAAATTTTTGCAACCTACTCATCTGACAAAGGGCTAATATCCAGAATCTACAAAGAACTCAAACAAATATACGAGAAAAAAACAAACAACCCCATCAAAAAGTGGGGAAAGGATATGAACAGACATTTCTCAAAAGAAGATATTCATACAGCCAACAGACACATGAAAAAATGCTCATCGTCACTCGCCATCAGAGAAATGCAAATCAAAACCACAATGAGATACCATCTCACACCAGTTAGAATGGCAATCATTAAGAAGTCAGGAAACAACAGGTGTTGGAGAGGATGTGGAGAAATAGGAACACTTTTACACTGTTGGTGGGATTGTAAACTAGTTCAACCATTATGGAAAACAGTATGGCAATTCCTCAAGGATCTAGAACTAGATGTACCATATGACCCAGCCATCCCACTACTGGGTATATACCCAAAGGATTATAAATTATTCTACTACAAAGACACATGCACACGTATGTTTATTGCGGCACTATTCACAATAGCAAAGACTTGGAATCAACCCAAATGTCCATCTGTGACAGACTGGATTAAGAAAATGTGGCACATATACACCATGGAATACTATGCAGCCATAAAAAAGGATGAGTTTGCGTCCTTTGTAGGGACATGGATGCAGCTGGAAACCATCATTCTTAGCAAACTATCACAAGAACAGAAAACCAAACACCGCATGTTCTCACTCATAGGTGGGAACTGAACAATGAGATCACTTGGACTCGGGAAGGGCAACATCACGCACTGGGGCCTATCATGGGGAGGGGGGAGGGGGGAGGGGGGAGGAGGGAGGGATTGCATTGGGGAGTTATACATGATATAAATGATGAATTGATGGGTGCTGACGAGTTGATGGGTGCAGCACACCAACATGGCATAAGTATACATATGTAACAAACCTGCACGTTATGCACATGTACCCTAGAACTTAAAGTATAATTAAAAAAAATAATAAATTAAAAAAAAAAAAAGTTAATATAAAATCTAAAAAGTAAAAAAAAAAAAAAAAAAAAAAAAAAAAAAAAAAAAAAAAAGAATGTTGAATATTGGCCCCCACTCTCTTCTGGCTTATAGAGTTTCTGCCAAGAGATCTGCTGTTAGTCTGATGGGCTTCCCTTTGTGGGTAACCTGACCTTTCTCTCTGGCTGCCCTTAAGATTTTTTCCTTCATTTCAACTTTGGTGAATCTGACAATTATGTGTCTTGGAGTTGCTCTTCTCGAGGAGTATCTTTTTGGCATTCTCTGTATTTCCTGAATTTGAATGTTGGCCTGCCTTACTAGGTTGGGGAAGTTCTTCTAGATGATACCCTGCAGAGTGTTTTCCAACTTGGTTCCATTTTCCCCCTCACCTTCAGGCACCCCAATCAGACATAGATTTGATCTTTTCACATAATCCCATACTTCTTGAAGGCTTTGTTCATTTCTTTTTCCTTTTTTTTCTTTAGGCTTCTCTTCTCGCTTCATTTCATTCATTTGATCCTCAGTCGCTGATACTCTTTCTTCCAGTTGATTGAGTCGGTTACTGAAGCTTGTGCATTTGTCACGTATTTCTTGTGTCATGTTTTTTATCTCTTGTCAGTTCGTTTGTGGCCTTCTCTGCTTTGATTATTCTAGTTAACCATTCTTCCATTTTTTTTCAAGATTTTTAGTTTCTTTGCGCTGGGTACACAATTCCTCCTTTAGCTCTGAGAAGTTTGATGGACTGAAGCCTTTTTCTCTCAACTTGTCAAAGTCATTCTCCATCCAGCTTTGATCCATTGCTGGCGATGAGCTGCGTTCCTTTGTAGGGGGAGATTTGCTCTTATTTTTTGAATTTCCAGCTTTTCTGCCCTGCTTTTTCCCCATCTTTGTGGTTTTATCTGCCTTTGGTCTTTGATGATCGTGATGTACTGATGGGGTTTTGGTGTGGGTGTCCTTCCTGTTCGTTGGTTTTCCTTCTAACAGTCAGGACCCTCAGCTGTAGGTCTGTTGGAGATTGCTTGAGGTCCACTCCAGACCCTGTTTGCCTGGGTATCAGCAGCAGAGGCTGCAGAAGATAGAATATTGCTGAACAGCGAGTGTACCTGTCTGATTCTTGCTTTGGAAGCTTTGTCTCAGGGTGTACCCCGCCGTGTGAGGTGTGGGGTGTCAGTCTTCCCCTAGTGGGGGATGTCTCCCAGTTATGCTACTCAGGGGTCAGGGATCCACTTGAGCAGGCAGTCTGTTCTGAGATCTCAACCTTCATGTTGGGAGATCCACTGCTCTCTTCAAATTTGTCAGGGTTGTTTGTGTCTGCAGAGGTTTCTGCTGCTTTTTTTGTTTGTTTGTTTAACTGTGCCCTGTCCCCAGAGGTGGAGTGTACAGAGACAGGCAGGCCTCCTTGAGCTGCTGTGGGCTCCACCCAGTTCGTGCTTCCCAGAGGCTTTGTTTAACTACTTAAGCCTCAGCAATGGTGGGCGCCCCTCCTCCGGCCTCACTGCTGCCTTGCCCTTAGATCACAGACTGCTGTGCTAGCAATGAGGGAGGCTTCATGGGCGTAGGACCCTCCTGGCCAGGTGTGGGATATAATCTCCTGGTGTGCTATTTGCTAAGACCCTTGGTAAAGTGCAGTATTGGGGTGGGAGTTACCTGATTTTCCAGGTGTTGTGTGTCTCAGTTCCCCTGGCTAGGAAAAGGGATTCCCTTTCCCCTTGTGCTTCCCAGGTGAGGCAATGCCTCAGCCTGCTTCAGCTCTCACTGGTCAGGTTGCACCAGCTGACCAGCACTGATTGTCTGGCACTCCCTAGTGAGATGAACCCGGTACCTCAGTTGAAAATGCAGAAATCACCCGTCTTCTGTGTCGCTTGCGCTGGGAGCTGGAGACTGGAGCTGTTCCTATTCGGCCATCTTGCTCCGCCTGATTCTGCATTTTTAACAAGCTCCCAGATGATGGTGATGTTGCTTGTGCCAGGACCATACTTTGAGAACCACCATACTAAACCATGAGATCCCAGACCTTTAGCTGCCGAGAACACAGAAAAGATCAAAAATAACTGCACACTCTAACTGCTCCCTGATGGGGGATCTAAACCCAGGCTTAACTCTCTAGCTTGCTGTTTCCTGTATGGATCCTCAGGAAAGATGAAGATGAAGGAAAGGCAGAGAGATAAAGTTTAGGCCCTTTCTACACTGGCTGCCTGGACTCTGGTGTCCAAGTGGGCAGAGAGAAGAGGAAGATTAATGATCGGCTGCATAGATTTGGAAGCAGGATTCTAAGGAGCAAACTGGGTAAACGGCTTGTCTTCTCTAAGCTTCAGTTTCTCAATCTACAAACTGGGCCTCATGATATCCACATCAGGGGGCTGCTGACAAGCTTATATGAGGAAATGTACCTAAATGCTTAGATGCGTAGACAGTCACCTAGTGAGGTACTCAATGGAGAATAGAAGTTATTATTATTAATTTGTGGAGCATTTTCAAAGATTGTTCTTGTAAGGAGACAGGGGCGCTGGGTGTTAGGGCAGTGTGTCTTAGACTAGTCATGAACTCTGATGATATTAAGTTTTCTGGGAAGGTTCTGATTACAGTGGAAACTGACCCCTATGCTAATAGCACATGTTATCCACACCACCAGAAACAGCAAGAGTATTCCAGATACAGTTTACTAGTTTCAATTTTGGTAGCCCCTGTCCTCCAATTATGTTCATATATAGTCTGATTATGTTCACCTATCCTGACTCTAATTCCCAAGTGGAGCTTTGAAAATGGAGAAACACTGTTCATTTGATGGTGGATTTAAGATGAGTCATCCCCATTTTTGCTGGTTTTCACTTGTTAACAAGCAGTGGTTAGGGCATAATTTGATCCTCTTATGTTTCAGCATGTTCACATTATTCATTTTACATAACAACTAAGCACTCTTTATGGATAATCACAAAATCCGGCCTTCTGTGCCTATATATGTCTCACACGGTGATGTTGAGAGCAATAATTTATAATGTTTATTAGGAACTCACTGTGTATCCAACCCTGAGGTAGATGCTTTAGGGGAATAGAGAAGAAATGTTTAGGATAAACTCTGTCTTCTTTCCTAAGGTTTTTGTCATGGTATGAGCTGGGCAGATAAGGTGAGAGTCTAAACTAGTTATCAAGCATTTGTTGATGAAAAACATCAAATTGTCTAAAATATTTAAAGAGATTTATTCTGAGCCTATATAAGTAACCATGCCCTGGAATGTGGTCTCAAGAGGTCCTGGAAAGTGTGCCCAAAGTGATCAGGTTACAACTTGGTTTTATACATTTTAGGAAGATAGAAATTATAGGCAAAGACATATTAATGAATCAATACATGTAAGATATACCTTTGTTCAGCCCACAAAGGTGGGACATCATCAAGTGAAGGGTTACAGATCATAGATAGATTCAAAGATTTTCTGATTGGCAATTGATTGAAATAGTTAAGCTTTGCCTAAAGAGTTGAAGACAGTAGAAAGAAGTGCTTGAGCTAAGATAAGGGGGATTGTGGAAGCTGAGGTTCTTGTTACATAGATGAAGCCTCTAAGTAGCAGGTTTCAGACAGATAGATGATAAGTGTCTCTTTTGGTATCTTAAAAGGTATCAGACTGTTAGTTTTATCTCTCCTGGATCTAGAAAGACCTAGAAATGGGAAGAGATTCTCTACAGATGCAAATTTTCCCCACAAGAGGTGGCTTTGCAGGGCCATTTCTAAATGTCAAATAAATATATTTTGGGGTAAAAAATTTTGATTTCCTTCAGAGCCTGCTATCTGTCATGTGATGCTATACCAGAATCATATTGAAATTTTGTATCTTATTATCACAAAAAGTCTTTATCAGTCTTAGGATCTCTATTTTAATATTAGTTCTGGTCAATTTTGCCTAAACTCCAAAAGGCAGGAGAGCATATCAAGGTGTGTCTGACCTCTCTTCTTGTCATGGGTGGGAATTCAATTTTTCAGGTTTCCCATGGCCCAGAAGGAGTCTGTTCAGTCAGTTGGGGGCTTAGGATTTTATTTTAGGTTTACACATTGAATTACTATATTATGTTTTTCAAACCTCAGCCTGGAATGCTCTTTTCCTTCCTGTTGATTATCCAAATTCTACATGCATTTTAAGTCCTGCCTCAACTTCCATCTCGTATGAAAAGGCTTTCCCAAAATTGCTCTATAATGGGAAACAGGAAACTCAGGAGCTGGCCCCAAATGGTCTTTCATAGGGCCACCTTATTTTGATCTTGCCCAATGTGGGCAAATTCATGTGGGGGTCTTGGAAAACTTTCTCGGTCTAGTGGTCCAAGCATTTCCATCACATTTTATTGATTTTGAATTCAGCCATGAAGCAAAAAGGCAGATACTAAGTCTCCAGGGTGGAGGGTGCAGATGACTGGAGGATTAACGTGCCATGGCCTAAGTCTGCCTTGAGATGTGGATTGCTCCAGGGGTCAGTCTTCCAGGGGAGCCAGGAGCAGAGCCAGCTAGGGTGGAGCCTCTCAACCTTCTCTCCCCATGCATGTGGTGAGGGTACCCATAAAGGGCAGCACCTTGGTTTTCTAACCATTTGAAATACATAACTTAGGTTATTATATAATAAAGCTATGAAAATAGATATGAAAATGTATGTGTGTGGTTATATGCATATGTTAGACAACTGGGACATCAAAGAAAACTTCTGTTGCCATTGGGGATATCTTTCTGTGTAAATATAAGGTTCCCGTAAGAATATGTAACAATAGTATTATTAGTGTTGTAAACTAAAGACATGAAGGCTCAAATAAAACAACCCTTTCCTACTTATCTGGGTTACAATAAAATAAATTCAATAAAATTTTTCACCTGCCACTTTTCTCTTATATATATAATATTATATAAAATAAATGAGAACAATGCAGAATAACTGGGACATAAAATCCCTGAGAAATCTATGAACTTGCCCACAGACTGATATATGTAAATTGATGGTGCCAGAGAGCCTGCCAGTGTCTATGTGATATGCTCTAGGGTCATCTCTGGAAGGCCTCCAATCACACACTCCAGAAGGTGGTCACCACCAGAAAAAAGGAGCTGAGTCAATTACCATTTTCTGGATATCTGTGGGGACCTCAACAATGTTAAGTTCTTTCATATATATTCTAAAAGCAGCCCTGTAAAACAATATTATTCTCATCTTATAGCTGAGAAAGCTAAGGCTCAGAAAAGTTAAATAACTAGTAACAAGTAGAGAGAGAATTCTGCTTGCTATGAGAATTCCCAAAGTATAAGGGTAGAAATAGATACACAAGAAGGTGTCTCCCTTTTAGTGATGATACAAAAGTAAGTTCCTGCAAACTGAACTCTAGACACAGTCCAAATATTCAGATGGGATGAAATTGCAGTTTTCAGAAGGAAAAGCCAGTAAGAGAGAAGGAGTTTCTGGTACAGGAGAAGGATCCTAAGCTCCTGGGTAAAGTGTTCAACAGTGTCCTGGGGGTGACTCAACACTTGTACCAGCAAAGGGGGATGCTGCAGATGGGACCCAAGGGCCTATTGAGGTAGAGCCCAGTGTTCCTTGCTGATGTGTCCTACAGCGAGTGCCCCCTTGAGTGTCCCCTGGCCAGTCACAGTGACCAGCCAGGGGGCACTCACTGTAGGGTGCTCTGAGGCTTTTCTTCTGAAGGGGTGTGCAAGCCAAAGATCCCATAGCATTTCTTGGCAGGTAGGTATCTGATATACAGTGGAGAATAGGCTTGGTCTGGAACTCTGGCCTGAGCCTCCTTCTTTCCCCTGGTCCTTTCACTGTCTGGCTTTCACTGCCGTTGCTTTGGACACCAAAGCCAAGGCAAGAATTAAACCCTTCTTCTCTTGCCCATTGAGCCAGAGGCCCCACAGTTTCAGGGGAAGAAGTCTTTGTAGCCTCGGTGCTCAGGCCATGGTCCAGTGCATACTACCATTTTGCCTCCTATTCCCAGGTTTCTGGATATAGCAGAGGCTCCATACTCTGCAGGGCTTTCAAGGGAACCTGCTGGGGAATCCGTTTGGTAAAACTTCTTGCCCTATAAGATAATGGAATTCATCCTGTAGCATGTGATGGCTCTACCCTGGAGAAGGGGGACAGTGCCAGGGGCAGTGACAACAACCCCACAGATGCCACGTCTTTTACCATCCATATTCCACCCCTAGCTCCACCTTCTGTGCCCCTTCCCTTGGTCCCTTGGGAGAAAAAAAATGGGGTACTTTTTGAAGAAGGAAGAGAGTTACTGGAGTAGTGAATTTTTGGATATTTGGATTTTTCCTCAGGAAAAAACAAAAGGCTTTTAGGACATGGGAGAGCTGGATGTCTACAGTGTATGGTTGTGAGGGTGACCAATTATAAAAATAACAAGAATCCTTTGCTTCACAGTGTATAAAGCACTGCCACTGAGTTACTTCGGATGTTAATAGCTGCTACAGCAAGTAAGTTCTGTAGTCAAACTTCTGACTTTTGGGTTGAGGCAGTAACATTCAACATCATGATGTAAAGGTGTGAAGGGGAAGAAACAATTTCTAACTTTATTCTGGATTCTTCTACTGAATTGTTCTGTTTCCTCCTGAAACTGGGTTGATTTGGGAATGGAACAGTACACTGGGCTGGGGATTCCTGAACATCCTCAATCACAGTAGAATGGCACACGATGGAGCAGGGAGTGTAAACTCACAGCACTTGACTTTGCCCCCCAAGTAGCTATGCAGAGGTGGTGCACTCTGTAGAAGGGGTGCCCTCCTGACTCAGGTGGGAGCCACCCCCTTTTCTTCTGTGTCATCAAGACTGAGCTAAGGGCCTGGCAGGCAAAGGGAAGGCAGCATTAAAGAGCAATTATTCACATGCTTTATAAAAATGGTGAGGAAGACTTTATG
The DNA here is from genome assembly GCF_007565055.1 of Rhinopithecus roxellana. Taxonomy (NCBI): domain Eukaryota; kingdom Metazoa; phylum Chordata; class Mammalia; order Primates; family Cercopithecidae; genus Rhinopithecus; species Rhinopithecus roxellana. The sequence goes on along the minus strand of NC_044556.1, from coordinate 85,339,817 downwards.
CAAGGCTATTGCAATGGGGAGAGAGATTAAACTCAACTCTGAATACAATAGAGACAAGTGGAAATTTATAGCAAAATGGTAGCATGAGGAAGTGGATGAAAAATTGCTAAGAGGAACTTGGCTAGGAATTAAATGTTGGGGATATGTGGGAGGAAAGGAACATGATTAGACATTAAGGATGGAGGAAGAAGAGCTTGATTGGATGTCAAGGTATCAAGGGGGAAGGAGATTCTCCATACACTGGCTTAGCAGGATTCTTTGCTACAGCTGGGCTCAGCAGTCTAAGGATGAGGCCTAGCCAAGGAGTTCAGATGAGCTTGACTAAAGTTTGATCAAGGAGGGAGTCCCTGTTAGTGGTTGATCTGCATTTGTGGGTGAATCGAGGAGACAAACTTTAGGGAGACTCATGACTTTAGTGGGAGGGTGCTGTAAAGACACACCTTGAGTTGCTCCTCTCAAGACTCATCTTGATCCTGTTCTGATTTGTAGAATTTGAGAGCCAAGCACACACAAATGAACATGTATTTGTAATTTCAACTGGTATCAAGCCAGGAAGGCTTCCTGATGGTGGTAGTGTAGTGGGTGTGTGTCGGCGGGGGGGGGGGGGGGGGGGGGATGGTAGTCAAGCTCTGAGAGAGGAGAGGGGCAGGAGAGGGTGAGAGCCATCTTATATCACTCCCAGTCTCCCAAGATGCCTTAAAAGCTGTGTGTCCAGGTGCTCATTATTTTATTCCCCACACCTAGCTCAGGGCCTGACACAAATTAGCTAAGTTGAAAAAAATAAAAAACATTTCTTGGCTGAATGAATAAAACAACAAATTGTAAGCCTGTTCTAACATGCCTAACTCCATGTAGGGTTTTAGAAACACAATGAAGAATATTCTAAGCCCTGACCTTCAGGAACTCACAAATGAGTGCCAGGCACACACCCAGGACACCAACAGTACTGTCCAACCAGGTAAGTGTGCAGAGAGACAGATATAAGAGTTCCATCCTGGGGACACCATGGAGCGGGGAGCAGCCACCAGCCTGGTGGGCACTAATATTCTGCATTTTACTCTCTCCTTTTCCGTCTTCCTCCTAAAGTTCCAAATTTTAGTCATTTGTGTTGACTGTTAAAGAGACACATTTCAAACATCAAAATTTTGCTTTCATTCAAAGTTGAGAATGTTTTCTGAAGGCGACTTCGGTTTGGTCTTCTTTTTGGGAAAAGCTACAGTTAGCATTCACTTGAGCACTTATGAGCCAGGTACTGTTCTAAGATTCTTCTTTAATCCTTAAGACAAACTAGTAAAGGAGGTACTGTTACTGATGCCATTTACGAGTGAAGAAAATGAGGCAAAATAATGTGGCTAAGTTACTTGCCTAAGGCCACCAGCCAAAAAGTAGCAGGCTGGGGCTTTCAACCTCTCAGTCAAGTTCGGCGTCCACCCTTTTCAGCGCATCTGTTGGATGTGTCTCTAAGACATTCTCCTCACTCTTAGGGAAAAAGCTCAGAGCTTTTTCAGGTCAGCATGTGGATAATTTTTGTTCTTCTCATGAACAGGCTAAACTCCAAAATTAAAAGAATGAATGCAATTTGGGGCACCTGAGCATTGAGACATTTCATTCCCACAAATATATGTGGAGCATCAGCAGTGTCCCAGGCACTGTGCCAGGCTTTAGGAATTCAAAAACAATAGACAGGTTTTCTCTCCCCCTGGAACCAGGAGGAGGAGGTTTGGGAAAAGACCCCTGGGTAACATGAATTCACTCCATGTATGCTACTACCTTCTTAGGTACACAGGAAGGCCCTGTCTATACCTTTTGGGATGTGCTGAATTATTTATAGGAGTGTAAGTTTTATTTTTCTCTAGGAATTTTGAAACTTGAAGGAAAGTAAAAAATATTCCTAAGTGGTTTCTTTCTTTCAAATAGGTACAGGCACGAAGTGTTAGGATTACAGTAAGAACCATGGGGGTCTAGGGATGTGCCATAGTGCTCTCCTGGCACCAGACCTTATTTGACCCACTCTATAAAATGCACCCAGGACTTTTTTTCCTGAAATAAACTTTTCCTAAACAAGAATATGGTGTTTTTATTTTCTAAACAAGAAGGCAGATCTCAGAGTTTCAGGAAAGGTACAGAGATGTGAAAGGAGAGGGGATGGTGGAAAGTCAGCAGTAACCCAGGGATGACTTTGGAGCCAGACAGAGCGGCTGGAAATTCTTGCCTCCCTCACCTATTAGCTTTTTGAGCATCAATTACCTTGACATTAAGTGATACAATTTATACATTTCAGAATTTTTGGAGGTGTTTGAAATAATTTTTATTGAGGTGCCAGAACATAAGAGGGGTTTAGTGAATATCCAAATGCACTCTCAGTCTTTGATTTGACCCCATTTCTTCTTGTTCATTCCACCACTTTGGATAGGGAGCAGTGCTTAATATTTTCTTCCATGAGAAACCTGGAATTGATAGTCACCTCCGAGTGTTAAGTTATTCTGGATACATGTCCCAGAAGTTCTCCCCCAGGTAGGGTTGCTGGATAAAATACAAGATACCCTGTGGAGCATACTGACAAAACAAAAATTTTTTAGAAAATTTATCTGACATTCAAGTTTATCTAGCCATCCCATATTTTTACTTGCTGAATTTGGTAACCCTATCATCAAGGCCTTAGTTTTCTAATTTCCCACTTTTAAAAGAGTTCATGGCCCATGGCTTTTCTTCTTGAGAACTTCTAATACCAAAACAACACTTTCTCGATTCCTGCCTATTTCCAGGTCTCCTTTCAGACTTCTTCCTTGGTAGATCAGAGTACCTCTGTTGACTTTGTATGTTTCTTTCCATTTCTAACATCAATTTTCTTTCTTTTTTTTTTCTCTCTCTCTCTCTCTTTTTTTTTTTTTGTTTTGAGACTGAGTCTTGCTCTGTTGTCCAAGCTGGAGTGCAATGGTATGATCTCAGCTCACTGCAGCCTCTGCCTCCAAGGTTCAAGCAATTCTGCTTCGGTCCCCCGAGTAGCTGGGACAACAAGCGCGTGCCATCACATCACCCAGTTAATTTTTGTATTTTTAGTAGAGATGGGGGATTCAGTATGTTGGCCAGGCTGCTCTTGAACTCCTGACCTCAAGTGAGCCACTCACCTCAGCTTCCCAAAGTGCGGAATTACAGGCATGAGCCACTATCCCTGGCAACTAAATTCAATTTTTAACAACTTTGATCTCTTAGAGCTCTCAGTCATATCCTTCTTGTATATTAGAGACATATGCTGGGATTTGTCAACTTAAAAAGTGGGCAAATCCTTACCCCAGAATTCTTGATATGGGAGTGGTTTGCTTTGGGGAAAAGAAGGCACAGACAGTACTTATTTGATATCCTCCAGACTGCATAATATATCCATGCATTCTTAGGCTTAAAGTTGTTCCACCAACTCTTTCCTTGAGTAGTTCAGTTCATCATAATTGAGTGTAATCATATGCCAGGTACTCTGCCAATATCTGTGGAGACAAAGAGTGAGACACTGCACCACTCTCGAGGATCTCGCTGAGGAGGAGAGGCAACAAAGCAGTGAAAAGAGGATGCGATGCTGTGTGTGGTGCAGGCGCTGGCAGAGGAAGGCTGAGGACAGTGCAGGAGCACGGGGTGGCGCCAAGCCTGACAGGGAGCGTGATGGAGGAGCAGACTCTGTGTTGACCAACTGGTGAGATACCAGGTGAAAAACGGTGGTAAAGAGGTTCTAGAAAAATGAAACCACACAAAGGCATGGCTATACCAACAACCAGACGTGAGCCAGGGAACTTCATTTTTCACACTGAGGTCCATGACTAGCAGGTTTCCCACAAGTCTTATTATAGTTATTATTATTTTTACTTTTATTACCTGGTCCCAAAAGAGAGACAAAAAGAAGAAAAACTATTGAAATTGTATATCCTTATATGCTTTTTGTCTAGCACACCAGTTATCTTACACTGTAAGTTCTTAGAAGACGAAAAACTAAGAATGTGTATTTTAAAAGTACCTCAGGGTCAGAGAGAGACCTGTTTGAGGGAAATACAAGGAACAATGTGATAGGTAACTAGCTTACTTAAAGTTTCCTTGGGTCACTGCATTGTGATGTCATATTGTCAAATCAGTGTGACATCAGCATTACCATGACCAGCTCCTGCCCTTGTCACTTGCTTGAACTCTAGCTTCTTGGGATTTGGGGGTGTTAGGCTGTTCCTGAATAGATACATCTAGCCCAGGTCTGTGCCTCTTTCTCAAACATTTGAAAGAATTAAAATCTCAAAGCAACACTTAGTCAATCCCCTTATATCCAGCATGGATCATCACAGAGGATTTGCAGCATCTCTCTCTCTCTCTCTCTCTCTCTCTCTCTCTCTCTCTCTCTCTCCCCCCCCCCCCTTTAAATAGATAAGAGTCTCACTCTGTCACTGAGGCTGGAGTGCAGTGGCACAATCATAGCTCACAGCAGCCTCAAACTCCTGGACTCAAGCGATCCTTCTGCCTCAGCTTCTTGAGTCACTGAGACTACAGGTGTGCACCACCACACCTGGCTAATTTTAAAATATTTTGTGGAGACAAGATCTTGCCATATTCCCAAACTGACCTCGAACTCCTGGGCTCAAGCAATCCTCCTGCCTTAGCACTCTGGGATGTGCTGGGATGATGTGCTTGAGCCGCTGTGCTCAGCCACATCCTTCATTCTTTTTTTTTTTTTTTTTTTTTTAATTATACTTTAAGTTCTAGGGTACATGTGCATAACGTGCAGGTTTGTTACATATGAATACTTGTGCCATGTTGGTGTGCTGCACCCATCAACTCATCAGCACCCATCAGGTCATCATTTATATCATGTATAACTCCCCAATGCAATTCCTCCCCCCTCCCCGCTCCCCATGATAGGCCCCAATGTGTGATGTTCCCCTTCCCGAGTCCAAGTTTCCTCATTGTTCAGTTCCCACCTATGAGTGAGAATTGCGGTGTTTGGTTTTCTCTTCTTGTGATAGTTTGCTAAGAATGATGGTTTCCAGCTGCATCCATGTCCCTACAAAGGACGCAAACTCATCCTTTTTTATGGCTGCATAGTATTCCATGGTGTATATGTGCCACATTTTTTTAATCCAGTCTGTCACTGATGGACATTTGGGTTGATTCCAAGTCTTTGCTATTGTGAACAGTGCTGCAATAAACATATGTGTGCATGTGTCTTTGTAGTAGAATAATTTATAATCCTTTGGGTATATACCCAGTAGTGGGATGGCTGGGTCATATGGTACATCTAGTTCTAGATCCTTGAGGAATTGCCATACTGTTTTTCATAATGGTTGAACTAGTTTACAATCCCACCAACAGTGTAAAAGTGTTCCTATTTCTCCACATCCTCTCCAACACCTGTTGTTTCCTGATTTTTTAATGATTGCCATTCTAACTGGTGTGAGATGGTATCTCATTGTGGTTTTGATTTGCATTTCTCTGATGGCGAGTGATGATGAGCATTTTTTCATGTGTCTGTTGGCTGTATGAATGTCTTCTTTTGAGAAATGTCTGTTCATATCCTTTCCCCACTTTTTGATGGGGTTGTTTGTTTTTTTCTTGTATATTTGTTTGAGTTCTTTGTAGATTCTGGATATTAGCTCTTTGTCAGATGAGTAGGTTGCAAAAATTTTCTCCCATTCTGTAGGTTGCCTGTTCACTCTGATGGTAGCTTCTTTTGCTGTGCAGAAGCTCTTTAGTTTAATTAGATCCCATTTGTCAATTTTGGCTTTTGCTGCCATTGCTTTTGGTGTTTTAGACATGAAGTCCTTGCCCATGCCTATGTCCTGAATGGTACTACCTAGATTTTCTTCTAGGGTTTTTATGGTATTAGGCTGATAAGCAACTTCAGCAAAGTCTCAGGATACAAAATTAATGTGCAAAAATCACAAGCATTCTTATACACCAGTAACAGACAAGCAGAGAGCCAAATCAGGAATGAACTTCCATTCACAATTGCTTCAAAGAGAATAAAATACCTAGGAATCCAACTTACAAGGGATGTAAAGGACCTCTTCAAGGAGAACTACAAACCACTGCTCAGTGAAATCAAAGAGGACACAAACAAATGGAAGAACATACCATGCTCATGGATAGGAAGAATCAATATCGTGAAAATGGCCATACTGCCCAAGGTTATTTATAGATTCAATGCCATCCCCATCAAGCTACCAATGAGTTTCTTCACAGAATTGGAAAAAACTGCTTTAAAGTTCATATGGAACCAAAAAAGAGCCCGCATTGCCAATACAATCCTAAGTCAAAAGGACAAAGCTGGAGGCATCACGCTACCTGACTTCAAACTATACTACAAGGCTCCAGTAACCAAAACAGCATGGTACTAGTACCAAAACAGAGCTATAGACCAATGGAACAGAACAGAGTCCTCGGAAATAATACCACACATCTACAGCCATCTGATCTTTGACAAACCTGAGAGAAACAAGAAATGGGGAAAGGATTCCCTATTTCATAAATGGTGCTGGGAAAATTGGCTAGCCATAAGTAGAAAGCTGAAACTGGATCCTTTCCTTACTCCTTATATGAAGATTAATTCAAGATGGATTAGAGACTTAAATGTTAGACCTAATACCATCCTTCATTCTTTAAGCCTATGTGTGGAGGGCTGCTGATGTGCAGGACACAATGATCTAATGGAGTTGCAGTGACAAGTGTGACATTCCAACATCTGTGACCTTGCATGGTCTGCTTCTTAGGAAAATAATAGATGAAGACATGGAAAAGAAGATACTTTATGGAATGATCCAAACTCATTAGCAGAACATCCTGCAGCTGGAGTAGGCCCTGGAAAGGCAGAGTGCTGAAGTGGAGTTGCATGGGATTGGGCCAACTAACATTTCTGAGCCTCAGTTTCCTCCTGTGTGCAATGGAGACTATAGTGCTTATCTCTGAGAAAGAGTTGTGAGGATCGACGGAGGTAAAAATGCTTACTCAATGCTTAGCAATATGTCTGACACAGAGTTAGAACATAATGCGTGTTAGAGTGCTTTATTAGACTAGTCTGATGTTGCATATTCTTGAGCCTGTGGGAATCCCAGGTTCTGCACCCCTACTGAACTGTCCCCTATTAGTTAAGCCAGCCATCTGCCCTCCCTTTACCCCTGTCTTAGTCTGGTTTTTGCTGCTGTAAAAGAATACCTGAAACTAGATAATTAGTAAAGAACAGAGACTTATTTCTTTTTTATTTATTTATTTATTTATTTTTTTCTCTTCTTTTTTTTTTTTTTTATTATACTTTAAGTTCTAGGGTACATGTGCATAACGTGCAGGTTTGTTACATATGTATACTTATGCCATGTTGGTGTGCTGCACCCATCAACTCGTCAGCACCCATCAATTCATCATTTATATCATGTATAACTCCCCAATGCAATCCCTCCCTCCTCCCCCCTCCCCCCTCCCCATGATAGGCCCCAGTGCATGATGTTCCCCTTCCCGAGTCCAAGTGATCTCATTGTTCAGTTCCCACCTATGAGTGAGAACATGCTGTGTTTGGTTTTCTGTTCTTGTGATAGTTTGCTAAGAATGATGGTTTCCAGCTGCATCCATGTCCCTACAAAGGACGCAAACTCATCCTTTTTTATGGCTGCATAGTATTCCATGGTGTATATGTGGCATATTTTCTTAATCCAGTCTGTCACAGATGGACATTTGGGTTGATTCCAAGTCTTTGCTATTGTGAATAGTGCCGCAATAAACATACGTATACATGTGTCTTTGTAGTAGAATAATTTATAATCCTTTGGGTATATACCCAGTAGTGGGATGGCTGGGTCATATGGTACATCTAGTTCTAGATCCTTGAGGAATTGCCATACTGTTTTTCATAATGGTTGAACTAGTTTACAATCCCACCAACAGTGTAAAAGTGTTCCTATTTCTCCACATCCTCTCCAACACCTGTTGTTTCCTGACTTCTTAATGATTGCCATTCTAACTGGTGTGAGATGGTATCTCATTGTGGTTTTGATTTGCATTTCTCTGATGGCGAGTGACGATGAGCATTTTTTCATGTGTCTGTTGGCTGTATGAATATCTTCTTTTGAGAAATGTCTGTTCATATCCTTTCCCCACTTTTTGATGGGGTTGTTTGTTTTTTTCTTGTAAATTTGTTTGAGTTCTTTGTAGATTCTGGATATTAGCCCTTTGTCAGATGAGTAGGTTGCAAAAATTTTCTCCCATTCTGTAGGTTGCCTGTTCACTCTGATGGTAGTTTCTTTTGCTGTGCAAAAGCTCTTTAGTTTAATTAGATCCCATTTGTCAATTTTTGCTTTTGCTGCCGTTGCTTTTGGTGTTTTAGACATGAAGTCCTTGCCCATGCCTATGTCCTGAATGGTACTACCTAGATTTTCTTCTAGGGTTTTTAGACTGGAAAGTCCAAGATTGAAGGAGCACATCTGATAGGAGGGCCTTCTTGCAATGTCACTCCATGGTGGAAGGTGAGAGGGCAAGAGAGAGCAAGAGAGGGCCAACCTAACTTTTATGACAGACACTTTCCCATGATAGTAGTGACATTAACCCATTCATGAGGGCTCTGTCTTCATGACCCAGTCACCTTTTAAAGGTCCTACCTCTTAACACTGTTGCACTGGGTATTAAGTTTACCATGAATGAACTTTGGGCACACTTTCAAACCATAGCAACCCCAAACACATGCACCCCTGATCTGATGCTGCATTCAACATGTCCTCAAAGTCCTAAACTCCTAATCAGAGTAGTCTTCTCTTGAGGTTCAGATTATTTAATTTGACACTTCAGTGTCCAGGAATAGAAGACTCCTCATACAAAATGTCTTCATGGAATGTCTTCTGGAAGGTAATTCAACTGATTCATTGCAAGCACTTTTGTACATTTCATGTCTGTCATGTCAAAAATATAGAATCAGAATGCATTTATACTAATTAATTACACTGATTATTACATGTGCAAGGTTAGGACCACTTGAATGTATTATTTAGATTTATGTAAAATAGATTAAAATGACATAATTATCATAGTCTTAATCACAATTATATATATACTTTATACTTTAAGTTTTGGAATACATGTGCAGAACATGCAGGTTTGTTACATAGGTATACAAGTGCCATGATGGTTTGCTGCACCCATCAACCCATCATCTACATTAGGTATTTCTCCTAATGCTTTCCCTCCCCTAGCCCCCCACTCCCTAACAGGCCCCAGTGTGTGATGTTCCCCTCCCTGTGTCCATGTGTTCTCATTTTTCAACTCCCATTTATGAGTGAGAACATGCAGTGCTTGGTTTTCTGTTCTTGTGTTGGTTTGCTGAGAATAATGGTTTCCAGCTTCATCCATGTCCCTGCAAAGGACATAAATTCATCCTTTTTTCAGCTGCGTAGTATTCTATGGTGTATATGTGCCACATTTTCTTGATCCAGTCTATCATTGATGGGCATTTGGGTTGGTTCCAAGTCTTTGCTATTGTGAACAGTGCTGCAATAAACATATGTGTGCATGTGTCTTTATAGTAGAATGATTTATAAACCTTTGGGTATATACCCAGCAATGGGATTGCTGGGTCAAATGGTATTTCCAGTTCTAGATCCTTAAGGAATCACCACACTATCTTCCACAATGGTTGAAGTAATTTACACTCCCACCAACAATGTAAAAGCATTCCTATTTCCCCACATCTTCTCCAGCATCTGTTGTTTCCTGACATTTTAATGATTACCATTCTAACTGGTGTGAGATGGTATCTCATTGCGGTTTTGATTTGTATTTCTCTAATGACCACTGATGAGCTTTTTTTATATGTTTGTTGGCTGCCTAAATGTCTTCTTTTGGAAAGTATCTGTTCATATCCTTCACCCACTTTTTGATGGGATTGTTTTTTTCTTGTAAATTTAAGTTCCTTGTATATTCTGGATATTAGCCCTTTGTCAGATGGATAGATTGCAAAGATTTTCTCCCATTCTGTAGGTTGCCTGTTCACTCTGATCACAGTTTCTTTTGCTGTGCAGAAGCTCTTTAGTTTAATTAGATTCCATTTGTCTATTTTGGCTTTTGTTGCCATTGCTTCTGGTGTTTTAGTCATGAAGTCTTTGCCCATGCCTATGTCCTGAATGGTATTGCCTCAGTTTTCTTCTAGGGTTTTTATTGTTTTAGGTCTTGTGTTTAAATCTTTAAACCATTTTGAGTTAATTTTTGTATAAGGTGTAAGGAAGGGGTTCAGTTTCAGTTTTCTGCATATGGCTAGCCGGTTTTCTCAACATCAATGGTTAAATAGGGAATCCTTTCCCCATTGCTTGTTTTTGTCAGCTTTTTCAAAGATCAGATGACTGTAGATGTGTGGTGTTATTTCCGAGGCCTCTATTCTGTTCCATTGGTCTATATTTCTGTTTTAATGTGAGTACCATGCTGTTTTGGTTACTGTAACCTTGTAGTATAGTTTGAAGTCAGGTAGCGTGATGCCTGCAGCTTGGTTCTTTTTGCTTAGGATTGTCTTGGTAATATGGGCTCTTTTTTGGTTCCACATGAACTTTAAAGTAGTTTCCCCCCCCCCAATTCTGTGAAGAAAGTCATTGGTAGCTTAATGGGGATGGCATTGAATCTATAAATTACCTTAGACAGTATGACCATTTTCATGATACTGATTCTTCCTATCCATAAGCATGGAATGTTTTTCCATTTGTTTGTGTCCTGTTTTGTTTCATTAAGCAGTGGTTTGTAGTGCTACTTGAAGAGGTCCTTCACATGCCTTGTAAGTTGGATTCCTAGGTATTTTATTCTCTTTGTAGCAATTGTGGATAGGAGTTCACTCATGATTTGGCTCTGTTTGTCTATTATTGGTGTGTAGGAATGCTTGTGGTTTTTGCACATTAATTTTATATCCTGAGGCTTTGCTGAAGTTGCTTATCAGCTCAAGGAGTTTTGGGGTTGAGACAATGGGGTTTTCTAAATATACAATCATGTCATCTGCTAACAGAGATAATTTGACTTCCTCTCTTCCTATTTGAATACCTTTTATTTCTTTCTCTTGCGTGATTGCCCTGGCCAGAACTTCCAATGCTATGTTGAATAGGAGTGGTGAGAGAGGGCATCCTAGTCTTATGCCAGTTTTCAAAGGGATTGCTTCCAGCTTTTGCCCATTCAGTATGATATTGGCTGTGGGTTGGTCATAAATAGCTCTTATTATTTTGAGATATGTTCCGTCAATGCTTAGTTTATTGAGTATTTTTAGCAGGAAGAGGTGTCGAATTTTATTGAAGGTATTTTCTGCATCTATGGAGATAGTCATGTGGTTTTTGTCATTGATTCTGTTTACGTGATGGATTATGTTTATTGATTTGTGTATGTTGAACCAACTTTGCATCCCAGAGATGAAGCCAACTTGAATGTGGTAGATAAGCTTTTGAATGTGCTATGAATTCAGTTTGTCAGTATTTTATTGAGGATTTTCGCATTGATGTACATCAGGGATATTGGCCTGAATTCTTCCCTTTTTGTTGTGTCTCTGCCAGATTTTGGTATCAGGATGATGCTGGCCTCATAAAATGAGTTAGGGAGAAGTTCCTCTTTTTCTATTGTTTGGAATAGTTTTAAAAGGAATTGTACCAGCTCCTCTTTGTACCTCTGGTAGAATTCGGCTGTGAATCCATCTGATCCTGGTCTTTTTTTGGTTGGTGGGCTATTTGTTATTGCCTCAATTTCAGAACTTGTTATTGGTCTATTCAAGGATTTGACTTCTTCCTGGTTTAGCCTTGGGAGGGTGTGTGTGTCCAGGAATTTATCTGTTTCTTCTAGATTTTCTAGTTGATTTGCATAGAGGAGTTTACAGTATGCTTTGATGGTAGTTTGTATTTCTGTGGGATCAGTGGTGGTATTCCCTTTATCATTTTTTATTGTGTCTATTTGATTCTTCTCTCTTTTCTTCTTTATCAGTCTGGCTAGTGGTCTATATATTTTGTTAATCTTTTCAAAAAACCAGCTCCTGGATTCATTGATTTTTTTGAAGGGTTTTTCGTGTCTATCTCCTACATTTCAGCTCTGATCTTAGTTATTTCTTGTCTTCTGCTAGCTTTTGAATTTGTTTGCTCTCACTTTTCTAGTTCTTTTAATTGTGATTTTAGGGTGTCAATTTTAGATCTTTCCCACTTCCTCCTGTGGGCATTTAGTGATATAAATTGCCCTCTAACCACAGCTTTAGCTGTGTCCCTGAGATTCTAGTACCTTGTGTCTTTGTTCTCATTGATTTCAAAGAACTTATTTATTTCTGCCTTAATTTCATTATTTACCTAGTCGTAATTTGGGAGCAGGTTGTTCAGTTTTCATGTAGTAGTGCAGTTTTGAATGAGTTTTTTAGTCCTGAGTTCTAATTTGATTGCACTGTGGTCTGAGAGACTGTTATGATTTCCATTCCTTTACATTTGCTGAGGAGTGTTTTACTTCCAATTGTATGGCCAGTTTTAGAATAAGTGTGATGTGGTGCTGACACGAATGTATATTCTGTTGAATTGGGGTGGAGAGTTCTGTAGATGTCTATTAGGTCCACTTGTCCAGGGCTGAGCTCAAGTCCTGGATATCCTTGTTAGCCATCTGTCTCATTGATCTGTTTAATATTGACAGTGGGGAATTAAAGCCTCCTATTATTATTGTGTGGGAGCCTGTCTCTTTGTAGGTCTCTAAGGATTTGCTTTATGAATCTGGGTGCTCCTGTATTGGGTGCATACATATTTAGGATGGTTAACTCTTCTTGTTCCATTGATCCCTTTACCATTATGGAATGCCCTTCTTTGTCTTTTTGGATCTTTGTTGTTTTAAAGTCTGTTTTATCAGAGACTAGGATTGTAACTTCTGCTTTTTTTTTTTTTTTTTTTTTTTTTTTTTTTTTTGCTTTCCATTTGTTTGGTAAATATTTCTTCATCCCTTTATTTTGAGCCTATGTGTATCTTTGCATGTGAGATAGGTCTCCTGAATACAGCACACTGATGGGTCTTGACTCTTTATCCAATTTTTCAGTCTGTGTCTTTTAATTGAGGCATTTGGCCCATTTACATTTAAGGTTAATACTGTTATGTGTAAATTTGATCCTGTGATTATGATGCTAGCTGGTTATTTTTCCCATTAGTTGATGCAGTTTCTTCATAGTGCCAATGGTCTTTACATTTTGGTATGTTTTTGCAGTGGCTGGTACCTTTTTTTTCTTTCCATATTTAGTGCTTCCTTCAGGAACTCTTGTAAGGCAGGCCTGGTGGTGACAAAAATCTCTCAGCATTTGCTTGTCTGTAAAGGATTTTATTTCTCTTTTGCTTATGAAGCTTAGTTTGGCTGGATATGAAATTCTGGGTTGAAAATTTTATTCTTTAAGAATGTTGAATAATGGCCCCCATCCTCTTCTGGCTTGTAGGGCTTCTGCAGAGAGATCTGCTGTTAGTCTGATGAGCTTCCCTTTGTGGGTAATGCAACCTTTCTCTCTGGCTGCCCTTAAGATTTTTTCCTTCATTTCAACTTTGGTGAATCTGACAATTATTTGTCTTGGGGTTGCTCTTCTCGAGGAGTATCTTAGTGGTGTTCTCTGTATTTCATGAATTTGAATGTTGGCCTGTCTTGCTAGGTTGAGGTAGTTCTCCTGGATAATATCCTGAAGTGTGTTTTCCAACTTGGTTCCATTCTCCCCATCACTTTCAGGTACACCAATCAAATGTAGATTTGGTCTTTTCACATAGTCCTATAGGTCTTAGAGGGTTTGTTCATTCCTTTCCATTCTTTTTTTGGTAATATTGTCTTCATGCTTTATTTCATAAGTTGATCTTCAATCTCTGATATCCTTTCTTCTGCTCAATGAATTTAGCTATTGGTACTTGTGTATGCCTCACAAAATTCTTCTGCTATGTTTTTCAACTCCATCAGGTCATTTATGTTCTTCTCTAAAATGGTTATTCTATTTAGCAGTTCCGGTAACCTTTTATCAAGGTTCTTAGCTTCCTTGCATTGGGTTAGAACATGCTCCTTTAGCTCAGAACAGTTTGTTATTACCCACCTTCTGAAGCCTGCTTCTGTCAGTTCATCAAACTCATTCTCTGTCCAGTTTTGTTCCCTTGCTTGTGAGAAGTTGTGATCCTTTGGTGGAGAAGAGGCATTCTGTTTTTTGGAATTTTCAGTCTTTTTGCGCTGGTTTTTCTTATGTTTGTCAATTTATCTACCTTTGGTCTTTCATGTTGGTGACCTTCACATGGGGTTTTTGCTTGGTCATCCTTTTTGATGTTGATGCTATTGCTTTCTGTTTGTTAGTTTTCTTTCTAAGAGTCAGGCCCCTCTTCTGCAGGTCTGCTGGAGTTTGCTGGATGTCCACTTCACACCCTGTTTCCTGGGTATCACCAGCAGAGGCTGGAGAACAGCAAAGATTGCTGCCTGCTCTTTCCTCTGGAAGCTTCATCCCAGAGGGGCACCTACCAGATGCCAGCCAGAGCTCTCCAGTATGAGGTGTCTGTTGACCCCTGCTGGGAGGTGTCTTCCTATCAGCAAGCATAGGGGTCAGGGACCCACTTGAGAAGGTAGTCTGTACCTTAGCAGGGCTCAAGTGCTGTGCTGGGAGAGCCATACCTCTCTTCAGAGCTGGCAGGCAGGAATGTTTAAGTCTGTTGAAGCTGCACCCACAGCCGCCCCTTCCCCAGTGTGCTCTGTCCCAGGGAGATAGGAATTTTATCTATAAGCCCCTGACTGGGGCTGCTGCCTTTCTTTCAGAAATGCCCTGCCTAGAGAGGAGGAATCTAGAGAGGCAATCTGGCTACAGCGGCTATGCAGTGCTGCCATGGGCTCTGCCCAGTTCAAACTTCCCCACAGCTTTGTTTACACTGTGAGGGGAAAATCGCCCACTCAAGCCTCAGTAATGGTGGATGCTCCTCCCTCCACCAAGCTCGAGTGTCCCAGGTTGACTTCAGACTGCTGTGCTGGCAGCAAGAATTTCAAGCCAGTGGATCTTAGTTTGTTGGGCTCTGTGGGGGTGGGACCCACTGAGCAAAACCACTTGGTTCTATGGCTTCTGCCCCCTTTCCAGGGGAGTGAATGGTTCTGTCTTGCTGGCGTTCCAGGTGCCACTGGGATACAAAAAAAGAAACTCCTGCAGCCAGCTTGGTGTCTGCCCAAATGGCCACCCAGTTTTGTGGTGGTATGGGCACCTGAGGGAATCTCCTGGTCTGCGGGTTGTGAAGACCATGCGAAAGCATAGTATCTGGGCCGGATAGCACCATCTCTTATGGCACAGTGCCTCATGGCTTCCCTTGGCTAGGGGAGGGAGTTCCCCCAATACTTTGAGCTCCCCAGGTGAGGCGACACCCCACCCTGCTTCTGCTCACCCTCCATGGGCTGCACTCACTGTCTAACCAGTCCCAGTGACGTGAACTGGGTACCTCAGTTGGAAATGCAGAAATCACCTGTCTTCTGCAATCCTCTCACTGGGAGCTGCAGACCGGAGCTGTTTCTATTCGGCCATCTTGCCTGGGAATTATTGCCCAGGCATTATGCAGATTTATGTAAAATGGATTAAAATGGCATAATTATCATTGTCTTAATTACAATTATAATACTGACTCTCACCCAAGAAATGTGAAGACTAAATTATAATTCTCTTAAAGCTTAGCTTTTATCAACAGAGACGTAGCTTAAACCTTTCCAATCATCTGTTCAACTGATTTCTATGTAGGTCTAGGATTTGAAAGGCAAGTGACAGCTTCAGTCACCTTTCTAGTAACCTTTCAGATCAAAGAGAGACACAGATGTGTAACGCAGCATAAGGAAGGTGAGAAGAAAGCACTAAGGTAAAGACTTAAAAGTGAATATGCTTTATCATCTGGGTATAATATTCAAATAGCTGATAAAATCTACAGATAAGTCATGTTTTAAGCAAATGTGATAAAAATTTAATGTAATAAAACAGACAGATTAGGGAGTGAATAATTATATTAAAGAGGAATGCTTTGCTTTACAAAACAATTCACCATAAGATACACAAATAGCACTTTTCTTGGTGTATTTGAAGTGTGACTACTATTTAGAAAGTAATTTATACACAGACTTGCAGAAAATTATTTAAAATAATCTAACCAGTGTAACTATATAAGATACATATTTTATTTACAATTCAATTGGAATTATGGATCAAGGATGGCCCTGAAAGAAAAAAGTAAGGGAAAATACAAACTTGGCATTGCCTAGATGATAAGAATAAGAAGTTAGTATTGTTATTTTTATGTCTTAAAAAATATATGCAACAAACAAACATCACTCAATAACTGAGGAAGCTGAGATATTTGAGAGGAGCTGTTGTGATTCAGTTTGCAGAAGCAAAGACTGAGAAAACCTTTGTGAGATTCGGGTCAGTGAGAGCTTGATGCAAAGAAAGGCTGCCAGCTGGGCTCCTTACTATAGTGCTCCAGTAACGATGACAGTCATGGCTGGAAGTGGTGGTGGCATGTATCAAGAACTTACAGTGCTCTAGGAACTGTGTTGAGTATTTTAAATAAATGATTTCTTTCAGCTCCTGCAGCAACCATTGAGTTGGGATAATATTATTACCCTTTTTTACGGCTGAGGAAACTAAGGCTTAGGAAAGTTTTCCAAGACATATCGGCAAGCCCAGATGTGTTGACTCCAAAACCCAGTGCTTTCAAACATTGTATAGGGAGTGTAGACATTTTATTGTGAGACCCAAGGAAGACTCTCCCAACAGTGAGAGTTTCAAAATTCTAACACACTGCTAAATATTCATGGTAATATTTGTTGACAAAGAAAGCATACTTAATAGGAGATTGGCCCTTAGTTGCCTTGGGTAATCTAGATGAGGATCAGGGTAGACATAAAAGGATTTTGCAACTTTCACCTATGGTGATTCTGTGGCAATTAGTGGCTGCACCTCTACAGTAATTTTTTAATTCTTTATGAAATTTGTTATTTTTTATTTTTGTGGATACATAGTAGATATATAGATTTATGGATTTATTTTGATACAGGGATACAGTGCCTAGTAATCACATTTGGGTAAATGAGGTAGCCATCACCTCAAGCATTTATCCTTTGTGTTACAAACAATCCAATTATACTCTTAGTTATTTTTAAATGTACAACAAATTATTGTTGACTATAGTCACCCTGTTGTGCTATCCAATACTAGATCTTATTCATTCTGTATAATTTTTTTTGTACCCATTAAACATCCCCACTTCCCCTCTCCCCCACTACTCTTCCCAGCCTGTGGTAAACCATCCTTCTACTCATCTCCATGAGTTCAATTGTTTTAGTTTTTAGCTCCCAGAAATAAATGAGAACATGCAAAGTTTGTCTTTCTGTGCCTGGCTTATTTCACTTGACCTAACGATCTCCAGTTCCATCTATGTGGTTGCAAATGACAGAATCTCATTCTTTTTTTGTGGTCAGATAGTACTCCATTGTGTACTATTTATGTATGACATTTTCCTTGTCCATTTGTCTGTTGATGGCCACATAGGTTGCTTCCAAATCTTGGTTATTGTGAATAGTGCTGCAATAAGCATGGAAGTGCAGATATCTCATTGATATATTGATTACTTTTCTTTGGGGTAGAAATTCCCCTGGTAGTGGGATTGCTGGATCTTATGGTAGCTCTATTTTTTGAGGAACTGTCAAAATGTTCTCCATAGTGGTTGTACTAATTTATATTACTACCAGCAGTGTATGAGGTTCCCTTTTCTCCACATCCTCGTCAACATTTGTTTTTGCCTGTCTTTTGGATGAAAGCCATTTTAACTGGGGTGAGATATCTCATTGCAGTTTTCATTTGCATTTCTCTGGTGATCAGTGATATTGAGCACCTTTTCATATACCTATTTTCCATTTGTATGTCTTCTTTTGAGAAATGTCTATGCAGCTGTTTTCCCCATTTTTAAACTGGATTATTACGTTTTTTCTTATAGAGCTGTTTGAATTCCTTGTATATTCTAGTTATTAATCTCTTGTCAGATAAATTGTAAATATTTTTTCTCATTCTGTGGGTTGTCATTTCACTTTGTTGATTGTTTCCTTTGAGGTGCAGAAGCTTTTTAACTTGATGTGATGTTGTTTGTCCATTTTTGCTTTGGCTGTTTGTGCTTGTGGGATATTATTCAACAAATCTTTGGCCAGTCCAATGTCCTGGAAAGTTTCTGTAATGTTTTCTTTTAGTAGTTTTATACTTTGAAGTTATATAGTTAAGTTTTTATTCCATTTTGATTTGATTTTTGAATGTGGTGAGAGATAGGGATCTAGTTTTATTCTGCATGTGTACTTCCAATTTTCTCAGCACTATATATTGAAGAGACTACCCTTTTCCCAATGTGTGTTCTTGTCACCTTTGTTGCAAATGAGTTTACTGCAGATGTATGGATTTCTTTCTGGGTTCTTTATTTTGTTCCTTTGGTCTGTGTGTCTGTTCTTATGCCGGTTACCATGCTGTTTTGGTTACTACAGCTCTGTAGTATAATTGTGATTCCTCCAGTTTTGTTTTATTTTTGCTCAGGGTAGCTTTGGCTATTCTGGGTCTTTTATGGTTCCATATACATTTTTTGATTGTTTTTTCTATTTCTTTGAAGAATGTCATTGGCATTTTGATATGGATTGTGTTGAATATATAGACTGCTTTGGGTAGTATGAACATTTTAACAATATCAATTGTTCCAACCCACAAATATGAAATATCTTTTCATATTTTTGTGTCTTCAATTTCTTTTGCCAAAGTTTTATAGTTTTTGTTGTAGATATCTTTTGGTTCTTTGGTTAATTCATAGGTATTTAATTTTATTTATAGCTATTGTAAATGGAATTACTTTAAAAATTTTTTTCAGATTGTTCACTCTTGGTATATAGAAATGCTACAGATATTTGTGTGTTGATTTTGTATCCTGAAATTTTACTGAATTTGTTTATTAGTTCTAATAGTTTTTTTGGTGAAATCTTTAGGTTTTTCCAAATATAAGTTCATATCATCTTCAAACAAGGATAACTTGACTTCTTCCTTTCCAATTTGGATGCCCTTTATTTCTTTCTGTTGACTGAATTGCTCTAGCTAGGACTTCTCTGTGTTGAGCAATAGTAGTGAAAGTGGGTATCCTTGTCATGTTCCAGATCTTAGAGAAAAGGTTTTCAGCTTTTCCCCATTCACTATGATACTAGCTGAGAATCTGTCATGCATGGCTATATAGTGTTGAGGAATGTTTCTTGTATACATAGCTTTTTGAGGGCTTTTAATCATGAAGGGATGTTGAATTATTGAATGCTTTTTCAGCATCAATGGAAATGATCATATGGTTTTTGTCCTTCATTCTGGTGGTGTGATGTATCATATTGATTGAATTTTCATATGTTGAACCATCCTTGCATCCCTAGGATATATCCCACTTGGTTATGATGAATGATCTTTTTAATGTGTTGTTGAATTCAGTTTGATAGTATTTTGTTGAGGATGGTTGCATCAATGTTTATCAGGGATATTGGCCTGTAGTTTCTTTTTTTGATTTGTCTTTGGTTTTGGTATCAGGGTAATACTGGCCTCATAAAATGAGTTTGGAAGTATTCCTTCCTTCTCTAATTTTCAGAATGGATTGAGTAGGGTTGGTATTAGTTCTTCATTAAATTTTTGGTAAAATTCGGTAGTGAAGCCATCAAGTCCCAGGCATTTCTTTGCTGGCAGACTTTTTGTTACAGCTTCAATATTGTTATTTGTTATTGATTTGTTCAGATTTTGGATTTCTTTATAGTTCAATCAGGTAGGTTGTATATATCTAAGCATTTATCCATTTCTTCTAGGTTTTCCAATTTCTTGGCATATAGTTGTTCATAGTATCCTCTAATGATCCTTTGAATTTCTGCAGCATTGGTTGTACTGTCTCCTTTTTCAACTTTAATTTTATTTATTTGACTATTCTTTCTTTTTTCTTAATTGGGCTAAAGGTTTGTCAATTATGTTTATCTGTTTTAAAAACAACTTTTTGTTTTGTTGATCATTTATATTGTTTTCTTCATTTCAATCTTGTTCATTGATTTTTGTTATTTCTTTTCTTCAACTAATTTTGGGTTTGGTGTGCTCTTGTTTTTCTAGTTCTTTAGGGTATATCATTAGTTTTCTTATTTGACATTTTTCTACTTTTTTGATGTAGGTGCTTATAGTTATAAACTTCCCTCTTAGTACTGCTTTCACTGTATCCCGTAGATTTTAGTATGTTGTGTTTCTATTATTATTTGTTTCAATATATTTTTCAATTTCTGTCTTAATTTCTTCATTGACCCACTGGCCACTCAGGAGCATATTGTTTAATTTCCATGTGTTTGAATAGTTCCCAAATTTCCTCTTTTTATTGATTAGTAGTTTTATTCCATTATGGTCAGAGAACATACTTCATATTTTTTCAGTTTTTTGAATGTTTTATTACTTCTTTTGTGACCTAAGACATGATCTATCCTTGGAATAATCCATGTGCTGAGGAGAAGAGTATGTATTTTGCAGCTGTTGAATGAAATGTTCTGTAAATATCTATCGGGTCCATTTGGTCTGTAGTGCAGATTAAGTCTGATGTTTCTTTGTTGATTTTGTGTCTGGACGATCTGTCCAACACTGAAAGTGGGCTGTTGAAGTCTCCAGGTATTATTGTATTAGAATCTGTCTTTCTCTTTATTTTAAATAATATTTGCTTTATGTTTCTGGGTGTTCCAGTGTTGGGTGCACATATACTTACAACTGTTATATCCCTTTGCTGAATTTACCCATTTATCATTGTTATCTGTTTTTATAGTTTTTGTCTTGAAATATATATTTTTTCTGATGTAAGTATGCTACTCTTGCTCATTTTTGGTTTCCATTTGCGTGGAATGTCTTTTTCTATGCTTTTATTTTCAGTCTTTATGTGTGTGTTTCCTCACAAGTAAATTTTTTTCACTTGTAAGGAACAAGTGAAAAAACAAGCAACAAATTGTTGTGTCTTGTTTATTAATCCATTCATTTTCTTCATGTCTTTTGATTAGAGAATTTAGTCAATTTATACTGACTAAGTTACTACTGATAAGTAAGGACTTACTCCTGCCATTCTGTTGTTCGTTTTCTGGTTATTTTGTGGCCTTCTCCTCCTTCTTTCCTTCCTTCCTGTCTTCCTATTAATGAAGATAATTTTCCCTGCTTGTATGTTTTAATTTGCTGCTTTTTATTTTTTGTATATCTGTTTTATGTTTGATGATTTGAGGTTACCACGAGGCTTTCCAATAACATCTTATAACCCATTATTTCAAACTGATGACAACTTAACATTGACTGCAAAAACAATCTGACAAACAAGCAATGAGAAAATGAATAAAAACTACACTTTAACTTTATCCCACTATTTTTTCACTTTGTGTTGTTTTTATTTATATCTTATACTGTCTGTCTTGAAAAGTTGTTGTAGTTATTATTTTTGTTATGTTCATCTTTTAGTCTTTCTACTCATGATATGAATGATTTACACACTACAATTACAATGTTATAATATTCTGTGTTTTTTGTGTACTCACTATTACCAGTGAGTTTCATACCTTCGGGTGATTTTGTATTGCTCATTTTAATGTTCTTTTCTTTCAGATTGAAAAATTTCCTGTAACGTTTCTTATAGGACAGTTCTGGGTTGATGAAATTCCTCAGCTTTCATTTGTCTAGGAAAGTCTTATTTCTCCTTCATGTTTGAAAAAAAATATATATATATAGAGAGAGAAATAAATATATATGTAGAAATATATATATATATATATATTTACCAGATATTCTAGGGTAATTTTTTTTTTCCTTTAGCCTTTTAAATATGTCACACAACTCTCTCCTGGACTATAAGATTTCCATTGAAAAGTCCACTGCCAGATGTATTGGAGCTCCATTATTTGTTATTTGTTTCTTTTCTCTTGCTGCTTTTAGGATCTTTATTCTTGATCTTTGGGAATTTAATTATTAAATGCCTTGATATAGTCTTGTTTGGTTTATATCTGTGTGGTGTTCTATAACGTTTTTATACTTGTATATTGATATCTTTCTCTAGGTTTGGAGCGTTCTCTGTTTTTATGCCTTTGAATAGACTTTCTACCCTTATCTCTCTCTCTACCTTCTCTTCAAGATCAATAACTCTTATATTTGCTCCACTGAAGTCATTTTCTAGATCTTGTAGACATGCTTCATTTTTTAAATTCTCTTTCTTTTGCCTCCTCTGACTGTATATTTTTAAATAGCCAGTCTTCAAGCTCACTAATTCTTTCTTCTGCTTGATCCATTCTGCTATTAAGAGACTTCAGTATGTCAATTGCATTTTTCAACTCTAGAATTACTGCTTGATTCTTTTTAATTATTTTAATCTCTTTGTTAGATTTATCTGATGGAATTCTGAATTCCTTCTCTTTGGATATGGTTTGGCTGTGTCCCCACCCAAATCTCATCTAGAATTATAACTCTCACAATTACCACATGTTGTGGGAGGAACCCAATGGGAGGTGACTGAATTATGGGGGTGGGTCTGTCTGCTCTCTTCTTGTGATAGTGAATGAGCCTCATGAGATCTAATGGTTTTAAAAATGGAATTTCCCTGCACAAGCTCTCTCTTTGACTCCTGCCATCCATGTAAGATGTAACTTGCTCCTCCTTGCCTTCCACCGTGATTGTGAGGCCTCCCAAGCCATGTGGAACTGTAAGTCCAACAAACCTCTTTCTTTTGTAAATTGCTCAGTCTCAAGTATGTCTTCATCAGCAGTGTGAAAGCAGGCTACTACATCTGTGTTATCCTGAATTTCTTTGAGTTCTCTCAAAACAGCAATTTCGAATTCTCTGTCTGAAAGGTCACATATTTCTGTTTCTCTACGATTGGTCCCTGGTGATTTATTTAGTGTGCTTGGTGAGGTCATGTTTTCCTGGATGGTCTTGATGCTTATAGATGTTCATCAGTGTGTGGGCATTGAAGAGTTGGGTACTGATGACAGTCTTCACTGTCTGGGCTTGTTTGGACCCATAGTTTTTGGAAGGTTTTCCAGGGCTAGAAAGGACTTGGATGTTGGGATCTAACTTTTGGTCACTGCAGCTGTATCTGCATTAGGGGGCACCCCAAGCCCAGTAATGCTGTGGCTCTAGCAGACTTGTAGAAGTATCACCTTAGTGGTCTTCTATAAGATCTGGAAGGATTCTCTGGTTTACTAGGCAGAGACTCTTGTTCTCTTTCTTTACTTTTTCCACAACAAACAGAGTCTTTCCCTGTATTGAACTTCCTGGAACTGAGGGAGGGGTGACACAAGGACCCCTGTGGCCACCACCACTGGGACTGTGCTGGGTCAGACTCTAGGGCTCTACAATCAGCGGGTGTCAAATCCAGCCAGACCTCTGTCCTTTCCTTCAGGATGGAAAGTTTCCTTTAGCCCCAGATGTGTCCAGAGATGCTGTATGGCAACCAGGGCCTTGAGTTCAGAAAGCTTAGGTGTCTACCTCATTCTCTATTCTACTGCATCTTAACTGGAACCCAAACAACAAGACAAAGTCTTTCCCACTCTTCCCTCCCCTTTCCACAAGCAGAGGAGTCTCTGTGACCACCATCACCCCAGGCCTGTAGTGAGTACGACTTGGCTAACAGCAATGTTTAGCCAATGTCCAGGACCAAGTGCTCTTCAATCAACTTGTGGTGAATTTGCCAAGCTTGAGACTCTCCTTTAAGGGAGAGTGAATTCCCCTCAGCCCAGGGCAGGGCCATTAATGCTGTCTAAGCATCAGGGCCTGGACTTGGGGACCCCAAGAGCCTGTTTGTTGCTCTATCCCACTGTGGCCAAGCTCTTACCTAAGCTCTAAGACCCAAGCCCCCTTTATTCTTTCTTCCCCTTTTCTCAAGCAGAAGGAGTTTCTCCCTGTAACCACCACAGCTGAGAATTCGTTGGGTCACACCTGAAGCTGGTATGTCTGAGTCTTACCCAAGTCCCATGGCAAGATTTTCCTAGCTACTGCTGCTGCTGCTTATTCGGAGTCCAAGGCTCTTTAGTCAGTAGGTGATGAATCCTGCTGGGATTAGGTTCTTCCCTTCAAGGCAGTGGGTTCCTTTATAGCCCAGGGCGTGTCTCAAAATGGCATCCATGAGCTGGGGCCTGGTATGGAGACTCTGTCTGGTGCCCTATCCTACGGTGGTTGTGCTGGTATCCACGTTGTGTGACAAAGTTCTTTTTACTCTTTCCTCTCCTCTCTTCAGATGGAGGGAAGGAATCTCTCATGGAGCTGCAAGCCATACCTCCTGGGGTTGGGGGAGGTGGAGGTGTGGTACAAGTAGTACCTTTTATCTCACTAGGTCACATGCCTCCCCCAACCAAGTCTACTGGCTCTGAGCCCAGAAAAGCATCAGGACTTGACCAGGAATTGCAGTCCTTTTGGCTTAGTCTTTTGAGTTTATTTAGAATCCCAGAGCACTTTAGCCCATGGTAGTAAGGCATGCCAGAAGTCAGGTTCTAGCCACTGGGATGGGTGATTCCTCTCCTGCTAGGGCTGGTCTAAATGCTGCCTCTGTGGGTGCTGGTTTAGTTTTGCCTGGTATTGCTTTGCACTGTGACAGAGCATCAACAATTTCCAATGCAAAGTCCCCCATCACTGCATTCTCCTTCCTACAAGTGCACAGATTCTCTCTCCTCTCCACCCAGCTGCTGCTAGAGGGTAGGGGAAAGGTGGCATCAGCAATTCAAGACTTTCTTTCCTTTACTCTCTTCAGAGTCTCTTTCAGTGATATGAAGTTAAAACTAGGTCCTGTAATTGCTCACCTGATTTTTTGTTCTTGTGAAGGTGCTTTTCTTGTGTGGATAGTTGTTAAATGTGGTGTTCCTGTGGGGAGGACAATCAATGGAGGCTTCTATTCAGCCATCTTGCTCTGCCTCCTCCTCTACAGTAACATTGCCAATAATCCAAATGTTCAGATGTGTCACCATAGCTGTTTACTATGATTTAAAGTGACCACATTTTAAAATAAAATATGGATGCTGTGGTTGGCCAAAGTTTGATTTGATTTGATTTTTTCTGATTCGTGAATTTTTAAAGAAGAGGTCTCACCAAACTATAAAAATGATATCAAGCTTAGTTACATGTTCAAGGAATCTCATTTGTTTAAAACACATGTAATTCATAAATCCAGGTTGTTTGGAAATTCGTCTGGGTATAGATGTGGGAGCTCTCTGGAAGCTCCATGTTGACTGGTGAGTGAGTGTCCCTCCGAAGCCTTTTCTAGCTGGAGCTGCCAGGCAGCACTTCTCATTTCAGATCTCATTGAACTCTCTTTTGACCATCTGCCTTGAAGCTCTGCTTCTCTGTCTTTCTTATCAGTCTCATGATCGAGTGGTTTAATATAGTTATTGTGAAATGTCTTCCCACTAAACCAGTAGCTTCTGGTAATTTGTACCACATGCTGTCATCTATTTTGAAAATTTTAATTTGGTAAAATCCTCTGTGATGGAGTGCATATGAAAAAACCGTACAAAAGAAGATTATACTGTATTGATTTCTCTGGATCTAATTGTTCTCTTGAGTGCTGGTGAATTTGACTTTTCTTTTCCTCATATATACTTGTAAAAATCCATAGAATTTTAAATAACATTTTATATGTAAATAATGCTTCTTTTTGTCTGACTGAAGACATTATTAGCTTGAAATGCTAATTTCGTTGTATCACAGCAATTCAGTAACTAGAATATTTTTTATCTGAAGGCAGTTTTTACCCTCTCAAGAAAGAAACATGTTAGTAGAAGAAAGAGGCTATGCTTATTTTCTCCACTAGTAGAGCATTTTCCATTTGTATTAAGTTTACATAAAACTAATCATTAAAAGTAGTTTATTTAAAAAGCAATTTATTTAAAAAGACAGTTAGTGTAGTCTGTGCCAACATAAACCCAAATAATTGATTCAGTTAACTGAGGCAAAATTTAATAGTGTTTAGCCTGAAAAACTTGTTTGGGAGTGGCCTACTTTGGAGAAGGGGAGGATTAATGTCAAATCCTTTTTATGACTAGAAGTTTTAATTCACTTTGAAGTAACCTGGTTTGTAACAATGGTGCTTTGTGTCTTAAAGACATTGGCTCCCCAACTTCCTTTAGGTCAGAATAATTCTAATATATCTTTTTCTATCCTTTCCAATTTTCTCTGTCCTTCTGTTTTTGGTTGGTCTCTCGTTTTTTTTTTTTTTTTTTTTTTTTTTTTTTTTTTTTTTTACAGTCTAACAATACAGGCATGCATCATTTTATTTTATGTTGATATATTACACTTCTCAAATATTGCATGTTTTACAAATTGAAGGTTTGTGGCAATTATGCACTGAACAAGTCTCTTGGTTCCTTTTCCCCAACAGCATGTGCTCACTTGTTTCTTGCCACATGTTGGTAACTCTTGCAATATTCCAAACTTTTTAATTATTATTATGTCTGTTATGGGTGTCTGTAATCACTGATTTTAGATGTTACTATTGTAATTGTTTTACAGCATCATGAACCTTGCCCATATAAGATGGTGAACTTAATAAATGTTGCGTGAATTCTGACTGTTCCACAACTGGCTGTTCTCCCATCTCTCTGCTTCTTCTTGGGCCTATTTCCTGAGATACAACACATTGAAGTTAGGCCAATTAATAACCCTACAATGGCCTCTAAGTATTCAAATGAAAGGAAGAGTTGAACCTCAGCAACTTTAAATCAAAAGTTAGAAATGATTAAACTTAGTGAGGAAGGCATATTCAGAGTTGAGATAGGCCAAAAGCTAGGCCTCTTGTGCCAAACAGTTAGCCTAGTTGTAAAAGCAAAGGAAAGGGTTCTCTTTTTTCATACTTTAAGTTCTGGGGTACATATGCACAATGTGCAGGTTTGTTACCTATGTATACATGTGCCATGTTGGTGTGCTGCACCCGTTAACTCGTCATTTACATTAGGTATATCTCCTAATGCTATCCCTCCCCCCTCCCCCACCCCATGACAAGCCCCAATGTGTGATATTCCCCCCCTGTGTCCAAGTGTTCTCATTGTTCAATTCCCACCTATTAGTGAGAACATGCTGTGTTTGGTTTTCTATCCTTGCGATAGTTTGCTCAGAATGATGGTTTCCAGCTGCATCCATATCCCTACAAAGGACATGAACTCATCCCTTTTTATGGCTGCATAGTGTTCTGTGGTGTATATGTGTCACATTTTCTTAATCTAGTCTATCACTGATGGACATTTGGGTTGGTTCCAAGTCTTTGCTGTTGTCAATAGTGCCGCAATAAACATATGTGTGCGTGTGTGTTTATAGCAGCATGATTTATATTCCTTTGGGCATATATCCGGTAATGGGATTGCTGGGTCAAATGGTATTTCTAGTTCTAGATCCTTGAGGGATCACCACACTGTCTTCCACAATGGTTGAACTAGTTTACAGTCCCATCAGCAGTGTAAAAGTCTTCCTATTTCTCCACTTCTGCTCCAACACCTGTTGTTTCCTGACTTTTTAATGATCGCCATTCTAACTGGTGTGATATGGTATCTCACTGTGGTTTTGATTTGCATTTCTCTGATGGCCAGTGATGATGAGCATTTTTTCATGTGTCTGTTGGCTGCATAAATGTCTTCTTTTGAGAAGTGTCTGTTCATATCCTTTGTCCACTTTTTGATGGGGTTGTTTGATTGTTTCTTGTAAATTTGTTTCTTTGTAGATTCTGGATATTAGCCCTTTGTCATATGGGTAGATTGTAACTCAGGATTAAGAAACTCACTCAAAACCACTCAACTATGTGGAAACTGAACAACCTGCTCCTGAATGACTACTGGGTACATAATGAAATGAACGCAGAAATAAAGATGTTCTTTGAAACCAGTGAGAACAAAGACACAACATACCAGAATCTCTGGGACACATTTAAAGCAGTGTGTAGAGGGAAATTCATAGCACTAAATGCCCACCAGAGAAAGCAGGAAAGATCTAAAATTGACACCCTAACATCGCAATTAAAAGAACTAGAGAAGCAAGAGCAAACACATTCAAAGGCTAGCAGAAGGCAAGAAATAACTAAGATCAGAGCAGAACTGAAGGAGACAAAGACACAAAAAACCTTCAAAAAATCAATGAATCCAGGAGCTGGTCTTTTTTGAAAAGATCAACAAAACTGGAAAAGGTTCTTGAAGGAAATTAAAGTGCTACTCCAGTGAATACACAGGTGATAAGAAAGTGAAGCAGTGTTATTGCCAATATGGAGAAAGTTTTAGTGGTCTATAGAAGATCAAATCAGCCACAATATTCCCTTAAACTGAAACCTACTCCAGAGCAAGGCTCTAACTTGCTTAAATTTTGTGAAGGCTGAGAGAGAAGAAGTTGCAGAAGAAAAATTTGAAGCTGTCAGAGGATTGTTTATGAAGTTTAAGGAAAGAAACCATCTTGATAACAAAAGTGCAAGGTAAAGCAGCAAGTGCTGATGGAGAAGGTGTAGCAAGTGTGATCCAGAAGGTCTAGCTAAGATAATTGATGAAGGTGGCTACACTAAACAACAGATTTTTTTTTTCAAGGTGGATGAAATAGCCTTATATTGGGAGAAGATGACATCCAGGACTTTTATAACTGGAGAGGAGATGCCAATGCCTGGCCTCAAAGTTTCAAAGGATAGGATGACTCTCTTGTTAAGGGCTAATGCAACTGATGACTTCTAATGAAGTCAGTGCTCATTTACCATTCCAAAAATCCCAGGACATTTAAGAATTATGCTACATCTACTCTTCCTGTGTTCTCTAAATGGAACAACAAAGTCTAGTGACAGCATATCTGTTTACAGTGTGATTTACTGAATATTTTAAGACGGCTGTTGAGTCCTAGTGCTTAGAAAAAAAATTTCTTCCAAAATATTACTGTTCGACAATGCACCTCATCACCCATTAGCTCTGATGGAGATGTGCAAGGAGATAAATATTGCTTTTGTGCTCACTAACACAGCATCCATTCTGCAGACCATGGTCAAGGAGTAATTTTGATTTTCAAGTCTTATTATTTAAGAAATACATTTTGTAAGGTTATCACTGCCATAGGTAATGATTCCTCTAATGGATCTGGCAAGTCAATTAAAAACTTTCTGGAAAGGATTTACCATTCTAAATGCCATTAAGAACATCTGTGATTCATGGGAGGAGGTCAAAATATCAACATTAACAGAAGTTTGGAAGAAGCTGATTCCAACCCTCATGCACAAATTTGAGGAACTAAAATCTCCAGTGAAGGAAGTAACTACAGACGTGGTGGAAATAGCAAGAGAACTAGAATGAGAAGCGGAGTCTGAAGATGTGACTGAATTGCTGCAATCTCGTGGTAAAACTTGAATGAGAAGTTACTTCTTTTTTTTTTTTAATTTTTTAATTTTTTATTTTTTTATTATAATTTAAGTTCTAGGGTACATGTGCATAACGTGCAGGTTTGTTACATATGTATACTTGTGCCATGTTGGTGTGCTGCACGCATCAACTCGTCAGCACCCATCAATTCATCATTTATATCAGGTATAACTCCCAATGCAATCCCTCCCCCCACCCCCACCATGATAGGCCCCAGTGTGTGATGTTCCCCTTCCCGAGTCCAAGTGATCTCATTGTTCAGTTCCCAGCTATGAGTGAGAACATGCGGTGTTTGGTTTTCTGTTCTTGTGATAGTTTGCTAAGAATGATGGTTTCCAGCTGCATCCATGTCCCTACAAAGGACACAAACTCATCCTTTTTTATGGCTGCATAGTATTCCATGGTGTATATGTGCCACATTTTCTTAATCCAGTCTGTCACAGATGGACATTTGGGTTGATTCCAAGTCTTTGCTATTGTGAATAGTGCCGCAATAAACATACGTGTGCATGTGTCTTTATAGCAGCATGATTTATAATCCTTTGGGTATATACCCAGTAGTGGGATGGCTGGGTCATATGGTACATCTAGTTCTAGATCCTTGAGGAATTGCCATACTGTTTTCCATAATGGTTGAACTAGTTTACAATCCCACCAACAGTGTAAAAGTGTTCCTATTTCTCCACATCCTCTCCAACACCTGTTGTTTCGTGACTTTTTAATGATCGCCATTCTAACTGGTGTGAGATGGTATCTCATTGTGGTTTTGATAGATTCAATGCCATCCCCATCAAGCTACCAATGAGTTTCTTCACAGAATTGGAGAAGTTATTTCTTATGGATGAGTCAAGAAAGTGGTTTCTTGAGATGCAACCTACTCCTGGTGAAGATGCTGTGAATATTGTTGAAATGACAACACAAGATTTAGAATATTACATAAACTTAGCTGATAAAGCAGCAGCAGGGTTTGAGAGGATAGACTCCAGTTTGAAAGAGTTTCTACTGTTGATAAAATGCTCTCAATGAGCCTTGTCAATCAGCATTGCATGCTACAGAGAAATCTTTAGTGAAGGGAAGAAAGAGCCAATGTAGCAAACTTCACCGTCTTATTTTAAGAAATTGCTGCAGTCACTGCAATGTTCATCAGCCACCATCCTCATCAGTCAGTAACCATTGATATCAAGACAAGACCCTCCACCAGCAAAAAGTTTATGACTCACTGAAGGCTCAGATGGTTGTTTGCAATTTTTTAATCAAAGAAAGTATTTTAAAAATTAAAGATATGTACTTTGTTTACATAATGCTATTAGATTTTTAGTAGACTATAGTACAGTATAAATATAACTTTTATATGCACTAGGAAACTAAAATGTTCATGTGATTTGCTTTGTTGCAATATTTGCTTTATCATGATGGTCTGGATATAATCTGCAATATCTCTGAGGTATGCCTGTATTGTTCTTATAACTTGAGAATTTAGTTCCTTTATAATTAATATGAGTACTAGTGTATATGGATTTATACGTACCATTTTATTTTGTGCTTTCTTCTTATCCCACTTTTTTTGGTCTCTCATCACCAGCCTTCCTTCTTGCCTTTCTTTAGATCAGTTGAAATCTGTCTTTAAATCAATCTAAATATTTTTCTTATTGTTTTTCCTTCTTCATATTTTGAAGTTACATATGCCATGCTATGTTTCTTTTAAATGGTTACTCTAGCCATTTTAAAATATATGCTTAACAGAATCTGAACTTATCTTTACTTCCCTTGTGATACACAAGACATTTTCATGCTGATAGCTTCCTATCAATGTATTTTTTTTTCTAGCTCAATACTTTAGTTTGGTTCCTATTTTGTTAACCTTTCACATCAGACCTTATTATTTTGTTTAATATAGTTAATTTTTTAGGACAAATCACTTATTTACCATTATTTTTACTTTGTATCCATTTTTACATCACATAGCTTCCATATAGTTTCCCTTCTATCTGACATACATCCTTTAACATTTATTTATTTATTCATTTATTTATTTTTTAAATATGTTATGTTATGTTATGTTATGTTATGTTGTTATGTTATGTTATGTTATTTTTTGAGACGGCGTCTCGCTGTGTCGCCCAGGCTGGAATGCAGTGGCGTAATATCCTCTCACTGCAAACTCCGCCTCCTGGGTTCACGCCATTCTCTTGCCTCAACTTCCCGAGTAGCGTCCGCCACCACGCCTGGCTAATTTTTTGTATTTTTAGTAGAGACGGGGTTTCACCGCGTAAGCCAGGATGGTCTCGGACTCCTGACCCCGTGATCCACCCGCCTTGGCCTCCCAAAGTGCTGGGATTACAGGCCTGAGTCACTGCGCCTGGCCTTAACGTTTATTTTACTGATGTTCTATTGGTTATAAATTGTCTAATTTTTTCTCTAAATGACTTCATTTTGTGCTTCTTGAAAAATCAATCAGCTGTGCATATGCATTTGGTTACCAGTTATATTCTTTCAGTACTTTGAAGCTATTGACTTTTTAAATTGCAGTTGACAAGTCTTATTAGTCTACTTGTTACTCTTTTGTAAGTGGTCTGTCTTTTCTCTCAGGATGCTTTTATAAATATTTTCCTTTAATGTTTTGAAGTTTTTTATTGTTGATTTACAGAACTCTGAGTAAGTTAGACTTCCTGAATCTAAGAATTGATATCCTTTAACAATCTTGGTCATTACCCCTTTGAAGGTTGCCTTCTCCTCATCTTCTGTATTAATGGCTTTGGAATCTCCAATTAGATTCTAGTAGTCTATCACTCAGTTCTTTATATATCTTCTTCATATTCTTCATCTTCTTTTCTCTCTGTTCTACATTATGAGGAATATTTTTCAGTCTCTCTTCCAGTTCACCAGTTCTGTCTTTAATTGTGAAAAATCTCAGATCTAGTCTATCTAATAGGTTTTTAGTACCAGATTAGTATATTTTTATTTCTTGACACTTTTGGTTTCTTTTCAAATTTGCTTCATTGTTCTATACAGTCTCTGTTTATTGCCCCTATTTTAAAAGTACCATTTAATTAGAAATATTAAACACAATTATTTTGTACTCTGTGTCTAGTTACGCCCAATTCAAAAATTTTTGGTAGTTTGACTTTGCTGATTATTTTTTCTGTTGGGTGTCAACCCTGTGCCTTATTTCCTTGTGTGTTTTGACTATATGATATTTATCTTTTTTTGGAATTTCACCTGTGGCTATTTTTGGAGGCCTGGATTAGAGGTTATTCCTCAGGAGAAAAATTACAACTGCTTTAGACATATCTGTGGACTCCCTTCTCTCCCAGGGCACTTTGAATTAAATTTCACTAGAGGTTTTTTGAATCACATATAATGCATAAATTTGGATAGAAAGGCATTAAGAAACTTTTTGTTTATAAATTCCTAGGTGAGATTTTTTTTCTTTTTCTACCCAATGCTAGTTTTAAAACAGATGTGTCTCTTATTAGCATGCCAACTTTATTGCTCATTAACCTTTACACTCAGGGATAACCCTTTGAAATTATGCTCCCTCTTTTTTGGCCCTCTCATTAAACTTCCCTATTCATCAGCCTCTAAGCTTATATTCTATTCCCATTTCTCTCTATAGTTCTCCAAGCAGAAGCTCAGAGGCTCTATATTTTAGCAAAGATAGTAAGGACAAAAGATGGCCCTAGTGCTCACTTACCTCCTTATGTGTTTGCTCAATTTTTCTTACTAGTACTGTAAGCTTATCTATGTGTTTCTAAAGTACATTTTTATTGTTTTTATTGAGAGAATTATTTGAGGCATCTTGTCTGCCATGCTGCCAGAAATAGACACTTCTAACTTCTCTGCCAGCATCATGAAGAGAGTGAAGGAAACATTATTATCTTAGTGATATTCCACTTAGAGTTCATCCTTCTGTTTTAGTCCATTTTGTATTGCTATAAAATAATATCTGGAATGACACACACTGGGGCCTATCAGAGGGTAGAGGGTGGGAGGAGAGAGATCAGAAAAGATAACTGTTAAGCCCAGGTATTAACTGGGCTTAATACCTGAGTGATAAAATAATCTGTTCAACAAACCCCCATGAAATTAGTTTACCTGTGTAACAAACCTTCACATGTACTCCGAACTTAACCCCCCCCCCCCAAAGAAAAAGAAAAAGAGATTTATTTAGATCATGGTTGGTTTTGAAGGCTGAGAAGTTCAAGGGCATGGCCCTGGCTTCTGGAGAGAGCTTTTGTGCTGGCTCACTGCATAGTGGAGAATGTCAAAAAGACATGTGAAGAGAGAGGGAAATCTGGGGGCCATGGCAGCTTTGTAACAACCCACGGTTGCAGAAACGAATCCTTGCTTGTGAGAGCTAATCCAGTCTTGGGAGAGCGAGAACTCACACCCTGCTGTGAGAAAAGCACTAGGCCATTCCTGAGGGATCTGCCATCATAACTCAAACACCTCCCACTTGGCCCCATCTCCCACTATCACCACCATATGGTGCTCAAATTTCAACATGAGTTTTGGTGGAGACAGACAAATCATATCCAAGCCATAGCACCTTTTCCTAATCAGTTCTCCACACACTGCCAGGTCATATCTGTGAGGGGAGGCCCAGAATGATTCTTTTCAGCTGTTGAATAAATTGTAAAATTTCAATGGTTAAGCTCTTGACTAAATAATACTTTGTGATGACTTCCGTTTTCATTAACCTTTCTTCCTGTGTGACCTCTAGGCAAAACACATTTGTCTGACATTTAGTAAACACTGAATGAATAAATAAAAGAATGATTAACGACCTTTTAAAAAATTATATTTGTTTTTATTTACATATTACACTTTATTCATTTTAAATTAACAAATAGAAATTGTATATATTTATGGTATCAACATGTTTTGATATATGAATACATTTTGGAATAATTAAATGAAGCTAATTAACATGTTTGTCACCTTAATATTTACCAATTTTTTGTGGTGAGAACAATTAAAATGTATTCTTTAAGGAATTTTTAAGTACACACTACATTATTATTAGCTATAGTCACCATGCAGTATAATATATCTCCAGAATATGTTCCTGCTATCCAACTAAAACTTTGTATCCTTTGACCAACAAACATTTCCCATCCTGTCTCCACTCCCAACCCCTGGAAACCACCATTCTACCCTCTACTTCAATGTGTTTGACTTTTTTAAGTTTTACAGATAATTGAGATCATTCAGCATTTTTCTTTCTGTGCCTGGCCCATTTCCTTCACTATCATGTTCTCCTTGTCCATCCATGTTGTTGAAAATGACAGAATTTTCTTTTTTTAAAGGCTGAAGAGTATTTAATTCTGTATATATACAGAACCAGATTTTTAAAAATCCATTCAACTGTTGATGGACACTTAAGTTGATTCCATATGTTGAGTATTGTGAATAATATTACAGTGAATACAGGAGTGCAGACATCTTTAACATACTGATTTCATTTCCTTTGGATCTACACAAAAAGGGGAATTGATAGATCATATGATAGTTCTATTTATAACTTTTCTATAGACCTTCATACTGCTTTATGTAAGGGCTGTGCTGATTTTCAATCCCACCAACAATGTGTAAGGTTTTCTTTTTCTCCACATCCTTGCCAGCACTTGTTATCTTTTGCCTTTTTGATGAAAGCTTTTCTAACAGATATGAGGGGACAAAACCACATCTTATTATGGTTTAACTTGTATTTCCCTGTTGATTAGTGGTATTGGGCATTTTTTTCATATATCTATTGGCCATTGCTATCTCTCTTTTTGAGAAATGTCTGTTTAGGTCCTTTGCCCATTTTTAAGTTGGGTTACTTGTTTTCTTGCTATGGAGTTATTTGAACTCCTTATATATTTTGGATATTAGCCCCTTATCAGACATATAAATTGCAAATATTTTCTTCTATAGGCTATGTGTTCGCTCTGTTGATTGTTTTCTTTGTTATGCAGAAGATTTTTCGTTTGGTGCTATTCCATTTGTCTATTTTCACTTTTGTTGCTTATGCTTTTGAGGTCATGTCTAGGAAAATCTTTGCCAAGATCAGTGTCAAGAAACTTTTTAAAAGTAGAGAAAGAAATGCCAGTTCCAGTCCAAAGCTTTATTTGCCAAGTTTTCTTAGAATGACTTTTACCAATTTATGAATTCTTATAAACAGAATCTATAACGGAAATACTGAAAGACTTTTGCCTAAAGTGGCATTATTGAATGCTACTGTGATGCTACTGTAATGTAATAAATTATTAAATTGTTGCAAAAAGCCCCCAAAACAAAATTTTTTTTCTAGTTACAACTACCTTTTTAAAAAGTAGTTTCAAGGTGTCAGGCAGTAGACATTTAACAGGTTGCAAGTTGCCAGAGAAGTCCAGAAAACACACATACACACACACACACACACACACATACATATTTTGCTATAGGGATGTGATTGCTGTTACAGAAGCAAAAACTTCATAGTGCATTTAAGTATAGTTGAAATCTTAAGGATTAAAACTTTTTCAAACTTCTCCATTTCATTTCCACGTTTTTTCTCAAACATATTTTTCTCTAGGTGAGATTATCATAGCAGCCTCTTGATGGCTGCAGTATGTTAGGTCTCCATTGTAATCAACAACATTGCCAAAACTGGCTCAGTGCTTTAACTCCCTACCACCTTATGAAAAGTTTTTTCCTCTACCTTCCAGAAACCCCTGGTAGCTTTTTGACTCTTACTCATCCCTATACTGTTTAACTGCTTGCTCTCTTGACATTCCTTTATTTGTGTAGCCCAAATCCTGGCCTTGGCTCTCTGTCCAGCCCCTTTGAGTAATGACTGTTCCATCTGTGGGTCTCTTTAGTCTCCTCTGCTCATCATCCCTGGGTGTTGCTTTTTGTCTTTCTGTCTTATGTTTTGAAAGGTCAGATCTTCCTCCAGCCTCAGTGGCTCAGCACTGGCCTCCAGAACCAAGGCTGAATACATCTGCCTCCTTCCCTGCAGGATCTGGGTGATTCAGAAAAGAAGAGAAGACAGTTTGGGGAGATGAACACATTTGTCTTGTTCTCTTCTCTCATTCTCATTCCTGACTCTCCTTCTAGGAACAGCAATTTTTCCTGGGATGTGCTAAGAGATTCCAAAATCTCAAAGCTGGGTTCCTTTCATTTCACTCTGCTGTTAAAGCTTTAAAGACTCAACCAGAATTGAGGAAGCTCAAGCTTAAATAAACAGAGGATTATTTTGTCTCTACCCCCTGTCTTTTTTTTTTTTTTTTAAAGCTGGAAACCTTCTCTGACATTTTATGTCCTTATCTTAAATCTCTGAAGGTATTTTAAAAAGCTGTGCTCCATATTGATCCTTTGTGATAGACAGAGATTTTTTTTTTGTATTCATGAATTCATCAAATGTTTATTGAATGCACAACACCTTGTAGGCACTGTTCTGAGCAAAAGAACAGTGTGAATATAACCGAGAAAAACAAGCAAACAAATAAACAATACCTTGGCTCACCAGGAGCTCACATTCTTGTGAGACAGACAAAAATCGATAAATGTACCTCTAAAGTTATTATTAATTACTTATTAATTGTTAGTAATTATTAATTACTAATCATTGCTGTGAAGAATAGAGCAGGATAATGGGCTAGAGAGTGGGGAGTGTGCATTAGTGTGTGTGCATGTTGGTATATAAATTAACTAGAGAAAGGGTCCCTCATAAGGTGACATTGGACAGGAGATCTGAAATAGGTGAGGAACATGCAGATGACCGGGGAGGAGTGTCTTTCACAGAAGGAGCAGCAAGGGTGAAGGCCTGAGGAGGAAGTGTTTGGAGTAGAACAAGCAGGCCAGTGTGGCTGCATGTGGCAAGCAAGGGGGAGAGTGGGAGGACCGTGGTGACTGAGGAAGCAAAGGGTCAGATCAGCTGGGTCTGGAGGTCCAGGAAGCCTAGGGCCATTTGTTTCACAGGATTTACATAACTTTTGTGTTTAATTGATAGAAACATTTGTATACTGCCAGAACATTTCGACCTCATTGTAACCATCAGAGTTAGCTGAGAAGTTCATTGAAATAAAAAGCCATGGGCTTCACTCCATCTCTAACTAAAAATCTCCAGTGGACTTGGAAATCCATATTTTTAGCAAGCTCTTCAGGTGATTCTTAGGAAGGCACATCAGCACTGCTCTGTAGACTGGTATTTGAAGATCACTGTAGATGATGAGAGTTTAAAAATGGCCTTTTGAGGATATCAGCTTTAAATGAAATCCATTGCAGGGAATATAAATGTATCCACATTCTGCCCTTTTAGATAATGGCTGTAATGATTTATTATGGGGCATGGGTTGGTATAGTAGAAGAGGTATGTGGCTCAGAAGAGCACTGGAGCAAGAAGCTCAAAGTTGTAAACCTTTGAGCTGAGGTTAAGGTTTAACGACTTCTTCCCATGATGCCAGTGGACATTATGAACTTAACAAGGTATCTCAAATTTCTCTGAGCCAGAGGGCCAACCATCTTCAACATATTACCAGGGCCCCTGGGAGGCCTTGGCTATAGGGAGCTTGCCAGCAATAAAATATTTGCTATTCATCTTTCTTATTCATTGATGGAAACAGTGCAAAGTCCAATATAACTTAAACCAAGATAACAAAATAGAGGAAGTGAATTGTTCCTGTAGTAGGTTGAATGGTAATTCCCAAAGAGATTTCTCTGTGTCCTAATCCCTGGAACCTGTGAGTAGATTTCATTTGGAAAAGGGCTCCTTACAGATGTAATTCAGTTAAGGATCTTGAGATGAGATCGTCCTGAATTACGCAGGTGGGCCCTAAATCCCATGGCAAATGTGCTTATAAGATACAGAGAGGAGAAGGCACAGACACAGTGGAGGAGGCCAGGTGAAGAGTGAGGCAAAGATTACAGTGATGCAGCCACCGACCAAGGAACACGTGGAGCTACCAGAAGCTGTAAGAGCCAAGGAAGGTGTCTCCCCTCGAGGCTTCCGAGGGAGCATGGCCCTGCTGACACCTTGATTTCAGACTCCGGTCTCTAGAACCCCGAGAGAATATATTTCTGTTGTTTTAAGCCACCAAATTTGCAGTAATGTGTTATGGCAG
This sequence comes from Rhinopithecus roxellana, assembly GCF_007565055.1. NCBI lineage: Eukaryota > Metazoa > Chordata > Mammalia > Primates > Cercopithecidae > Rhinopithecus > Rhinopithecus roxellana. The sequence goes on along the minus strand of NC_044556.1, from coordinate 85,301,364 downwards.
TCACAGGAAACTAATACATTTTCCTCTACCTTCTAATGTTAATCTCATGGCAATAGTGGTATCTTTACCCTGGCCTGTTTCAACCTTTACACAATTGTGGTCCTACATTTTTTCCTTTTGTCTTCGAGCAGTCAGTATCTTCTTATATGCAATTTGAATTTGTAGTGTTTTCCTTCTTACAGATAGAGTTCTTTCTTCCAGTTTCTTTCTTAGGATTTTCTTTCTTGTTTCGTTTTGTCCAAAAAAGTGCTTCTACCAGTTTATTTCTAGAAATATACCTTTTATCAACTTCCCTCGTGGTTTTACACAGTGGCTCATGTCTCCCATAAAACCCTTAAGAAAGGGACTGGATTGCCTTTGACTATAGCGGTATGGTTCTTTCATCCTTGGAGGACCAGGGACTCCAATAGTTCTCTGAAGCCACCTACCTTTTCCTGGAAATATTGCCAGATTGTCAATGGAAGAACAGAAACATCTGCAGAAATGCAGATGGTGACAGTGTTTGGACTTGCTTGGGGCCTAGTTTGGCCATAGCTAGCATACACCTCTCTCCTAATTTCTCAGACTGACATTCAAGGTGGCCAGGTTTGGGCTGCAGCCACTCTTCCAACTTTCCAGACTCTTCTCCTGCAGCAACCCTCTGTGGGTGCCTTGGCTCCATTGCTTCTCATATCTAGACCACCCATTCCCTCCTGTCTACTTACCAAAGTTCTATTTATCCTAAACAGACCATTGCAAATCTCATTTTCTCTTGGGAGATGATCTTGACTTCCCTCGGATCCAGTGATCTCTTACTGCTCTGGACTAGCTCATAACTATACAAACTTGGTTGGCATTGATATGGTCCCTTGGGTTGTTAATGTCCTTCTCACTCTAGATAGACTGAACTTTAGAGGTCAGAGGCATACCTTGCCCTTTGTATCTCTCCTGCACTGTCCCACATTTAGTTGGAGCTCCTCCTTGTGCATTGAGCCAACCCCTGCAATGACTATTCCCAGTGAACTATTGGAGTCCCTGGTCCTCCAGGGATGAAAGAACTATACCCCTATAGTCAAAGGCAATCCAGTCCCTTTCTTAAGGGTTTTGTGGGAGACATGAGCTACTGTGTAAAACCATGAGGGAAACTGATAAAAAGTATATTTCTAGAAATAAACTGATAGAAGCATGTCTTTGATTTCAGACTCCTGGTCTCTAGAACCCTGAGAGAATACGTTTCTGTTGTTTTAAGCCACCAAATGTGCTGTAATTCTTTTCTCTGTTGCTTGGAAAAGGGCTAATCATAAAGACAGATGGCAGCCCCACTTTCTAGTTGGATTCCAAACCTTGGTGCTCTTCTGGGAATGCCTAATTGTTCTTCACGGATAGTTAAAGCCTGCTTAATTTGTTTTAGCACGAAATAACATCTCTGATTTGTACGAGTTCAGTCAGGCAGCCAGCCATCAGGTAGACTGGGTAACTGGCAGTGGCGGCTCTCCACCACAACCTGGACCAACAGCAGCCCCATGGCCTAAACCTTCTTACCTGTCCTCCTGCCAGCAACGGTGCTGTGGGTGCACCTACAATGAGAGCTGGATACTGACCTTCCACCAGACTGGGTGCTGGGGAAATAGAAAACACCAAGGCATTGTCCTCGCCCTGAAAGGCTTTGCTGTGTTGTCAGGTTCAACCCAAAGATTCAGACTGATTGCCCCTGGACCGTCCTCTGCTTGGGCAAGAGTGTGGATGCTCCCTGTCAGGTGGGGATGGGGTGGGACAGCATGGAGGCCTGGGTCACATCATGGCATGGGCTATAGAGTTAGAGGGACTAACTTCCACACTAGCTATTTGACTTCTGTGATGTGGATGTTCCTTACCTGTAGCATATAGAATTTTAATAGCTGCTTCCTTTAATGATGAGGAATAAATGAGATCATGGATTTAAAGCACTGGAAAGAAATGTGGTCAGTGGCAAGCCATCAATAAATGGCCACATCAAAATCATGGTGTTCTCACATCATAGCCTCTTGGTCTGTGCCTGCCCCTACTCCCATCTGTCTGGCCTTTTGTACATTTTGTCTGTTATTCTCTCTGACTCCCACCCTCCCCCATAGCTTGCCGGCTCAGATATTTGAACCCATTCTCTCTCTCTCTCTCTCTTTTTTTTTTAAGAGATAGAGTCTCGCTATGTTGCCCATGCTGGACTCAAACTTCTGGGTTCAAGGGATCCTCTCACATCAGCCTCCTGAGTAGGTGGGACTACAGGTACATGCCACTGTGCACAGCTCTTAACCCGGTTCTTACCTCTCATAGCTGCATGCTCTTGTCCTAACTTCCTGGACTACCTTTTTCAGGTGGCATAATCTTGGTGACACCTGCTTCTCTTCTGTCCAGAGGCCTGTCATCAAAAGGAAATTGTGACCCTTTTCTTCCATTCCATTCCTTCAAGAGTCTCGCCATCATGAGAAAAGTGCATCCACTTTAAAGTGGGAGAGCTTTGACTTAGTAGGGTTTGGATTCCTTGTCAATATTCAGCCACGTCATCTCACAGCATCCTTAGAAAGGGAACAATTTTGGTCCATTCTGCCCTAAAAAATTACAGCTTAATATAATTTCTTTAATGTGTGTGAGTCAGTGATAAAAGTTCTAATTTCTGCAAAGCATGAGAAGAAGTGTTAATACAGCTTGGGAAAATACCCGCACGTCCTCAATTTCCTGGCACAATCCTGTCCCTCGCCAGTGCAGAGCTTATCTCCAGAAGGCAGTGGATGCCAGAATGACACTTTTTAGACCAAGAAATTGAATATATTTTTTCTTGGCCTTTAGTTTCCTTTCAGTATTTTGGGGGAGCAGTGGGACTTTCAGAAGGGAGAAACTTGATTGGTTTGCATATCTCCTCCTGCCATGTCCTTTCCTGCTTGCATTTCTTGCAGTTTTACTAGTCATTGGCATCCTATGGGATTCTAATTTTGAGAGAAAAAAGGAAAATGCTCGAAAGACCATCCTAGAAGGAAACTAAAGTATGTAGCTGGTGAGCTGGACTCTTTAGTGCCCAATTATTATGGTCACTCTCTCCTTGTATGTCCTATTAGGTTACTCAATAGGACTTACCTATACATGGGTTCAGTAAGAGCAGAGGCCATGTCTTAGGCATTTATGTGACCTCAGCACCTAGTCTATTTATTGGGGAGGCATGTTGAGAGAATGAATAAATGATTGAGTTAGAAATAGGTTCAAGAACAAGCTCGTCATTAGTTTTAATTGGCTTTCCCATGTAATTAGGTGTTTAGGTAGGTTTTTATTCACTTACTAAACAATCTTTGAGCATCTCCTGTGTGATAAACACTTTGCCAAATGCAGAGGAATCAAAGGTAAGACAAGGCCCTTGTCCTGGAAGAACTCGTTATGAATTCTCCTGCTTTCCTCAAAACTATTCCAGATCTGTAGTGTTTTCCTTTAAAATATTTTTCTATTAAAAAAAAGAATTAAAAATTCAAAGTAATGTAAAAATCCATATACCCTGGTAACATTTGGTCATACAGTATAAGCTTTAATTTCCGAAAAATAAAGTATTATCTATAATACTGAAGTTGCCTATGTTCTCCTTAGTCCAATTTCTCTCCCTTTCAGATCAACTACTGTAATGAATTTGTGGTATATTCAGTTCACAATTTTTATGCTTTTATTACTTAGCAAGTGAGCATATAATAAATTATATCGGAGATAATATTTTTGTAAATGTTAAGCCAAGGCCTTTAATTTTCATCCTTTGAATCTTAAATACTTGAAGTTGGCTGTTGTATTCAGGGTTCACAGTTATTTCTTCTCAGCACTTTGAAAGGCTTACTATATTCTTTCCATCAGCCAGCCCCTGCCTTTCTTCAGTTACAGAAAATTCTTAGCCTGTGTCTTTTTGAATATTGCTTCTCACCACTCCTCATATTTTCTCTCCATCTGGAATTCACATCAGGTGTATTTTGAAGACTCTCATTCTAGTATCAAGGCTTATTAAGTTCCCCCTTCACATTTTTATACTTTTATCTCTGTGTTTGATATACAGGACAAATTCTTTAGTTGTATCTTCAAATTCACTACATCTCTTTCTGACTGTATCCAGCCTAGAGTTTATGCCATCTCTTGAACTTTAATTCTAATTACTATATTTTTCCAATTTCGGGATTTAAAAATTGGTTCTATTTTGTACCTATTTGTTCTTGATTCATGTCTTCCTCTTCAAATGTTTATTTTAAAATTATTTTGACATTGCTTTATTTTTTATTTAATTGGGCATGGTTTTGTTTTCCAATTGGTGAATGAATTGATTATTTTTCTTAATGTTCATTTTCTTCATGTACTTTGGAATTATTGACTGTAGGGCTCAACTTGAGTGCGAGACTCTCTCTTTTTCTCTGCTTACTACTGCCTGTGGTGAAACTGGGCCTAGGGTTCAGATCTCAAAATATCCATCCCACCAAATGTTTACTCAGCACTAACAAATATCTGCAGGTGCTTTATTCGTTTTTGTAGTGTCTTTGGTTGATACATAACTAGTATTTCCATTGATAACGCCTTCAAACATATAGCTTAACAGCACATTAAATATTATGAATGAAAGCCATCCCACCTACAGACTTGTAATCAGGTCATTTAGAAAGGATGAATAGCCAGAATTTTTTTAAAAATCACAAAACAAGAACTAACCTAGATGAAACCACAAAAGATGTATTGTTTTGGCATACTTTAGGATTTAAAATCTATTACTGTTGTTGTTGATGAGGTTGAAACTAACTTCCAAAACTAGGGTGGAAGTAGCAGGACAGGTGGCCTAGGCTTAGGTATTTGACTCCTGGATAGAGATTGCCCTGGCCAGCCTGGCCTTTCCTCTCCAGTTTCTTCAATATCAAGGCAACTCTCTGGCATCGATTTGGCCAACATTTTTTGTTGTTGTTATTGTTGTTATTATGCTTTTTATGTTACTATGTTTACTCTATTGTTTAATGTTACTATATATTATGCTTAATGTGTCTGTCTTAGTCTAAACAGACTAAGGCAGATATTTTAAGACTAAGGCAGGTACATTAAGCATAACATATAGGAGCAAAGTATCATAGATTGGATAGCTTATAAAGCAAATGAAATTTATTTCCTACAGCTTTGAGTCTGGGAAGTTCAAGATCAAGGTGCTGGCAGATTTGGTGTCCAACAGGGGCCTGTTTCCTTTGTAGATGGACCTCTTCTCACTGTAACCACATACGGCAGCTAGCTTTCTGTGTGTGTGTTTTTTTTTTTTTTTTTTTTTTTTTTTTTTTTTTTTTAAACAGAGTCTCGCTCTGTCCCCTAGGCTGGAGTGCAGTGGCGTGATTTTGGCTCACTGCAAGCTCTGCCTCCCAGGTTCATGCCATTCTCCTGCCTCAGCCTCCCCAGTAGCTGGGACTATAGCCACCCGCCCCCACGCCCTCTGTGGTCTCTTTTATAAGGGCACTAATCACAAGCATGAGGCCTTGAGGGTAGGGTCCCATGATCTAATCATCCCCCAAAGTCCTCAGCTCCTAATACCCTTACCTTGAGGGGTTAAGATTTCGACATATGAATTTTGAGAGTCGCAGACATTCAGTCCATAGCAGTATTACTTGCCCACAGTAAAATTCACCTATGTTAAGTGTATATTTGATAAATTTTGGAATTGTGTGCCTTTTTGTAACCAGCACCAAAGTCAAGATAGAGACTATCTCTCTCACTCTGAGAAGTTCTTTTGAGTCTCTTGGGAATTAATCCCTCTCCCCATGCCTGGCGCCAAGAAACCACTGACTTGCTTTCTGTTACTTGAGTTTTGCCTTTTCTAGAAATTCATATAAAAGGAATCATAGCTTACATAGTTTATTGTGTTTGCTTTACATCACTTAGCATGTTTTAGAGATTCTTCTGTGTTGTTGTGTGTATTAATATTTTGTTCCTTTTTATTGTTGAATAGTATTCTATAGTATAAATATACCACAATTTCAAATAGTTCGTTCTCCAGTGGAGAAACATTTAGGTTGGTTCCAATTTAGGGCAACTGCAAACTATACTGCTATGAACATTAGCACATACATCTTTAAACACATGTTTTTATTTTTCTTCTGTGAATTCCTGGGTCATATGGTAATTGGGTGTTAAGTGTATTAAGATACTCACATTTTGTTTTCCATGTGGCAGTAGCATTTTGCATTTCCACCAGCAATGTATGAAAACTTCAATTGTTCGTATCCTTGCCAATATTTGGTATTATTAGTGTTTTTAGCTTTAGCCACTCTAGCGGGTTGTGAAATGGTAATTTAGAGGTATTGATTTTTGTCTTTCTGATTAGTGATCTTGAGCTTTTTTTGTGCGCTTATTGGCTATTCATGTATCTTTTGTAAAGTGTGCAAATCATACGTACATTTTAATGGGTTGTTTTCCTATTACAGAGTTGTAAAATTTCTTTATGTATTCTGAATACAAGTATTTAAAATTATGTCCTGTAAAAGTTTTCTCCTGGTCTATAGATTGCCTTTTCATTGTTTAAACTATGATTTGAAGAGCAAAAGATTTTAAGCTTGATGGAGTTCATTTTATCATTTTTTTCATAGTTTATGTATTTGTCCTAGTTAACCAATGTCAAAGATCTTTTTCCTTTGTTTTATTCTAAAAGTTTATTAGTTTTAGCTATTGATTTTACAAGGTTTAAAAGAGAAAATAAGAAATCAGTTTATACTCACAAGGATGGCTGTAGTTGAAAAAATGCTAAATAACAAGCGTTGGTGAGATATGGAAAAACTGGAACCCTCAGACATTGTTGATGGGAATGTAAAATAATCAGCCTTATGGAAATAGTTTGGCGGTTCCTCAAGAAGTTAAACATAGAATTACCGTATGACCTAGTAATTCCACTCCTACATATATGCCCAAAGAAATGAAATCAGAGACTCAAACAGTTACTTGTGCACCAGTGTTCACTGCAGCATTATTCATAATAGCCAAAAGGTGGGAACGACCAAAGTGTCCATCCCAAGATAAATGAACAAACAAAATGTGGTCTATACATACAATGTAACAATATTCAGAAGTAAAAATGAAGTTCTGATGAATGCCATAACATGAAGTTTAAAAACATTAACCAAATGAAATAATCTAGACACAAAAAGATAAATATTATATGATCCACTTATATGAGACACCTAGAAGAGTCAAATTTATAGAAACAGAAAGTAGAGTAGAATTTACCAGGGGCGGAAGGAGGGAGGAATGGGAAGTTATTACTTAATAGTTACAGAATTTATCTTTGGGGTAACAAAAAAGTTTGGGGGATAGATGTTGACAAAGCTTACATGACATTGCGAATATAATTAATGCCACTGAATAGTATTCTTAAAAATGGTTAAAATGGCAAATTGTGTGTTGTGTATATTTTACCACAACTGGAAAAAAAGTAATATACCAAACAACGTGAGTTTAGTACAAATTAAATGGGTATACTTTTACAATTTGGTACTTCTAAATGGATGAATTATATGGTATGAGAATATATCTCGGCGAAGCTTTTCTTTTCTTTTTTTTTCACAAAGCAAACCTATCTGAATTGTACTTTTAGACACAGAACACATAAGCTGAGGGAAAAGGTGGATCTCCTTGACCATTTACCAGGCACAACAGACTTGGGGAATTCTCCTTTCTCCAAGGCCACTAGTTGAAGAGGAATGCTGTTAAGCTCAAGTGTGTCTGGGGGAGAGGGTCTTGGTAGAATATCACATGACAAAGGTGAAAAAAACTGGAGATGGTTACAGTGGCTGGTAAGAGAAAGATTAAGGGACACATGAGTTTCCTTAAATGTTGGCACATGGAAGAGGATTTAGAAAACTTACAGCAGAGAGAGAACCAATACATGTGGGCGGGATTGTAAAGAGGCAGATTTCAATGTCATAAGAGAAAGAACACCCTTGAGAGGTGGAGGGAGGTACTAACCCTGTGGGGTTACGGGAAGTTCTTGGAATTCCTACTAATCAGTCCACAGCTGAGCATGATTCTAGTCAGAGGTATGTCATACAGATAGAAGGGTAGAGTCTAGTCCTTTGGGGGCATTTGTTGAAAGCTGTGAGAGCCCCCATGAAACAGGCTAATGTACGGGACAGGGATCTGGTGAAGGAGGGAAACTAAGGTGGAATCCTACTTGCACTGGGGCAGCAGTGGTGGGGTTTAGAGGAAGACAGTGCCTGAAGTATCCAGTCCCAGGAGGGACTTGAATTTTGCCATCAGTCACCCCCACCCTCACAACCCACCACTTAACGAAGGAGGGGCTGCTAGGAAGGGACGATGGGTCTCATACCATCTTGTCCAACTAAATTTCCTTTTATTTACCAGATATTCTTAGAAGATGCCCTCCCTCTGCCTTTATTCATGGCCTTAGGCAAATTACTTGCCCCTTCTGAGCCTTTCTTTCTTTCTTTCTGTAATTTTGGGCTAATATTTCTGTCACTGTTGCTTCACACCTGATGTTCCAGACCTACTAAATGTGTTGTTGTCCTGGGTTTTTCTATTAGATTCTGACCTTGAGGTCAGAGATCCTAGCCTCTTCTTTGGGAGGTCACAGTATCCAATACACGTCATGTTCCTGGAGGCTCTCAGCAAGCTCATTTACTCCAAGGGAGAGGAGAAAGGTCTTTGATATCACCCAATCTTAGTATTCTTCCTGTGCCTTAGATTTCCTCATAAGGAGACATCAAGAGGCTGACCATCTTCAGCTTACACACTTCCAGTGAGAGGAAGCCGAGTCCCTCCAGAGACAGATGTTTTATCTTTGAAAGCACTGCATAAGCTTAAATAAGGACACCTCAGGTTGCAATTGCATTAATATTAGGATAAACATATCATTTCTCACTAAACAGGACATTTTGATAGTAAAAGGGGTACTACTAATAATTATAGTAGGACAACAAATGTAAACTAGGGCCATTCCAGGAAAACTGGGACATAGAGTTATTCTCACCATTAGAAAAGGGAAACTTTCCTGTATTCAGCCAAAGAGTTTTTTCAGAGTCAGGAAACTTTTGAAGAGGGTGATCCTTAGCCCTGGATATCCTGGATTTTCTCTGTATGTTAGTGTGTGTGGTGGGGTGGGGGCATGAGGTGCAGGAGTAATGGAAGACTGCAATTGGGGCAGGAGCTGACAGCCCACAAGAATATTCCTCCCACAACCCCCAGAGCAACCAGGCAGACATCCCCATTTCCTACAATGAAAGTTACCCCATCGTGGTGCCCCCTTCTCTACTGTCATTGATGAAGGAGGTTCCTTCTGGGAACAGCCAATTCTGAGCTGCCCCACTGCTGCTGTATGTCACCAGCAGAGGGATAGACAGTGGAGTTATTATATCCACACACATCTCCCCAGAACACCTGTCTCCTCCTCTCTCCACCACAGCTTTCCAACTCCCCTTTCTGTAAATTCAGAGGCTTGCAGAAACAGAACTTTCTAGGAGGACTGAACAGTGTTGTATAGTGCTACTGCTTCTGCTAATGCTTCTTCAAGGAATTCTTGGTTTTACATTGTTTACACTTTTCCCCTGTCATTTTTTCCTGTACCTTCCTGAAAGTTGGCCTGACAACTTTGGAGAATAGAGATTTTCGAAAAGGAAATGCCTTCTGTGCATTGCTTTCCCTGGGCTCCATCTGCTGTGTGTTTACTCAGCCAGATGTGAAAGCCAAGTCTTCTCTCTATCTCTCCCACCACCTGGGTCCTTTCAGAGTTCGGGGGTGGATGGGATGACACTCCCAAAATGTCTTGGAAGACTTCTTTGTTGGTAGCATCAAACAAAGTTTCCTTGCAGAACTAAAAAGCTACAGTGAGTTTCCAATGCATTCACATTACCCAATGTGATGTGTCCCATGACCTGGAGTGAGCAGTAGAAGAAATGATATGGACCCAGCTGACAGACGAAGAAGGTCACATGAGTTTTCTAGACAGCAGTGTAGAAAAGTTCACAACTGAGATTTCAACCTCTGTCTTTTGACTTAAAGGCCACCACATCATACTAGTCTGTAAAATATTAATATCCTTTTCCATGTGTCTAGAAATTTGAAATCTCCCTAAAAGTCCTGAGTTGTAACAAAATTATCCTTGTGTCCCATAAATTTATAGACATAAAATAAGTAGCTTTAAAAGCAAAAACAAAACAAAAGAAATTGGCAATTTAAAATCTCTACATCTTTTATTCACAAATGCTTTGTGAGGCAGGCAGGGAGAACGCATATTATATGTCACTCTATCTAAGAATGATGTCTGGTGAAAATACACATTGCTTCCCCATACATGGCCATTAACTCTAAATGAGTTTAAGTGGACACCTCAGTTTGCAACTGCACCAATATTAGGCTAACTGTATCATTTGTCACTGAACAGAATGCTTGATAGAAAAAGGGGCACTACTAATAATTACTCTAGGATGACAGGTATAAACTAGGGCTGTTCCAGGAAAATTGGGATGTACACTCAGTCTCACCATTAGAAAAGGGAAAGGAAGGGCTGGACAAGGTGGCTCACACCTTTTATCCCAGCATTTTGGAAGGCCGAGGCAGGAGGATTGCTTGAGGCCCGGAGTTTGAGACCAGCAAGAACAAAATGGCGAGACCCCCTCTGTACAAAAAGTAAAATTAGCCGGGTGTGGTGACAAGCACCTGTAGTCCTAGCTACTCAGGAGCCTGAGGTGGGGAGGATGGCTTGAGCCCAGGCATTCAAGGCTGCAGTGAGTCGTGATTGCAGCACTGCACTCCAGCCTGGGTGACAGAGCAACACCCTGTCTCATACAAACAAAATAAAATAAAAAGGGAAAGGAACTAAGAAGGGGAGGAAATTAACATATTTAAAACTATACTGCATGTTAGATGTTGTGCTATTTAGCATAGTTTAGGTTATGAGATAGGTATGGTTAGGCGTATTATACAGATTTGGAGAAATAAAATTTCTGGCAGACAGTATAGGTTACTGATTAAGAGCCCATTCAGAAGGAGAGTTTCTAGCACATCATTCATCAAATAAATATTTACTGAGCACATATATTCCGTGCAAAGTTCTAGTTGCTGGGGATAAAGCAGCAACAGACAAAGAGCCTAAAAGCAAATAGACAAATAAAATATATTATCTCTCTCTCTCTCTCTCTCTCTCTCTCTCTCTATCAATCTATCATCTATCATCTCTGTAATTTCATAACCAGGTGGTGATGAATGCAATAAAAAAGAATAAAGCAAGATAAAGGGATAGTCAGGCAGTGCTATTTTAAGACTGACCAGGAAAGGGCATTTGAACAAGTCATTTGAACAGAGATCTGCTGGAAAGAAGAGTCTGAGCCTTGTGGGCGGTTGAGGGAAGGGTGTCCAGGCAGAAGGAAAAGTAAATGCAATAGCTCTGAGACAGGAGTTTGCTTGGTGAATATGAGGGCAGCAAGGAGGCCAGTGGTAGAATGGAGGGAAGAGGCAGAAGGGCGAGGGTGGCACATGCTGAGATTTGGGATGTAATGAGGGGCTTGAAGACCATTGTAGGGAGTCAGGATTTTAAACTGAGATGGGAAGCCACTGGGTGTTTTTGAGAGGAGTAATATCTGTTTGCATTTTCCAAAAACAACTTTGTTGCTGTGCGGAGGTTTGGAGCAGGATGGTAGAGGTTGGGGTGGTGAGCAGTGGTTAGGTTTTGGATATATTTTGATGTTAGAACCAGTATATTATGTTAATGGATTGGGTGTTAAAGATGAGAGAGGCCGGGCGCGGTGGCTCATGCCTGTAATCCCAGCAATTTGGGAGGCCAAGGCAGGCGGATCACGAGGTCAGGAGATTGAGATCATCCTGGTTAACACGGTGAAACCCCGTCTCTACTAAAAATACAAAAAAAAAAAAAATTAGCCGGGCATGGTGGCAGTCACCTATAGTCCCAGCTACTCAGGAGGCTGAGGCAGGAGAATGGCGTGAACCTGGGAGGTGGAGCTTGCAGTGAGCCGAGATCATGCCATTGTACTCCAGCCTGGGCGACAGAGTAGGCCTCCATCTTAAAAAAAAAAAAAAAAAAAAAAAAAAAGATGAGAGAAACAGGAATCAATTATGAATCCAAGATGTTTAACCTGAACAACTTGAAGGTTGAAATTTCCATGCCTGAGATAAGAGGAAAACTGTAGGAAGAACAGATTTAGGGGCCAAAACTAAACAGTTCTGCTTTGGGCATGATAGGTCCAAGATGCATGTTAAACTCCCAAATGGAGATGTTGAGTAGTGTTTACTTCCTATTTATTTTTTAAACTGTACTTACACAGCATATTCAGTCTTCCTTGTGTAAAATATAGCTCTAATAAGACAAGCAAAACTTTGGAGCAAACTGGAGATGACTATAGACAATGGTTTTAAGAGTTTTGCTATAATGCAAAGCAGAAACTTGCATGGTTAATTGGAAGGGCTTGTGGTTGTCAAGAAGTTTTTTTTTTGTTTTCCTTTTTTTTTTTTTTTTTAAGATGGGAAGTGTGTTTGGGTGTTGTTGGGAATTACTGAGCACATAAGGAATAACTGTTGATGCAGAAGCAAGAGAGGAAAATTGCTGGACCTATGCCCTTGGATAGGTGAGAAGAACTGGGTCCAAAGGGCACAAATGAAGAAACTGGCTTGTGTCAAAAAAGCTTAGGAAAGTTAATCCGTAGCAACAAAGGGAAAGGGGCAGTTTACGGGCATAGGATGCAGGTAGGTGAGTAGATAGTATAGGGGACTCTTCCTGAAATGATATTCTGATTGCTTCAGTTGTCACAGTGAAATAAGAAGCAAGATTATCATCTGTCTATGAAGAGCAGAGGGAAGGCAGGAGTTACAGGAGAGTAGAAGGTAAGGAAGAGTAATTTAGGAGAGTAGAAAAACAAATGGACTAGGATTACATATGAGCCCAACTGATGTTAAAGCAAGACCATTCAGTATGCCTATGTATTTTTCTCTAGCTGTGTTCTGACTGAAGGAACACAAAATAAAGAGTTTAATTTAACCAAATTTGAGATTTTGCCAGTTTAGAGAGAGGCCAGAGATTTGAGAGTGTATGCATGACTTTATTTTGTGTTGCCATAATAGAATACCACAGACTGGGTAATTTATAAACAACAGAAGTTTTTTTGGCTCATAGTTCTAGAGGTTGGGAAGTCCAAGAGCATGGTGGCAGCATCTGGTGAGGACCTTCTTGCTGCAGCATGTCATGGAGGAAGACTGAAGGACAAGAGTGTGCTTGTGAGAGAGGGAAAGAGCTCTAGGGGGTCAAGCTAGCTTTTGAAATATACTCACTCTCGTGATAATAAATCCACTTCCTTAGTGATGACAATAAGGATATTAATCTATCACCTTTTGAAGGCCCTACTTCTCAACACTGTTGCATTAGTAATTAAATTTTCAGCACAGGAACTTTAGGGGACACATTCGAACCATAGAAATTCAACAGAATGATTATAATTACAAGTTAAGGAGGGAAGCAAACACATGAGATAGATGTGGGGTGGTGGTGGGAGTAAGAAAAATGTTAACAGGTGTAGTGGATTAGAACTCTCAGTGAGTCACAGCACTGGTGGAGCATGGAATTCATGAGAGGGAGCAGGTATAGTGAGTATGGGGCATGTGAAATTAAGATCATGGTAGGGCTATAGTTGCTGCTAATGACAAGGTTTATGGTATACCCAAGAAAACTGGTAAATGAGGTGAGGTAGAAAATAAAATAATTGGCTGGGCGTGGTGGCTCACACCTATAATCCCGACACTTTGGGAGGCCGAGGTGGGCAGATCACCTGAGGTCAGGAGTTCAAGATCAGCCTTACCAACGTGGTGAAACCCTGTCTCTACAAAAATACAAAAAAAAAAAAAAAAAAAAAAAAAAAAAAAATTAGCCAGGCATGAGAAAAAAAATTAGCCACATGCCTGTAATCCCAGCTGCTCAGGAGACTGAGGCGGGAGAATTGCTTGAACCCAGGAGGCAGAGGTTGCAGTGAGCCAAGATTGCGCCACTGCACTCCCACCTGAGCAAAAGAGACTCCATCTCAAAAAAAAGAAAAAAAAAAAAGATAATTCGAGAAAAAACCAAAGAATTGAGAGGCCAGGGTTTTGGATGGATTGTTTATATTTATTTTTGTTAAAATAACAAAGGATGATGACAGGAGCAGTGTTGAAAGACATTGATCACTGTTAAAGACAGTGATCCAGGTAATAAAACTATCAAGAAATGAGGAAGAGTGTTTCAGAAACCTGTAGATCTTTGTGACTGATACAATGGGAGGTCCCTGGACCAGCAGCACCTGCATCACAGGGAGCTGGTTAAAATGCAGAATATCAGTCCTCCCCCAACATCTACTAAAGCAGAATCTGCAGTTTAACAAGCTCCCCAGGTGATTCATATGCACATTTTTAAATTTGAAAAGCACCTCTGGAGATGAGTCCCACAATGAGAGGTAGCAGCAGGTCTGATGGCCTCAGCTTCAGAACAGCTGACAATGTTAGGAAGGAGACTGAGACTATTGTCGAAAAGCAACAATAATTGTCTAAAAGCAACAAGGATACCTGCCCCACATCCAGAACCAGAATTAAAAGGGGTGTGGGGGCCAGGCACGGTGGCTCACACCTGTAATCCCAGCACATTGGGAGGCTGAGGTGGGCAGATCACGAGGTCAGGAGATTGTGATCATTCTGGCCAACATGGTGAAACCCCGCCTCTACTAAAAATACAAAAATTAGCTGGTGTGGTGGCGCATGCCTGTAATCCCAGCTACTTGGGAGGCTGAGGCACAATAATCGCTTGAACCCAGGAGGTGGAGGTTGCAGTGAGCTGAGATCGCGCCACTGCACTCCACCCTGGAGAAAGAGGGAGAGTCCATCTCACAAAAAAAGGGGGGGGGGTGGCTTGTAGGAAAGAAAATAGCCACTACTTTAGAGGGTTGTGGGAGAATTAGTGTCTTCAGTGGATAGAGTTGTATTTTAATTGGTGCAGGAGTAGATGTTGGGTCTGTGGGAGATCTTACTAATGATTGACCATGAGTTTCGGATGGAAGGTTTAACGGTTGAAGAGAAAAGGGTAATGGGGTGAGATTTGGTGACATATAGAATATATGGGAATAGAGGCCAGGAATTAGAAATAACCTATGGTTTGGGGCTTTGCATGGTGACTGAGAGAAGCATGAATATCGGGCAAGACTGGAGTAAGCCTGATGATTTCTTAGACAGCTGTGGGTGTTAGGGTGAAAAGGCACTTGTGAAAACCCTTCCCAGGACAAATGTGGAGGTCAGTGGACTCCCTTACCTATTCAGAACTTGCGCGCTCTCTCTCTCTCTCTCTCTCTCTATATATATATATAGATATTATATATATATTTCACACCACACACACATACACTCACACACACACAATTGGCCGTCTATATCTGTGGTTTCCACATCTGTGGATTCAACTAACCTCAGATCAAAAATATTTTGAGAGAAAACATTAACAATAACAGTACAATACTAAAAATAATACAAGTAAAACAACTACTACAATATAACAACTATTTACACAGCATTTTCATTATATATTAGATATTATTAGATATATTTCATTATGTATTAGATATATTTCATATATATTAGATATCATTATAATTAGATATTATAAGTAATTTAGAGATGAGTTAAAGTATACGAGAGGGTGTGCGCAGCTTATATGTAAATACTACACCATTTTATAGCAGAGACTTGAGCATCTGTGGATTTGGGGATCCATGGGTGTCCTGAAACCAATCCTCTGGTGATACCGAGGGATGACGTTATTCCATTTCTTCTTACTGCCAGGCTACTCGCCAAGTAAATACTGGA
The DNA here is from genome assembly GCF_007565055.1 of Rhinopithecus roxellana. Classification (NCBI taxonomy): domain Eukaryota; kingdom Metazoa; phylum Chordata; class Mammalia; order Primates; family Cercopithecidae; genus Rhinopithecus; species Rhinopithecus roxellana. The sequence continues at coordinate 85,285,533 of NC_044556.1, read as the reverse complement.
GTTGGGCTTCAGGGCAGATGTATCTAACCAGTAAGTTGGTGCCCTACCCACCACACTGGTGGTTTTAAAACTTCAGTCCTCATCAGACACTTGATAAAACACAGATTGTTGAGCTTTGTTCCTAGAATTTCAGATTCAGTAGGTCTGGGGCAGCATGGAGATTTGTGTTTCTAACAAGTTTCCAGGTGATAATGACATTGTTGGCTCAGGGACTGTATACTGAGAGCCACTGCACTTTCCCAAGCTGTTTTCCAGAATCCTTTATATTTCTTTCAAGGCAAGTCCATATCAAAGAGCAGCTATTCACTTCCCAAAGAGGAAACTGAGGACATCAAGGTATCCATGGGTTTAGAACCTATCTTCTGTGGAAATTCCTTCAATGTTGTTCATACGCCTGCCAGCTGGGAATTGTGCCTGTCACCACGGGACACAGTACTTGATCTATTGATGGAGGGGTAGCATTCCAGTGGCCCATTCTTCCCATCACTGCCACAGCCATCATTATCCACAGTCATTTATTAAGTACACAATTCAGATTTGCTCCCCTGTAATTTGTTTCTTGTCTAAGCTAAGCTATAGGACCAGACAAGGGGGTGTGTTCCTTGGCTGTGGTCAGGTCTGTTGGTGTTTCTCACACCTGTGTCCCAGGGTTTAGAAACCTTCATATTCCTGAAAAACAGGGTCAGGGCTAATATGAGGGTATGGGCAGACCTGCGAAAAGACTGGTGAGAGGAATGAGAGGAGAGGAGTCTGGAAAATCACACCAGACTTAGAAGATCTGGGTTCTAGTCTTGGCCTTTCCTCTTCCTTGGCTGTATAATCTTAGACAATGCCATTTTACCCTACCTGGCCTCAGTTTTATCAACTTTAAAAATGTGATAATAATAATAAAATCATGCTATAGCAATCTTATAATTCAATAGACACCAAGTACTCACTTCATGTAGATGTTATGCAACATGGCAGGGATATAACTGTGAATAGGACCTAGACCCTTTCTTTCCAGGTAAGATGGAAGAGCACTGGCCTCACAGAGTTAGTAAAATATTCGTATGAAAATGCTTTGTTTTGCACTGTGTAATTGTAAGGTACAATAATTAATAAAAAGATTGGAACAAAGTAATGCATAGGCTGAGATTAGCAGAATGAATTGAAGAGTTGATGTGTCAGCAGGAAATTACCTATCCATTATAATTACCTGGAGAGTTTTTAAAAAATAAGAATACATGGACTTAAACCCGTAACATTCTAATTTAATTGGTAGTGGTGGGAGAAGGGTCTAGATAGTGATTTTTAAAAACACACCATGTGATTCTAATGAGTATCTGGTGTTGAGAACCCTTTGCTTAAAGATTTGCCCACCTGAAGGGGGAGGAAGTTTTTGCTCCCAAGTACTGAGGTCAGATTTAACCAAGAGCTCATCTGTTCCCTTGTTCCCTGGCCTTAGATCTCTGCCCTCAGCCTTAGGGCTCTGTGTCTCTGGGAGAGGTGAGAATTTCCATTGCACATTTGAGTTAAAAGGAAATTCCTTGAGACTGGAAGGTGATGCGGATGCCTGAGGAACCAGCCTGTTAATTACCATGAATCCAAGGCAGACGGAGAGCTTCAAAGCAGTTCATACAGGAGCTGGGTTGCCAACAAAGGAAAGTGAGCAAAATTCATCCTCAGTAGTGAGGGAAATGATGTCCTAGAGAGGCGAAGTGGTTGGAGTCATGTTCCAGATAAAGCGATGGAGGCTCTCAGACCGGCACCGGGACAATGGAGGAGTCTGCAGCTCTGGCCAGCAGCTCTGTCTGTCACTGAGATGTGGGGAGTCCAAGAGCCTCAGCAGGCAGAGACAGAAGGCATGTCCTGAGTGATTCTCTACAGCACCCTGCAGCAGGAGGCACTGTTGCCCTCCTAGCAGGGCCCCCCAGCTCTGTTCCAGATTACCCAGACCAGGGCAGGGAGGAAAGAGGAGGATTTTGGTGAGGCCATACCGGCCACAACAGCAGGTCACCTGGCCCATCTCCTCCTGCTCCCTGTCAGCTCACTTTGTAGACCCTGGTTTCTACTCTGATGTCTTTCTTGCCTACCTGTTCCCTGCTTGGTCTAGAATCCTCTTCTGATGTTGGCTCTGACACTCTGCCCAGCTTATTCTTGTCCCTTACTCTGTTGGTGGGAGTGGTGCACTGCCCTGTTCTCCAGACCCTGGCAGGGGAGCAGTCCCATTGACAATGTAAGATCACCCTGAACTTTGATGGCCACACCTCCCTGCCTTCTCTCAGGCCAACACAACCACTTTGAATGTCCTGGGTGGTAAAATTATCTGAGCTCCCTGTTCGCTGAGGCCTAGAGAGCAAAGATTTGAAACAGGCTGGCTAGAGGTGTCTGGGGCTAAGCCTCAGGCTCTGAGGATGTGAATCAACAAGAGGTTGGCCATATTCACTGGATCCCCACCTCCCAGAACAGGGGCTAGACCCCGCAGCCCGGTGAGTGTCCTATCTGGACCGAATGCCCTGTCCTACAGAGTTGCCAAGAATGTGTCCTGTGTCATTCACAGACTAAGTTATGCCATTACTACAGGATAATATCATCCCTGCCCAGGGCACCAGTGAGCCTCTGAATACAGATGAGAGCCTGCATATGAAAGCGCTTTGTAAACAGCATAGTGCTCTGTGCATGCAAATTGTCCTTACAAATTGCACATATTTACTTATTTACAGTGAACTTTCCTCTCTGGTCCAGCTTGTCTTGAAATCCATCAACCTGATACCTCAAGTGAGATGATTCACTTGTTTGAAATATGGTAGACTGGGCAGGGGGTCGGAGGCGGGGTGCATTGAGTTTATGTCCCTCCCAAGCCCTGCCCTATGGCTACATTTTATCTCTTATTTCTCCTTCATAAGTGAGAAAACTTGGGGAGTGATTTTTACTATTTCTTTTTACATATGCGTTTATCTGACCAATTCATCTTGATTTTCCCTCAGTAGCTCTTCCTTCCCTTTCCCTGAATCTCTGTAGTAGAGACAAGGGCTGTGAATCTGGGATTGGAATTTCCAGGGTCAGCTAAACCTTAGCTCTGAGAGCCCAAGCCAGTCTCGGAACTTCTTTTTTTCTTTTTTTTTTTTTAAACCTGTGACTCCTGTGACTCTTTACCTAGAAGATATAAACTATGTATAGTGCTAGTCTATAGGTTGTAATGCACTCAGTCAATGTAATGCAAGGCTCATTCATCTAGTAAGTCTTATTTGTTGTGATAAACATTACTGAAGCTCGTCAGGACATCAGTATTTCTGGCTTTCCTCCCTTTCCTGGCCCATGGGTGTCTACATTTCCCAGCTCCCCTGCATGAGCTGGAATGGGAGGTGACATGTGTCATTTCTGAGTGGAAGCACTTAGAAGCAGGGACACAAGTCTCCCGCTGTGCGCATCGTGGAGGCAGGTGTTGGAACAGAGGTGCCGCAAGAACGCCAGGGGCACTGAGCCATCCCATGTGACGGCTGCCTGAAGAGCTACTTGGACCCACTTTTTTTGAGCAAAAAACTTTTGTTGTGTTAAGCAATTGCCTTTTGTTGGTGTTTGTTGCCACAGCTACCTAATTCATTCATTTCTTGTCTTCACTGTGACAGGAGTTTTCAGTCAACCCCAGAGCCTTCTGGGTCCCTGGGGGGTGTTGTAGAGTTGCCACGAAGGAGGGAATGAGGTAGCCAAGGGAAAATGAGATGGCAGGTTCTTCTCTAACCAGACTTTCACTTTTATCTCATCTATATATTGGGGTTCCCAGGAAGAATACTTTTGAAAGCAAAACTCAATTTCTAAAAAGTTATTTGAGAGTCACTGCGTTATTACCATAATTTCTTCTTAACTCTGCCTTTCTGAAGCTGCTAGAATTTTCTTCCATCCTTGACTTTATGATCTGTGTTGCATCCATGTTCTTATTAGAAGCAAGACTCTAATCCTTTGGGCTTTAAAGCCCCACGCCTGGTACCACACTGACCTTCCTCATCTCATCTGCTTTCTCTGCTCTGACTTCTTGGTCCAGTGCTTCCTGTGTAATTGCAGGGTGGTGGGGCTGGAAGCAGGGAGGAGTGGATATCAGGGACCGCCAGGAGATACCTGGGATCGAGACTTGGATTTGAGGAGGGAGATCAGTGGAATGGTGTCTTTGGTATAAAGTGATAGAATTTGGGAGTTGCCTATGGAGAGTAGCACATTGAACACAGGGTGCCTGGAGTGCACTCTCATACGTCACACTTCATACAGTGAAGCATGGCTTTGTAGGAAGCCCCATGCGTGAGTTCCTCTCTGGACTGCATACCTTCTGCTTGGAAGTGTGGGTTTGGGGGAGTGGAAGGGAAGGGATGGGTAGTGGCTCTAACCGACTGTGGGTCACTACAAGCCACAGCCCTGCCTTTTTTCAAGGGAACAATAACCAGAACCAGAGGACAATGGGGCTTTGTCATGTCCTGAGGTGGAGTAGGTAGCTGTGCTCTCCTTTGCTCCCTGGGTGGTGGCAATGTCATCACTGACTCAGAGCCAGCACTGTCACCGAAGGCACCTGAAATACAGCAAGAGCAGCTCTCTCCTTTCCCTAATCTTCTGTTTAGCATTTGCTGGGTATCATTAGGTCCTTCAGATGAACAAAGCAAGTATTGGGAGGGGGAATAAAATGGGACAAGATTGGGTTTCTGGCATAAATCCCATTATGCAGTCTTCATACGGGCTGAGAATAACACGGCATGGAGGCTTTTATGGAAGTGTCACTTGTGTATTGCACTGTAAGCTGCAACCCCACCTCCTGATCCGGCTTGGCAGCAAGTGCATTGTGTACATCTTAGAATAATCTCCCAGTGCAAGCAAAGAGTCTGGCTGCAGAAAGAAGCTATGATGGACATTAACCTAAATAATTGAGCAAAAACTTCACTGTTGGACTGTTTAATTTTTTTTTTTTTTTTTTCCTGCTTACAGGTCAGCTGTTGGGCACAGCCTCACATACAGATGCAGACCTTTGAGACTAAAATAGCCATGACTAGGCAATGTCACTGGTTGTGTTAATAACTGCTTTCAGTCGTTAAGGTGCCTGAATTGGATTTATCACCAACGATCAGATCAATTACTTGGTGCTCAACTGCAATCTAAGTCTTTAAGTCTTTCTGTACCTCCACTTCAGTTATTTCATTAAGATGGATGGACTGGTAATGCCACCCCTGGGGGAGGTCAGGCTAGAGAGTTCTGCCTGAATGGAGCCTTAGGGATGAAAATAAACTCAGCATACAGGGCAAAGAAGCAGAGAAACATGATTCTTTGTTCATCTCCCCTGCTGCATGGGGAGCCACTTGGTCTGCAGCTGGTGGTGACAGATTACACAGAGGGGCTGCGGGCACTCATGCAGGACTCCCCCTCACAGGGTGTGCATTTGCTGAGCATGAACATGGTTTCATGGAGGGCATGGAGATCTTTAGAGCTGTTTGTGCCAGACCTGGCCTTCTTAAACTTCATCTCTGTTGCAATTTGGGTCTCTGTCAGTCCTAGCAGGTCCGTCTCTGCTGTGGTTGGGAACAGACTTCAGTGGAGAAACTAAAATGTTCTTCAGGTCAGTGGCCTGTGCCTGTGAGTCCTGGTGGACTCCTGGAGCAATTACAACAAAACAGTGCAGGGAAGAAACAGCTCCTGACCTCTTCTGTTTTGTAATGATTGGCATCCACCAGCCTGGTGTTCTAGCAAAGGTCCTTGCTGACTGCTGGCCTTGCAACACTCTGACTCATCCTCAGCCCACTTACTTCTGCTGGGGCATCCTATGGACCCTTGCTGTGCAGCTAATTCATGACACTGTTGCTCCTACCCTGCAGGATGCTGGGACCCCAAGAGGCTCCATGCTCCCCAGTCAAACACAGTTCTGCCTTTGCTTCCGTTTGTGTCACACTGAGTGTCCCCTTCACTCTAACTTACTTTATGATTCCAGCCTTTGGCAGTCTCGGGAGATAGTTTTTGGGGCCTTGGCCACCCCAAGAAGACACTTCCTGTATCTCCAGGGATTTAAGTAGAACAAACATTTCCAGCTTCTTCTTTGCAGAACTGCTTCAATTAAGAGTAGCCCTGGGTTCTAGGGCTCTGTTCAGGACATTTACTCCCAAATGGCTGGCCTAACCTGCACTGAGCTTTCCATGGTGACATGCCGCTGGGTATCTTTTGATGTTAGAGACAGGCTTTTATTCACAGTATAATTTAAAACTTTCTCTTGATATCATAGTTCTCGTCGTTCCTTTACTGGAATCCATAATGGGGCAACTCTGGGTGAATAACCTGCTTGGACCTGCCTGGTCCCTGGGCCGCCTCCCTCAGCACAGGGTCCTGTGGGTGGCAGACAGGCCAGGCCAGTGTGCTGGACCTTTCTTGGGAAGTAGAACCTGGCTACTCCCACCTGTGTTCCTTGTCTCATCAGTTCTTTCTACTCAGTTATAGACAGACTTCTTTCTTTTATTTTTTAAGGAAGAAAGTGTTTAATCTTTATGATTCTAATTCTTTCACTCCAGAGCCTGAAAATATTGATTGCAAACAGCAATTTGATGCTCTTGAAACCTACAAACCTACAGAACTTTTTAATGAGCTACTAAAAGTTTTTTTTTTTTTTTTAATCACATAGATTGTGTTTTATTGAATCTGAACCGCCAGCCTTCTTTGAGAAAGGTTGGAAGGTTGTTTGAACTGAGGTTTTCCTCAGGCTGAGGAGGGAGATGGTTGCTTTACATGGGAAGAAGCAGGAGAAATCCTCTGTGTCTCTGGGTCAAGGGGCTGGTAATAATTAGGGCAGATTCCTGTATCTGCTACCTGCTGACACTGGTCTAGTGTATTACATGTACGTCATCTCATAGAGCCCTTCTGACACCACCACCAACCAGGACGAGGGGGAGTGTCACCAGATGGAGATTTGGCAGAGCCCCTAACCCCCATACATGCAATTTCAATTTCTCTGATTGAAGTGATACAGAAATTCAGTTCCTCGTCTCACTGTTCCAGTCTTATAAATAGCTATATTTTTTTCTAAAAAGTAATAAGTGTAGTTTTAGAGAAGGTAGACCACAAAGAAGGCTTGTGTTTAAGTACCAGCCCTGACAGTTTCCATCCAGGTGACTTTGGGCAAGGCAGTTTTTGTTTCTGAGGCTCGTTAGTTTGTTTTGTTTCTGAGGTAGTCTAACCCCTATAACAACACGATGAGTTGAATATATCTCCTTCTTATAGGAAAGGCAATGGAGGCTTAAAGAGCTTCAATAAGTGGCTCAAAAACACATGGCTGATGAGTGTTGCAACTAGAATCAGCATGTTTCCAATAAGCTACCACTTACTGAACTTGTCATATATGTTAGGCACTGGACTGTTTTATGTGCAGCTTTTCATTTGGTTCTTCATAAATCATTAAGATAGGCTATATCAACATGGGGAAACTAAGGCTGAGAGAATTGAATTAACTTGTTTAACAGTCACACAGCTTATACATGACACAGCAGAGACAAACTCAGTTCTGTTAGACTTCAAAGCCCATGTTATAACCACCAAGTCACCGAGATGACTCATGTGGTAATCCTTCGTTCACAGGTTTAGAGCTTAGAGGAGAGATTAAACCTCTCTGTAACTATGATTGGTGTCCTTAGAAAAATATTAAGTTATCAGACAAAAGATACTAAGATACCAAGAATTCAGACTACAGAGCAATTGTTTCCAGCTGTGGGGATCAAGGAAGACTTTGTAGAGAAGTTATTATTTGACTTGGAAATCTGGTTGTGATTTGTGAGTGAGATATGTGTGCAGGTAGTGGCTAGAAAGGGGCCCATTTCCTTCTGGGTGCTCTAGCAGGTGCTACACTGGAAATTAGTATGGGGCAGAATAGAGGTATGGAGGAAGAAAGGGTTGGTTCTGTCTGGCATCTGGCAGAATACATTCTTAGTCAAGGTAAGCATATGAATTTAAATATCTATGTTTGCCATCTACATCTACCTATACCTCCATTCCTGTATCTAGAGCTCATTCATCTTTTAGGGCTTAATTTCACCCTTGGGAATAGGCCCCTCATATGAAGTATATATGCCCCTTCATGTGAGGGGCATATATACTGCGATGTTTTCCACAGCATTTTGTGTGTGTTTGTCAGGGGCTGGGAGGGCGGACAGCGTGATACACAGATGCACACTGTGGCTGACCATGCTGTAGATAGAAGCTCACAGAATGACATGCATGCACCTTAAAAGCCTACTGCTGAATGGGGAGAAAAAGATATATAATTCAATACTACTTATGTAAGTGAAAAATATATATACCCCAAATAATAATGCATATTTTATAAGGGCATTTACAGATAAAAAGGTAAACATTAAACACATAGATATGATTGTCTATGGATGGGGGATGGGAATGAAGAATGGGAATAAAAGTGATAGCTAATTAAATCAAAGATTAACCCAAATCAAAGATGATAATATGTCATGAACTAAGGTTCATAACTTATTCAACCCTCTGAGATTCATCTCTTCCACTCACACCTGGCTGGGGTGGAAGGGGCATCAGGAAAGCCTACACCCTGATGGCAGGTCAGATGTCCACTGCGTGTGCAAAGAATTCCATGATCTTCCAACATGGCTGTGCTCCCAAGATCTAGACAATATGAGTAACAAATAGGCCCAGGATCTTAGAGACTGAATACAACAAAGAAGGGTCTGACCTGCAGGTTGTCTGCATATGTGTTAAGTCAGAGAGAAAAATAAAGTTCCTCACCCAAAGGAGAGGAGCAGAGGTGGGAAGTTCTTAGAGGAGGGAAGGTGGGACAGGGACAGAGCCTTGGGGAGAGTCTGTGCACAGAGCATATGCACTACACAGGAGGATGGGGGAGAAGAGAAAACAGAACACCAAGGGGGCTAGATAGCAAGCCAGAGAATGTTACCTATCTATGAAGCTTCCAGTGTGTTGCTCAAGCAGAGGTGGACCCTTAAAAAAGGTTGTTCCAGGACAAACACTACATGCACTGCCCGAGGATCCAGGTAGTAAAACTGTCCAACGATCATGAATGTATCATCATTTGGCCTGAAATTAGTTTCCATGCTTTGCTAACCTAAGGGAAGTCGAAGATTCACTGACGTCATGCAGGGTGGAAGTGTGTAGTGGGGATAGTGTTGTTTAGTCACGTCTTTCTCTGCACATGAATGGTCAAGTTTTCCCTCTAGGTAGTCAAGCCACCCAGCTAGCTGGGTGGTTCACCTCAGATAGCAACACCAGCTCATCGGACAGCTCCCCCAAAAAGCAGTCTGACTGGCAAGTTCTTAAGTTGACTTCTGAGTTTTCTTTTTCCACAATTGAAATTATAATTGCTTTTTGCATTTCCTCATAGAACTCATCTCTTTTCCTGAAAGAAAAATGCATTCATTAACAGAGGCAGGAGGATGCTGGTATATTCAATATCAGCAACAGAGACAGTAGTATGAGATGAGGTCAGTGAGGAAGGGCCGAGGAGATCAGGTAGGAGCTGGTGGCCACTGCCAGGATGTTGGCTTTCGTCTGAGAGAGATGGAGCGACAATGCAGAGTTTAGGTCAGAGGAATGACATGATTTGAGCTGGGACTTAAACAAATTTTGAAAAATAAGGACCATGTCTTAGTCACTTTTGTAATGCTAGTGTCAGAAAATTCTTTGGAACCTGAGAAATGCTGAACAAATTTGAGCAGAATTGCAGTACATTACTGAAAACAAACAAACAAACAAACAAACAAACAAACAAACAAACAAAAAAAAGGCACTGTCCCAAGTCATTGATAAGAGCACAGTTGTGTTTGAGATGAGATAGAAGATAGAAATATTTGTTTGGGGCATATTGTATTTATTATTTTAAAGTCTTAATATTTACATTCTGTCCAGGATTTAAATGCCCATATGCCAATAGCTCATCCCTCAAAGGGTATCCAATGAAAGCCAGCTTTTTCTCTCATATGGATAAAACTTCCTATAGCTCAAGAGTCTCTGTGTCTGCCTTCCACCTATACCTGGCCAGGACTGATTGACTTTCAATAGTTTAGTTTCCAATCTTCAGGTTTTGAGAAATATGAAGCACATTCAGTTGTGAATTGTATTGGTCATCCAGACCATTATTATTATAATCCCTAGGAAATCATGGAGCCAAAAAGCATTTTCATTCAGCAACAAAAAAGCTTTTATCCTCTATCCCCAGCTGACATACTTTCATGGAGGACTTCTCTTTGATCTTCCCTCTTTATCTTTTGTATGTTTGAGATGAGTTTGTTTCTTCATTCATCAAGGCTGTGAGCTCAGTAAAGACAAACTTCAGGAAGGAAAGCAAATGAAGTTCTGATTGTGAATTCCCAGTCTCTTATGGCAATTCCAGAACTGCCCCTTTTCTAAAGGATCCTAAGTACTTTGGTGGGAGCCTAGGTGGAGTTTGCAAGAGGGGCAGCCTGTTTTAGGGCTGTAGCTTGGAGTTTCAGGTTTAAACATGAAAGATTCTGCCTTGTCTTTGCTATGCATAAGCTGATGACCTGGGCAAGGCAACTCATCTCTTAGCGCAAAGGGAGACAGAAGGAGCATTCACTAAATTCCATCTATGGGCTCACACTAGGGCAGGTGCTAATGATGCATGATAATCTGACCCCTATAACAGCACTACGAGTTGAATATATCTCCTTCTTACAGGAAAGCCAATGGAGGCTCAAAGGGCTTCAATAAGTGACTCAAAGACATGTGGCTGATGAGTGTTGAAACTAGAATCAGCATGTTTCCAAAGACCACACACTTGCCCTGCCTCCTTCTGAACCTGGGCTTATTCCTCTCTAAGATGAGTTCCTTAGTTTTCCTTCAAAGTCTTTCCAGCTTCAAAAATTTGTGATTGAGTGAAGTTGGATTCTGACAGCACAGGAATTCATTCTATAGTGCTGGACAACTGGGTTCATAGCAACCCTCCTCTTTCTTCTAACTAAGACTTTCCATTCATAAAGGCTGGTCCCCATCTTCCATGTGACACCCCAGTCTCACTCCTCATCACTCTTCTTTGAACTGCACTAGAAATTCTTGCTTTTATCTCCCAAGTTTGCTCATTTGCCTTTTCTCCTTCTGCAGAAACCTCTTTCTCTTTTTGTCCTCACCTGCGTTTTTCCCTCCTCCAACATAGTTCTCTGAAAAACTTACCTTCTCTTTTTCCAGGCGTATCTTATTTCTATTTGAAAGCTTTCCAGGTTAAATAAACAGTTTGAATGACTTTGGAAAAGTCACTTCACTCTGCACTTAGTTTTCATTCTGTGAAATGAGACCGCTGCATTACATGGTCTCCCTAGGCCCTTCCAGTGCCAAAATTCTGATTACAAATAAATCTCAAATCTCTTTCTTTCGCCAGCAGCTATGGGCTTTGTTTCCACATTAGGTCAGTGTGCAGTCTCCACCATACTTCTTTGTTTTTATTCCTGGGTTTTTGCCATATGCAGCATTTAGGTAGTTCTAACAGAACTGTAAACTCTTGAAAAGAAGGGATCTTGTGACTTCCTTCTTCCTAACCCCTCCACTCCTATCCCTGGTCCACAAGACTAATCCACAAACTCAGGGGTTATTCAAATAATGCCATCAACTGTTGGACAGATGACAGGTGGCAAGTGCCATCCACAGCCTTGTTTTTCTGGTGTCCCTGTCATATTCTCGACATTCAGCTTTTTCAAAAATATCTTTACTCATTAGTCTGAGAATTAGGCCTTAGCTGTTGGCTATTCTATGAATGGTTCTTTCAGTACAAACTAACTGAATCTGTATCTATGCCCTTAATTAGAAAGAGAAATTTAAATGGAACTGCCTCCTTATGATGTCCTCTGAATTTCAGAAATGAAATTTGGGTCCTTTCAGTCTGACGGAATGCATAACACTTCCAGAGTTATCAGGAACCTGTCAGAACCATTATGGTTAGATATAAGTGTTTTTCTAAATGTTGCTATCTATGGAGTCTGATGTTTGAATTCCAGTGGTGGAAGACAATATTTATGCAGTCATTCATTCAAACATCATTTTATTGAGCGCTTACTATGTGTCATTTACTGGGGTAAAAGGATGAGTAAAACTTGGTTCTTGCCCTTAAGAGGTATTTGGCCAAAAAGGAAAGAGGTACTAAAACAGTTACTATAATGCACGGAGATACACCGTTAGAAAGTATATAAGAGTATAAACAGACAGGGAGGGGCTCCAGGGATGATAGGAATCTAATCAACGTGAGCAGTCAGTCTGTTTTACAGCCTCCTGCCCTGCAGCCTGGGTGGAGTATAGTCACCTTGTTGGTTTAAACCAGGTCCTGACTGATCCTGGCAACTTCTAGATGAACCTGAGTGAACTTTCCTCATTACCATGCCAAAGTCTCCACCCTGGGAGGAGCTATACCTGCCTTACCATGACATATGACCCATGCGCTGGCATGATGACTCACCATGTCTGTGCAACTGGGACCCCTCCTCTACCTGTCATGATGCACCCTCTCCCTTCTCCATTGCCCCATAAAACCCTCCTATTCCCTTCCCTCCGGGAGACGCTGCTTTGGAGAACACTCCCAGTGTCCTCCTTACTTGTACCAAGTAATAAAACTCTTATTGATCAAAACCTGTGTTCTCATGGAGTTACTCACCAGCTGAACAAATCCTGTTTTAATGAGGGTAACAGAGGTCCTGAAGAGCTAGGAACTGGATATAACCAGAGGCATCACAGACGATGCCACAGAGTCTGTGAATTTAGGGCTAAGCTTTAGTAAGATTTGGCAGCAAAAGGCAGAGGGCATTTCAGGGAGAGAAACACCCAAAGGCACAGGGCAAGTATGGAGAATGAGGGCATGGGTGAGGGGACTGACGAAAATCAGATTAAAAGGTAAGCAGGGGCCAGATAGTGAAAGACTTTAAATGCCCTACAGAGGAAGCTCTATGCCAGTGGCTCTCCAGCTGTAATGGGCTGAAGGCTTATAAAGGGACTTGGCTGAACATGTAGATTTCTGGGACCTACTGATTTGATTCAGCTGGCTTGAAGTGGAGCTTAGAAATCTGCATTGTAAGCCAGCCTCCTGGATGATTCGGATGTAGGCAGTCTGCTGGTAATCTTGTGCAGACATTGTTGTCGGCAGTGGAAAATACAAAGATTGACATATAGTCTCATACTGGGCTTAGAAGGATGAGTCTAGCAGGTAAGTATGGCAGCTGCATTGAGGGACAAAGGCTCATCGTCGTGTGGTCAGTTATCATTTCATTGTGATGGTTCACGTGAGAAATGCCTAATGCCTGAACTGTGGCAGTAGGCAATGGTAATGCAGAGACAGAGGTTAGAACTCTTGCAGAGGGAGAATCCTCAGAATTCAGCAAATGAATGGAAGTTGACGAGAGAGAGAGAGAGAGAGAGAGAGAGAGAGAGAGAGAGAGAGAGAGAGAGGAGAATCACAAGTACATTTAGTAGTTCTCACAGGAGTAATCAGGGTCTAGGGTCATTTATGCAAAGTAAAATATGTTTGAGGGAGAAGATAAAAAGGTTGAATTGGGGCATATTGAGATTTCAGTGTCAGTGGAAGCTACAACTAGAGGTTTAATTCAGGTCTTCTCCAGATTTGCTTTTAGGGAATAGGAATATGTGTAGGGGATAGTTGATGCCATGGGTTTCTATGAGATAAAGTGATAACCTTGGGGTAGAGACCAGAGAAAGTCAAAGACAGCGCCTGAGGCACCTCTGCCTTTAAGCGAAGAGAAGCTGGGGCGGGACCTGTAACTAATTTAGGTGAGTGGAATCTCACCTAAATTAAGGGGAGGGGAGAATTTAACTGAGGACTTTTTCAACGTCAGTCTGGGACTGAGGCACAGTTGTCCCCTATAGGCAAGGAGGGGAATTGCGGTGAAGAGCCAGACGGGCTGAAAGGCAGAAGGGGAAGTCCACACACACAGGTGAGGGCTAACAAGTGAGATAATGGATGTGTCAATATATATTTGTATGCACACGCACATACCTGTGCATGCATGTGTGCACCTAGGTGTATGTGTGGGCGTGAAATTTGTGTTCATTATGTGCTACATAGGTAAGAGCCTTCTTTGTGACAGAGATGTGACAATCCTGGGAGTGAGGTAGGGGAATAGTAGCCAAAGTGTGCAGGACACCAAGAGGTCAGGAGTCAAAGAGCAAGGGAAAGTGAGAGCCAGGAGCTGTGGGGAGGGACTGGAGGAACTCCAGGGAGGGGCGCTGACACATATTGGCAAGCCGGGGGGAATTGAACGTGGCCAGAATGAGACTCAGCAGAAGACAACAGTGTCAAATGCAGCAGAGGGATTTAAAAAACTGAGAAGTGGCCTGGAGATTGCCATTTGGAAAGTCATTGGTGACCTTTGACAGGGTGGTTTCTGTGGGGTCTGACTGAAGAGTGAACAGACAGTGAGAATGTTGTTTGAGCAAAAGGAAGGAGAGAGCTAGTGACTCTGAAGTTGGAAGCAGTGATGATATGAGGCAGTTTTGCCCATTAAGCATGTTGGTGCATCTTGGGGACTTGAAAAGATTTGTTTTGGATGACTTGCACTTCAAAAATTAGTCTTTTTCCTAAGAGGATAATAAAACTTAAAAGTACCATAACATGTTTTTCTGCAATATTTAATAGCTTTTGATCCTGTCTGTTGTTAACAGTTGCTTCTCCAGGAATTTTAGGCCATTGGCAATAAACCAAGTAAATATTCTAACCTAGAAAATAAAATGGCCCTTTACTACTGAAGTGTTTTTTATAAATAGCTCTCTCATGTTAACTTAGACTCAGTGGGTGTATGTGTCTGTGTGTCTGTTCACACACAAGTGTAGATGTGGGATGTCTGTGTGCTCATTTAATCAATTAATATTTTCACCTTCTATATGTTAGGCAGTGTAGGTTCTGAGCATATGCCAGTGAACAGAAAAGCCATGATTAAGCTAATTATTACAGTGACTTGAGATATGTATGTGCATATGCAAATCCTTTCATGTTGTGTTGGCAAGGGAGGAGGACTAATCAGGAAAATAGGGCAACTCGATGGGCCAAAAAATTAAAAAAAAATTCAAGATGCCATCTATTTCTACATAAAGATGATCTTATGCAGTGATGTGCTAGTAAACTGGCTCTCTAGGAGGTACAGGGAAAAGCCTTGATATGTAGCATTTACCAATTATCATGGTGTAAATATTTTCACTGGGGCTGATTTCAAACCTCCAACTTGATGTCATTGAATGGAGCTAAAGGAAGAGATGTACACAGGTGGCTCTGGCAAACCAGCATTAGCCAGCTCCAGCACCCCACTAACCCTTTGTGCAGGCAGAATAATAATAATGATTTCTTTCATTTATGGAGCTGTTTGAAGTTAACCAGGTGTTTTGACATATTTTCCTTTACCTGCACATCACCCTGAGTGTGATGTTAGAGGATATGATTTGAAGAATGTGGAAAATCTCTTTGGCTATAGCGCCACAAAGCCTTACATTACCACTGAGGTAACTCTCTTTGGTATAGCATTCATGAATGAAGACCATGCCTTTTAAATAATAAAATACAAGATATATAAATGTTGTTATTCCAGGGTAAGACAAGAAATATCTCGATTATGGGATACCATTGGAGAAAGAAGTCCCAAAAGAAGCCACAGAGAAGGAGGGTGGGTAGATATGTAAGGAAAATAGTCAAAAGAGAGATCTAAGGATATTAAAGACATTTTTTCTATGTCATAATGTTGCTTAGGGTATGCCCTACTCCTAGATCGTAAATCTTACCAAATGTAGTTCATGCTCCATTGTCTACTCTAATGGAGGAAAATTGGACAACACAATTCAAAACAATGAACAACCTTGAAAGATATATACAATTGGATTTGCAGAGAAGATAATGTTTCCTGGTATCTGTAGCATCCTGTGAATGATTTACCTATTCTAACTCTGAGCTTAAAGAATCTACTCATGACGATGCATATTGCAGGGAATTGGCAAGTGTCACAAGATTAGTACCAATTTAGACTTTGTTGTACAAATGAGTGCGGGATTGGGGTGTTTATACTTCCTTTTAAATAATTTAATGAAGTATCATTTTAGAGTTAGTTCTATTTAAAAGATTTTTAAAAACTCTCGTCCTGTTGTCCTAGAAATAAAAATACTTTTTCTGACAGAAACATAATTAATTTGATTATAAGGTTTAAAGTGTACTCTGTGTGTGTGTGTGTGTGTGCGCACGCATGTGCATAACTTCAACTGCTGCTGACTACAAGAGAAATCAATATCTGGCCACTGGTTGTTGTAGGCTGTATTCACTTGGCAACAGTTGATATATTGGTGGCTGACAATGAGGAGAATGGTGGGTGTGCATCCTATCAATTTTAAGAGCATATTTTTTCTCTACCAGTAGCAGTGGCTCAGCATTCTATTTGTCATTTCTGGCCTTGAAAGTAGGAGTTAATAAATGACAATAACTTTTAGCACACATGCTTTTTCCTGTTCTGCAGTTTAGTTTCAGTGTGGAGGAAGAGAAATAAAATTTTGAATTGCTAATGGAAGTGGGGGTCAAGGTATTGGAATGTTAACTTGGATATAAAACGCAAGCCAAGTGGTGGCTTCAGTGAAAAAGGCTGCCATTTGATGGCTACAACCCATATGCTGAAGTTTCTTTCCTTTGTTATGTCATTAATGAAAAAAAATTTTTTTTTTATTCTTAGCTCTGTGATCCCAGCCACCACCAATCCAATCAATAACCAACTTTCATTTTTTCTCTTCAGCGTATTTTTCCTCTGTTTCCTCCTATCAATGATTTTTTGCCTCCACTGCATTCCAGGATTTTATTACCTCCATAGGGATAAATGCAAAACCTTTCTAATGGTAATAATAATAATCACAGTAACTAGTACCTAAAATCTGGGTAGTGTTCACATTTGGCTGAGGATGTCCACCTAGCTTGTCCATTTAATCCCTATAGCACTCCTGGGATATTGGAAACTGAAGCTCAGAGTGGCTAAGTGATGTGCCCAGGCTTACAGAGGTAACATGTGTGGGTGAACCTTTACCTTTTGACTCCAAATTAAGTGCACTAGCCCCTACTCAGACTGTCCCAGCCTCTCTTTGTGCTCTTACTTTCCCTTTGTTCTGATGAAATATATACACAGTTGCTGGAACATTCATCTCATAAACTACTTTCTGTGAGAATCCTTTTCCTAACAGATCCAGCTCAACTCCCTTTGCCTCTTTCCTGAGGTTCCCCTGAGCACTCAGGTGTGTGCTAAACAACCATTGACCACTGGTTCTTCCCACACTGAACATCAAACTTTTCTAGCCTATGTTGAGGTTGAGAGCAATTAAAATACCCACATCTTTCTCACGAGAGCTTATACATCTTTTGGTCATGTGACAGTAGGTGCTGATAGTACTGATAGGAAAGTTGTCCATCAGGAAAGTCTTGTAATCTCTATTTAAAAATATTCTTCTTTCATTCATCTCTATGATGAAAATCTACTCATTCTTCAAGACTTGTATCAAAAGGTATTTTTTTTTTAACATGGGATATTTTCCTGATTCTCCAATCAAACACAATTGCCCTATCATTTGACTTGTTTCTTACTTGTTGTGTTGCAATTGCTTTTATTGTCTTATGTCCTTTAGTAATCTGTGTAATCCTTAGGGTCAGGAAAAAAGTTCACAAATAGAAGATGCTCAGTAAACATTTGTTGAATTCAATTAAAGTTAATTAGTTTAAAAGCACTCCAATTACAATAGATGCTCTTTTATCCAATGTTATTGTTACAGTGTTTTTTGGTTAACCAAAAATGTGATGTTAACATGGAGAATCACTTTACAAAAAAATAAAACGTCCTGTATATACCATAAACCCATTTAACTTTAAACTACATTCATTTGTCAGATTTTTGAATGCAGAGTCAAGGATCCTCTTTGAATTTGCGTTCATTGACTCACGTTCCTGGTTTTCTTTCTTGTTTCAGTCATATCCACAAGGAATAATTTGACATTTCCAATTTGAGTTTCTTTATTGTGGAAAGAGAGCTTATAGACACTCGCAATGCATTCTGAGTACAGAAACTATTAAAAAGTTCTACCAGGTTAGGCAACATAGGAAAACACTGTATCTACAAATATATATATATATATATATTAGTTGAGCATGGTGTCATTCACCTGTGGTCCCAGCTACTCAGGAGGCTAAGGTGGGAGCATCCCTTGAGCCTAGGAGGTTGAGGCTGCAGTGAACCATGATTGTTCCATTACATTCCAGCCTTGGGGATAGAGAGAGACCTTGTCTCAGAAAACAAAAAAATTCCCTTAGTTCCTAACAGTTGTCTCTATTAATTAAATGGCAGTTCTATAGAGTTGCCCTCTCCAATATAGTAGACATGTGCCACATGCGTTTACTGTGCATTTGAAATGTGGCTAGTCAAAAGCAAAGGATGGCAGAAATGTAAAACACCCACTGGATTTCCAAGATTTACTACAGACAAAGAACAAAAAAGATCTCAATTTATATGATTATATGCTTGAATATGCTGAGTAAAATACAATAAATTATTAAAATTATTTTTATCTGGTCCGTTGTACTTTTTTTTTGAGATAGGGTCTTGCTCTGTTGCCCAAGCTGGAGTGCAGTGGCACAGTCATAGCTTAGTAACCTTGAATTCCTGGGCTCGAGTGATCCTCCCACCTCAGCCTCCTAAGTAACTGGGACTACAGGCACATGTCACATGACTGGCTCCTCTTTTTACTTTCTAAATGTGACTAGTAGAGAATGTAAATTTACATAAGTGGTTTGGATTTCACTTCTCTTGGATAGCACTGCTTTAGAGAGTTATGGTTGTTGACTCTTCACAAAACACCCATTGTCACTTTCACAGAGATGACTACTCCTTCCTTTTTATACTAACATTTCTTAATTATACTTAATATTACATTAAATTACATAATGATGGTAAGAACAACAACTATTATAATCAGGTTTGGAAGCAAATGCAACTTAATTTTGGCATGCTTACTTTTCAGCTTGTGGGAGCAAAAGTCCATGGGAACTCAGAGAGTCATATGTTGTGCCTTTAGGTGCCTCCACCTTAGTTAGTGTGATGTTGAACAGAGCAGAAGGGGAGTGTAGTTTATTTACTGAAGCCAGTAAGTGGAGATCGGTTAAGAGAGCTTCTTCTGGACTCCGTCATCCTAATATATAAAAGAGCAGCAGCTTGGAGATGTTCCCTTTGTGTTATGCTGTTTTAGAATGACTATATCACAGCTCACTTCCATGACATGCTCAGAATTGTAGATGTGAGAAAAGAATTTCAGGACTAGCCTGACTAAATTGAACACAGATTAATTCTATTATGGGAAAATCAAGCAAATAATGGTTGTTTTAATGACTACATATAGTTGAAATGTAGGGGGTAAGAAGTTGTCCATATCCCACTAGCAAGTTAGTCTTTAAGGGGCTGTTGGGGTTTGGGTTTGCTTTCAAGCTGCAAGGATAAGGAAAGAGGCATGAGGGCTCTCAGAGAGGAATGTGCTTTTGGTCAGGATCTGGTCTGCAGCATAAAGTCATCCCTCATCTCTCTGACTCCATCGTGGTCTGCTGGAGTCATGAGGAAGCACTGACTTTCATATAAGAAGACAGCTCTCCTCACCCACATCCTCTTCTGACTAGAAGGGGTGAATAGTTTGTGTGTTATGTTATGTCTGTAAGAAATGTGAGAGAGGATTGTGGAATCTGCTGTCACATCCCAGCTTTGACTAGGACAAGCCATGTAAGTGCCTTTACTGTACTGGCAATGTGCATGAATTGGGTGGGGGATGGAGAGCAGGAATGTGCGTATGCACTGATCCATCCATACCTTACTTCTCTGTGTCTGGCAGCCTCTCACTGTGGTTGAGGGCCTATCCATGAAGCATCGCAGTTCTGCTGTCTCTGCAGGCTAGCATGTTAAATCAGAGTTCACCAGCAATAGTGGCAAAGAAAAGACAATGGTTATTTCCTCAGCAACTCTCTTACTTTCTCCCCGAGTATCCAGTTCTATGGGAATGAATGTTTTAAAACTAGATGAGGTGGGTGTCATGCAAATCTAACCTTGATCTAAGCAAATGTCAAGCCTGAACTACTGGACTCATTCAGGCCACTAAATTGAACAGTGTTAGCAGCATGCACCCAAAACTGATTTCAGGGAAAGAACATTTGTTAGAAGGTGCTTTTTGTTGAGCACTGTCGGTTTGCTTGCAAATGACAACAAAGAAAATGATAAGCAGAGGAGAAAAGAGTATAAACGCTACTCTCTCTGTCCTGCTCTGTTTTGTAATAAATAAATGAACCAAGCATATTGAATCTCTCTGGTACTGTTTATTTTATAGTTGTTCCACTCCATAGGTTCCCTCCTGGAGGATGTGTGAGACACCAGGCTGCAAGTCAGAAACGGCTGTGCTCTGGAAGGCTACCAGGGTCATCATGAGGGCCTTGCGGATTTCAGAAATGAAGTGACCTGCCTTGAGACTTCCCTCAGCCTCCTCACTCCACTGTATTCTCAAGAGAGTGAGGAGAACAAAACTGTCTTCTCCCCACATTACCACTTCAGTGCTGACCCTGTGGCTTGAGAATCTGATCTGTGTGCACTGTGGCAAAATCTTGGTTTTACAGGTCTCACCTGAAAGCTGGTCGTGATTTTTCCGTGATGTGTGGGTAAAAAGTGGGTTCTTGAAAGGAAGCCTCAATGTAGCTTAGCTCTTGAAAAAACAGTATGTGCATCTGCTTCTTGGACAGAAAAGGAAAAAGGAGTGAGACAGGAAAACAAAGTCTTATGGAAAAACCTGGCTGGGCGCGGTGGCTCACGCCTGTAATCCCAGCACTTTGGGAGGCTGAGGCGGGCAGATCACGAGGTCAAGAGATCGAGACAATCCTGGCCAACATGGTGAAACCTCGTCTCTACTAAAAATACAAAAATTAGCTGGGCTTGGTGGCGGGTGCCTGTAGTCCCAGCTACTTGGGAGGCTGGGGCAGGAGAATCGCTTGAACCTGGGAGGAGGAGGTTGCAGTGAGCGGAGATCGTGCCACTGAATTCCAGCCTGGTGACAGAGTGAGACTCCATCTCAAAGAAATAAAAGAAGAAAGAAAAACCTGCAAAACATTAAGAAGGAAGTGATCATTAATACTGAGACAAATTGCTTTCTTCTATATTAAGTATATGAGAATAATTTTGTGATTTGTTTCTCCATTCCAAAGCTGAGAAAGGGGAGGCAAATTATCTTTATGTTGCTACTCATATATAGGCTGTTATCTGTATAAGGTTTAAATGTATAATTCTGGTACTGTGGTTAAATGAGATTCTAAGACCAGTGAGTAGGGGCGGGTGTTAGGAATGGTCAAATTGATAATATAGACATTGTAAATGTTCACAAATTATAGGCTGTGACATTTAATCTCATATTCATGATATTTTAGTGGCTGTGGAATTTGGGGCAGTGTTTCCAGCCCCATTCTGTCCATTTTATTCTTTAAGGTAATCATCTAAGACTATACCTGATGGGGGAAATTGTATATGAAGGAATGTAACTTTCAAAGAGATTGTCCTAGAAGGAGGACTGATGACATTCCTTCTCCTTAATTTATATGCTGTGTGTTTACTGTGCTCAATTTAGAGCTCAAGTTACTCCAGTCAAGACCACAGTAAATTTGGGAAGAGAAGACCTCTAAGAAATTGCCTAGCATGATTGTTAACAACGGTACTGCTAGTAATTTTATTATTATTACAGACATTTCTTATGTTCCAGGACTGGCTAAACACTTTATATACAAAACTTTATCTCATTTAATCCTTACAACAGTTCAGAAAAAGGCATTGTAATCCTTCTTATTCAGATGAGGAGATTAAGGTTTAGAGAGGTAAGGTCATTTGCCTAAGGTCACTGAGCTTGGAAATAGTGAGACTAGGATTTTAATCCAAATAGTTGTGTTCTTAAGAATTACACTGCTGATACAGAAAAGGCCTTTAACAAAATTCAACAGCCCTTCATGCTAAAAACTCTCAATAAATTTGGTATTGATGGAACGTATCTCAAAATAATAAGAGCTATTTATGACAAACCCACAGCCAATATCATACCGAATGGGCAAAAACTGGAAGCATTCCCTTTGAAAACTGGCACAAGACAGGGATGCCCTCTCTCACCACTCCTATTCAACATAGTGTTGGAAGTTCTGGCTAGGGCAATCAGGCAAGATAAAGAAATAAAGGGTATTCAGTTGGAAAAGAAGAAGTCAAATTGTCCCTGTTTGCAGATGACATGATTGTATATTTAGAAAACCCTGCTGGGCGTGGTGGCTCACGCCTGTAATCCCAGCACTTTGGGAGGCCAAGGCGGGTGGATCACAAGGTCAGGAGATCGAGACCATCCTGGCTAACATGGTGAAACCCTGTCTCTACTAAAAATACAAAAAATTAGCCAGGCGAGGTGGCGGGCACCTGTAGTCCCAGCTACTTGGGAGGCTGAGGCAGGAGAATGGCATGAACCTGGGAGGCAGAGCTTGCAGTGAGCTGAATTCCGCCACTGCACTGCAGCCTGGGTGACAGAGCGAGATTCTGTCTCACAAAAAAAAAAAAAAAAAAAAAAAAAAAGAAAACCCCATCAACTAAGCCCAAAATCTCCTTAAGCTGATAAGCAACTTCAGCAAAGTCTCAGGATACAAAATTAATGTGCAAAAATCACAAGCATTCTTATACATCAGTAACAGACAAACAGAGAGCCAAAGCAGGAATGAACTTCCATTCACAATTGCTTCAAAGAGAATAAAATACCTAGGAATCCAACTTACAAGGGATGTAAAGGACCTCTTCAAGGAGAACTACAAACCACTGCTCAGTGAAATAAAAGAACAAATGGAAGAACATACCATGCTCCTGGATAGGAAGAATCAATATCGTGAAAATGGCCATACTGCCCAAGGTAATTTATAGATTCCATGCCATCCCCATCAAACTACCAATGACTTTCTTCACAGAATTGGAAAAAACTGCTTTAAAGTTCATATGGAACCAAAAAAGAGCCCACATTGCCAAGACAATCCTAAGTCAAAAGAACAATGCTGGAGGCATCACACTACCTGACTTCAAACTATACTACAAGGCTCCAGTAACCAAAACAGCATGGTACTGGTACCAAAACAGAGATATAGACCAATGGAACAGAACAGAGTCCTCAGAAATAATACCACACATCTACAACCATCTGATCTTTGACAAACCTGAGAAAAACAAGAAATGGGGAAAGGATTCTGTATTTAATAAATGGTGCTGGGAAAAGTGGCTAGCCATAAGTAGAAAGCTGAAACCGGATCCTTTCCTTACTCCTTATATGAAAATTAATTCAAGATGGATTAGAGACTTAAATGTTAGACCTAATACCATAAAACCCCTAGAAGAAAACCTAGGGAATACCATTCAGGACATAGGCATGGGCAAGGACTTCATGCCTAAAACACCAAAAGCAACAGCAACAAAAGTTGACAAATTGACAAATGGGATCTAATTAAACTAAAGAGCTTCTGCGCAGCAAAAGAAACTATCATCAGAGTGAACAGGCAACCTACAGAATGGGAGAAAATTTTTGCAATCTACTCATCTGACAAAGGGCTAATATCCAGAACCTACAAAGAACTCTAACAAATTTACAAGAAAAAAACAAGCAACCCCATCAAAAAGTAGGCAAAGGATATGAACAGACATTTCTCAAAAGAAGACATGCATACAGCCAACACACATGAAAAAATGCTCGTCATCACTGGCCATCAGAGAAATGCAAATCAAAACCACAATGAGATACTATCTCACACCAGTTAGAATGGCAATCATTAAAAAGTCAGGAAACAACAGGTGCTGGAGAGGATGTGGAGAAATAGGAACACTTTTACACTGTTGGTGGGACTGTAAACTAGTTCAACCATTATGAAAAACACTATGGCGATTCCCAAGGATCTAGAACTAGAAGTACCATATGACCCAGCCATCCCATTACTGGGTATATACCCAAAGGATTATAAATCATGCTGCTATAAAGACACATGCACATGTATGTTCATTGCAGCACTATTCACAATAGCAAAGACTTGGAATCAACCCAAATGTCCATCAGTGACAGACTGGATTAAGAAAATGTGGCACATATACACCATGGAATACTATGCAGCCATAAAAAAGGATGAGTTTGTGTCCTTTGTAGGGACATGGATGCAGCTGGAAACCATCATTCTCAGCAAACTATCACAAGAACAAAAAGCCAAATACCACATGTTCTCACTCATAGGTGGGAATTGAACAATGAGATCACTTGGACTTGGGAATGGGAACATCACACACCAGGGCCTATTATGGGGAGGGTGGAGGGTGGAGGGATGGCATTGAGAGTTATACCTGATGTAAATGATGAGTTGATGGGTGCTGATGAGTTGATGGGTGCAGCACACCAACATGGCACAAGTATACATATGTAACAAACCTGCACATTGTGCACATGTACCCTAGAACTTAAAGTATAATAATAATAATAATAATAATAATAATAATAATAATAAAAGAAAAAAGAGAATTACACTGCTTTGGCTGGGCATGGTGGCTCACGCCTATAATCCCAGCACTTTGGGAGGCTGAGACAGGTGGATCACGAGGTCAGGAGATCGAGACCATCCTGGCTAACACGGTGAAACCCCTACTAAGAATACAAAAAAATTAGCTGGATGTAGTGGTGGGGGCCTGTAGTCCCAGCTACTGGGGAGGCTGAGGCAGGAGAATGGCGTGAACCTGGTAGGCGGAGCTTGCAGTGAGCCAAGATCATGCCACTGCACTCCAGCCTGGGCGACTGAGCAAGACTCTGTCTCAAAAAAAAAAAAAAAAAAAAAAAAAAAAAATTGCACTGCTTTTACATTAAAGCTGCTAGAAACATTTTTTTTTTTTTTTTTTTTTAAAAAAAGCAGTATTTCAAACATGAATCAAAACAAAACCAGCAAAGTCCAAAGCCAATTTACAGCCTGATTTCTTTTTGGCCTTGTAATGCTGAGTGAAAATTGCTGAGCCTTTGGTTTGGAAGAAGCATTTGAAATGCAATACAGGAGAAAATCTTGATGCCAGGAGCTGCCTCATATTTGCCTTTAAACCATAACGGCCCCGAGCTCCAGTACTAGAGTCAGATTTATTAATCACCCATTAAGTGCCAGGTCCTGCAGTTCCTTTTGGTGATGGAAAGCATTGGTTTTACAGTTGACAGAGCACACTTGCCGACGTAAATCTGCACACCTCACCCTGGAGCCAACTCAGTGTATGCACCAAAGCGGGAAACTGAGGCTTGGAAAAAATATGGTCCAGGCTTAGAAAATGTGAAAGAAAGGACTCAAATGAGGTCATTTGCTCCCTGTCCGAGGGCTAACTGTACTGCTTCAGGCTCCATTACAAAGAACGCACACAGAATTCACCCATACCTCATGCCCTGTCCCTCCCATTTTCAACCTGTCATCCATGACAAATCTGCTTTTTCTTCTGTTGCTTTCTGATACTTATTTTGAATTTGCTTTCTCAGCATCAGTAGGGTCAATATGAACTGCTTTACTCTGTAAGTTGTGAAAAAATGTTCATTTTTTTCCTCAAAAAAATACAGTCCAATGAGAATGACGGACTATGGTTTTCTATTTCTTTTTGATTTTTGCTGTAGAATCTAACAGTGCTTAAAACTGTTTAATTAATTGCCTCCCTGAATATAATCTTTGTCCAACTTTGCTTCTCTTTTAGACACAGTCTCTAAGAGACCAAGAATCAGTTAGGATCCCAAGGAGCCCTGAGTTGGGTGCGTGGCTTTTCTATGTGATGCCTGTGTTTGTGTCTCTTCTCTTCCTGCTTCTTTGAAAATATGCATCTCCCTCAATTGATGTAGCCTTCTGCCTTTTAACCTCTTTCAATACCTGTTCAGTTCAAGATCTCCTTTTTATTTTTTTACTATAGAAAAATTTGAACATATACACAGAAATAGAGAAACTAGTATAATGAAGCCAGTGTACCTGACTTCAACAATGATCATTATTACATGGATAGTATACCATTATCTATATTTCCACTCATTCCTCAGCACCTGCATTATTTTCAAGTAAATCCAAAATGTCGTCTCATTTCTTCTGTAAATATTTCATATGCATCTCTAGAAAATGAGGACTATTTAAAAAAGCGTTAACTGCATTATTGTCACACCTAAGTTAATAATGCTTTTTTTTTTTAATGCAAATACGTTCTCATTTATTTGTAATAAAAGGCCGCTGGAAAGTAGGTGCAGGAGTGACCCAAGTTAGCATAATACTTTTTCTCCTGATCACATCCAACTTGTTTTTCTTTTCTTTTTATTATTATAATTATTACTATTATTATTATTATACTTTAAGTTCTAGGGTACATGTGCATAACGTGCAGGTTTGTTACATATGTATACTTGTGCCATGTTGGTGTGCTGCACCCATCAACTCGTCAGCACCCATCAACTCGTCATTTACATCAGGTATAACTCCCAATACAATCCTTCCCCCCTCCCCACTCCCCATGATAGGCCCCGGTATGTGATGTTCCCATTCCCGAGTCCAAGTGATCTCAATGTTCAGTTCCCACCTATGAGTGAGAACATGTGGTGTTTGGTTTTCTGTTCTTGCGATAGTTTGCTGAGAATGATGGTTTCCAGCTGCATCCATGTCCCTACAAAGGACACAAACTCATCCTTTTTTATGGCTGCATAGTATTCCATGGTGTATATGTGCCACATTTTCTTAATCCAGTCTGTCACTGATGGACATTTGAGTTGATTCCAAGTCTTTGCTATTGTGAGTAGTGCCGTAATGAACATACGTGTGTATGTGTCTTTATAGCAGCATGATTTATAATCCTTTGGGTATATACCCAGTAATGGGATGGCTGGGTCATATGGTACTTCTAGTTCTAGATCCTTGGGAATCGCCATAGTGTTTTTCATAATGGTTGAACTAGTTTACAGTCCCACCAACAGTGTAAAAGTGTTCCTATTTCTCCACATCCTCTCCAGCACCTGTTGTTTCCTGACTTTTTAATGATTGCCATTCTAACTGGTGTGAGATAGTATCTCATTGTGGTTTTGATTTGCATTTCTCTGATGGCCAGTGATGACGAGCATTTTTTCATGTGTGTTGGCTGTATGCATGTCTTCTTTTGAGAAATGTCTGTTCATATCCTTTGCCTACTTTTTGATGGGGTTGCTTGTTTTTTTCTTGTAAATTTGTTAGAGTTCTTTGTAGGTTCTGGATATTAGCCCTTTGTCAGATGAGTAGATTGCAAAAATTTTCTCCCATTCTGTAGGTTGCCTGTTCACTCTGATGATAGTTTCTTTTGCTGCGCAGAAGCTCTTTAGTTTAATTAGATCCCATTTGTCAATTTGTCAACTTTTGTTGCTGTTGCTTTTGGTGTTTTAGGCATGAAGTCCTTGTCCATGCCTATGTCCTGAATGGTATTCCCTAGGTTTTCTTCTAGGGGTTTTATGGTATTAGGTCTAACATTTAAGTCTCTAATCCATCTTGAATTAATTTTCATATAAGGAGTAAGGAAAGGATCCGGTTTCAGCTTTCTACTTATGGCTAGCCACTTTTCCCAGCACCATTTATTAAATACAGAATCCTTTCCCCATTTCTTGTTTTTCTCAGGTTTGTCAAAGATCAGATGGTTGTAGATGTGTGGTATTATTTCTGAGGACTCTGTTCTATTCCATTGGTCTATATCTCTGTTTTGGTACCAGTACCATGCTGTTTTGGCTACTGTAGCCTTGTAGTATAGTTTGAAGTCAGGTAGCGTGATGCCTCCAGCGTTGTTCTTTTGACTTAGGATTGTCTTGGCAATGCGGGCTCTTTTTTGGTTCCATATGAGCTTTAAAGCGGGTTTTCCAATTCTGTGAAGAAACTCATTGGTAGCTTGATGGGGATGGCATGGAATCTATAAATTACCTTGGGCAGTATGGCCATTTTCACGATATTGATTCTTCCTATCCATAAGCATGGTATGTTCTTCAGTTTGTTTGTGTCCTCTTTTATTTCACTGAGCAGTGGTTTGTAGTTCTCCTTGAAGAGGTCCTTTACATCCCTTGTAAGTTGGATTCCTAGGTATTTTATTCTCTTTGAAGCAATTGTGAATGGAAGTTCATTCCTGATTTGGCTTTCTGTTTGTCTGTTACTGATGTATAAGAATGCTTGTGATTTTTGCACATTAATTTTATATCCTGAGACTTTGCTGAAGTTGCTTATCAGCTTAAGGAGATTTTGGGCTGAGATAATGGGGCTTTCTAAATATACAATCATGTCATCTGCGAACAGGGACAATTTGACTTCTTCTTTTCCTGACTGAATACCCTTTATTTCTTCCTCCTGCCTGATTGCCCTGGCCAGAACTTCCAACACTATGTTGATAGGAGTGGTGAGAGAGGGCATCCCTGTCTTGTGCCAGTTTTCAGAGGGAATGCTTCTAGTTTTTGCCCATTCAGTATGATTTTGGGAGTTTGTTCATAAACAGTGAGTTTGTCATAAACAGCTCTTTTTATTTTGAGATACTTTCCATCAATACCTAGTTTATTGAGAGTTTTTAGCATGAAGAGCTGTTGAATTTTGTCAAAGGCCTTTTCTGCATCTATTGAGATTATCATGTGGTTTTTGTCTTTGGTTCTGTTTATATGCTGGATTATGTTTATTGATTTGTGTATGTTGAACCAGCCTTGCATCCCAGGAATGAAGCCCAGTTGATCGTGGTGGATAAGCTTTTTGATGTGCTGCTGGATTCGGTTTGCCAGTATTGTATTGAGGATTTTTGCATCGATGTTCATCAGGGATATTGGTCTAAAATTCTCTTTTTTTTGTTGTGTCTCTGCCAGGCTTTGGTATCAGGATGATGTTGGCCTCATAAAATGAGTTAGGGAGGATTCCCCCTTTTTCTATTGATTGGAATAGTTTCAGAAGGAATGGTACCAGCTCCTCCTTGTACCTCCAGTAGAATTCGGCTGTGAATCCATCTGGTCCTGGACATTTTTTGGTTGGTAGGCTATTAATCATTGCCTTCATTTCAGAGCCTATTATTGGTCTATTCAGGGATTCAACTTCTTCCTAGTTTAGTCTTGGGAGAGTGTATGTGTCCAGGAAATTATCCATTTCTTCTAGATTTTCTAGTTTATTTGCGTAGAGGTGTTTATAGTATTCTCTGATGGTAGTTTGTATTTCTGTGGGGTCGGTGGTGATATCCCCTTTATCATTTTTTATTGTGCCTATTTGATTCTTCTCTCTTTTCTTCTTTATTAGTCTTGCTAGCGGTCTGTCAATTTTGTGGATCTTTTCAAAAAACCAACTCCTGGATTCATTGATTTTTTGAAGGGTTTTTTGTGTCTCTATCTCCTTCAGTTCTGCTCTGATCTTAGTTATTTCTTGCCTTCTGCTAGCTTTTGAATGTGTTTGCTCTTGCCTCTCTAGTTCTTTTAATTGTGATGTTAGAGTGTCAATTTTAGATCTTTCCAGCTTTCTCTTATGGGCATTTAGTGCTATAAATTTCCCTCTACACATTGCTTTAAATGTGTCCCAGAGATTCTGGTATGTTGTATCTTTGTTCTCATTGGTTTCAAAGAACATCTTTATTTCTGCTTTCATTTCGTTATGTACCCAGTAGTCATTCAGGAGCAGGTTGTTCAGTTTCCATGTAGTTGAGCAGTTTTGATTGAGTTTCTTAGTCCTGAGTTCTAGTTTGATTGCACTGTGGTCTGAGAGACAGTTTGTTATAATTTTTGTTCTTGTACATTTGCTGAGGAGTGCTTTACTTCCAATTATGTGGTCAATTTTGGAATAAGTGTGATGTGGTGCTGAGAAGAATGTATATTCTGTTGATTTGGAGTGGAGAGTTCTGTAGATGTCTATTAGGTCTGCTTGCTGCAGAGATGAGTTCAATTCCTGGATATCCTTGTTAACTTTCTGTCTCGTTGATCTGTCTAATGTTGACAGTGGAGTGTTGAAGTCTCCCATTATTATTGTATGGGAGTCTAAGTCTCTTTGTAAGTCTCTAAGGACTTGCTTTATGAATCTGGGTGCTCCTGTATTGGGTGCATATATATTTAGGATATTTAGTTCTTCCTGTTGAATTGATCCCTTTACCATTATGTAATGGCCTTCTTTGTCTCTTTTGATCTTTGATGGTTTAAAGTCTGTTTTATCAGAGACTAGGATTGCAACCCCTGCTTTTTTTTGTTCTCCATTTGCTTGGTAGATCTTCCTCCATCCCTTTATTTTGAGCCTGTGTATGTGTCTGCATGTGAGATGGGTCTCCTGAATATAGCAAACTGATGGGTCTTGACTCTTTATCCAGTTTGCCAGTCTGTGTCTTTTATTTGGACCATTTAGTCCATTTACATTTAAGGTTAATGGTGTTATGTGTGAACTTGATCCTGTCATTATGTTATTAACTGGTTATTTTGCTCATTAGTTGATGCAGTTTCTTCCTAGCCTCGATGGTCTTTACATTTTGGCATGTTTTTGCAATGGCTGGTACCGGTTGTTCCTTTCCATGTTTAGTGCTTCCTTCAGGGTCTCTTGTAAGGCAGGCCTGGTGGTGACAAAATCTCTAAGCCTTTGCTTATCTGCAAAGGATTTTATTTCTCCTTCACTTATGAGACTTAGTTTGGCTGGATATGAAATTCTGGGTTGAAAATTCTTTTCTTTAAGAATGTTGGACCGGGTGCGGTGGCTCAAGCCTGTAATCCCAGCACTTTGGGAGGCCGAGACAGGCGGATCACGAGGTCAGGAGATTGAGACCATCCTGGCGAACACGGTGAAACCCCGTCTCTACTAAAAAATACAAAAAACTAGCCGGGCGAGGTGGCAGGCGCCTGTAGTCCCAGCTACTGCGGAGGCTGAGGTGGGAGAATGGCGTAAACCCGGGAGGCGGAGCTTGCAGTGAGCTGAGATCTGGCCACTGCACTCCAGCCTGGGTGACAGAGTGAGACTCCGTCTCAAAAAAAAAAAAAAAAAAAGTTGAATATTGGCCCCCACTCTCTTCTGGCTTGGAGAGTTTCTGCTGAGAGATCTGCTGTTAGTCTGATGGGCTTCCCTTTGTGGGTAACCCGACCTTCCTCTCTGGCTGCCCTTAAGATTTTTTCCTTCATTTTAACTTTGGTGAATCTGGCAATTATGTGTCTTGGAGTTGCTCTTCTCAATGAGTATCTTTGTGGCGTTGTCTGTATTTCCTGAATTTGAATGTTGGCCTGCCCTACTAGGTTGGGGAAGTTCTTCTGGATGATATCCTGAAGAGTGTTTTCCAACTTGGTTCCATTTTCCCCCTCACTTTCAGGCATCCCAATCAGACGTAGATTTGGTCTTTTTACATAAGCCCATACTTCTTGCAGGCTTTGTTCATTTCTTTTTCTTCTTTTTTCTTTTGGTTTCTCTTCTCGCTTCATTTCGTACATTTGATCCTCAATCACTGATACTCTTTCTTCCAGTTGATCGAGTCGGTTACTGAAGCTTGTGCATTTGTCACGTATTTCTCATGTCATGGTTTTCATCTCTGTCAGTTCGTTTATGGCTTTCTCTGCATTAATTATTCTAGTTATCAATTCTTCCTCTCTTTTTTCAAGATTTTTAGTTTCTTTGCGCTGGGTACATAATTCCTCCTTTAGCTCTGAGAAGTTTGATGGACTGAAGCCTTCTTCTCTCATCTCGTCAAAGTCATTCTCCATCCAGCTTTGATCCGTTGCTGTCGATGAGCTGCGTTCCTTTGCAGGGGGAGATGCGCTCTTATTTTTTGAATTTCCAGCTTTTCTGCCCTGCTTTTTCCCCATCTTTGTGGTTTTATCTGCCTCTGGTCTTTGATGATGGTGACATACTGATGGGGTTTTGTTGTGGGTGTCCTTCCCGTTTGTTGGTTTTCCTTCTAACAGTCAGGACCCTCAGCTGTAGGTCTGTTGGAGATTGCTTGAGGTCCACTCCAGACCCTGTTTGCCTGGGTATCAGCAGCAGAGGTTCCAGAAGATAGAATATTGCTGAACAGTGAGTGTACCTGTCTGATTCTTGCTTTGGAAGCTTCCTCTCAGGGGCGTACTCCACCGTGTGAGGTGTGGGGTGTCAGTCTGCCCCTAGTGGGGGATGTCTCCCAGTTAGGCTACTCAGGGGTCAGGGATCCACTTGAGCAGGCAGTCTGTCCGTTCTGAGATCTCAGCCTCCATGTTGGGAGATCCACTGCTCTCTTCAAAGGTGTCAGACAGGGTCGTTTGCGTCTGCAGAGGTTTTTGCTGCTTTTGTTGTTGTTGTTGTTATTGTTGTTGTTTATCTGTGCCCTATCCCCAGAGGTGGAGTCTACAGAGACAGGCAGGCTTTCTTGAGCTGCTGTGAGCTCCACGCAGTTCGAGCTACCCATCGGCTTTGTTTACCTACTTAAGCCTCAGCAATGGCGAGCGCCCCTCCCGCAGCCTCGCTGCTGCCTTGCTGTTAGATGGCAGACTGCTGTGCTAGCAATGAAGGAGGGTCCGTGGGCGTGGGACCCTCCTGGCCAGGTGTGGAATATAATCTCCTGGTGTGCCCGTTTGCTAAGACCCTTGGTAAAGCGCAGTATTGGGGTGGGAGTTACCTGATTTTCCAGGTGTTGTATGTCTCAGTTTCCTTGGCTAGGAAAAGGGATTCCCTTCCCCCTTGTGCTTCCCAGGTGAGGGGATGCCTCGCCCTGCTTCAGCTCTCGCTGGTTGGGCTGCAGCAGCTGACCAGCACCGATTGTCTGGCACTCCCTAGTGAGATGAACCCAGTACCTCAGTTGAAAATGCAGAAATCACCTGTCTTCTGTGTCGCTGGCGCTGGTAACTGGAGACTGGAGCTGTTCCTATTTGGCCATCTTGCTTCGCCCCCTCAATAACAATTCTTTAATATAATTAAGTATCCACTCATTGCTCATATTTTACTGGCTTTTTAATTGTTTTAATTTCTCTGAATTGGTATCCAACAAGGTTTCAGTTGTGTCATTGGTTGATATACATCTTTAAATGTCTTTTACTTTACAGATTTCCTCTCCATCTCATTTTTTTTCTTATGATTAATATGGAAGAAAATGGCTGCTTTTGCTGTAGAGTTTCCACAAGGGATTGGAGTCTGCCAGAATCCCTTCTAGTTGACAACTGCCCATGATGCTTCTACTTTCCAGTGGGTACCTGCGAATGGTTTTGAGTTCTGTTTCCAGGGCTGTCTAAACACAGTTGCCTTCCCTGAACTCCCTCTTGCACAAGTGCTGATACTGTGAGAGTTTTGTACCTATCAGTGGTTAATCTCCATGTTGACATAAATCCTTTTATTTCAGAATTTGAGGGGATCCCTTTTCACCTAGTTTTTTTATAGCAGTTTTCAAATGTATCTCTGATTGTTTCAAATGAATCTATTCTAGTTGCTCTACTTTTTGTATGTCAAATTGAACACTTACAATAACACATAACAATAAAACTCATTCAAGTTTAGGTGAAATGATGCCATGTCATTGAATGGAGTGATTCAAAGGGTATAATATAAAGACCCTTTTGCTACTACTCAGAATGTTGGAAAAGTGCCTGCTGACATGCACTGGAACCAAACTGGTCAGTACTATTTCTTTATTGTTTTATGGCATGTTTTCTGATAGACAGTTTCCAGCTGTTAGGTCAACAGGCAACAGTTCAGATGTGAATGTACATATGCATGTGTGTGTTTGCATGTGTTTGTGTATTTAAGAAACTGGTGCTAATATTGGCTCTAGATTTTTCTGTGTTGTGCTTTAAGCTCATGGAACTGTTGGTTTCTGTGGCTTATGTACAGAACATAGTAGACACTCATGCAATTGCCCCCCTTAACCTATATATGAGATAGTCTCTGTGTCAAGAAATTGTAAACATAATCTAGAACTGAAATGTACATTCCATAGATGTTCATTATTATGGCATACGTTCTTTGTGCAGGTCAACATACATATGTACAAACAGGTATTCTGGGAAGGTGGAGGTGGCTACAAAGTTGTTAAATGTCTTTGAATATCCTCTTTAACACAGTCAGAGAAAATAGATGGCAGAACACAAATCCCATGGATAACATTTACAATAAAACGAACAGGATAGACTCCTGAAGCCCAAAATGCAACTGGGTAGAAAGAACTTGCCAAAAGCCCCAAGACTTACATGAGAGCATTATGTCAGTGTCTGTGTAGGAGGAAGCAGAAGAAAGCAATGGAGAATTTAGTGAATCAAAGAAGAGGAGAAAGCCAACAAGTATTCACTCGAAAGCAGAGGGGCCCAATTGGAGAACAGGAAATAAAACTTGGACAGGTGTTATCATTCCCAAATAGTGGACTCATCATGAGGTCTCCAGGGTGTGGAACAGTCTAGGTCCTGTGACCTCTTAGAATTTACTAGCTGTTTCAGGACAGTGCCTCATATGGAGGAGAAATTGTTAGAAGTGGAATTAAAATGAATCCACCACCAGGGCAGTAGAAACAATAGAAAAAGAATTTACAGATAAAATTGTGGGAGGGAAATGGAGTGAGAAAGTCTCAAAAAGCAAGCTGTCACACTTTCTAACATTACCCCAAAATAACAGAAAAGAAAGCTTTCTTAAGTTAGAAAAGCTATTTGAACCATGCCTCTTTTTACAATTCAAGAACCTAATTTCACATAAAAGTGAGCAACGGTAATGAAACACGTTAAGAAACTGATATCAATCATGACAGAGCAACACAAATCAGAATTAGAGAATCCAGAAAGATGATGACAGATCTTAAAAAAGAATTTGAAATAGAAGAAAAATATTTTTTTTTCAGGGCCGTATGCAGTGGCTCACACCTGTAATCCCAGCACTTTGGGAGGCCGAGGCAGGTGGATCATGCGGTCAGAAGATTGAGACCATCTTGGCTAACACGGTGAAACCCCGTCTCTACTAAAAATACAAAAAATTAGCTGGATGTGGTGGCAGGAGGCGCCTGTAGTCCCAGCTACTTGGGAGGCTGAGGCAGGAGAATGGCGTGAACCCGGGAGGTGGAGCTTGCAGTGAGCCAAGATTGCACCACTGCACTCCAGCCTGGGTGACAGAGTGAGACTTCATCTCAAAAAAAAAAAAAAAAAAAAAAAAAAAAACCAAATAATAATAATAATAATAATAATTTCAGAAAAAGAGGAATAAAAGGATAAACACAAGAGAAGAAGCATAGCAGATTATACCTTAAGATAAATGGAACCTAAAAAAGAGAAAAATTTTAATAATTATAAAGAAATGGCAACTGTAATATAAAGGATGTTATGAAAGTGACAAATAATGAAGCTAGAAAAAGAAGGTCCAACATTCTGAGCATCCTAAAAAAAATAAATAAATAAATTAGACCATATTAATTTCTCCATGATCAGTGGAGAAAACATCCCTGAAATTAAGAAAAAATGTTTTGGACTACATGTTGAAAAAACATATTGCATGCTTAAGGACATAATCTCAGAATGACAAACACCAACACATATTCTCCTAAAATTACTTGAGGTTAAAGTGAAACAAACTAAAATTTTCTTTAGCCATCTTAACAGAAAAAGAAAGTGATTTATAAGGAAAAAATAATAGAGTATTATCAGATTTTTTCAACATCAGCACTTTGTGCTAGAAGAAAATGAAATAACATAGTTAATACAATCGAAAAAGAAAATGTGAGCCCAACACTTTGTAGATACAAACTTATTTCGAGTATCAAGGACATCGATAAAAATGTTATCAACATGCAAAAATTCAGGGAGTATTGTTCTTGTCTTGCATTCTTGGAGTACCTGCTAGAGAGCAGATTTCAGACAATCAAAATGTCTACAAAATATTAACATAATTAATGGTGGTGAGCATTAAATATATATTTACTTATAGAATTTAGACTTAAGAAGGACTGAAAAGGGAGAGAGTATAATATGTAATGACTATATGCTCCTATAATGTAGATATAGTAAAATATAAAAAATCAGGAGAAGACTGGAAGAGATTGGAAGAAGTTAATGAAGAAGTTGTTTTGATTGTTTTAGTATTAGACTTGTTTTATTGGGACTTAAATGGGATAAAGCACATGAGTATAGGCTAAGTTTATCACTCCATGTATTTATGAAAACCAGGAGTCTTGATCTGGAAGAAAGGAGACACAGATGTTTTATCACAGAAGGAGTTAAATCAAAAGCCTACAGATATGTGTATGTATATAGAAAAATATATACACACATATACATATATATCTGTATATTAATTTATCAGTATGTATATATAAATATGAAATATCAGTATGGGCTCATGAAGCACTTTATTTCTCAAAATATAAGTATAAATGTAAACTTTCTAGCTTTGTCCACTGCAAAGGTCTAGAAACAATGACTAACCAAATAACAATGATCTCCCTTTGTGAAAGACTATAATCTTGATAGAAATCAGCGATTCTTGGAGATTCCATTTCTGGTGCAAGAAATGTACCAGATGAGCTCAAAACATCTTGTCATACCAGATCACAGAGAAACTATTAAAGACTAATGGAGTTTGTGTTAAAAACACATAGGAGGTAATTTTATGAAGCTTCCATTAGCCAAAATGAGAAAATTTGAATGACAGTAAGAACGATAATGTCAATTGATTAAGACTCAACAGTTATGTTTGAGTTCATGAATTCATAATAGAAATTTAACTCGTCATTTTTGAAGGATGATGTGGGACAAATTTATCATCTTGAAAACCGCAGAGAAAAAGGATGAAGCGTTTTTCATGCTTTCCCTACGTGAAATATAACTTCCTGGGGAGCCAAAGAGTACATGACAGGAAGTGTTTTATTATTATTACAGTATTACAGCTAATACATGGAAAAATTAATGATAGTATTAGGATATCACAGTTTATGGATGTAGTCATTGAACATCAAAGGCTGCTAATATCAGAAAAAGAAACAACCAGAGAAAATGGGGCCTGCTGTTGAAAAACGTACCACCACCACCTGCATATTTGCCCAGAGAATTGAACCTGAGTCTGACCCATTTTCCAGATCCATAAAATACAGAGGACAAAGGAACATATTGAACTGCACCATGGATTATCAAAGAAAACAAGAGCTAGACACTAGTTAAAGCAGTAAAATTGATTTATTCAGAAACTACTACAATAGGAAAAGTTGAGCTGAACTCAATTCTGAATACCAGAAGGAAAAGTGAGAATTTAAGCTGAAAGAGCAGGGTGAGGGGGCCAGTGGATGAAAAATAACCAAGAGGAGTTCTCAAGAGTAGGAGGATTCTAATAACTTTCCAGGATTCTTGCTGAAGATAGGCAAGAGTGATTAGATATTGTTATGGATTGAGGGTGTCCCCTTCAAAACTCATGTTGAAATTTGATTCCCAATATGGTAGTATTGGGAGTTGGGGCCTAGTGGAAGGTGTTTAGATGATGGGGTCATTGCTCTCATGAGTCACTGAAGTGAGTGAGTTCTCACTCTCACAGGAATAGATTAGTCCCCGTGAAAGCAGGTTGTTATAAGCAAGCCCAGCCTCTCATGCATGTCTCTTTGCATGCACTCATTTGTCTTTCTGCTTCTCCACCATATTGACACAGCATGAGGCCCTCATCAGAAGTGGAGCATATGTCGATATCATGCTTTTGGACTTTTCAGCCACAAGAACCAAGAGATAAAGACATGTCTTTCCTTTATAAATTATCCAGTCTCAGGTATTCTGTTATAGCAACACAAAACAGACTTAAACAGGTATCAAGGATGGGGGATATGGAATTTAATCAGTTATCAAGAGTGATCAAATATCAAGGATGGGGGAAATTTTGCTAAACTGATTCAGCAGGACTCTTGCTGCAATTTGGACTGGCCAGGCCAAAGACAGGGCCCAAGAACAAGACCTAGTCAAAAAGAGGACTCAGAGAAGCCTATCTAAAGTTTGGTCAAGGAAGGAGTCTTAGAGTCTTAGAGCAAGCAGCTGTATCAAGGTGGTGGGAAACTACAGGTTAAAGGGCTCAGCCCTTTTAATAATAATTACAAAGCACTAATTTGCTTTGTAACATGAGAGTCTTAGAACTGCTCGTTTCCTTTTCTGAATGTAATTGCTCATCTCACCTCCAGTTTTATTATTCTCTCTAGACTACCAATGTATTGCAATGAAAGTGGTTTGTAGAGACCCTTAATAATAAATACCAACAGATTTTCTTTAATAAAGAAAGGGATGGAGGGAGACCTCTAGATTAAGAGAGTTAAATCATATAACACATTAAAAATAATAAATAGGCACTATTAAACTATTGAGACTAAGGATATACACATGGTCTAATGGTTGGGCAATATTTCCTAAAAAATATATCCAAGTCCTCACCCCCTAGTACCTGTAGATGTGAAATTATGTTAAAATAGGGTCTTTGCAGATGTAATTAAGTTAAAGATCTTAGGATGGTAGCATCCTGGATTTAGGCTGAGCCTTTAATCCAATTATAAGAGAAAAGAGAGTAAGATTTTAGACACACAAACACACAGGAGAAGACCATGTGAAGTCAGAGACAGATATTGGAGATAGAGACAACTACACATCAAGAAATGCCAAAGATTGCCAGCAGTCACCAGAGGCTGGGAAGTAGGCATAAAATGAGTTTTCTCTTAGAGCCCCCAGAGGAACCAACTCTGCCAATGCCTTGATTTTGAATTTATGGCCTCTAAAACTGGGAGGGAAAAAATTTCTGTTGTTTAAAGGCACCCACTTTATGATAAACTTGTTATGATAGCCCTAGGAAACCAACAGACATGGATATATAAAAAAATACAAGGAAGTGATTGCCATGCAAATGATAGTTATTCTCTTTCCAAAGAGGAGGCTGAGATTAGAATGAGGTAATGAAGGTCTTCTGTGGAGGCTGAAAATTTCTGTTCTTGACCTAGATGGTGAAGGCAATGGTGTTCATTGTACAGTTCTTGAGTTCCATAATGTTTTTATGTGATTTGCTGTTTCTGGGTCTTATTTTCCATACAAATGTTCTTAAAGTCCATATATAACCCTATGGCTCCACCCCATACAAAATTCCCAGCATTTATTTTCTAGAAGAAAATTATGTTTGTCTGATAATTTATTCTTGACAAATCCAGGTTAATTGCATCTTCTACACTTTCTTTCCATTTTTGCCAATTAATATTTTGTCTGTTTTAAAATCCTCCGATTATCAAAAGCATCATTAATTGATTTTGTTTGCCAGTTGTATATCCTCATCTACCTTCTTTAAAGAAGTGCTTTTTTACGGCCAGGTTTGATTGAAGCAATCAGTCCAGCAATGGGTATCATTGCCCTTTACTGGTTTGAACACACTACTTTAAAAAGCAATCTTGAATCACTTCCCTCTCAAGTCCAATTTAGTTTTTTACCTTCCATCATAAATGATGCATACTCTATATCACAGCTCACCTTTTAAAATATGCTATCAAAAGGGAGCCTAAAAATAGCATTAAGCATTTCTCCTTGGGTTTTTAATATTTTCTATTATTTGTTTTTCATTTTCTACCTGTTGAGTATTTTTGGTCCCCCCAGTCTCTTCTTTTGGGTGAAGAAGAAAGCAAAGGTTTCTCCATTGTCTTTATGTATCTTGTTAGATATACTGCTTGTCGTTTGTCTATACCATAGCATTTAATCACAATAAAAATCATATTCCATTTCCCAGGAACCCTACTGAACCTTAACAAGTAATTTTCCAGCTCATGACTGATTTGTTGGTCTTCTGAAATAAAAAATCTCTATGTATCATGGAGCTTCCTGTGCTTACTTACTAATATGCTGTACTTTTTTTCCCTGGGGAGGACTTTTGAGGATTGACTTAAATTGAAATGGAAAAGAGTAAGTAAAAACACAAATAATTCCAGGGCTAGATTGTTACACAGGCTTGCAAACTGGCTTATCTTTGATTCCTGAAGCACCTTTCCTTGCCCACTTTCTATCCTCCTGCCCCTGTCTCCCATTGCCATCAGTATTGGAGAAACACCAGATTGGGTTTGTTCTAAATTCTTGCTCTGAATTTCCTTTACTTGGCTGAGTAAAATTGAGTAATTTGCTTCAACACTCTTAATCTCTGCTGTCTTGAATAAGTTTTGGTCAAAAAACTCTTTGTTCAAATTAACCTTCTTCAGAAAAGTCCTACTACTAAAATAGGTAAAAACAGAAATATTCTCTCTCTCTCTCTCTCTCTCTCTCTCTCTTTCTCTCTCTCTCTCTCTGTGTGTGTGTGTGTGTGTGTGTGTGTTTACTGTTTGAAAGTGGTGGGGAAAAGAGGCAAGGCCTGATCAATTGTTTTTTGTCCCATGGCCCTGGAACAGTACAGAGCCATTGCTTGGGCTAATTTCTTGAGTTCCTGCTATTTGAGGACATCCATTTGTAAATTAGTTTTCAGGCTTAGTCATGGATATGAGTAGTGAACTACTAATTTAGACAAATACTAGTCTGTTTTGGTTTTAAATATATTATTTTAGTATCTTAGAGTAACGTGTTATAAATACAGGAGTTAGGTGTATAGATATGATGAAAGATCTTAATGTATTAAAAAATATATCTGTATATGTTCCATATAATGCCAATATACAGACAACTTTTCAGAATGTGATGGCACAATTATGTGGTCCAGACTTCACCAGGAGGATCTCTTTGGCAGGGACACCATGCTTCATTGGCAAATCCCCAGCATTCCAGGATCAAAACTTGATTCTATCTTTGTACCCAGAATTAGACTGAGGATTGTGAAGCTACCCTTTTAAGGGAGGCACTGTATGAGCAAGAATGCAGATTTACTGATTTACAATGAGAAATATCACTTCCAGTCTAATTAGGCAGTCAAGCCCACTGGTCAACATATTCTCTTCTCTGTTGGAAAATAATTTTTGATGAAGCCAAATTACTTTAACAAGATTGATTATCAAGCAGAGAATCTGAATTGGATTTCTTTAAGAACTGGTAACATCAATTTATGATTGCTTGGCAAGCCCATCTCTCTATAAATGTATGTCTATAAGAGAACTGGTTCCAAACACTTTTAGTTACTGAACACGACGGGACTGCACATTATATAAGCAGGTAAAGACAGAGCTACTCTTGATTGAGGTTGGGGACCTGAAGTTCTGCCTGTTGGGCCCCTATCACATCAAGCATCCTTGAGGCACCCCCAAGAATTGCCTGAAATCTGAAGAGCCTTAATTTGCCTTTGTTCCCTAGTCAGGGCTCTTGGGCTTTCATTTCTCACACTACATGGAGATAATCTCTTAGTTAATGCATGTTTCTTCAGATTCATTAGGTTAGTTATAAGTTTTTAAAATGTTAATATTGCTAGACTTTTCTGATCCTTTGGATTTGGGTATTATTATACAGCCTCCATCTCATATTCACTATTATTTTTAGGATTAGATTCTACTTTTTAAGGAAAGTTTTAGGTACCTAATATTATCCATTACCTAGTCATTCCTCTTCCTTAATTTGCTTTCAAAATATCATTTTGTACTCATAAGGGTGGTACCATATTCCATCCTTATGTAATGAAATATAAGGTAGACTATACTATCTGATTTCATGAATTCTTTTTCCTGGGACCGGATATTTACAGATATCATTTGCCAATTTTTTGTGTTTAGTTACTAGTACCTTCCCACCCTGTTACCTAAAAGATCTAAATGACATCCCATATGAAGGATATTAAATTTTTTTTGATAAGTGTGATTATGGAAATAATTGACAAAACAGAAACAGAATATAACAAAACAGTGGAATAGAAGTCAAGAAACAAAATGTTAATCCTAATTTTGCTGCTAATTTTGCTTTGTAACATGAAGGTCTTAGAACTGCTTGTTTCCTTTTCTGAATGCAATTGCTCATCTCACCTCCAGTTTTATTATTCTCTCTAGACTACCAATGTATTGCAATGAAAGTGGTTTGTAGAGACCCTTAATAAATAAATACCAACAGATTATAATTTTTTTTGTTAAACAAGTAGTTCTTGAATTTCTTTCTTATGCCAGGCTCTAGGCTAGGTGTTGTGTTGGTACTTTATTAGTCAGCTTAATTGTAATAACAACCCCAAATCTCAGTGGCTTCCAATAACAAGCATTTATTTCTCATTCATGTTATGTGGCAGCAGCAGGAGGTTGGCTGTTGTATCTCTGCTCCATATGTGTCCTCATTCCAGGACTCAGGTTAAAGAAGATGGCCTTATTTGCCATACTTTTGGCAGAAAAAAATGAGCAAGAGAGACAGAAAAAAAAAAAAAAAATCCAGTGCTGGTTCAATGCTGGTTAATATGAGATAAATTGAACATCTTTGATCCAAACTATTAACCACACAATGGATGGGTTTGATTACTTGGCAGGTGACAGTCCAATGACCACAACCAAGCAGGATTTAACCAGGGGATTTTGTTATTTGCAACTATTAATAAGAAGTAAGGAGGACTTAAATATTAAAAATGTCTTTTAAAGCTTCTGCTTGGAAGTGAAATATATCATGTTTGCTTATAGTCCACTAGTTAAAGCTTATCACTTAGCCCACCCACCATCATTGGGATGGGAAAATATGTCTCCTCCTTGTGGGAAGCACTGTGAATTCTACGGCAATGGCCAGGATGTAAATTCCTCTTACAATGAAGGGTAAAGACTGAATAATTGGGAAAAATAGTATCATCTTTCCCAATTGCAATGTTAATCAGACAGCAATCCTGTCTTCTAGGTACTTCCAGTCCA
This sequence comes from Rhinopithecus roxellana, assembly GCF_007565055.1. Classification (NCBI taxonomy): domain Eukaryota; kingdom Metazoa; phylum Chordata; class Mammalia; order Primates; family Cercopithecidae; genus Rhinopithecus; species Rhinopithecus roxellana. The sequence goes on along the minus strand of NC_044556.1, from coordinate 85,242,775 downwards.
GCCGGGGACTAGAAACACACAAACAGCGTGGAGACAGCTTTAGCAAGAGGCACAGCAAAGAAAGAGATAAAATTCTGTGTATATTCAGAAGAGGGATGTATTAGTTCATTCGCACACTGCTGTAAAAAACTACCTGAGACTGGGTAACTTATGAAGAAAAGAGGTTTAATTGACTCACAGTTCTGCAGGCTGTACAGGAAGCATGACTGGGAGGCCTCAAGAAACTTATAAGCATGGCGGAAAGGGAAGCAAGCACATCTTACCATGGCAGACCAGGAGAAAGAGAGCGAAGGGGGAAGTGCTACACACTTTTAAACAAGATCTCATGAAAACTTACTATCACAAGAACAGCAAGGGGGAAATTCGCCCCCATGACCCCAATCACTTTCCACCAGCTCCCTCCCACAACATTGGGAATTAGGATTCAGCATGGGATTTGGGTGGCAAGACAGATCGAAACCATATCAAGGGATAAAGAGAAAGATCATTTGAGGGTGATCAGGGAAGGCTTCCTGGAGGGGCTGTTATTCAGTTGGAATAACTGAAAATAGTATAATTTGAACAAGGAGTCAAAGACATAACCTAGGGAAAGAAAGCAGTATGAATAAAAGCATAGTAGCAGGAAAACATGAGGGGGAATGGAGGTTTATGGGGGAATAGTGTAGAAATTTTCCATAAATTATGGGAAGAAAAGTGGTGAGAATATTGGACATTTTTTAAAAAAGAACCAGGAATATTTTAAATTTTTCATTAAGGCAAGGAGGAACTGCTGATCACTTCTAGGGAAAACAGTGGCATAACTGAAGTTGTCCTTTGGGAAGATAAGTCTGGTGGCAATAAGGTGGAGGAGTGGGAAAGCAGAACCAGTTAGAAACAAGGTCAGGTAGAAAGCTTCTGCAGTCATCCCACCAAGAGGCGTTAAGGGAAAGAAATAGAGGAGATGGATGTGAGTTATTTTATAGAAAAAAAAAAAAAAACCATCAGGTTTTGATGGTTTGTTGGATATGAGAGGTTGTTATTAAAGTTTATAACAAGGCTCACAGCTAAGGAGCCTGGGAATGTGTGAGTATCATTTATGGACAAAGGGAAACTCAGAAGAACACAGGGCTTGGGAGGAAGGATTTTAAGTTAGTATTAGAAATGATTAGCTTGAGATTCTAGTGGGCCTCCCAAGTACATCTGTTTATCAGGCATTTGGGATGGTAGGACAGGCTGTAGAAGGAGAGTTGGGACTCACTCAGATAGTGATGTTGATTGAGAACAACGGCTGGCAAAGGCAAGTGCGGAGAGAGTTCAAGAAAACCAAGAGCAATGAATGAATAGGCCACCCCAGCTGCCCTTCTCCCCTTTTCCAATCCATTCTCCCTATTGCTAGATATTCCGGCTTGTTTTACTCGTTTTGCTCCTACTCCATTTCTTCCTGGTTTCTTGCCTACCTACATACCTCTCCTTTCTCCTCACCCACCCTTCTTACTCATCTTTCCCTATACAGCTTGCATATCACCTTTCTGGGAAGCTTTCCTTGGCTTTTTCTGCCAACATTAGTTACTTACTTCTCAGTGCTTCTGCAATTCTTGGTTCTTATTTATCCAAATGTTCTTCAGTCTTAGCTATAATTTGGTGGTTATCTTTGCATTGATTTCCCCTATCAACGATGACACCTGAAAGCATTGCTGAATTTTTATCTGTCTACACAGATTCTGCCACATAACTCACAATCATTAAATGTTGAGTGAATGGATGCTTATATTTTGAGGGCAGGGACTATGATTTCTTCATATTGGTATTTTTCCTCATGGTGCCTAACACATTGTAGGTGCTCATTAACATTTCTTGATAAATCAAACTGTGTACCCAAGTTTGGGGAGCAAAAGGAAAAGAAGAAAAAGAAATAAGCAGATTGAAAGAGTTCATTACAAAGGTAGGAGGTGAATTAAACTTTCATAAAATTTCGTGCAGAAGAGAAAGGAGATGGAAGAAAGGATGGAGGATAAGGATGGAGTATAGGTCATTGATGTTAGGAATCAGGTAGCTATTGGTGATCTCTGAAGCCGCTGTTTCAGCAGAAAAGTGAGGACCAAATATGGGGTGGTCTGAGGATGTACAGAAATGAGGAAGTGAAGGTGGCAGTTGTTGAAGTTTGGCTCTTTGAAAGGAAAATGAGGCAATTGCAGAGGGGTTAACATAGGAATTTTTTTTTTTTTTTTTTTTTTTGAGACAGAGTCTCACTCTGTTTCTCAAGCTGGGGTATAGTGGCATGATCACGGCTCACTGCAAGCTCTGCCTCCTGGTTTCACACCATGCTCCTGCCTCAGCCTCCCGAGTAGCTGGGACTACAGGTGTCCACCACCACACCCAGTTAATTTTTAATACTTTTAGTAGAGATGGGGTTTCACCATGTTAGCCAGGATGGTCTCGATTTCCTGACCTCATGATCTGCCCACCTTAGCCTCCCAACGTGCTGGGATTACAGGCATGAGTCACTGCTCCCGGCCCAACATAGGAATGTTTTAAGGTGTTCATGTGTGAGTGTATTTGCAGACTGAGAGAAAGGATCTGGGGAAAACCAACAATTATCAATATGTGACTGACTACTTCTAATGGGCCTGAAAAGGCACCTTTACAAAATAATTTAAATATTTTCTTAGTAATCTTGAATTTTATTTTCTGGTTCCTTAGTTTTATGTCCTTAGACACCAATCGCCTTGAGCTTAATGTCCTTATCTCTAAAATCGGCATAATAATATATATTTAAAAGGTTGTTGAGATAGATAAGCAATAAATCCTAAACACAGCACAGTGATTGGGACATGGAGAGAATTTAGTAAATGCTGATTACCTTTGTCCTTATTTCACTGTCTCTTTATTAGTAGTAGTACAAGGGTTCATCAGAGTTAGATCCATATTCCAATTTCCACAAAGCTGCAAACAGAGAAGTACAATTGAACTAGACTTTAATGGATTTGAATTAGACTTTTTCAGTTTTGATATGGGTGTCTAATATTGCAACCGTTGTTTAGACCATAAATGGTTTTGAAGAATTACCTATGTTAATGTTCCAGCTACTTACCTAATCAGAATAAAAAACCTTTGAGGAGGTAGGCTTATTATATAAAGTTAACCATTTAAAGTTAACCTAAAATTTTATAGGTAGTTAGAATTAGTAGCAATTGCTAGACCAAAGAAGATAAAATATTATTATTACTTAATTACAAGAAGGTAATGACCTTTACTAAGGGTCATATGGGATCTCTCTCTCTCTCTCTCTCTCTCTCTCTCTCTCTCTAGGTAATTCAATGGTAACTTACTTCTATCCAGAATCTAGTGGCTATTTTGAAAACAATTGCTTCTTTGCATTTGTATAACCCATGTCTTTTCCAGATGTTTTCATGCTTTTCTGATAATTAAAAAAAAAAATTTAGTGCTGTTGGGCAGAGAAATAATAATTGTGACCCAATGTTGACAGTGAGAAACGACATAGAGGGGATTTTGAAGTTGCTCAAAATTGCTTGAGACTGATGCTGATATGAGAAGCTTCTCTAGAGGTTTGCTGCTTGATCAGATATAATCCAAGGGGATTTAAGCATTGCTACATCTCAGAAAGAATAATGATTTTGGTGTTGAGTGTATTTGTGTTGAAATTCCAACTATGCTACTTAATAGCTACGTGACCTTGAGCAAATTATTTAACCTTTCTGTGCATCAGTTTGCTTATGTGTAGAATAAGAGTAAGAAATACTTCACTGTGAGATTATTGTGATGAACAGAGGAAATGATGGGAAATGATGTATATACAGTGTCTAGTTTAGTGCTTTGCTGTGATGAACACATATCATAATACTAATTACCTTTTCCTTTAGCAAAGACTTGCTACATGTAAACAACTGGTGCTATGAGGGTTTCCTTCCCAGGATGCAAAAAAAGTGTTTTTCTTTCTGACTACTCATTGTTTTTATGTCAGTTGAATTATTTGCTTTATAGAAACTGTGATTATTCATTTCTTAAGGGCAGAGACTAGTTCTGTTTTATGACACAGTTTTTAAATGCCTGTAAGTATAATCAGTTTAGTGGATCTGGGAGTAAAGATCACAAATAACTGGCTGAATGTTTTCAATATATGCAGGCTCTACAGTTTACAGAAGTCATATTGAGAGATAAATAGTCAATGTGGTTTCGGACCCAGGGCTGCTGCACCAAGTCTGGGGGTACCTTCATGTACACTAAGATGAGAGAGCTGCCCTTCGGAGTGTGCAGCACAAGAGCTCCATCCAGACCTTGCTCACTCTATACCCTAATACCTTACTGGGTCTGTTTCTCACCTGCAAACTGGCAGCAGTAATAACTATTTTGTCTACTTCCCTGGGTGATTAATCATGATAATACAGCCCATCCTCATTGTTTGTGGATTCTGTATTTGCAAATTTGCCTACTCACTAAAATGCGTTTGTAGCCCCCAAATCAAGACTCACTGTGCTTTCTTGGTTATTCGCAGATATATGCAGAGCTCTGAAAAATTGGAATTCCTGATGTGCACATTTCAGCTGAGGTCCCAACAAGAAGACCGTGTTTTCCTGTTTCAGCTCTCATACTATAAGCAAGTGTCCTTTCCAGGGTCTATTTAGTGACACGATTTTCATATTTTGGCACTTTTTTCTTGGTGATTTCACTGTTAAAATAGCTTGCAACTATACTGCTGAAGTGTAGTCTAGTATTTCTGAGCAATAGAAGTCTGTGATGTGCCTTATGGGAAAAATATCTGTATCAGATAAGCTTCTTTTGTAGTACTCTTGGCTGTGAGTTCAGTGTTAGCAAATCAACAATGTTTGTAAGTGGAAAAACACATAAGATAAGGTTATGTATTGACCAGTTAATGAAAAGATTGTTAACAGAGGCTCACAGGAACCTACCCTGTATTACCCCTTGGAGTGATGGTTCAGTATTCACTAATTCAGTTTTTGTGGCAACTTTCTAGAATATAAACACCTACTGTGAATAACAAGAATCAACTGTATATATACCATCTTTATTGAGCAGTGTGTTTAAGAACTTTACATAGCTTTTTCTCTTTTAACTATGAAAGCGACCCAATGAGGTAGGTACAATAATTATTTCCATTTTACACATGAGAAAACAAGTTCAAAGAGGTTAAAAATCCTGGCCTAATGTTATTCAGCAGACCGAGGAGCCAGGGCAAGGACACAGGTCATTTTGTAACCTAGAGTCCCTGGGGTTTTAAATATTTACCCTGTGAAAAATTACCCAGTTGTAACTTTTGCACCTTCAGTTCTTGTTGTTTCAAAAAGTTCCAGAAAGAAGAGATGCCAGAGCTAGAGATAAACTTTGGCAAGCTCTCCTCATTACCATTGCTAAAAACCCCTTCTGGGGGCAGCTTATTCACCATTTTTTATACCTGCAACATATAGAGAAGCATGAACAGAGACTGCCTGTGCTGCCCTCACCCCACGTCTTCACCTGTGTTCAGAGAGGCAGCACTCTGGAAAACTATCCCCAGTGTCCTCCTTACTTCTTATTGATTGTTGCAAGTAGTAAAATCCCCTGGTTAAATCCTCCTTGGTTGTGGTCATTGGACTGTCACTTCCGAAGCAATCGAACCCATCCATGGTGTGGGTAGCAGTTTGGCTCAAGGATGTTTTAGATACCTCATATTAACTGGCATTGAAAAAAATCCCCAAACAATGCATAGTGGCTGTGAAGGTCCACCTAGCTTGGCCATCAGGATGACGGTGTTGTGATTCTATGACTAGAGTCATCTAGAGTGGGTGGACACTCGGGACTCAAATAATCTCTTAGTCCTTGAGTTGGAGAGGTTGAAATGCCAATGGCATGACAGCCAGTCTGAGATCCAGTTGTAAAATGGCTGCCTTGTGAGGAAAAGGAATGAAGATAGGAAAGCACTCCTAATCCTGGCTTCAAGGGTTACTCACTTCCAGAGAATGTCCCTCCCTCCCACTTCCACCAGAGGCCTACCCATCCCAAGCTTTTCAAAAGCCACATGTTGTCAGCACTTTATAAATGTGAATAATGTGATTTATATTCCTTTGATTTAATATAATGATTAAGCTTCTTTGTACTCTGTTCCAATTCACTGAAAATGAAACAATACGTTTTCTTTAAAATCCTTTGTCCTTTATTAGTAATTTTCTCCTTCCAAATTTGCTCAGATTTGGCAAATGAAAGAATGATAAATTTTGCTTTGATTTGGTAGCACAGAGCTCAAAGGGGAATTAAAACATTACTTTAAAACTCAAGGGAATTGAACAGGGAACAGAAATTAAGTTAGTTGAAGCAAATTACCTTATGGTTGTAAATCAACAGAGGTTCCAATAGATGCAAGGAATTTATTTCTGCTTCCAAATAATTATTTTTCCTTTTCAACAATAGTGCTCAGCTGTACTCCTATGGGCATTTAGGCACTCCATAGCCAACCTTTATTTAAATGGAGGGGGCTCCTCTGACTCTACGTATAACTTGATCAGTTTACGATGGGCTGGGATTTGGGGATAATCACAACCTTTTCCTCTTCCTCCTAACCTGTGAATGACCCAGGATTCACCCCCTAGTGAATATCTTGTTTAAGAAAATATTAAAGCAAAATGATGTAAAGAGAGGCTTTAGAAAAGCCCAATAAAAAGACTCAAAAAGTTTTATTACAATGGATCCTTTGAAATGGAGACTGGGAGGATTTAATTGGTACCTGGAAAAGAAGAAATTGGAATAGTCCTCCTGGTGAGGCTTCCGGTACTGTAGCTTTTTGGCTCTATGGGAAAGGGGAACGAAAGGATGGAAGGGGAGGGAGGAAGGCTTCAGGGCTTGTACGCCTGTGCACAGTGAGGGTGCAAGACTGGATTTGCCTAAAGAGGTGGAACACTTCTCTTTCTCTTTGCTCATTCCAGCCAGATATACCAGACAGAAGCTGGACACAGCTGCATAAGGTCTAGGACTAGTCCCAGTTTTGTGAATCTGGGCAAAGCATGATAACTCTCTGGTCCATTCCCCCGCCTGCAAGATGGGATTCGTGTTTTGTGCTTTGAATATTTCAAAGGATTTTGGTGAGGATCAATTAAGACAACATGTGTACAATGCTTTGTGAAAATGTAAGATGTTTAAAAATGCAAGAATATCAAATATCCTAACTTGACTACAGAAGGGAATTCCTGAACCGAGCTTTGTATCAGATTCATTCAGAGTGAGCTTTAAATAAAATATACATCTCATTTCACAGACTCCAACCTCAAATCACAAGGGAGAGGGCCTGAAATCATAAAAACAAAAACAAAACCAGAGCTATAGAAATAAAAGAATAAGAACATAGATGCATGGCATGATGATGAAGATGATGATAAATTAACCACTAAGATGGACTTTGAGTGAGAAATAGGCAAGGCCTCATTTTTGCTAATCCAGTGGAGTATGATTGGAACCTGGTCTATCTCGGGTTCTGAGTGGCAAGAAACCGTAGGTGATGCACTTTTTTGGGGGGGGCAGGGGGACAGATCCTGGATATTGATCTTCTTTCATGAAAGGGCAGGCGAGGAAATAAATGTTTTAAAGTGTGCTAGAAATGGTGCTGGGTAATTTACAAGCATTGAAGAGGCCCCCATGAACTCCCAGGCCACTGAACAAATGCCTGGTTGGTCCCAGAGGGTGAGAGGAGCCTGACTGGAATACGGGATCTTTCTTTTTGAGCAGAGCTGGAGGTTCTAGTAGGCAACAGCAGCTTTTTTTTAGTCAGACCCCCTTCCCACACCTCTGCATTGAGCTGGTATATCTATGGTCTTGCAAGGGCAGCTTAAATACTCCTCCTTCAGAGGAATGACATGGCGCTTAATCAACTAATTATGTTAAGAACTTGGAAGAGGAGACAAGGTATTGTGTAGAAGTTTCTGCAATCCCGAGGAGAAAAGGAGACAGAAATGTGTGGCCTCTGCTTTAGTCTACAGATCAATGCCGAATTAGCATGAGTAGCCTTGCCAAGCACACTATCACAGCATGCAGAGCTGTGCTTGCAAATCAACTTCCACTTAAATCTAAAGATCAGAGCAGCTTAGAAATTTTTGGTTTCTACTTCTGCTCACTTATTCCTTAAGGATCACAGCTGACTGTTTCAAAGGAGCCGCAAACAACTGCCTATTCATTTGCTCATTTGGTCTGTGATAAGCTTATATTAGGCATCTTTCCAAAACCACTTCTATTGGGATCGCATGGGTCACAGCAGGACACTTCAAAACAGTTCTCCAAGAACATTTAGAAACATGTTGCAAATGCACATTGATTACTTCCAGTTGCTTTAAAAAACCAATGGGATTTTAAACTCGTTACCTTTTTTTTTTCCTTTTAATAAAGTAACTGCTGGTTGAAAAACATCCCTTGGTTAAAAAAAGACTCAAAGTAAATTGCATATCCTTTCCTGAAGTCATAAATGCATAGGAAATGCACTAATTGTAATGGTCAAATTTGAAAAGCTAGGAGCTCCCATGAGGGTACGAAAATCAAGGAACTATTTTAATGCAAAAGACAGTGATGGTATAATGAACTATAAGGTCTTGCCCTATGTCTCTGTAATCTCCTCGAGTCTCTCATAATGACCAGTATTCAAATATATGTAAACTTTGATGATGTGTCACTTTTTAATAATCTATCATTAGGTTAATAGAGTTAATGATATATGGATTATGCTATGTAGGCCAATATATTCATTTTGTGATATTCACTGTCCAATTCAATTTTCTCCATTTGCTGTTTTTTTTCTAACTGCCAGATATCCTCTGAATTCATTCCTGTTCCTCCATTCCCACCAATGCCTTCAATTCTCATTTCTCGCTTGGCGTGTAGTTGCAGCCTCATAATTACTTTCTCCTTGTCTATTTTGCCTTGCCTTGAATCACCTCTTCACTTCTTACAACTCTTCTGGGCTTGTCTCTGCTGCTCGCAAGACTCTGATATTTCAGCTCTCCAGACAAGGTGGTGCATGAACAAATCACTGCCTGCATCTTAATTTTCAACTCCCAATTCTCTCCTTAAACAACGAACTACTTATAATTCCTACATTTTTCATTTCTGCATTAAAGCTCTTTTTCTAAATCATCCGTTCTCTCATGTTTTCATCCAGTTTTATAGAAAGAGTTTTCAGACCTTCCCTTTAGGACAACCACTCCTCCAGTGTCCCGTCCTTCCCTTAAACCTTGATAGGTTTTGCTCTTGCACATATTTCCCTTCTCTCCAGTGGTTTGCTCTTTTTGTTGGCTTATTCTGTTGCCAAGTAGGCACACAGTACCCTTACTCTTGGAGGCAGGGGGTATCTCTTCATTTAGCTTGCTGGCCTCTCTAGCCATTGTCCTTTGGTCTTTCTTGCACAGCCATCGTCTCAAACGAGCGGCATGTAGTGGTGCAGAGCTCCCTACCTACTGTGTCTTGGCACCCTGATGTTTTACCAGTCAAGGTTTCAGGAGTCCCAAGGTGCACCTTAAGCCCTCAAGGTGACTGGAGAGCCACCAGGTTTGTCACACTTGACCGCAGACATGCTTATCTACCCTGGTGTGCCATATAAAAATGATAATCTCCTATGTGTGTCATGAATGTGAAAAACTTCGGGAAGCCCATACAAATCCTTCCTCACTACTCACTTGATTCATAACCCTATTCCCTATTCTATTGAAAGGTGTTGGAACAACCTCCTAATGGAAGAATCCAAAGGACTATTTTGTCCTTCTTGAACTTTCTTCATTGTTTCCTGCATTGAAGTTATTCATCTTTTCTCTTGTCTTGGTGGCTGTGACTGTCTATTAAGTAGCTCCCTCATCTTCCTCCTTGACTATTCTAGTACATTAGAGTTCATTGAGTTGCTCTTTGGTTCCTCTTCTTCTGCCAGTGTGCTGTCTTGAAGTTCTCTTGCTATTACCTTTCTGTTTGCTTTATTTCAGATATTTAATCTGCCTTTCCTGGCTTCCATTATTTTCTCAAGTTGGTAACTGTCAAATCTATGTTTCTAGTCCTGTCCTGTCAAAATTCCTCCTGGCTCTGCAATATTCCCCTGGTATTTCCAACATGATGCCCACTATCACCACATACTCAATATATTCAATGCTCAACCCAGTATTTAACCAGCTTCTGTCTCTGTCAATTGCACCATGGCTTCTTAGACGTTTAACATTTCCCCCCTGTTGGATTGTATATACTTTATAAAACATGACTGACCATAACTCTTTCCTGTGGGGCCCCATGTTGGCAATAAGACATTTCAAATCTCTCCATGTGGCATTTAGTCCCACCATAAAGTGATTCTAATCTGTCTCCAGGCTCCTTTTCTGCCATTCCTCAACCTGTACCCTTGCCCTATCCATACTGGACCATCAAAATTCTTTGAACATTTCCCTATTCTATGCCTTTGCTCATGATGCATCCTCTTTCTGGTATGCTCCACTCATCATGGTTTTAATTTCCTTTTGTAGCTGGAGTAGGTGCTGTGATGTGTTTCCTCTCTCAGGACTCAACTACTTATTCCCCCCAGCTACAGGGAGTGTTGATGGCAGAAAAGTGGGAGATAAGCCATACAGTTAATGATTGACATGGGTTACAGAGAGCTCCATACGTAAGGTCACACTCCCCTTCCTGGAGGTAGCCCACATCCTATGACTGGTTGATTCTGGGTTATATAAACCTGGCCTCCCTTATCCAATTAAAGACAACTGGGCCATTCCAGTTTCATAACTCACCCGAGGGTGGGTAGAGACCTTTCTTGTGTCTGCACCTCAGCCCAAATTTCCATTCTACCAAATACTTCTTCCTTCACTCCCCTACAGGTATTGATCCTAAGAGCACTCCCCATTGAAGTTCCTGCATGCAGATGTCTATTTCAGAGTCCACTTCTTGGGAAACTTAGTCTGTAACAGCAGCCTTCCTTTAATTTTCTTGAACTTCTGACCTTAAGTAATCCACCCTCCTTGGCCTCCCAAAGCACTGGGATTACAGGCATGAGCCACGGCACCTGGCCCTTGTATTTTCTAATATGAATTATTGAGGTCTATTCTGACCTGCTATAGTATTTTGTTTGTATGAGTAGACTAGGATTCATCCCATTAAAATAGAGTTTATTTTGGACTTCTGTCTTTGTACTTGATTACCATCTCCAGGAAGATACACCTTCCCAATATTCTCAACAATACTGGGCAGGAAGATACACCTTCCCAATGTTCTCAACAATATTGGCTGAATTGGCATTTGCTCAGCAATGGACACCTGACTGTTGTTGGCTGAGGAGAAACATCCTTTGCAACAACTCCACTTTAGAAACAGGTTGCTTCTGCGCCCCACCCATAATCTTATTTATCTCATATATTAATCTGGTAGACTGGATTACATGGTGGTGACAACTCAAAAATTCAGTGTCCTCAAACAACAAAAGTTTATTTCTGACTCATACTATGTGCCTCCTGCAATTGAGCTAAGCATTTTGTTATGCTTTAGTCTCCTTCCAGGGGTCAGGCGGAGAGAAAAGTCACTCTCCAAAACATTGCTAGTGTCTGCAGCTGAGGAAAAGGGATCTCTTAAGGGTCTCACTGCATCGATTAAATACTCTGGCTCAGAGTGGTCACTTGGCCCTTCTGTTTGGAAGGGCTGTTTGGAAGTAATCACATGGTCCCACAAAGTCATAAGAGGGCTGGACGTGTAGTCCATGTGCCTAGGAGAGCTGAAATGATTCGGTTAATAGCTCCAAGACCACCTCACACCACTAGAAAACTGTGCCCTCACACCAAGTGTGCTGGTTTCTGTGTCTTTCCTTGGTACTGACAGCCTGATTGTACACTGTGAGAGTTGCTACATCCACAGACATAGTTCCTGACTCCAGTCAGCCCTGTGGTCATCAAGAAGCCCAGAGCAGAGGTGTAGGAAGCAAATCCCTGAAGGAGGGCTGCTTTGCCTTGCACACTTTCTTTCTTTTTTTTTTTTTTTTTTTTTGAGACGGAGTCTCGCTCTGTCGCCCAGGCTGGAGTGCAGTGGCCGGATCTCAGCTCACTGCAAGCTCCGCCTCCCGGGTTCACGCCATTCTCCTGCCTCAGCCTCCCGAGTAGCTGGGACTACAGGCGCCGCCACCTCGCCCGGCTAGTTTTTTGTATTTTTTAGTAGAGACGGGGTTTCACCGTGTTAGCCAGGATGGTCTCGATCTCCTGACCTCGTGATCCGCCCGTCTCGGCCTCCCAAAGTGCTGGGATTACAGGCTTGAGCCACTGCGCCCGGCCTGCCTTGCACACTTTCTAAGGGAGAATCTGCCCTGAGTATAAACCTCTTCCTCTTGAAGAAAGGTAATGAGAATAGAACGGGTAAAGTAATCCGTTTCTGAATGAAAATTTTGTTTGATCAAAGGATAGACCACTCTGTGAAAAGTCAGAATTTTGATGCACGTACATATCCACACGTACACACACAAACATATACATGAAGCACTTCTAACATAGTATTTTTGAGTACACAGTCAACTCATAGTGACCTAAGTAACCCAGCAAGGCCCTACAGAGACCTATGTCAATGATAAGCAATTAGCACAGCCGTTTTTAAAAGAATTAATTGTCCTTTGAAAGTAGTTGAAATTGGATTTTTAAAATTTGCCTCTTCAGACTAATTTATGTGTGCAAATTGCATTACTTATAAAGAAAGGGCTTGGTAGCCAAAATTTTGTAGGGTTGCATCTTGAGTACTAAGCCTGGTGTGTGGGTTTCCTTGATTTTTTCCACACAAAATGTAATTTGCTTGCATAAAAGGAATAAGACTTTTTTTTCCTTGTTTCCTAAAATATTTCTAGGCTGGGTGCAGAGGAAGAACAAATCTTGTTTAATTGCTTTAAATAATTGTTTGAAAACCTGAATGGGGTTTCAGTTTGGAAATAGCGTCCCATAAAGAATCGGAGAATTCCTGGACATTTGTGTATATTTGTATGTTTTAGACCAGCTGTATCCAATATAACTTTTATGGTGTGGAATTGTTCTATATCTACACTGACCAGTGTGATAGCCACTAGCTTCATGTGTTTATTGAACACTTGAAATGTGCCTAGTACAACAGAAGAACTAAATTTTCAAATTTCGTTTCATCTTAACTTATTTAAATTCAAATTTAAATGGTCACATGTGGTTAGTGAATACTGTATTGGACAGTATATCTTCAGACACTTGACCCAGAGCAGTCTTGAGCCTGAGTGATCTGACAGCCTGGAAACCTTACTTCCTGGCCTGGCTGTGGAGATGTTTGCCTGTCTGTGGTGTAGACCTCACTCTACCGTGCTGTACCTCTCTTGCCTCTGCACACATGAAAGATCAGAAGTCCAAAAAAGGCATGTGGCTTTTAAACACTTTTAGATTAGGTAACTTTGTGCAATTCCTTTAGGATTCCTTGGATTCCTAAAATGTGCTAGGCGCTGGGATAGTGCACCTCAGTGTGAGGTGGTGTCACAGACAGAAAAGTCTTGCCAGGGATCCCAAGATCTTTCCTTGGACCTCCCTGTCCCCTACTTTTTCTGCCTTCCCAGGTCACAATCTCATTTCCTTTGGCTGTGACATTAGTTCTATGCACTCTGGGAGATCTATTTTATTTAGGTTTCTTGACCAGATGTTTTGGATATATATTAGGAAGCAAATGGTCTTCTCCCCATTTTCACATTTGGTGAAAATTAAAGGGACACAAAATCATCAGGACTCTTAGAAAACATGAAAAGAGTTTAGATTCCATACTCTATCCTTAATACTCCAAATCACTCCAACTGCAGCTAGCAAAACTGAGACTTGATGTTCTCCAATCCCCAGTGAGCTAGAGTTTAACCCACACAAATCTAGAAGACTCCTTTCCAGTAGATGGATCTCAGCACATTTGCATTGAAGTTACTACACACAGAGTCAAAAGGTTTAAGTAATTCCAGGTGACGGGAGAAGAAGATTGAAGACAAAGAGTTGGCAACATCCCACTCCTCACTGGCACCTCAGCACAGAGTGAATGTAATTTAATGTTTTGTTTAGTTTAATTCAGTTCATGACTTTGAAATAATGTGTCTCATATTTAAAAATGAAAGTCAGTACTACATAGTAATGTTACTGACTTTTATATAACCATGTAAGAACATAAACATCAAAATGAATTTTCCTCTTCAAAATGGACAACTCAGGAGGGAAGCTGCTTATTTCAACAATAATGCCCTTGCTGAGCCACTCAGATCTATCTTCTGGGTGTATAGTAAACACATCTTTTCAATACTCTTCAAAATATTAGATCAACTTCACTATTCGATTGTGGATTCTATCTGGAGGAGTGGCAGGTGGTTATAAAGATTACATGGAATCACAAATAGATTTAACTTATTTTCTTTTTTTTATTTTTGAATACCCAAGATTAATTCAGAGTCACTTAGGTAAGAAAAGCTGGGTAGCACAACTTTGGCCAAAACCTTCAGTGTCATTTCATCTTCCCAGCAACCACACAACATACGTGTAAAGGTGTTACTGAAACACAAGGGGTTCTGTCTCAGAACTGCTGCTCACCATAAGGAAAGCCAATCACTGAGACAACAAGTATTGCCAAGAAAGAAGGCTTTAATCAGGTGCTGCAGCTGAGGAGATGGGAAATCAGTCTCAAATCCATCTCCCTGACTGACTAAATCAATGCATTTTGATGTTTATATTCTTACATGGTTATATAAATATATAAATGTTCCTATGTAGCACCTGATTGAAGCCTTCTTTAATACCTATTGTCTCAGCTTATATAGCAGGGAAGAAATGTCACCATGCCTGGGAAAACAGGAATTAGGGATGAGTAAGGAAGAGGAGTTGGTCAACAGAGAGCAAGTCGTTGGTTAGTCAACCATGACCAGTAGGGGGTCTGATGGCTCATTGTCCAAATGCAGTGATCTGGTGAGTTTCACCTCCTTAATACTATCTGGGAACACTGATGGTTGGTTTCCTGAGAAATAAACTCAAATAAAGCAAATATAACCTCAAGTTTTAAAACTGGGAGGATCAATTTCTATGTTTATTCAAAGAAACCATAAACATCAACTCTATGGGACTGATATGGTTTGGCCGTATCTCATTTTGAATTTCCATGTGTTGTGGGAGGCACATGATGGGAGGTAATTGAAACATGGGGGCAGGTCTTTCCTGTCCTGTGCTCATGATAGTGAGTAAGCCTCATGAGGTCTGATGGCTTTATAAGGCTAAGTTTCCCGGAACAAGTTCTCTTTGCCTGCCACAATCCATGTAAGATGTGACTTGTTCCTCCTTGCCTTCTGCCATGATTGTGAGGCCTTCCCAGCCATATGGAACTATAAGTTCATTAAACCCTTTTTCCTGTATAAATTGTCCAGTCTCATGTATGTCTTTATCAGCAGTGTGAAAACAAACTAATATAGTAAATTGGTACCAGGAGTGGGATGCTGCTGAAAAGATACCCCAAAATGTGGAAGTGACTTTGGGACTGGATAATACACAGAGGTTGGAACAGTTTGGAGGCCTCAGAAGAAGACAGGAAAATATAGAGAAGTGTGGAACTCTCTAGAGACTTGTTGAATGTCTTTGACCAAAATACTGATAATGATATGGATAATGAAATACAGGCTGAGGTGGTCTTGGATGGAGATGAGCAACTTGTTGGGAACTGGAGCAATGGTGACTCTTGCTATGTTTTAGAAAACAGGCTGGCAGCATTTTGCCCCTGTCCTAGAGAATTGTGGAACTTTGAACTTGAGAGAGATGAGTTAGGGTATCTGGTGGAAGAAATTTAAGCAGCAAAACATTCAAGAGTGTACTTGGGTGCTGTTAAAGGCACTCAGTTTTAAAAGGGAAATAGAGCATAAAAGTTCAGAAAATTTGCAGCCTGACAATGTGATAGAAAAGAAAATTCCATTTTCTGAGGAGAGATTCAAGCAGCCTGCAGAAGTTTGCATAAGTAACTAAGAGCCAAATGTTAATCACCAAGACAATGGGGAAACTGTCTACAGGGCATATCAGGGACCTTTGCAGCAACTCCTGTCATCACAGACACAGAGGTTTAGGAGGAAAAAATGGTTTTGTTTGCTGGGCCCAGGGTCCCTCTGCTGTGTTCAGTCTAGGGACCTGATGTCCTGCATCCCAGCTGCTCCAGCTGTGACTAAAAGGGGCCAAGGTACAGCTCAGGTTGTTGCTTCAGAGGGTGGAAAACCCAAGCCTTGGCAATTTTCATGTGGTGTTGAGCCTGTGGGTGCACAGAAGTCAAGAATTGAGGTTTGGGAATGTCTGCTTAGATTTCAAAGGATATATGGAAATGCCTGGGCCCAGGCATAAGTTTGCTGCAGGGGTGGGCCTTCATGGAGAACCTCTGCTAGGCAGTGCAGAAGGGAAATGTGGGGTCAGAGCCCCACACAGAGTCCCTACTGGGGCACTGACTAGTGGAGCTGTGAGAAGAGGGTCACTGTCCTCCAGACCCCAGAATGGTAGATCCACTGGCAGCTTGCACCGTGGACCTGGGAAAGTCACAGACACTCAACACTAGCCCATGAAAGTGGCCAAGAGGGAGGCTGTACCCTGCAAAACCACAGGGACAGAGCTGCCCAAGACCATGGGAGCCCACCTCTTCCATCACTGTAACCTGAATGTGAGACCAGGAGTCAAAAGAGATCATTTTGCAGCTTTAAGATTTGACTGCCCTGCTGGATTTTGGGCTTGCATGGGTCCTGTAGCCCCTTTGTTTTGGCCAATTTCTCCCATTTGGAGTGGCTGTTTTTACCCAATGTCTGTACCCCCACTGTATCTAGGAAGTAA
The DNA here is from genome assembly GCF_007565055.1 of Rhinopithecus roxellana. Classification (NCBI taxonomy): domain Eukaryota; kingdom Metazoa; phylum Chordata; class Mammalia; order Primates; family Cercopithecidae; genus Rhinopithecus; species Rhinopithecus roxellana. Next base: position 85,225,976 of record NC_044556.1, on the reverse strand, counting down.
CTAATATGCTTTTGATTTTACAGGCTCATAGGTGGAAGGGACTTGCCTCGTCTTGGATGAGACTTTGGACTGTGGATTTTTAAATTAATGCTGAAATGAGTTAAGACTCTGGGGGACTTTTGGGAAGGCATGATTGGTTTTGAAATGTGAGTACATGAGATTTGGGAGGGATCAGATGTAGAATGATATGGTTTGGTTGTGTCCCCACCCAGATCTCATCTTGAATTCCCATGTGTTGTGGGAGGGACATGGTGGGAGGTAATTGAATCATAGGGGCAAGTCCCCAGCCATGTGGAACTATAAGTCCATTAAACCCTTTTTCCTTTATAAATTACCAAGCCTCATGTATGTCTTTATCAGCAATGTGAAAGTGGACTAATACGAAGACAATTGGGTCAGTTTTAAGGGCAGAAAATCCACTCTCCCAGGTGCTAACCTAAGCAAGCGGAATGCTGATTGGGCCATGGTGCCAGCAGATGAGTCCCTGCATATGGAAATGTTTATTAAACATAGTGGTGCTGCTCTGCTTCTCCCTGTAGGTGACATGAAGGGTAAAAGGGCCTGGCACTTTTTTGCTGAGTTGGAAACTTGGCTTCCTTGCTTTTCTCTTGTCTCTCTCTTGCACTCATATTGCTAAACCAGTTTCTGTCTTGCTACCTCAGGGCAGGCCTAGTCAAACCTTACCTGCAGACATCCTTTTCTGTTCTGTCTCTTTTCTTCATCTGGTTGGTAGAAGGTGAACAGATCCTGGGATGTGGCTTTGGACTTAGAATAGGAGAACAGGATGGGATAGGTCCCCACTTAGGATTCCAACCTTGACTACATGATTCAACTATCCTTGTCAGATTCTTCTGGTTGAATTCAGAGACATGGGTTGTGTTTACAGTAAAGTGTTCCTTTGCTTCCCTTTGATGCTTTGTATGTGCAGCTGTCTTGGGAAGTGGAGAGAAATTATCTTGTTCTCCTGTTAATAGCCCTTTAATCATGACATCGTTTCTAGTGGCATTGTCTTTGCGATTTTATAGAAATATAAATGGATACTTAGAAAGGCTACGTGGCTTGCCTCAAGTCTTAGATTAGGAGCTGGGATTAGAATAAGGTCTACTGGAAGTGGTATGCTAGAGCTGGCTGGCGTCAGCTTCTGAGAACTTATTATCATCATTTCTTACAACTCCATGTGCAGTGACGTCATATTGGTTTCTTGAGATGAGCTGTGATTGGAGTACTTACACTGTGGAAATGGGAAAATGTTATAAATCGGAGCTCTCTTCCTCCCCACTGAAGAGCTGGTTGTTAAACATTTATCAGAAAAACAAAACAAAACAAACATTTACCGGCACGCCACTGGGTCTGTGTGACTCCAAAGTCCGTATCATTTTCACTATTTTGTGGTCCTTTATATGATTAACAACACTGGTATTGAAAGAGTTGGGTTTCTACCACTTGGCACATTTGGATTGCATGTGTTATTTGTGAGATCAGGGATTTGTTCCAGCGTGGGCCAGGTAACTGAGTTTGGTCCAAAGACCACGACGTGAAAGAAAAACACCTTGGTGTACACTGCCCTTTTGCACTCAGCCTCCCTGGCTCCATACAGATATGCTGCCCGTGAAGGGGATTAGATAAGTGTTGATAGCTGTGTGAACACATCCCCAACTTCTGCTCCACTAATGGAGAGTTATGGGCAGTTAGAATTGCTCATTTCACATTAGTAAAACAACAGAACTCATTGTTGTACAGGAGGCAGATAGAGAGTATGAAAAGTATGAGAAGCAATCCAAGTTCAGGCCTAGCTTGCTAGTTGGATAGCTTAGGGCAAGTAATTTAACTTTTCTGTGCTTCAGTGTTTGTATCTGAAATATGAAGACATTATCATCCTAGAAGTAAAGAATTGGAGTTAGTTTTATGACTTAAAAATACCTATCACAGTGGTTTTATCAGACACATGGTAAATGTTCAATTAACAATGGCTTTTAAATGCAGACTTGTCACAAGCTAAATTCTCCTGTAGCTGATGGCTAAATTTTATATATCTTGGCAATTTGTAATATATCTGTGTTTATCTGTTCTCCTGATTAGAAAACCCACTTCCAACCCACTTCCAACAAGAACCACATCTGAGTGAAATTCTAACCCAGAACTTCATGTTATTTGTATTGGATAGCAGTAGGGTGGTGGGGACAAGGGGCTCTGACTTTCAATTCAAATTCCATCTGTGCTACAAGCTTATTATCTTTGGGTTGCTAAGTTTATTTCCTCCTATGTAAAATGGAACTAAATAACATCCTCTACCTCATAAACTGTGAGGATTAGCTGAGACTTTTGTGAAAGTGCTCAGCACATTTCAATGAATGTTTGCAGTTTTTGCTACCACTGTTATCACAGGTTTTTAAAAGTCTGATGTGCTGATCCACATGTTTCAAGATAGTCATATTTTAGAGGTCGGCCTGGCTGAAAGGAGAGCATTGAGAAGTGGGTCCAGGGAGGTGCTACTGCTCTGAGAACTCAAGAATCGTGCAGGTGAGCAGGTGTGAATGAAGACCCCAGCTTCCGACTTAATGACAAAGATGGTTTATATGCAGTAATTTTATAAAATAAAGAGAGAAAAGCAAGTTTGACTCCATGTGGTCCAGGCAAGGGCTAGGATAAACAATGTGAAAATGCTGGGTCATTTGTTACTATTGATTTATGTTTTGGGTGATGGTGTGGTAATTGCTCTTGCTTTGTGTGCCTGGTGTTTCCTAGAAGCTGTGATGCTAACGGGAGGTGGGAGAATTCAATACAGATCAAGATAATTGAAAGCGAGTTTTGCACAGAGAGCCAAGTGGTATAGCGTGGCCTCCTTTGTGCTGCTTTCAGTGTGGGAATGTGCATTTGCTTATAATTTAATGAAAATGCCCATGAAGACAAATGATACAGTGCCAAATTTTTAGCCTCTTTGAAGAATTTCCTAAATGTTAGAGACTTTGAAATTAGACTGAAGGGCTTACATAATCACTAATTTGGTTGCAAGGTTGAAACTTCGATTGTCCAGTAAAAATGCCAATTGGCCAATCCAGAGACGTGGCCAACCTTTCACAGAGGCCTCAAACGCTTCCTAAAACTGGCGATGCTATTGAGACTGTATTGGAAATGAGAATATCACAGTTTAGTCAAAACTCTACAACTATTTTATGATAAATTTATGTTTGTAAGTGTCAGTTTTTTTCATTCACAAACTAAAAGCATTGAGCACTAGGCCAATGGCAAGCCCCTTCAGGTTCTGATTAAATAATATTGTTTGTCCCCCATAGTAAAACACATATGCACATGTGTTTAACTTCAAGGGTTCTGAGTCTCTTAGAACCTTTGGTTAAATTATCATAAGAGTTTTTTTATAATTCTGGGATCAAGGGCCAATATATTTTCTTAGGAAAAATTTAATGATCCTTTTCATTTTCCCCGAATTAGACAATCAAACGGTACAAATTAATTTCATTTTCTTGTTCTCACAACCTGCAAAATCTATTCCAATAGATGTTTGTCTTCATCTTCTAACATTTTCTCTGAAACTATGACTAACAAAGAATGAAGTATAGTACATTCTAATAGTGTTGTAAGTCTTGCTTCATAAAACAGTGAATTTTGAGCGAAGATGACATGTTGCATAATTTTGCTATGTCTACACAAATGAATGGTATAAAACTTTAGGCTTGGGTGAGAGGGTATTGTGCAGTACAATCTGAATTGTAAATGTTGTTTAATACAGGGGACTTTGTATCTGCTTTGGGTGTTCTCCTCAGGGGACAAAAATGTCAATTTTCCTTTTTAGAAAGGAATCAGTTGGAGAGAATGATGTTTGCAAAAGTAGGGTCCACTCATCACTATCCTAGATTCATGTCCCTTTTAGACACAGATAGACCCTGGGCAGAATAGCACTGACTGGGCCTTTTCCTAATGCCCTGCTGCAGAGTCCCTGTGTGATGGCTCCCCAGCACTTGGGCTCCCCATTACTTGCAACGAACCTGCTCATCTCTTCAGAGGATTTCTGCTGGGCCTTGTCACTCTCCTTGACCTCAGCTCATAGTAAGTGGCTTCTAACGAGCTTGCTTCAATGCTAGTTTTGCCAGGTCAGATGTTAACACCTGGAAAAGGTCAGGCTACCATGAGGCTTTGTATTTTAGTCTGAGGGATCTTACCACGTGGTAGAATGCTGTGGGTGTTGGCTTAGGCATGACGGTCTCTTCCCTCTGGCCCCAGGCAGAAGGTCACGTGCTTGGAGCAGAGCAGAGGACATTTCCCACTTCTATACTCCAGATGGTTTTGGCCTTGCTGGAAGCGGTCACAAAGTGGCTTTGGAATTCACTCATACAACATGACGGCACTTTGCACAGGTGGAGAATGGTAAGTATATTGCAGCTGAACTGGAACTGGAGTCAAACCCCTAATGTCTTGTCACAACTTTATCTGGTCTTGCATTTTGGAATATTTGTGTTCCCATTGAGTCAAGGACAAAACCTGAAAATTAACAACTGCTTGAGGGTCTGGCTTCGGTTTGAGAAAGTGCAGAGCTTGGTGGCTCAGTCCCCTCAATCTCACATTTCTTAAACTGACCAACTGGTATCCTGTCTAAGATTCTATGTTTTCCTACATAAGTTAGGTGTATTTTCAGAGAAATCTGGAGCCTTTGTTGAAACTAGCAGTTTTTTTTTTTTTTTTTTTTTTTTTTTTTTTGGTTTGTTTGTTTTTGTTTTTGTTTTTTTTTGTTTTAGGTTGAAATATACACTACCTGAGGGTGGATAACTCATGAACTCTGTTGACAATTATATTTTTTGTCTTTTTAATTAACTCATTTGGAGACAGTGTCCTGAGGACCTAAGCCTAAGAATCTTCAAGATGGAAGAGTAGAGTGAGCAAGGAATGAGCCAGAGGGCTCTTGTTCTCTCTGTGCAGCTCTGGGCAGCCAGCAGGTGGATATGGGACTTGGCCTGCTGGAGGGGCCCTGGCAAGAGGAGCTGGCAGGAGCAGATGGCAAAGGTCAGTGACTCCACAGTCCTTTTCCCCTACTGCGTAAGAACCACACTAATATAAAAACAACAAGACCAAAAAATCAAACAAAAAAGATAACTGGAGTATATCAGCAAAAATACACAATACAATAATAAGTTATCAATTAAAACAAATTGAGGCAAAAAAATTAAATATTGAAAAAGTAGGTCAGGTCCTGGGGTACAAGCTGGGGATCTTATTGCAGAAATTCAGATTATAAGGTAATTAAACCAGAGTACTATGATTGAGCAGACAGATTTGAGGACAGAAAATACAGTCCTGGGTAAATGATTACCCCATTCCTTTGGCCTGTAGGGAGAAAATACACCAATTATTTAGAGGGGCTAAGCTCTTCCTGTTACTTGGCTCCTAAAGAAGGTCTCCCCTGGGCTTCAGGCACTGGGCATAGAGAGACGTACTGGAAGGTGTTCCCTGTGGCATCTGCACATAAAAAAGAAGTGGATTTACTAAGGCAATTAAAGAGTTCCTCCTGGAGGCCACAGCCCTGATGTGTTCCTGAATGACAATAAATTCTGTGGGGAGCACAGCAACAGGGTCTCAGGGTATAGGTCTCTGATGGCTTAACCAGTGCTAAAGAGAGTGTTAACAACACACTTCAGCCAATAACACTACAGTGTAAGTCTTAGAAACATTTACCTTCAAATTCAAATCTCGTCTCTGCTGGTTCCCAGCTTTGTGATTTGGGCCTCTCTGTGATTGTCTAACCTCTCCGAGCCTGTTTCCTCATCTAAAAGACGGGATGATTGCCTCATGGGTTTGATTTGAAGATTACGAGAAACATGGACCCAAAGTGCTGTACATGACGCCTGTCACATAAGACATAATACACAAGACACAATCCCAATAAAAGCCTCTCATCCCACAAGAAGCCTGCTCTAGAAAAAGATGAAGTATGGTCATTTCCAACCTTGTTGACTACAAGAAATCTTTTTGTCATCACATGCTTCTCAGACTCACACATGACAGGAGTTTTACTTTCAGTACCACTCAGGGAAAAAATGCATGACTGTCACACTTCACACTGTAATTGGTTAATCCTAAGAGCATGCCCACGCACTTGCAAAGGCATAACACTATGTGAGGGAGGCGTGTGATCCTCAGGATTTTCAGCATCACCCAGGGCCCCACCATGGCTCTGGGGCCCATGGCTCTACCAGGACCAGATGTGGCCCTTGTGGGTCATGTTGTTGGTCTATACCCCTTGCTCCTGCACTGGCCCCAATCCTCATCCAGAGCAGAGACTGAGGAGGAGGTGGACCACTTGCTCCTGGGAGCTGAAACTCTACTTTCAGGAATTAAGGCTTAACAGGGTCAGTGGGGATCTAAATATCCCCATATGCTACTTTGTAAGCATAGGTACTGGGTTGAATAGTGTTTCACCATCCCCAAAATTATGTCCACCCAGAACCTCAGAATATGACCCGATTTGGAAATAGGGTCTCTGTAGACGTAAGTTAGTGAAATTCAGACCAGGTCATATGGAATTGGGGTGGGCTTTGTAAGAAAGCCATATAAAGACACAGAGAGACACAGATCGAATGCCATGTGAGGAACGAGGCAGAGACTGGAGGGAGGCACCTATCAGTCAAGAAATACCAAGGCTTGCCTGCAACCACCACAGGTTAGGAGGGAAGCACAGAATAGATTTTCTCTCAGAGGATCTAGAATGGACGACTTTGCCAATACCTTAATTTCAAACTTATGGCTCTCAGGATTGTGAGAGAATAAATGTCTGCTCTTCTAAGCCACTCTGTTTGTGGTACTTAGTTATGGCAGCCCTAGCAGACTAATATACCATGTATGCTCATTCTTTCATAGTCTTTATTGATTGCTTTTCCCCTTATGATTAAAGTAATAAATATCCATCATAAAACTTTTATAAAATACAACTATGCAAAAAGAAAAAAATATATTGTTTCTTACTCCACTGTCTGAAGGTAAGTATTCTAAACATGATGATCTTTCTTGCCTGGACTTCTGAGTACAAATGTGTGCGTGAATTATCATTTTTTAAAAATTTAGATGATCAATATGTGTGCTTCTGCATTTCACTTCTGAGAAGGTAAGAGCAGAAAACGGAAACATGTGTAACCCAGTTATTTTTAACATCTTTAGGTAACATTCATAACAACTTTCAATCTTTCTCTATACCAGAGAGAGTGGCCCACTTGGCAGGGAGGCCCTCCCATTTGTGATGGACGGATGCTGGCAGATGTCTAGTAAATTTAGCACTTAGTTTTAGCTTCTGTTCAACTCCACAGTGCCCAGGAGATAAGACAAAATTGGTAGAATGTAAAATCCTTGACAGCCTCTGGGTTTTAGGACTTAGCATGTCTTTATCATCAAGTCTGTTTACAAAGGAAAGTCTTTTGAAGGTTTTCCCCGTGGAACAGAGTTATTTCAAAATGGCATGTGATGAAAAGTTACATGAGCTTCCAGCAGCCTTGTCCCGCTCCTGACAGGTTACAGGGCGAAATTGCTCTTTGCAGCCCAGGTTAGCCCCTTGAAGTAAGCCTGTTAGCTCCCTGGCTCTGTCGCAGTGTTAGCTGTGTCTGTCACTGATGGCAGAGACAGCAGGAGCGAGACACTGAAGCAGGGTACGAGTCCTCGGATGATGAGACTGGCAAGGCTCAGCACCCGCCTTTCCTCAGACATGAAGGGGTCTGTGTCCTTCCCTCAACATGGAACCAGATGTCTAGTGTTGGCCTGAAGGATCTCAAACTAGTGCAGTAAAGGGGTATAGAGTCTCCAACTGTGAACCCTGAAAATCTAGACAGGTCTTAGTTAATTTAGCAAGTTTATTTTGCCAGGTTAAGGACATACAGCTGTGACACAGCCTCAGGAGGTCCTGACGACATGTGCCGAAGGTGGTCGGGGCACAGCTTGGTTTTATACTTTGTAGGGAGATATGAGACACCAGTCAATATGTGTGAGATGTACAATGGTTCAGTCCAAAAAGATGGGACAACTTGAGGCAAAGGAGGGACAACTCCAAGCGGAGCAGGGGCGCCCAGGTCATAGGTAGGTAAGAGACAAATGGTTGCATTCTTTTGAGCTTCTGATCAGCCTCTCCAAATGAAGCAATCAGATGTGCGTTTATCTCAGTGAGCACAGGGGTGACTTTGAAATAGAATGGGAGGCAGATTTGCCCTAAGCAGTTGGGCTTGAGTGATTTTGGGGCCTGAGATTTATTTGCCTTTTGCACAACTTTCCACTACCTAAAGAGACCTCACTACCCTTTGATGTAGGAGCTGCAGACTAAACCTGTGTTTGTCTGGTAGCTAATTATGAGCACAGAGGTGGTGAGGCTGCAGTGCTTGGCCACACCCAGCATGCAGAGGCGGCAGGCCTAGGGGTTTTCTTTCTCTCTCCCCCTACTCCCTGCCTCCCTCTTTCCCTCCCTCCTTTCTTGCTTCTGTTCAAGTAATTTAAATTATTTGCCAAAATATAAAACTCTGGAGATTTTGTGCCAAAGAAGGAGATAGGTTCTTTGGTTTGTCTAGAAAAAGCAGAAGACTTGGCATCACTTGTCTGCTTTCCTGCATAGCGACTATTGCTCAAAGCTGAGTGGTGGCTCTGTCTAGACTGGACCTGTGCTGTCCACCTCTCTGTAACCTCAGGCTCAGCGTCCCTCTTTCTATTATTGCCTGGACCCCGGGGATATGCTGAGGGTGCCCTGCCTACAGGAGCAGAACATGCTGTGTTCTAAGTCATGTAATCACACGCCTCCCCTGGCACCTCCCCTCCTCCAGAGGCCTGGAGGCCCTTGCTCTGGTTTCCTTCCGTGAATGCATCTCACCCTGAGAGTCACATAAGCCACCTGACCTCAGGTTCCTCATGTGGGCAAGAGGACTGGGCTAGATGGAGGATTTCTGACTCTTCGTGCCCAGGGCAATGCCGAGGACACCTTACTTAGAACTGGTGGCACCCACTGAGCACTGGCAGCCTTCTACCCTAGATTCAGGCAAGAAGGGGGATGCATTGTTGGTAGGAAATTCAAAACTCCTAAAACTCACTGAAAGTCTGCCTGTTACTTTTGATCACTCAATGACAAAATACCCTACCAAAAAATATTTTGCTGGTCTGAGTTCTCAACAATTTCTGTGGCTGCTGCTGAGTTTTCATAATATATAAACTTAAACATAGCATAGTTTGTTAATTATCCTTTAAAAAACGTTGTAATTTACATGGAGGTTTATTTGAAAAGCTTACAGTTAGGCAGCCACCCCATCACACATTTCCCTGAACGTGTTTGCTTGTCAGTGAGTTTGTAATTGTTTAGAACCCTTCAAGCACTCCTAGTGCAGCTTCTGTCTCCAGGCCCTGCAGAACTACATTTTCCTCCATTTAAACAGTAGTTTCAAAATAAATAACAATTGTGCAATGAACAGAGAGAAGAAATAGAACTACATTTGCATAAATTGCCATTCTTTGTGACCACTTGGAATTTTTATTTGTTTAAAATTTTAAAACATTGAAACACTATAAACTGTAAGATGTAATATCTGTATATGTGTTCATATGTCTATACATATTCATGTGAGTTTAAACTATGAAATAACTTACTAAAATGGAATAGTATCAGCAAAACTTAAATTTATTCTTTTTAAAATATTATTGTTTTAAAACTGAAGAGCAAAGCTAGAAAAAACAAACAGCATTACATCAGCAGTACAGCTAGTCATCTAAATTGTGCTCTTTATAGACACTTCTGTTTTATTTAAATGTACTTATTAGTTACTGGAGAGTCATTTATATGACATATTATTATATTCCACTTCAACCAAAGAATCACATTTCAAAACTGTTAGGTAAGTATAAAACTTTTGAATAAATAGCTGTGCTTTTTCTCCCTTTTTGTACTGTAATATTTATTTTCTCTCATATTTTAATTTTATTTTCTTATTTAAGAGTATGATTTTCTATATGTGAAATTGAATGAAAGCAAATTTTCTCTGTTTCCTCCTAGGTCATTATTAGTATTCTTTTCATTCATGATTATTACTAAAAATGATGTGGCATAGAAGGGCAGGGTGTTAACAAATGACTCGTCAACAGAGCCAGATGCATGGGGTAGGGCTGCCGGGAAGGCCCATGGTGAGGCAGGTGAGGCTGAACTGTTTGGGTAGGAGCCAGGTGCTGGAGACCCCTGGACCTTCCCTTCCACACCTCCTTTGCAGCCCTGAGCTCTTCTGAGGAGCACAGGAAAGCATCTCTGACCCTTGGAGACATTCTGCAAATATTAGAGTCCCCTTCCAGCTATGACCTGACTTGCTACCTCCGCCCGCATCAAAACCACCATCACTCCTCTCCGCAAAAACGTCCAGACTGGTTTTCTACTTCCACTCTTGTCCCCCATGGCAGTTAGAGTAATGTTAAAAGTGCGTCACATTTGTTCACCTCCTGCATCAACACCCTCGGATGGCTGCATCCCTTCGCTCTGGGAGTCAACTCTAGCATCTTATTTTGACTGTCAGCCTCCCTGCCTGACTTGGGCATCTCACCTCTGCCCTGGGTTCTGTACTGTCACTGTAATGCATCAAGCTCGCTTCTGTCTTAGGGCATGGCACTTCTGTTCCCTCTACCTGGACTGTTTTACCCCTGAATCACGGTGTGATCCTGTCCTCAGCCCACTCAGATTGTGCTCCAGTGTTCCCCTTCCCAGAGACATTACTGGCTAAACCAACCTGTGTTCCCCAACCCTCAGCTCTTGATCCTGCTGCCGTTTGCTTCACAACCCTTAGCATTACCCAATGCCTCATTTATTTATGCTTTCTTTACTGATTTATAGGTTGACTCTCTCACCCACTAGAAACTGAGCATCAGGGGGTAGGGGGCAGCTTTTTTCTTGGTCGCTTCCTTAATCTCAGATCCTAGAAAAGTGTCTGGTGCATCGTGGACACTCAATAAAAACTTGTTAAACTATTGAATGAATGGATCTCAGAGTCTTCTTCTAGCTCCATGTTTCTAGAATCACTTATTAATCATCCATCATTCATGAGATACTATGTTAGGGGTGGGCAGTTTTCTGAAGAATCGAGAAAGTGGTCTTCATTTCCAGGGAGCTTACAATATGAAGTGGGAGAGGCTCAGGATGGATGAGTGATCACAGCAGCTTTAACCATCATTAAATTACTAAACAGAACAACAAACCAAAGTAGCCTGAGGGTTAGGGAGAAGGAGGCAAAAAAAGTGATCAACAGCTAAGGGAATAATTTGGTAGGTCCCTAGCCCAGTCCTTCTAGGGCTTACATTAATTGTCTCCTGAAGTCCTGCTTATGTGTTATCTTGGGAGACGCGAATGCTTTAAGGGCTCTTGTCTGCTGATAGACTTTTTAATTGCTCTATTTTTCTGGGATTCCTATGTATGCCCATATAATTTGTATAAACATGAGAGTATCGGTATAAATAATAAGAGTAATACTTTCTGTTTACCTTGCTTTTATAATTTTCAAAACCTTTCATTGTCTTTTTTGAAATCTTCATTTGGTTGTTCTTATTATCCTTATTTTACAAATGGGGACAATGAATTTCGGAGAGGTAAACTCTTTGTCACACAGCAGACAATCTTGGTTTTGTTGTTGTTGTTGTTGTTGTTGTTGTTGAGACAGGGTCTGGCTCTGTTGCCCAGGATGGAGAGCAGTGGTGCTCCAGATCACAGCTCACCACAGCCTCAATTTCTGGGCTCAAGCAATCCTCCTGCCTTAACCTCCTCAGTAGCGAGGACTACTGGTGTACACCACCATGCCTGGCTAATTTTTTATTTTTACTTGTTTTGGAGAGGTGGGGTTTCACCATGTTGCCCCAGCTAGTCTCAAGCTCCTGGGCTTAGTCAACCCACCCACCTTGGCTTCCCAAAGTGCTGAGATCACAGACATGAGCCATCACCCCTAGCCCAGACAACATTTTGAAGGTAAGGGATTTGTATTAGTCAGGGTTCTCTAGAGGAACAGAACTAATATACATATAAATGTATATTATATGTACATATAATCTGTTAAATGTACATATAATCTGTATGTAATATACATACAGATATACATATACAGGGGAGTTTATTTAGTATTAACTCACATAATCACAGGGTCCCACAACAGGCAATCTGCAAGCTGAGGAGCAAGGAAAGCCAGTCCGAGTCCTAAAACTGAAGAACTTGGAGTTGGATGTTCGAGGGCAGGAAGCATCCACATGGGAGAAAGATGTAGGCTGGGAAACTAGGCCAGTCTAGTCTTTTCATGCTCTGCCTGCTTTATATTTTAGCCATGCTGGCAGCTGATTAGATGGTGCCCACCCAGACTGAGGGTGGGTCTGCCTCTCCCAGCCCACTGACTCAAATGTTAATCTCCTTTGGCAACACCCTCACAGACACTCCCAGGATCAATATTTTGCATCCTTCAATCCAATCAAGTTGACACTCAAATTAACCATCACAGGACCTAATGCAAGAAAAGCACCCAGAAGGCAGTCATAGACACTCCCTTGTCACTAACCACTTGCTGATCCCTGGTGAGGAATTTACTTTCTTGAATCTTACTGATCTGGACTCTGAAATGAAGGAGTTTAACTAGAATCACTGATTCTCAAATGTGGCTGCACATCAGAATCACAGTGCCTTGGCCTTACCCTGCAGGTTCTGTTTCAGTAGGCTTGTGGTCAGACACAGGAGTAAACATATTTAGGAGATCCTGGGTGATTTGCTCAGCATCCAAGTCTATGCCTGTTTTCCTGGTGCTGTCTCTGAAGAAAGCCCCCTTTCCTTCTGAAATGCTTCCAGGTTCATTTTCCTCAAGGTCCCTTCCCAATCTGACTTCTGCTCATCTGAGAAGCAGAGAATTTCCCCAAGGTTTGAATAGTAGGAGGTGTATTTCTCTTCTTCTTCCAGGTGTGGTGGAATCTTTAGGGAATGGCAAGCAGCCAGCCACTGTCCCTTTAAGTAAAAACTCATCCTGTCACAGATAAGCCCCTCTGAGCAGGAGTTATACTAGTAAAGAGAACCATAAAGGCTATTACAAACCTTTGGCATTCCTCACTTCCACTTAAGCCAAACAGGATAAATCACTCCCTCCCCAGTAAGAACTCTTTCAGCCACTTTTCTGTATCACAAAATCAACATTTCCAGGTATCCTCTAATGTACTTCATTTTTCATTATTCTTGTTAGCTTGTCTGGCAGTAATATATTTGCATGACAATTAGTCTCTTTTCAATTAAACATTTGGGTAATTTTGCTGGGGCCATATGGCCACCAATATTGTTACAATTTTAAAAATAAAGGTCTCAAATAAAATACATGAGTACATACACAGCATACAGATAAACAGCATTTGACTTCACCTCTTCTGCTTTTTAGTATAACATTTAAAAAAAATGAACTACAAATTACATTTTACCATTCAGCAGTTTCAATTAAGGCCATCACTGCAATGTATTTTTCAGGAAGGAAAAATAATAATAACCTTCACTTTGAGGGGCCCATACTTCATTAGGATGAGTCAGAGAAACCACAGGACGAGTTTGGGATGGAAACACTGCTGCTGTTTGTTAATTATAACCCTCACTCGATGCAGACAGTCAGGCAGAAAGACCACAGCAAATAGCCCCAATTAGAAAATGACATGTTTGGTGAAAATTCCCCAAACAAGAGCCTTCCTCAGTGACCCAACTTCCTTATACCCCTTACTCTCTCAAAAAACAACTGGCTGGACAAAAATGTGGGACAAAATAACAAAAGGCTTGGTTTGCTTTCCAGAAGCCCATCCAGGGACCAATTATCTGGAAGGCCCACGTTGTCCAGCGGTGGTGTGTGTGCCCCACTTCTTACAAAGGAGGACCTATGTGCATCCTGGCGGGAAACACTTTGTCCAGGCTGGTCTCCTAAGTGGAGATCAGGGAATGAGCTATTTTGTGTATGTTCCTTTGGGAAATGGGGAAGGGGAGGTGAGATGGGTGTGAAGGAGTTTGAAAAAAATCTTTTTTTTCTTTTATCTCTTCTCTTTCCCATGACAAGCAAGGAGATAACGATCTAGTTCTTGTCTTTTTCTGTTATGAAAACTATCCTCCTAGCCCCCGTGGTAGTAAGAAATGATTTTTGATATCAGTTTGAGAGTGAAAGCATTAGTTATAAACTTGAGCTTCAGATATGTCAAAATCCTAGGTTTCATCAAGACAAGGAAGGTCAAGAGTACAAAAATTTCATCATCTTTCATAGAAAGTCTCCGTGCTTTGGTAAAAATCAATAGTAATAAAAATAAAATTAAAATAACATAAATAACAATGATGAGGAAGAGGATGATGACATTGTCTCAATGTTACCAGTAGGCTGAATGGAAGGACTTACAAGCACATAATCATAAAAATAACTTTGCTTTTGTTTCTCCTAGTCCCTTTAAACTTGCTTGTTTGCAGACAAGCCTTCCTTTGTCCTCATATGAAAATGCAGAAAGACTTTCAGACCATTCTGATCACTCTTACGCAATTGCAAGCACTCAAGCACTTATGTCATACATAAGCTCAGTTCAGTAATTAACAATATCCAGTGCTAGCTAAAATGAACAAGACAGAAAATACCAAGCATTAACAAGGGTCTAAAGCAACTAGAACTCTCATCACTGCTGGTGGGATTATAAATGTTACAGCCACATTTGAAAATTATTGGGCAGTATTTACTAAAATACACACACATGCACACACACATATAAATAATCGAATATGATCTTATTAACTCCAAGGTGCCTATGAGTCTGTTAATCCCAGGGCCTATGTACAGAAATGTGTACACAGATTTACTACATGCATGTATTAAAATTTTCACACTATATGTGATAACTCCAAACTGCAAACTACTCAAATTTCTATCAACAGTGAAATGGATAAATAAATTTAGGTACAGTCATTCAAATGAATACTATACAGAGAAGGTGTAATCTATGAGAATGTGCAAAAATATGGATGACTCTCATAAACATAACTTTGAAAGAAGCCAGTCACAGAAGTGTACATATTGTAAGGTTCCATTTATATAAAAACTACAAACAGGCAAAATGAATCTGTGCTGTTAGAGAATTACTCTATCAGTTATCATGTGGCAGAAGTGAGAGGAGAGTGACAGGAAAGGAGTGTGAAGGCATCTGGGTTGCTGGTGAATTTCTCTTTATTGATGGTCGGGATTGTTACACGGGTGTGGTCTGCGAACACTTATTGAGCTGTATGCTTGTGATATGTGTCCTTTTCTATATGTATATAATATTAAATTAAAACATTTAAAAATGTTCATTCCTATGTGATAGTCAAAGCATTCAATTTCGTTCAAAGTGAAGACTTATACTCTAACTCTAGCTAGGCCTATTATAGCGCATGGGCACTGTTTCTGAGCCTCAGGGGATTGGAAAGAGTGGGGAGCAAGGAAATGTAAGGAGAACTATTAATAAAAAGCTCTTCACTGACAGGCATGAAGCTGTTACAGCGAATGTGCTGATGTTCCTCCCAGGTCCCCGCCCATGGAGTGCTGTGAATATTGGCTGCTAATGGCTCATAGTTGTCCCCGTTTTGGGAGAATTTCCCTTTGACCAAATGGAAGCCACCTTTTCTGAGTCATGGCCTTTCCCCTCCCTATCTAACTCCCCAACTTTCTCCCCCACTGCTTCCTTGCCTTCCCCCACATTGCACTCAGCAGCCAATGACCAACTGACAGGGAGGTAAAAGCCTGGCCCCATTTCTTCAGGACAAACCAGAGCTTGCTGTGGGACAAGTCAGGGGCTAGCCTCTAACAGAGGCCACATCCTTGTTTTGCATCTCTCCCTTTTATTCTGCTTTGCTGAGAGCACTCCCCCAGTAAACCACTTCACAAGAATCCCTATTTCAGACAATGCTCCCAGGAAGCCCAACCAAAGACAGCTAGTTCAGAGCTCAACAAGCTTGGGAACAGTTGCAGTCTGGTGCTTTCTTCTGGTTTTCTTATAAGTCTTCTCTGCTCCCTGGTGGTCTTTTACCTTCAGACCCTCGGATGCTGCGATGCTTTCCACTCTAGAGGTCACATATCTTCTCGTTAGCCCCTGGAAACTTGTGCCGACCACCCCAACGCCAGCTCCCCAACGTGGCCTACATCTGATCCTTGAACACTCTGAGTACATCATCTTAACAAACTCCAGGGGAGTAAGCTGCATAACACCATCATCTCTCCTTTACCAGGCCATCCCTCACATTGTAAGGGTAAGAGAAGGGCACCAGTCCACATCACTCCTCTACCTGCAAGGGGACATATAACAGACTCCTGAGTCATCCCCTGAGCCTCCTCCTAAGAGACTTGAGGGGAGGAACAGATACCCTCCCATGCCACACTCTTTGAGGGTTGTGAGGTATTCATAGTGCAGGCTTCTCCAAAGAGAGGATCATGAAATGTGAAATCATTATTGTGTGGCTTTTTGGATATTTCTGTATCTGATATTTATTAAATCATGATACTTCAATTAAAACTTCCAACTTACACTGTTGGTGGGATTGTAAACTAGTTCAACCATTATGGAAAACAGTATGGCAATTCCTCAAGGATCTAGAACTAGATGTACCATATGACCCAGCCATCCCACTACTGGGTATATACCCAAAGGATTATAAATCATGCTGCTATAAAGACACATGCACACGTATGTTTATTGCAGCACTATTCACAATAGCAAAGATTTGGAATCAACCCAAATGTCCATCTGTGACAGACTGGATTAAGAAAATGTGGCACATATACACCATGGAATACTATGCAGCCATAAAAAAGGATGAGTTTGCGTCCTTTGCAGGGACATGGATGCAGCTGGAAACCATCATTCTTAGCAAACTATCACAAGAACAGAAAACCAAACACCGCATGTTCTCACTCATAGGTGGGAACTGAACAATGAGATCACTTGGACTCGGGAAGGGGAACATCACACACCAGGGCCTATCATGGGGAGGGGGGAGGGGGGAGGGATTGCACTGGGAGTTATACCTGATGTAAATGACGAGTCGATGGGTGCTGACGAGTTGATGGGTGCAGCACACCAACATGGCACAAGTGTACATATGTAACAAACCTGCACGTTATGCACATGTACCCTAGAACTTAAAGTATAATAAAAAAAAAAGAAAAAAAAAGAAAACTTCCAACTTACAATCCTGTTACATTGAAATATTTGAACAGTGCATTAGCGTCCACCAGAAAGGGAACGTTTCCTCTGCATTACTCGTTAGTTCCTGGATTATCTTGCTTTTTTGCCTCTAGGTTTTATTTTATTTTATTTTATTTTATTTTATTTTATTTTATTTTATTTTATTTTATTTTATTGAGACGGAGTCTCGCTCTGTTGCCAGGCTGGAGTGCAGTGGTGCGATCTTGGCTTACTGCAACCTCCATCTCCCAGGTTCAAGTGATTCTCCTGCCTCAGCCTCCAAAGTAGCTGGGACTACAGGCACCCGTCAACACACCCAGCTAATTTTTATATTTTTAGTAGAGATGGGGTTTCACCATGTTGTCCAGGATGGTCTCTATCTCTTGACCTTGTGATCTGCTCGCCTCAGTCTCCCAAAGTGCTGGAATTTCAGGTGTTAGCCACTAGGCCCCGCCTCCTCTGCAGATTTTTTATAGAGCCCATCAGAGACTGTGAATTCTCCACATGGTCTATGGGTGAAAGAAATTCTGGAGGCTACTTCTCTAATTTGAGAGGACACGTGTAGATATGAGAGCCCACAATACTGTTCTTCCCATTTATAGCACCCGGATTTTCCTCTCACCCACCGTGTTACACATTTATCTGTTTCAACATGAAGTTCCTGAACCAGGTTCTATTTCAAGATGCCAGGGAGCTCGTGGGTATGTGTAATCCACCGGAAAGAGCCCTAATAATTCTGCTTTCAAGTCCCAGTCTAGCAAAGTCATTGGTCCTCACTTTCTTCAGCTTCAAATGAAGGAGTCATACCTTGTAACTCCCAAGATCCTCTTCTATTCTGATATTCTGGCTTTCATTATCTTCAATTCCATTGTTAGATTGAATTGACCTGTCAGCTTAGAAACAATGATTGGCACAACATCCATATTCAGAGACAGCCTCAGTCTGACTGTCTGGTCTTTGTCGGGACAATGCGATAGGCAAATCTCAACCTGTGAGTCTTCTTTTAGAGACCTTAAAACAATCTTGAAAAAAAAAATAGCAATGATGTAAGTCCGAGAAGTAGGGCCCCTTTACAAATAGCAATGCTGTGGGCTCATGCAGACAGATCTGATGTAGCTCCTATTTTAATTGAATCACCCACTTGGCAACTGAACAACAACAATAAACTGCTTGTTGCTGGCTTATGTCTCTGTCAGAAAAAAACAGTGTTCACTCTCAAATGCTTCTGGGCCTTTTGCTTTATAAGAAACTTGATATAGTTCAGTAAGGATGTGGTCCATCTCAGATTTATAGCCAGCTTTCTAATCCAACCAGATAGGATCTCAGGGCAGAAAAACATATGCCTTGTTTTTGTTTTGATGAGACAAAATCCCCAAAATGGGAAGTCCATGGTCTCCTGACTCAGTCTCCCAGGTCTGAGTGCCTCCTGCTGTAGCTGGGCTGCCACCCCAGGCCTTCCCCCTCCTGCCCAGCCTGCGGCTGCTTCTGTCCTTCCTGGAGCTGCCCAGACCTTTGCTCATGTGTGCAACCTTTTCAGAGGCCTGTTGACAGCCTCTGAAAATAAAGCAGGCGATGTAAAGAACACGCAAGTCATAGATACATGAAAATCAAGCAGTTTGGCTCTGCGGAGTGGGATTAGTGAGGATCAGCTGTGCAGCCAGGCTGTTCCTGGGAGGGAGGCCTCCTCCTGCCTGAAGCTGGGGCGCTGGGGCACTCTCTGCCTCAGCTGTGCAGCTGTAGCTCTGGGCCATCTCTGTCTATTCTCAGACACTCCTGAGCTGTCCCAGAATGCCAGGGCACATGGGCTGCCAAATTGCCCAGGTGGGTCCAATAGTAGTTGATAATGTGGTGCTTGGGGAGGGACCTTTCCTGTCCCCACACAGTGAGGGGCAGGGCTTCTGCTGGGGCCAGTGCCCTGGGACTGGAAACTGAAGTGGGAAGGCAGAGAGAAGACCTATCAGGGGCAAACAACCCTCAGGGGACACTGGTAGCTTTGCACAGTGTCAGACTGTGCTTGTAGATATTGGGGGAAAGAGTAAAATAACTATGATCTGAGAGTGATACTCAGGAACTCTGACGTAAACACGAAGTGATGATACTCATACCCTGGAGACGGGGCATCCGCTTCTCTTTCTGTTTGCCTACTTTTTTCCTGCTCTTTATTCACATTGGTGTGCAAAATAATTATTCTGCGTCCAAAAGTCCATCAGATAGAGACTTCTATTTCTTTGTGCAAATACGTCAATACCTCTCTGGGAAAAATAAATAAAATAAAAGGTTCCAAGTATTGGGTATCAGCCCATGCTTTGAAAAGTACCCCAATGATACGATAGGAACAGCGTGAGTATCTTGCAGTGACAGACGATTCACACAGGGGACTCACGGGCATCTCATTTTAAAAATGCACTGACTCTTCCGTAGACCCTGCAGCCTACCTACAACTTGGTGTCCTGACCTCCTTCCCTGTCCCTGTGCTGTTGAGCTTGTTCCCTCCAGGTTCAGGGTGGCTGTCTGGTCCAGTCTGACCAAGCCCTCTTCTAGAATAGGCACTGGAATTTGACAGATTACAGAAATGAGTTTAGGAACTTTAGACTTTTCACCAGATAGAAAATTTGCAAACATATTTTTCCCTGTAACCAGGTTGAGTGATCACATTGTCATCACTAAACTGCCAAGTTCATCAAAATATTAATAATTGTCTTGAAGAGCTGATGAAACCAGAATAGTCTGAAAACAGGGATGGAAAATGATTCTCATGGAAAAGAGAAGGCTGAGTGGTCTGAGTGGTTACAATGCAAGTCTAGGAACTAGAGAGAGACAGGGAATGTACACTGATGGAATAGAGAAAATGTCATGAGTGAATGCAAAGACTAATCCAGAGAGGATACTTGAGGACCTGCCTTTTCTCCCCATAATATGCGCTATGATTCAGTCAAACTAAGCCACAAGATAATCCTTTAATTATCCTGTGCATTCCTCTCTTTGCTCAAATGTTCCGTTTTCCAGGAATAAACTTCCCACAGTACCATTAACCACCAACATTTCTTCACGAATTGCTTTGTGACAATGTACTGAAGGCTTGTGCATCACATCAAGTATCTGATTTAATCCTCGTAACCACATTATGAAGTAGGTGTTAACATGAGCTCCGTCTTGCAGCTACAGAAATTATGATGTAATAGCTTAAGTAACTTGCCCAAGGTTAGGCTAGTAATAAGAGGCAGAGCTGGGGTTCCATCTTAGACAGCCTATTCCTACATCTTTAACATCTGTGTGCGCCAGTAGAGATAATGCTACTGTTCTAAGAATCCTTAAAGGACCAGCTTGAATTCATGAGACTTTCTTCCCCCAGGATAAAGCGCTCCCTTGCTGATGTCCCCACAGTCCAGGCTAGTGCTGATGCTGTCCTGCATCAGAGCCAGTTGTGTCCGTGTGTGCACTCTTTGTCAGGGTCTGACACCGTTGCATCGTATATCACATGTGTTGTCATGGTCAGTGCTCAACAAATGCCCCTACTGATTCGAGTATATGAGCAAGTCAAATAAAAAAAGTAATAATTTATTAGGCTTCTGCTGTATGCATAAATTATTGTATTTTATCCATACAACATTTATTATTCTTATTTTTCAATGAGGAACCAGACTTAGGGAGATTAATAACTTGCCTGAAGTCACAGAGGCGGAGAGGCAGCATAAAGATTCAGCTGCCAATTTGTCAGATTCCAAAGCTCTTTTACTGCACCACTTCTCCTTCCAAGTGTGGGAGAGTGGGGAGGGAATTATGTGTCAGTGTTGGATGAGAATGGCTTGGTAGAACTTGGAGGTGAGCTTCTCATGAACAGGGCTTCTTGGGACCTGTGATCCTGTCTTACATGAGTCACACCAAATTATTAGAAATCAAAGTGTCAATTGAGGAAATCCACGCCAGCCCCCAGAAAGCTAATTGAGCCCTGTAGTCTCAAAGCAAGTCTAGTCATTACTCTTGAAAAATGCAATTTTGCCATTCCTCCTTCCTCCTTACAGCTGATATCAAATACATGAAACATCATATGTAATCAGAGTCCATGAACATTTGTGTCACTTCGCACAATTAAAACTATGTTCCGCTATTCCTGAGAAACATATTTTTAGTTTAAGCTGGGGTGTAATGAGATCTCTAAAAATAACACCGTGAAAGGTGAGGCTAAGTGTAGGGGCTGAGTTCACCCCAGTGCCGAGGCTGTAAAACATTATTCATGGTCCATTTAAAGCTCTTGAGCCCTGGGCCAACTTTTTTGCTTGGACAGAAGTTTGGTTCACCGTATTTGGACCCAACTCACTTTCCATCTAAATGGAGGTGGTCTGTGTGAGAGGGACTTAGACTAGGCCATTAGAGGAATTTTACAGCAGCTGAGGCAGCTCAGGGCCACTTTCTCTCCGAGGGACTCTGGTTACATTCAGGCTGAAAGGCTTGGATATCGAGGGTTGAGACCACCCCACAGCTCGCCAGCTTGCTGCCCTCTGGCATGATGGCTCCTCTCAGAATCAAGCTCCCCAGGTTTTGGCAAGCCCTATGGCTACAGAAATAACAAATGATCTCCCAGCTTGGCAGTGGGAGGGTTCAGGCATGCCTGTAACCTCAGACACAGTATATGGCACCCAATAGCGTGCGGAAATGGTGATACAAGGCTTGTAACAGATGTGAGAAACTTCAAGATTTCAATAATTCAGGGCTTTGGAGGGGATATGATTTTCTTGGACAGAAAAGTGCTGTATTAAGTGCACCACCCGCAGTACTTTACGCACGCATACACACACACTCTCACACCACACGGAACACGTCCTCGTGTGTGCCCATTGCCAGCGCTCCTGCTCCCTTGCTTAAGGTAGACCTGACATCAGCAGCAGATGGTCATTATCAAGTTTCTTATCTCATCCTTGTTGCCCCAAAACATAATTTCTCCTGCCCTTGGGGCTGTGCTAATGAGGTTGATGTTACAGGCTGGATTCTGTGGATACTCTAGGTGATTTCACTCTCTTTCCTGGTCATAAATGTTGTTTGCTTCTTTGTTCTTCTGGTTCATCTGTTTATTTACATTCAACTTCCACCAAATACAGATTTGGGGTGAGGTCAGAGATTCCATTCTATTCACTGATTTATAAATATCTTTCTCTCTCTTTCTTTCTTTCTTTTTTTTTTTCTTTTTCTTTCTTTCTTTCTTTCTTTCTTTCTTTCTTTCTTTCTTTCTTTCTTTCTTTCTTTCTTTCTTTCTTTCTTTCTTTCCTTTCTTTTTCTCTCTCTCTCTTTTTCCTTTTCTTTCTTCTTTCTTTCTTTCTCTGTCTCTTTCTTCTTTCTTTCATGTGTGTGTGTGTGTGTGTGTGTGAGCTTGTTTTTGATACAGGGTCTCACTCTGTCACCCAGGCTGGAGTGCAATGGTGCAAACGTGGCTCACTGCAGCTTCTGCCTCCTGGGCTCAAGCAATCCTCCTATCTCAGTCTCCTGAGTAGCTAGGACTACCAGTGTATGCCACTATGCCTTGCTAATTTTTGTCTTTGTTGTTGTTTTGCCATGTTGCTCAGGCTGGTCTCGAACTCCTGGGCCCAAACAATCCACCCACCTTGACCTTCCACAGTGCTGGCATTACAGGCGTGAGCCACTGTGCCTGGTCACAAATATCATCTTTCTTTAAGGGTAAACATGGTCCAGTACAAGCTAGTCCACTACAGGGAGAAGTGTCCAGAGCCAAGTCTTTGTTGTTGATGCTAGCAGGGTTATTTTGGGGAGGTTAGCAACAGAGACTGAACTAATCCTAATTCTGTGTATACAGTCTCAGGCCAAAGGACAATACTGAGGACAGACTCTGTGACCTTCGGCATTCACAGGGCATGTGACCACACTTACAGTGCCTTGTTCAGAGGCGGGCAAGAGCCATTTTAAATTTTTGTTGTAACATGAGTAAATGTAAACAAATTATTGTTATTATTATTATTTTGCTGTGCTAAGATAATTGGATAGTCCTTCTTGGGACTGAAGTGACTGACCACATATTTGTAAATGTGTGACTATTTGCTTCATCCTTCATTCCTAGGCTAAAATAGACTGTCTTCCCTTCCCTACCTAATTAGAGAAGTCATTCCCTAGTCACTGAATCCTTCACTTTAAAGGCAGCAGAGCATTTTTAGATGATCAAGTACATCCTCACCAATTTTATAATTGAGATCAAAACCCTGGTTGGAGAAATGATTTACCCAACATCTCCTGAGATTCAGTTCAGATTTGGAGATACTTAAAGACACAAGTTAACATTTCTTGAATCTTTCCTTTCAATTTTCATCAAATAAGACCTGCCCTATATAGACTTTCAGTAGTTTATCTCTAGTGGTTTTTTTTTTTTGTACCCCTTTCCTCCCTAGACAGCTGAGTATACTCTACTCTCTTTCTTTCTCAACGGGCCCTTAACTAAAACAGTTATTAGCAAAAGACCAGACAAATGTACTCACATTCTGGCATAAATGACTGGTCATAGCTGCTTCCTCATTTATGTATCTTATGGGGATTAGATTGTACTGAAAAGTGTTAAAATCTAGTGACAGAATTCAAGGCAGCCTCAGGCCAATGGTAGGCATTTTGGGGAGGCGGTGACTAAAATTACACCATGGCTTGGAAATTAAGAGGTCTGACTTAGACCTGTTGAAGAATTGTGGGATGCAAGATCTGGTAGAGGCCATTAACTCATGCAGTTTGCTAATAGATAAGGAAACTGAAATCCAGGGGAAGGAAACTGAGGTTTTCCCATGGGCAAGCAGCTAGTTAGTTAAGGGCAGAGCAGAGATGTGTCTCTAGGATTTACATTTAAAAAGTGGGCATGACTTAACAGAATGATTTACCATTTGGCTGTTCATTTACTCATTCTTTTAAGAAATATATTTTTGTATGCCTACTCTATGTCCAGCAGAGTTTGGCATTAAATGATGAACAAAGAGACACTGGTCTTGCCCTGCTGGGGCTTATAAACAATGGGGTGGGGACATAGAGGAAGAAAGACACACTCACCAGAAACAGATAATTACAAATTGTGATAAGTCCCTGTCTTGCTGAACTTATCACCAACATTTGACACAGTTGATTAGTCCCTCCCTCTTGAGATGCTTTATTTATTTAGCTCCTGCGAAACCACTCTCTTGATTTTCCTCATACAGAGCAGGCTTTTCCTTGTCCTGCTTTTTAGCTGGTTCATTCTCATATCCTTAGCTTCTAAATATTGGAATACCCCAGAAACCACCCCAGTCTTCTCCCGTGAACTCCTAATTTGTATATCAAGCTGTATACTTGAGTTCTCTATTAGGCTGTCTAATAGATACATGTTACATAATACGTTCAAAATCACAATCCTCATTTCCCGTTCTCATCTCCAACCTTCTCCTCCCCAGCTTGTTCGTCTTAGGAAATATAAATGTACTCTTCCAGTGACTCATATGAAAACCTTGGAGTCATCTTTGATTCTCTTCTTTCTCTAATACTCAGTTTCCAGTACATCTCTGTAAGTCCTGTAGTTCTTACCTTCAAAATAGATCCAGAACCCAACCATTTGTCAACCACTTTATAACCTTTATCACTCTGGTCCAAGACAACATCACTTCTCACCGGGAGTACTAGAAAAATCTCCTGACTAATCTTCCTCTATTTGCACCAGCCCGAGTGGCCCCTTCCAAATGTTGGATTATTTTGCTGAAAACACTCATCTCACACAGAATAAAAGCTCAAGACCTGACAGTGGCTGGCAAGACCATACAAGACCCAGACCCCTGCCATCTGTTTTTATTTCCCATCACTCCCTCCCTCCCTCACTGGTCTTCTCGCTTTTCCTCAACCCTGTGGAGTCCACTTAGGCTCAGGGTCTTCTCACTCACTGCTTCTTCCACAAACGCCCACACAGCTTGTTCCCACCCTCCCTGCAGGTCTCTGCTCATCCATTATGCTCTCAGTGGCGCCTTTTGAGTCCTCCTGTGAAAAGACATTCCACCCAGGAATGCCCATCTCGCCTCGCTGTATTTGCTTTATTTTTCTCTTTAGCACATGTTATCATGTAACTTTGTCTGCATTTATTGGTTTGTTTCTTCCTTGTCTGCCTTACTCGCAGCCAGAACGTAGACTCCAGGTAAGCAGGGATTTTTGTCTGCTTCCTTCTCCTTATGCCTAGAACAATGCTCAGTAAAGATTTGTTAAATGAATGAATGAACTGAAGCTGAGATCTGAAAAGTCTCAGTTAAAAGGCTGGTGGGAGCTGTCTGTAGAGAACCACCCCAGAGAAATTACTATAGGTATAAAGAAAATGAGGGGATAAAGCTGGGCCCTGAGAACCTAAAGAAGGGCGACAAATGGGCTGAAAGGAAGCAGAAGTTGGCAGAGACCGGCTTGTGTGGAACCTTGGAGCCATGATGGGGACTTTGGTTTGAGCCTGGGTGAGAAGGAAGGCTATAGACAGGCTTTAGGCAGGGAGTCCTTTTAATGTGGAGGTTCCCATAAGTGCAAAGTCACAGTTCCTGGCCTCAAGAAAATCGGTGTCTATGAGGGGAGCCCATCACAAACACACAGTTAACAGCGTGAAGCGCCTGGGTGACCTGGGATTATATCCCTCTTCCTTGAAGGCGAGGAGAGGAATCAGAAATTTTCTAGAGGTTTTAATATTTTTAAAGACATTATTTAAAAAAAAAAAAACAGTTTTAGGCTCATTGCAAAATTGAGAAGGTGGTTCAGAGAATTCTCATATACCTGCTTCCCCTACACATGGACAGTCCCCCTATTATCAACATCCTCCACCAGAGTGGTGCGTTTGTTACAACTGATGAACCTACATTGATTCATCATTGTCACCCAAAGTCCATAGTTTACATTGAGGTTCACGCTTGGTGTCATACCATTTGGTGGGTTTAGACAAATGTATAATGGCATGTGTTTACCTTTATAGTATCATGCAGAGTAGTTTCACTGTCCTGAAAGTTCTCTGTGCTCTGCCTATTCATCCCTCCCTCCCCTATTGGCTGTCACTTATCTTTTACTGTCCCCATAGTTTTCTCTTTTCCAGATTGTCATATAGGTGGAATATAATCAAATATAATCTGTTTAGATTGACTTCTTTCATTTAGTAATACGCACTTAAATTTTCTCCATGTCTTTTCATGGCTTGAGAGCTCATTTCTTTTTGGCACTGATTAATATTCCATTTTTCTCCTATACCACAATTTATTTACTTATTCACCTGCAGAAATGGCATCTTGGTTGCTTCCAAGTTTTGTCAGTTATGAATAAAACTGCTATAAACATCCATGTGCAGGTCCAATTTATGGGTGGATATAAGTTTTCATCTCCTTGGGGTAAAAACTAAGGAGCATTATTGCTGGATCATATAGTAAGAGTATGTAGTTTTGTAAGAAACTGACAAATTGTCTTCCAAAGTAGCCGTAGCATTTTGCATTCCCACCAGCAATAAATTAGAGTTCCTATTGCTCCACATGCTTGTCAGCATTTGGTGTTGTCGGTGTTCTGGATTCTGGACATTTTAATAGGTGTGTAATGGTGTCTTATTGATGTTTTAGTTTGCAATTCTCCAATGACTTAATGGTGTTGAGCATCTTTTCATATCCTTGTTTATCATCTTAATATCTTTTTTGGTGAGGTGTCTGTTCAGGTCTTTGATTCATTTTTTAATCAGTTTTTTTGTTTTCTTATTGTTGATTTGTGTATTTTGGAAAACAGTCCTTTATCAGATATGTCATTTGCAAATATTTTCACCTAATCTATGATTTCTCTTTTCAGTCTGAGATTTTAATTTTCTGACCTGAATCTGTAAGGAGAAATAGAAGATCAGGCATGTGGTGCACGAGGCAGAGAGAAAGCCAGAGAGAACCGTATGTACAACAGTGCAAGCGTCTGCCATCTCAGAGAGTGGTGTGAGCCTTGAACTGCTAAATAAAAATGTGTTTTTCAAGGTTGAACCTAAGTCTGGCTGACTCCCAAGTCCATGTCTTTTCACTATACCATGCTGAGAAGTGGTTTTGAGGCCAAATGGAAGGAGGCAGCCGGGGTAGGCTGGAGGACTTTCAGAGATCACAGGCTTGTTGGCTCCTGTCGGAACAGGAAAAGAGCATCCATGCTGACAGCTACATTTCACAGAAGAGGGAAATATGGCTCAGGGAGAGGAAGCCACTTGTTCAAGATCACACAGCTTGTGAGAGGCAGGCTCATCATCCAGTTTTGCAGGGATGGTGTAAAAAAGCAAAAGAAAATGTCATTTTACATTGAACTGAATTGAGAAAATACTCATGAACTTCTTAGGGATGGAAAACACTTTGCAGTAGTACCTATTTTTCCTACATTGTGTGTGTGTGTGTGTGTGTGTGTGTGCCCACGCACATATCATACTTTTCCAAAGGAACTTGTAAATGCCTCAGCTTAGTTCTGCTTCTCTGATTTGATCAATAAGAATTTTAAATCAATTAATGCTTAATTCTCCTAACCATTAGTTTTTATTTTATCCAGAGTAAAACTTCAAAAAAATCTGTTTTATTGATAATAGAAATCATAACAATAATATTAATCACTGTTACGATGTGACAGCAGAAACTTGTCATCTTTTTATGCCCAATCCAAATGGCAACTGGAATAGAGTTAACAAGAGTATTAACACCACCCTAAATACCCTGGTAGGTGGAATTTACTCTCCCCTGAAACCCCCACCACAGTTAAGCTGTGTTTACTGGTAGTCTGAAATGCAATTTGGGAAACTTCTGTCAGCTACATACATTTTAAATACAATTCAGGCAATGTACAGACATAGCCAAAGCGGAGCTTGAAGACAGCTGAAAGAAGTGTGAAGGGGGGTCTTGTCCATTAGGAATAGGCCTGTTTTGACCACCACAGAAATATACCTCTTTGGTCCTAGAGCTGAAAAGAATAGCAAAGTTTCAATTAGACCATTCTGTGACTTCAGAGAGAACCATACTCAACCCAACCCAAGCAAAATCCATCCTGATATTCTAGATAAAAGTTCAACAAATATTTTCTGTAAAGCACCGGATAGTAAGTATTTTAGGCTTTCTGAGCCATAGGGTCTCTGTCATAACTACTCAATTCTATCCTTTTAGAAGAAAGCAGACATAGACATTTGGCAAATGAATGGGCATGATTGTTTTCCAGTAAAACTTTATTTACAAAAACAGGTAGTAGGGTTGAATTTCACTTACAGGCAGTGGTTTGCCAACTCATGTTCTAAATCTCTAGAAGAGAAACTGCCTAAACTTCTCTAGGAAGTTTTCAGCTTTTATTGCTGGACATTCTTCACTATGTCTAGTTCATATCCCTTTGCATATCCTTTTGTATAATACAAATCCTTCTACTATACCCCGGGGAGATGGAGAACATCTGTTTGGGGCATCCTTTTGTTGGAAGGACTAACTGCCATAGGAAGAAGGATGAAAGATTAGCATAAAGTTTGCTAATAAGAGGACAGGCATTCATATCCTGGCTTCACTACTTGTTGTATGATCTTAGACAAGTTGCTACACCATTCTCTCTGCCTCAGATTTTTCATCTGCAAAATGGTTCTATTCATGATAGTAAAATCATGGTGCTGCTGTAAGCATTAAGTGAGATGATGCCTCGCAAAGCACTTTAACCTGGTTCTTTAATAAATGTGAGATGGAAAGGAAAGGAGAGGTAGAGAAAGAGAAAAAGTTAGATTACCCTGACATTGAAAAATGCAATTATTTGGGAACAGATAAACTGGTAGACCCTATTTGGAGATTTTAGCAAAGAGAGCAAAAGACAGTCATACGTGTTGGGTTGAATAATTATCTATCTATTACACTATCTTTCACTACACTTCATAGTCTACATCATTCTAAAATTATCTTGCCCATCTGTTTACTTCCTTATTGACTGTCTTTCCCCCACTAGAATGTACAATCCTAGAGAGACGGGCCATATCTGTGTCATTCATTACTGTACCCTCAGTACCTAGAAGAATCTTTGGCACATAGTAAGTATTCAATAAATAATGGTTCAATGGAAGAAAAAATGAATGGGAAGTTTGTCTCTTCTGTGCAGTACCCAGCTTCAAGAATAATCCAGCATAGTGACAAAGGAACCTGCTTCCAGCCAGCCATCATCATCAGCATGGGTATCACCTTCATGGCAGACATCACCATCAGACCCTTGTTGTGTGGCTTCTGGACTTACCAAGGATTTCTGACAACTGTTAAACTGAATTTTATCCCAGCTCCCTTATTTTTTGACTTAGGCCATACTCCCAGATGCATAAAAGGAGTATAAAAAGTAGATCTTCTTTACAAGAACAAGTGATGGCTTGTTAAATATAAAAAAAAAAAAAAACGAAGAAGGCATCACCTTTGTGAAATCCCTATATCCACCTAAGGGCTGGATGGAAAAACAGACAAACACCTATTTCTTTCTATGTGGTTCACGGCTTCTCTGTGTTTCCCAGATTTCTGTTTGTATCCTATTGGAGGATAATGGCCCAAAGGGAATCATGTTATTCACCTGATCTGGCCATGACCATGTATCTACCAGCAGTATATATTACGCATGAAATACCCCCTAAACTACCTTTCTTACTTTCTTTGCTCTTTCTTCTTCCCTCTCTACATTCCATTTTTAATGCATATTTATTGAGCAAATGATTATATATATAACATAGTTCTAGGCATTTATCCTTCTTTAATAGGAAAAGAACAGTTATTATCTATAAGGCAATTTGAGAACATGTGTAAAGCAGCCCATCAACAGTGTAAACCCTGAAAGGATGAAGAAATAACAAATGTGGAGGGGGAGGCCACAGACGGTGTGGTCAATTTCAGATGGGTTTCTAGCCAGTTGTTGGAAGGATGCCTTAGAAATCATTTAGTGAGATAAGGGGGTAAGGGGGAGAAGAAGGGTGGAAGGTTAGATGAGAAGTTACCAAAGTACACACCATGCAAATTGAGCTCAGACAGAAGAATAACATTCCAAAAATGTTCATTAAGTAGGGACTCTGTCTGTCAACACCATCCCAGGGCTTTAAAATAAATTAGGAAGTCTGATTCCTTTCCTTAAATTGCTGATAATATGGTGTGAGTAGTTAAGCACACATTTGCTAACAAACTTGAAACTCCACATGTTCTCCACAGTAGATTTAACCAAAATGTTAGAAAGTGGTAAGATTTCTCCAGTGAACCATCATCTCCAAATTACTGACTTGAATTGCTTAAAGACCAGTTTCTAATTTTGACACCTCAGCGCTAAGCTTCTGATGCACAGTATTTTTCTTAATGTGGATGGCTAATAGCAAGAGAGGGGTTGAAGGGGTTAACCTACTTCTAGCAACCCTATTAGTGAACTTGAAAAATGACAGTAGAGGATATTTTGGTTTTAGTTTATGGAGACGGTTTCCATAATGGCTTCCTAAATGCCACTCCCAGTATGTGGCCTCAGATGCATCCGGACAGCTAATGAAAGAAGGTCTTGGTGAGACATAAGACCTGTCACACAGCTCTTAGCATCACTCTGAGCTGGGCTATCTCCAAACCAAGCTGCAGAGCTTGTCTGCTCAGCTTTTTGACCCCCTGCGTGTGTCTAATCTTGAGCAAGATAAATTTATCTCAATTGCTAAGAGATCTGGCTCAGAGACAGAGCCAAGACCCAACATGTAGAGTTCAAGTGTTAATCCAAAGAGGTCAACTTTCTCACCCATACATTCTTAGAACTGCACAAACATGTGTCCTTTTCTTTCCATCAGGCTGAGGTTTTTCACAAGTACAGCAGTTTGAAATTAGTAATATAGAATAAGTGAAACATTAAAAATAAGATTTTTTTTCTTTGACCAAATTCCTAGAAGTGGTGGTGGTAGTGGGGACAGAATAAGATTTAATAAGGGCCTACTCCTCTCTGCCAGAGTATTATGTATACTATCAAACTAATTTCTCAAAGCATATATTTCAAAACAAAAAAGAAGAAAGCCCCTTCATTTTTATGTAAATAAAACAGAATCAGAAGGACTACCTTGATCAAGATCACAGCTAAAAAGAGGCAATACTAAGCATCTGAAATCTTTATAAGAGAGTATGAATTATCAGAATAAGAGAGAATATAAAGAGAATAGTAAGTATGTTTTCTCTGTATAAAATTCAGTCTTTTCCAACTAAATCACCCTGCTTTTCATCCATATTATTGAGTTATCATTAGAACAGATACAACACTTATTTTACATTGTGCATAACAGGTTGATTTTCCAGGCTAGTTTTACTAACATTCAAGGTAATTTAAACATTATTCAAATTCTTTCAGATAATAGCAAAACAGGACACACTCCTCAACTCATTTCATAATTCCTGAATCAGACAAAGATCATACAAAAAAGAGAAGTTAGCAATCTAAATCATGAACATAGATGCAGAAATTCTTGACGAAGTATTTTAGTGAGTGATGTAGAATATAAAAAGATAATGTAAGCGTAATTTATTATCTTATTGAATTATTCCAAAAAATGCAAGTTTGCTCTAATACTGAGACTGTATGCTTATCTTATTAGATGAAGAAAAAGCATTCAATAAAATTTAACATCTATTCATGAAAAGAAACTCTTAGCAAACTAAAAAGAAAAGGACAATTATTTTATCTCATGAAAGGTAGCCAACCACAAAACTTCTGCAAACACATACTTGTGGGTGAAATAGTATAAGCATTTCCCTTAAAATCAGAAATAAGATAAGGATGCTTATGGAACAAAACTGTCATTAGTTGATAATAATATTTTTGTTCTACAAAAAATAGCCTTAGGTGATCTAAAGACAAATTATTAGAATTAATTAAGGAGTTTAGTAGAGTTGCTGAATTTAAAATTAGTATTTTAAAAATTGAATATGTAAATGCCATCAATAAGCATTTAGAAAATGCAATGATAAAAAAAAATATATATACCATTCACACTGAAAAGCAAACAACCAAGAATAGCCAAAAACACTCTTGAAAAGAACAGGGTAGAGAAACATGCCCTACGTGATATTTTTAAAGCCATGCTAATTAAGTCAGTGTACCAGCTGTACAGAGAGAAAAATAGACTGCTAGGCTAAAGAATTGGGAAAACCACTCCTGCACATATGAAACATGGTATAAGATAGAGTCTGCACATTTGGGGAGAAATGGACCATGGTGATGGGACGATTGATTATCCCTATGAAAGAAATGAAATTAGATGCCTACTTCACATCATATATAAAAAAGTTCCAGGATGACTAAGACTGAAGTGTAAGATGCTTAAATATTTAGAGGTATAGAGGCAGAAAAGGTGAAAGACAGGTTTATAAGAGAAAAACTTAACAAAATTATTTAATCAAAGTTTTTTACACAAGAGCCTTCAGAAATGAAGACCCAAAGACTTAGGGAAAACTGTGTTTATACTTAGGTTAATGGAGAATGGACAGCTATGTAGACAACTGAACAAAAAAAATATGATCTAATCATAATAAACCGGGAGTGGGGACCCAGCAAAGCCTGTCTGTACTGATTCTTCTTTGTCTCTCTGTGCAGCATTCCTTCTTTCTGGATATGGGGCAGAAGAAGACAAAACTGGCTACAGTGATCACATCAGTTTCCAGGGCCATTTATACTTCCTTACACCCTTCCCTAGGAAGAGTGACGTGTAAGTGAGGCCTGCATATCACAAATGGTATAAGAGATTGTAAGAGTTAGTTTGCAATGACGTGAAAATGAATTTTTATTTTACTAGTCTTGTTTTACTTCAGTATATGTTAGAAAAAAATATTACTAGCATATCAAACCACTGATTCACAATAGTGATATAAATTTCTTTAAAAATCTTATGAAATCTTGCCATTGTTCCAAAAGCTGTGGCTTTGATGAAATAGCTAAAGATGGGGACAAAGTTTTATCCATGTTTCCATCTCTAGAGCAAGAATGGCAAATTCAAATGCCCAAAGGGAGCAGACAAATCACTTTGGGAAGTGGGGTGGTGGGGGGAAGGACTGGAAAACCTGCCTAGCCTGTGCCCTTTCTGCATGAGGCAGAGCTATTCATCTCAAGCTGGGAGTGACCCTTGGACAATTCAAGACTGGTGCCAACCAGATGAATCTCTTCCCAGAAAAGTTAAAAACTCAGATTTGATGTGAAACCTCGTGGTTTTGAAACACTGGTAATGAATGCAAATATTTAAATGTAAACACTGCGGATCTGCTGACCCATGTCTGCAAGCTGCTGAGGTCTGCGGCCCACACGTTTGCAGTTGCACTGTAGGACCCACCAAGGCATCCTGCACTCCATCGCGGACACCTCAGAAGTCTTTGCTGAGACAATGAATGATGTCTTAATCTCTCTGCCAATATCTGAGGAAACCATCTGGGAGGTTCATTAAAAAATGGCTGCAAATTCTTTTCTGTTCTTTCCATAGAGAGACAGGGCCTATGTCCTCTCTCTTTTACTAGGTAAGCTCTGACTGCTTGATCAATTGACTGTGGTGGAAGTGACACTGTGCTCCTTAAAGCGAATGAAGCTTCCACTTCCTGTGTTTTAGAATACTTGTCATGAGGGGAGCTAGCTCCGTGAAAAGTCCAACTTCCCTGACAATGCCTTCCTAGAAAGACCAGCTGCAGGTGCTCTAACTGGTAGTCCCAGCTGAGCTCAGCCTCCTGGCCACCCCTGCCAAGGTGCCAGACATATGAACGATGCTGCTTTCGACTATCCAGAACAGCCCATCTGCCAGCTGAGGACTGCTGTATGCACTTCATGCCTTGAAGAACAAAAGAATTGCCCAGCTGAGCCCTGTGTGAATTCCTGACTCACACAATTGTGAGGTATAATAAACCATTTATTGTATTAAATGAGTGTTGAAGGAATTTGTTATGCATTCATAGATAACTAAATACTCTAAACTTCTTCATTTAGCTTCTAATTTATCTAACTATGAATCACTATCAGCTAATGAACTTCATTGTGGTTTGCTTTGAAGAAGGAAACAGAAGGTGTCTTATGAATTCCATATGCATTATCTGCAGGAAAAAGCGGTCTGGATAAATGTGGAAGAAAAGAACAGTCACCAAAGGGTACGACGTTTGAGGCTGAATTGAGAAACCAAATCCCAAACCTTATATAGGATTGCTGTGTTAATAATTTGACCATGAAGAACATATTTCAGAAGCTATGAGGTTATTTAATTACTTTTTAAAATTTCTTCTCTCTAGAATAACCAGGGAGCTTGTTTGAATGAAAACACTTGACTGCAGACTATAAGGTATTCAGACACATGCACAGCTATGAGTGAGGAAAATCCAAATTCTGTACAATAGGTCTAAAGTCACTATATAACCTGACTGTCATCCATCAAGAATATGGATGTACGCTGTTGGCAGAGCTGGGAATAATGCTTTAGGGGCATCACAGTCCAGGAGAGCCTCTGGTCCCCCTGGAAAGGGTCAGATGCTTTATTCAAATAGAAGAGGCCATTTCTAGAAAAAGAATGTGAGAGGTTAGAAAATGGAGAAGTCCCCCAGAAAGAAGAATAGGATGCCCAAGATAGAGGTCTGGAGGAATCTTGTTGACATAAAAATCAGTGGAGCTCTGAGAGAAACAATGGTTGGCATTTTAAGGTACCAGTCTTAAGAGGCCCGGAAGAATGAAGTTAAGACTTTATACATGGTGTTTAAGCATTGGCATAAACTGCAATGATAAAATTGAGCTCCATCATCTCAGTACTGTTCCAGATGGACAGGACAGGCATTCACCTGCAAAATGAAGTAGCTGACTCCTGAACTCACTGAGGGACAAGGATTGATCAGTGTAAGAAGGGTTTTCTATAGGCACTGGAGGATGCCACTTACACTGTCTTTCACATTAATTTTCAGGGAACTTTTCCCAAGTCTGGACTGTAGAGACCTGAGATTATGAGTGTAACAAAATACTTTAAAAATATAATTAGGATGCTAAGGAAGAGAAATGCAAAGTCTCTTTTGGTAGGGAACCTTGGGAGAGATGTAGCAGCAGCAGAAACAAGACTTTAAAAAGCAAAAGCAACACTCAGTCTGTCACCTGCCAGGTTCTACTGCCATGTTATCTACATCAGCAGGGAAGGGACAGCAACAGCCGCAGAAGAGGACTGCCTGGAGTTGAGCAGAGACTGTGCTGTTGATGGAGAGGGGAACTCAAAGCCCTCCAAGAACATGTTAGATGCTCTGATTTCCAAGACCGCTTTCATGGACCTGCATCATCTCCTGTGTGAAAGCTGCTGTCCTCAGTACCTAAGATATAGCATAAGTGAGCAATACCGTTACCCTCAATAGGCTGATCGTCTCGTTTAAGGAAAGGTCACGTGCGTTATTTTGATGTTGCACAGTAAATATTGTGAGAAAGAGATATTCTGGAAGTAACAAGGACACAAAGGAGAGACACGTAACCCAACTTGGGGTTTAGGTCAGGAGAGGATGGAAGAGAGAATGATCGGACCAAATTTCGAAAGACATTAGTAGGAGCTGGCTAAGCAACAGAGTTGCTAAGAGTGTTTCTGGCAGAGAACACAGTATTAGCAAAGCTACTGAGGTGTGAAATAGTGCCACATGGGAGATGGAATACAAACTGTTTTCAGAGTGTAAAGTTCAAGGTGAGTGGAAGAAGCACAGTGGGAGAGGAGACTGTGATCTGGGAGCATTTGGCTCCCAGGACCAGTAGCGAGTTCGTTGCAGGTAGATCAGTGACATGGATGGATTTGTATTTTAGAGAAAACATTCTAATGATAATGTGCATTGATTTGTGGGTGCAGAGTAGGCCAAACTAAAAGAGACAAATAAGGAAGCTATTTTTCTGTCCCAGCAAGATTTAAAAAGACCCAAACAGGGACGAGTTAGTATGGGTGGAAATAAGAAAAAGATTAAAAACAGAATCAGAAGGTCAAGCTGGCCAGATTCACAGGGATTCAATTAATAGGAAAGGGGGAAGTCCAGTGAGACTTTTGGGTTTCTGAGCTGGGCAACTGTGTGGATTGTGGTGCCATTCTTTGAGCTTGGAGATACAGGAGGAGGAGCAGTCTTGGAGAAGCTTGGCAAAGTGTAGTTTTGTGTCAGCATTTACACTGGTGGAAGCTCAGAAATTTTTAAAAAAGATACAATTTTAAATGTTATTTTTAACCTTATTCATTTTTGCTCATTCAGGAAAGGCCTGCTAAAGCAAGGATTACACAATGTTATATTTTAATGGAGTAATAGACCTCTCTATTAGGAACTTAGCCATACCTCCCAATGCCACGTACCTGGAACACACTAAGTTATGTGTCATATCTAGCAGAGGACCTGGAACACTACTCAATGACAATAAATGCATTTTTTTCCCCTAGCCTGGGCATAACAAAATACTTCTGAACAGCCAATTCCATAAAATCCAAGTATTTGAGCCCATAAGTTTGGAAATCACGAAGTGCTCATAAAATTCCCTCACTCAGTGTCTCTATTCACCTTTACTTTAGCTTAATAGGAAAAAAGAAAACATAGAAACAAAACCACAAAAACTATCAATTTGAAAGAAAAAGAGGCAAGCACATGCCCAGCAGTGAGAAATGACAACTAAAAGAAAGGGAACAGTTTAAATCTAGAAAAAGCAACCAAGAAATGGGAATTCCAGGCAGGGGCTAACAGCTGGAGGCCACAGTAAGCCTTGAACACACAACCAAAATGGACATAGTGATGACCATGTATGATGAAGACATGGCAAATTGTGTTTCACATCCTTTTTCTGTTAGGACAACGATCCCATCTCTACTTAAGACAGATTTTCATTAAAAACTGGGGGCTGGACACACCTATCTATCATGGCATCCAATAATCCCATCTATGTGAAGCTGCTTCATTGAACTGCTTGGGTGGAAAGTAGGGTTGCCAGGTAAAATATAGGACAGCCAGTTCATTTGAATTTCAGATGAAAAAGTAATTTTTAAATAAAAAGATGTCCCAAATATTGCATCCTGCATTTTTATTTGTTGAATCTGGCAATCCTCAGAGAGAGCACCCTAATGTAAGTATGTTCTGAACCACAGGATCTTGCCCCTTTCCATTAGGAGGCAAAACACCCCCAGGAAACAAAGCAAAACAGAACAATGAAAAAGCTGACTGGACTACAGTGACTTGATATAAAAAGTGACCTGGTATGAAAAACACTTAAGCAGTGGCAATAGTGATTTGTTAGGTCCCTGAAATTTGACTTGGGAATCAGAAATCAGAAGGAGGTAAGAAGCAGCAAACACACACACACACACACACACACACACACACACACAGGTCACAAAGCAGCAACAGCTACGATGGGCTCTGAGTAAGTCAAAACTATGAACTAGGCAACGTGACGATGGACTAGAAACTATGAGCATTTATTCATTTCCTTATCCACTCACTCAAAAATGTACTGAGGTAGAGAAAGAATGCTGAGTACCAGGGAAAAGCATAAAATAGATGATGAATAGAGGCAAGGATGGAAGAAACAGCCTCAAAAGGCTGAGTACTCTCAGTGAAAGGAGATTATGAAGGACCTCCTGTCAAGGGAATGAGGGAACAGGTTCTGTTCTCTGTAATCACTAAGTTTCTTGCCTGCCTAATATCTCTATGCCTTAATGTAAACCCTTTGCTTGAGGTAGGTGGGTTACTCTCTATTTCTTACAACAAAAGAGACTCATGGATGCCTAAGGATGAAACAAAACCAGTTTTAGTTCTGGAGGGAGCAAACCCTCCACGGTTGGAAAACAATTTCCCAGGGACAAATACAAGTCCCTTCCTAAAGAGTATGAGATAGCAGGGACTTCGATATACTAGATTTCATGATTTGTTTGATGTTTAAAAAAATATTTATGGCCGGGTGCAGTGGCTCACCCCTGTAATCCCAGCACTTTGGGAGGCCGAGGCGGGTGGATCACGAGGTCAGGAGATCGAGACCATCCTGGCTAACACGGTGAAACCCCGTCTCTACTAAAAATACAAAAAAATTAGCCAGGCCTGGTGGCGGGTGCCTGTAGTCCCAGCTTCTAGGGAGGCTGAGGCAGGAGAATGGCGCGAACTCCGGGAGGCGGAGTTTGCAGTGAGACGAGATTGCGCCACTGCACTCCAGCCTGGGTGACAGAGCAAGACTCCGTCTCAAAAAAAAAAAAAAAAAAAAAAAAAAAAAAAAAAAATATATATATATATATGTATGTATAACGCCAACCTTCTCCAGAGATGAAGCAAGAAACTGAAGTGCTATCTTCTTAATCAGATTTGTTGAATCCACCCCCAGTGTGGGTCTTCAGATTGGAAGTGTTTACTGGATGTGAGCCTGGGCCCAGGGCAGGCTGCAGTCCAACGGCCCGCCCAAAATAATTCAGTGTGCTCAGGCAGAGGGCGGTGGCTCACGCCTGTAATCCCACCACTTTGGGAGGCCGAGGCAGGTGGGTCACGAGGTCAGGAGATGGAGATCATCCTGACTAACACGGTGAAACTCTGTCTCCACTAAAAATACAAAAAACTAGCCGGGCGTGATGACGGAGCCTGTAGTCCCAGCTACTCCGGAGGCTGAGGCAGGAGAATGGCGTGAACCCAGGAGGCGGAGCTTGCAGTGAGCCGAGATTGCACCACTGCACTCCAGCCTGGGCGACAGGGCGAGACTCCGTCTCAAAAAAACAAAACAAAACAAAACAAAACAACAACAACAACAGTGTGCTCGGCCTTCTTTTTTATCCTCTTGCTCTCTGCCTTTTTATAATTAGGAAATCTAGGCTACATTAGGATGCATTGTTTTCTTTGTGCTTTCATCAGAAACATTTTAAGCTCTTAAATTTTATTTTGTTGGAGACACGACTATGAGGAAGGATGTTGAACTTTCCTGTTTTGGATCTAAAGCTGTCTAAGGGGCTTCTTTCATCTCTTTCATCTTCCACCTCCCTCCAAGAACTTGGCCATTCCAACCCAGATACAGGCAGCAGTGGTGAAAAAAAGATCAAGAGGTTTTGATAACGGGAAAAGTCCATCACCCATCTGCTTGGAAGATACAAACACGCACCCAGGGAAGTCAAGGACAGGCATTGTTGTAGTATACTGGCTTCTAAACATATCCTGCAGTTGCTCAGCATGTGAAGAACAACCTCTTGAATGCATGAAGAATGTAAAGTAACTCATGAAAACTCAAATCAGGAAAAAATTTGGGTTTGCTTCATTTATGAAATTAATTGAATCATGGAAACCACTTCCAGGTCGTCATGCCAAGGTTGCTATTTTACAATAGCGGCTGTAGTATCCCCCTGTCATTATCCCTGATGTCATGGACACCATCTGCAGATGCCCAGTGGGCTAAGAAGCCAGATGTGTTTGGCTCTTCTGTACATAGGGTCCTCACAAGGGGCGTCTTACCTTCATCATCATCTTTTTTTTTTTTTTTTCTTGAGAGGGAGTTTCACTGGTTGCCCAGGCTGGAGTGCAATGGTGCGATCTCAGCTCACTGCAACCTCCGCCTCCCGGGTTCAAGAGATTCTCCTGCCTCAACCTCCTGAGTAGTTGGGATGCAATATCTTTTAAGGTGTTTCTTTTAAAATTTCACCATGGCAATGTAAATTGATAGCTTATCTTCACAGGTGCAGTCACCTCCTGGCCCGCCAGACACGAATGCATATCTGATTGTTCCCTTGCCCGTTTTGTCCATGTTATCTTACGTAAAATTCAGGTTTCCCTGCATTTTTCCTCTGCCCCATTTGTCTATGTCACCTTATGTAAAAAAAATGCAGATACACTAAGCCAGAAAAAGGCACGAATGACTATTTTTCCCTACCTCGCCTCTTACGTAAAAATTGTGTACTTCTGAATATCTAGCTCTTTCCCCTTTAAATTTGGAGCCCTCAAAAATCATCTTCAGAGAAAGGCACAGGTGCAAGTCCTTAACTTCGCCTCCCAGGCACGCATCCTTAACTTTGGCAAATAAACCTCCCAAAATGATTGAGACTTGTCTTGACATTTTCTCGATTGGCACATTTCATCCATTGATGGACTCTTCAGATGATTCCATATGTTTGCCCTGTGAATAGTAGGCAGCCTCTGCTGAATTTCCGGGACAGGCGGGGAGAAGGACAGCAACTCTTAGAAAACAGCACAACAGACATTCACACTTAGAGGAGTTCAAAAGAAACTTTTTCCCAGGAAGGGAAAGCAGGAGAGTCTTTGGTTTATATGTTT
Organism: Rhinopithecus roxellana; assembly: GCF_007565055.1. NCBI lineage: Eukaryota > Metazoa > Chordata > Mammalia > Primates > Cercopithecidae > Rhinopithecus > Rhinopithecus roxellana. Next base: position 85,185,570 of record NC_044556.1, on the reverse strand, counting down.
ACTTGGAATCAGAAGATATAGCTGTTCTGGCAGGGCGCGGTGGCTCATGCCTGTAATCCCAGCACTTTAAGAGGCTGAGGTGGGCAGATCACCTGAGGTCAGGCATTTGAGATGAGCCTGGACAACATGGTGAAACTGGGTCTCTACTAAAAATACAAAAATTAGCTAGGAGTGGTGGCCCACACCTGTAGTTCCAACTACTCAGGAGGCTGAGGCACGAGAATCGCTTGAACCTGGGAGGTGGCGGTTGCAGTGAGCCAAGATCGCACCACTGCACTCCAGCCTGAGCAACAGAGTGAGATACTGTTTCAAAAACAAAAACAAAAAAAAAAAAAAAAAAGAAAAAAGAAGAAATAGCTGTTCTCAGAGAAGAAATGCTGTGCTAAGTAAACTACCAGAAAGCAGAGGAGAGCTGAGGTCTCCATTCAATCATTGTCCCTCACACGGGAACCTGTGACAGCACAATGGGCCTCTTTGTGGGTGTGACTTTTTCCATAAGTGTTTGTTATTGTTGTGGATTTTGAGCTGGAAACTCCTGCCCTTTCCCCTCAAAGGGGATCTGTGTCATTAGTCTGTCTCCTACTGTTGAAAAAGCTTGCCAGTATCATAGGTGAGTTGTATTTGATTTAAACATTATTAGGCTACTTTTTTAATTTGGTAAAGTGACATTTTCTCATTTACAGTGTTGGAAGTTTGAGTGCTGAGTCAAGATCCCACAATTACTCAATCCCGCCTCTTACCAGGCATTCAAATTCATTTTGGTGGTCCTGGAATCTACCACTACAGTGAAAACCACCCAGCTTCCTGACATCCTGATGGAGCTGATGTCATGAGTTTAGGAGACGGATGGAGCCAACTCTGGTCATGTCCAGTCAACCCTTTAATGACCAAACGCTGTGATCCTGAAGTACAAACTAATCAAAAAATTTCATCTAAAAAAATAGAGAAACTCTGAAAAAGAAACCAAAGTAAGAGGTTTATTAGCATAGTTTTGAAGTACAAACAAAAAATATAACTTCAATGATCTTAATTAATAAAACCAAAATTCCTAATCCTGGCTATAGGAGGTTAAAGGAGGCCTGGACTGATTGTGTGAGTTGGGCGGTAGAGCTTAGAGACATCATCTCTGCTTAAGGAGGAGATTATGTCTCCTGCATCCTCCCAGACATAGAATAAGAAAAGTGAAGTCTGTTAGCCAACAAACAAAAAATGCCCTGACTCAAACTGTAATATACCCCCTCTACTAATCAAGAAAATCTCTAGTCACCTTGGCAAGGCCTCCAGGAGTTGAACTGAGGGAGGATAGTGTCATGAAAAGCCCCAGAACTCAGCTGGTCAGAATAGGTATGAATCCTGCCTCTTCCACTAACAGAATTTTGCGCCTGAGCAAATCACTTAACCCCTTTGACCCTCTTTCTGTCTTCTGTAAAACGAGGAAACTACTGAAAGGGTTCACTTTACAGGTTGTCAGAATTTAATGGCCATTATACTAGTGGATAAGAAAAATAAAGTCAAAACCATACCATTTGTAAGCAATGTGCTAAAAGCTCCATTGTTTTTCCTATTTACTCCTAAAGGAATGAAAGATCAGAGAAGTTAAATGACATTTCCAAAGTCCCACAGCTAGCAAGAGGCTTCGCTGGGGTTTAAACCCAGCTCTGTAGGATGAAAAGCTCTAGCACTAACAAACCTTGCACAGAACCCAGTACAAAATAGGGGCTCACTACAGGCTAGTCCATTCATCTTTTTTGTCCATTTGTTCATTTAATGAACATTTTGTTCAACACCTATTTTGTGCCAGATTCTCATATGAACTCACAATGCAATCATGTATAACACATAGTTTATGCCTTAAAATCATAGTCTGAGTGGGCTTCAGGCTGTGTGTTCTAGTGCAGAGAACACTGTGCTGGGGATCAGGAATCAAGGTTATGGACATTAGTCCCTAGGAGATGGAAGTGGCACAAAGGTGACCTTGCAAAACTTGGAGATAGAGACAGCTCACTGGGATAGCAGAGAATCACTGATCTAGTCATTTGTGCCAGTGGGAGACTTGGCCAGGACTCTGGAAGGGTGGTTGTTTCTGTCCCTCCTATTACTTAGTCCTGGTCTGACCACAGCCGGCCAAACCTGGATAGCGATGGCAGTTTGTCTGCATCTGTTCATAAATCAACACCCTACCTCAGCCTTCAGTTTTACAAAGTAAGTCTTTGTCTGGAGTCTCACCATTTGTAATATGCATTTAGATTTCCTTGGTAGTTCTCAACTAGAAGATATTTTGGCAATGACTGAGGATATCTTTGATTACCATGACTGGTAGAAGGTAAAGAGAGAGAGGGTGCCACTGGCATACAGAAGGTAGAGACCAGGGATGCTGCCAAACATGCTACAGTGCACAGAACAACCTCTTATAATAAATCATTATCTGGCCTCAAATATCAATGATGTGAAGCTGAGAAACTCTCACCTGCCTTTTCCTGTTTCTGGTCCTGGAGATCTGTAGGTGGCTTCTATGTCCATTCATCTCTGGGCTTTTTCCTTCTGCTTTGGGTCTGTTGATATGCTTGTCTTGCCTTTGAGCATGCTATGTCTAATCTACATAGATCTATAGACTTAGATCTATATTTCAACATTTTAACTGTCATACTATGTGTTAGGCCGTAATAATGGTATTACTTGATGTGAATACATTTACACTCTGGTTTATATTATTTCAACCTGTAAATTTGGTTAATGTGGTTCTACGCTTTAGACATGGATTCCCTTTCTCAAGCTGAAAAATAAATAGAAGTTCCTGAGTCTGTAATGTTGAAGGCCATGCCCTGGATAATTGTGAATTCAGCAAGACCAATTCCATTCAAGAATTAACCTCCTGGAGAATCAAGCCAACTTTTTTGAAGGGACGACCTACTTTCAACTCGCTGCTGAGCACCATGTGCCTTAATGTGAAAACTGCAGCTGGTTCTAAACCATGTTTACCAACAGCCCTTCCTTTGACCTTCAACAAGTAACATGTTTTTGGAGTTTTTTTAAATCTTATTACATGCAAAACAAAGGAATTGGAGACTAGATAATATCTGAACTCTAATATTCTGAATTCCAGGTCTAAGTTGTGATGTATTTAATGCAGGTGCTAGTTATTTACGGTTTATTCCAGAATAACACAATGAATATCTAAGTATTTATGATAGAAGAACTTCCTATAGTTTACTCTTGCCTTATCATGGTTTGCTTTTTAATGGACTGCGACCAAGAATAGGGTGGCAACATGGCATGGTTAATTTTGTAACCTCTCCCTCCCTGTATAACTTATCTGAAAAATAGGAGTAATAAATAGCAGCCCCACTTCTTACGATTCTCTTAAGGATTAAATGAACACAAACACACAGTAAGTGGTCAACTAATGTTAGTGTATAAGATTTCCAAAGTTATCCAGTGAATCTGTGAAAATATAGTTGGGCTGTTATCCATCATGTAGATCAAAAAAGAATTCTGTGAATACCTTTTTGAATTTCCATTCAGTGTGACTCACCAAAAAAAGTCCAAAAAACAAAAACTACCCTCCCACAACAATAACAACAGCAGCAAATATGAAAGACAAAAGGCAAAACAACCACGAAAGTTTGATGCTAATAAGTGTCTAGGAAAGCAGAACAATTCCAAATATGAATCTCCAATTTTCCACAACTGGGATATATCAACACAAACCCCTACCTTGACTTGAAAAAAGTTTGTCATTTCTGCTTAGTGTGTGTTCCCATGCATAAATGGGAGTGCAATGTTTTGACTGGGTTTAAGAACAAGAGCTTTAAGATAATACGCAAAAGGAAGTTTTAGTCCAATCTAAATCCAAATCCAAACACACAAACCCTATTTGCAAATTGGAATCTGAGTCAAGTCCCTTTGAAGCTTGCATATCTCTAATTAGCAGCGATTTAGTCCCTGTGCCCAGCTACAAACAGCCAGAGTGAAGCATGCCATTGGCATAATAAGGATTTGTCTGGAAAAAAATGAATTTTCTCTTGCAAGGAATGTATGTCTTCCCCCATTGCAGTTCAATTACTTTGGAGAATATGGGAGGAAGAGAATATATTTTAAACGGTGGAATAGGAATCTGAGAGAAGGGGCGTGACTTTCATTAAGAGGATAATAAAAAAAAAAAAAAAGAGAGAGAGAGAAATTAGTTTAGTCAACTGTAGCTTCTCCTAAAACTTCTTGATGCAAAATTAGGTAGATTCTCACTAAAGGAGTCTAAGACAGTGAGGGAAGGAAAAGATATTGCCCTTAAAAACAACAACAAAACACACACACACAAAAGGAAGACTACTACTTTTAAGAAGTTAAAGATACAGAACTTTCATGTTCAATGTGGGTTAGGTTCTGGGAAAAGTCTTTATATCTGGAGAGAAATACACTCCTTATACCAGATAACCTTTGCATTATAACAAAACTCCACAAAATATAATGGCTTAAGACAATAGTTTATCATTTCTCCTGATTCTTTGAGTTGCTGGGGTTAGCTGGGTGTTTCTTCTGCTGTTACCTGAGGTTGTCTGTGTGACTGTAATCATCTGGCAGTTTAACTGGGCCTGAAGGGGTTAAGATGGCCTCATTCGAAGGTTTGGAGCTTAGGTACTGATTGGCAGCTTGACTCTCTCTACATGGTTTTCATCATGTGATAGTCTCTCTCAGGCTTCCTTACATAGTGATGGGAATTCCAAGAGGGAGAAAATGGAAGCTTCAAGGCCTCATATGTCTTATACTCAAATGTCATACAATATCACATCTGCCACTTTCTATTGGTCAAAACAAATCACAAGGTCAATCCAGATTCAAAGGGTTCAGAAAATTAATTTCACCTCTTGATGGGAGGAGTGACAAAAATCACAGTGAAAAAACAAGTATGGACACAGCATGACATGATATATTGGAGGCCATTATGAAAACAATCTGCACACTCTTACTCCAATTTATAAAGCCAGGGGAAATTGTGTACATATTGTGGCATTCCCACAGTGGAAAATGTTAGCCACATGACCCTAGCCAAGAAGAACAGACTTGGCCTTGGCATTAACTGACCTTTTGAAGTGTAGTATCACCATTCCTTCTGCCAGACACCAACACTCGGGATTGAATGATCAGCTCTTCCTTAAGATTCACAGCTCTTTCAGACTTACCTCTAGACCCACCCATGATTCTTTGGAGTAAACAAACTTAATGATCCCTTTTTGGCTTGTAAGTACATGACACAAATTCAGAAAGAAGCTTTGCCTTCTTCTTCCCCAATTGACATTTCTTTTATTTCTTTATTACACACAACCTTCTGAAGTATAACTTTATTTGTCTGTCTCATTTCCCCAAGGATATACTTTTGAGTAAAAACCGAAGAGCTCCACTGAATGGCATTCAGGCTGGGTGGGGCAGGCTGCACCAAGGCAAACACTTACTCAGAAAAGACATACAGAATGGAGATACTGAGACCTCCTCTTCCCGAAAGGAAAATATTGGGAGATGAGCTATGTACATACATGTTATCCTTTGCAAATTTAACAATCAGAGAATTTAGTCCCCCTTTACCAGAGAAGAATAAATAACACTGGCAGAGGGGACCAGATATTTCACATGAGTTGCGTTCCTTCTACCTGGAAGAAAACATTAAAAAGGGAGACAAATTCTTTCAAACTTTGGCTCACTGAAACTGTCTTGGAATACTATTGAATCATGTCACTAGATTGCCTTGTTCGAAACAAGGAAACTTGAAGAAGGTGCTCTAAATCAAGGGCAGATGGCAAAGACTTTGCATACCATTTAGGATGCACTAGTAGTGCTCTTTGAAACACCATTAATAAAGATTCTGAGACCATATATTGGTTGAACATTACATTCATTTAGTAATGTCTGCCCTGGGCGCAGTAATGGGAATGGAGCCAAGTGTACCCATATTTACCAACCATGGTACAGATTATAGAATATGTCCCCGTGTTGGCCTGGTACACTTGCCTACTAACTTTTCGAGGTTTAGCTCAACTGCCTGCCTACCCTCCAATGTAACTTTTCAGGATCACCATCCATACCTTTCCACCCTAATATCCATATGCTTCATGTCTATTATACTACATTTCTTACATTATGTCATTATTTGTTTAAGCTGTATTCTTACTTAGTTTAGTATCCCCAGTGCCTAGCACCATGCTGGAACAATTGAGAACACAATACCAGCCTTTTGAATTTAATCAGACCTTCTTCCATAAGCTTTGCATAATTCCATTTGGCTAGTGCATTTTGCAGACAGCTCTGGCAAGGCCATGAACATTAGCTTCAATTTTTTCTGCAACAAAGTAGGTTCTTCTGGGAAGAATCACAAGTAAAATAGGATTAGAGGGGGTTCAGTCCATTGAGTTTGATGTGAAACACAGAATACTGTGAGCCACACTTCTAAAACTGATAAAAAATAAAAACAGGATAGTTAAACCTAACCTGAAGACCCGAGGAAGTTCCAGCTTAAATAGGAAGCAAGAAGATATGGAGAAACTAGAACCTTGTATACTGTTGGTGGAAATGCAAAATGGTACAGCCACTTTGCTGAATTTTTTGTTGTATTTTTCACTGGCAAGAGTCATAATGTCTCAGCAGGTGCAGCCACTTTGGAAGACAGCATGGAGGTGCCTTTAAAAACTAAAAATACAGCCAAGCATGGTGGCTCACACCTGTAATCTCAGCGCTTTGGAAGGCTGAAGTGGGAGGATTGCTTGAGGCCAATAGGTCAAAACCAGTCTGAGCAACACAGAAAGACTCTGTCTCTATTTTTTTTTTTTTTCTTTTTTCTGAGACGGAGTCTCCCTCTGTCGCCTGGGCTGGAGTGCAGTGGCCGGATCTCAGCTCCCTGCAAGCTCCGCCTCCCGGGTTTACGCCATTCTCCTGCCTCAGCCTCCTGAGTAGCTGGGACTACAGGCGCCAGCCACCTCGCCTGGCTAGTTTTTTGTATTTTTTATTACAGACGGGGTTTCACCGTGTTAGCCAGGATGGTCTCGATCTCCGCCCGCCTCGGCCTCCCAAAGTGCTGGGATTACAGACTTGAGCCACCGCGCCCGGCCGACTCTGTCTCTTAAAAAAAAAAAAAAAAAAAGAATTACCATATGATCTATGATCCAGCAATCCCATTTCTGGGTATTTACCCAAAGGAATTAAAGTTAGGATCTTAGAAAAATATTAGCACTCATGTTCATTGTAACACTAGTCTAGTCCCAATACCTAAGATGTGGAAACATCCTAAATGTCCATTGATAGATGAATGGATAAATACAATGTTGTATATACATAAAATGGCATATTATTCAGCCTTAAAAAAGAAGGAAATTCTGTAATATGCCACAACACAGATGAACCTTGAGGACATGATGTTAAATGAAATAAGCCAGTCACAGAAAAACAAACAGTGCATGATTCCACTTATAAGAGGTGTCTAAAATGGTCAAATTCATAGAATCAAAAAGTAAAATAGTGGTTGCCAGGGGCTGGGGGCAGGGAAAATGGGAGTTACTAATTGACAGGAATGAAGTTTCAGTCAAGCAAGATAAATAAGCTCTATAGATCTGCTTTGTAACATAGTACCAATGATTAACCACAGTATATTGTACACAATTTGTTAAGTGGGTAGATCTCATTTTAAGTCTTCTTATCACAAAAATTAAAAAAAAAAGAACATGGATGGATGCATTTTGAGCAGTAACATAGTGGTGGGGCTATATTTACTGTAGTTTCCAAATCACTATGCAATTTTATCACATGGCATAGTCTCGTATGATTGGCCTTCAGCAGTCTTTCGAAGTGCAAAGTGATCATTTCCTATAGTCACACCATGTGTAGAGGAGAAAACAACGTTGTGTTGGAATCATGGAGCCTGGATGTAGTTGTAGTTCTGTCCCTTGATAGTTGTCACAATGGAAGGCTTGTCACAAAGGGGAGCAGAGCAGGGCCTTTCTCCTTACCTGTAAAATGGAGAGGGTGATAATACCCCAAGTATCTAACAGGCCTTGTGGCAGTCATGGAACATTGTATAAGAAAGGAAGAGTCTCCAAGTCTACTGAGAACTATATGAAATTTGTATTTTTTTCTCATGAGCTAGTAATTATGGTGTTTTTTTTTGTTTGTTTGTTTTTAAATATTTGAGTGTCAAGAGTGTTTGCTATTTTTGGGTATGAGAATATGACTCTGAAAGCGATTCAGTTCCAAATGGAGTATTTCAGTTTTGGAACAGCAGTATTATCATTTTCTCCTGTTCAGTATGGAGGCACTGGCTCTTTGTGCATATATTTGTAAGTTGTCATCCTGATCATGTATAAATCAATGAAGAGGAAGAAAGTTGAGTAAGCCCGGGAAAGCTAACAGGGCTAAATATGTGTACATTGGGCCCCCACTTACTACACCTTGATTTACCGTAGGCCTTATGCGTTTCCCTCCAACCAGGATTAGTCTATGTGAATGATTTTATTTGCAAACCTCTGCTAGGAACCCTTACTCGAACTCTGGACCTGCTGGTTGTGATGGCCTGGTGAGATAGCTCAAGTTCCTGTGCACATGGAAATTAGCTACAAGGAGGTAAACATTTGGCATCCAGCAATTTTCTTCTGCAGTCTGAGTCTAGGGCGAGATTTGCAGTGTAACCGGATGAGAGGAAGACAGTGGATGGGACTAGCCTCTGTGTAAAGCTTTCTTGCTTATCCAGAATGCAAATATTTTTGGCTTGAGTTCTGCAGAGCAGTGCTTACCAAACTTAAATACACAGAGGAATTATCCCGGGGTCACCTTAAAAGGCATTGATTCTGATTCCATAGGTCATTGATTCCACTGATTCTGATTCAATAGGTCTGTGACACCACGTGAGACTTCTGTCTACATGACTCACAATTTCCATGACCATACTTGAAAGAGCAAGACTATCTAGACAACAAGCTTTGTCAAAGAGGCTCTTCCATTCACAACATTTTCTACAACCACACAACTCCAAACACCACAGCCTTCTTCTTCCCTGGTAGTTGCTAAGTCTGCTTGTAACTTAGGGGTAGAAACCTGTCCCAAACAAAATATATACCAGTATCTAAAATACGTTTTGTTTATTTGAATAGGAGGCAAATAAGAAGTACAGATGGGAGAACTGTCACTCCCTGCTGAAATACAGAGTTCTCTAGCTAGACAGCTCAAGAAGGAATAGATGAATGGCCCCATCAAGAAACAAATGCCAGAATGCAACCTTTAAAGAGGTCAGCCACAATTTATTCTGTTTTCTTATTATTCATTTAATTAAGCACACCCAATCACTTGTTAGGATGAGAAATATTTATTTGGAAAGTTGTTATACAAGCCTCTGCTTCTTTGTCAGTGGAACTTAACAATATTAGGTTGGTGCAAAAGTAATTGAGGTTTTTGCAACTAAAAGTAATGGCAAAAACCACAATTACTTTTGCACCAACCTACATTTAATTGCAAACTTAAATACACAGAGGAATTATCCGGGGGTCACCTTAAAAACCATTGATTGCAAAACCTCAATTGCAAAAACCTCAATTACTTTTGCACCAACCTAAATAGTTTGTTTCATAAGTGTAAATGTTATTGACTCTGTCAGAAAACCTTTTACATTTTGGGGGGAATGGGGAAGTTGCTGTATTTGTGTGATGCTGAAATAAGCTGTTGGAAATGAAAAAAATAAAATGACACAAATAAGTTGGTTATTTGCCTCTCTGCCAGTAAACGTAGTCTGACTGATTTTTTACTTTTTACTTTCAGCAAGAATTTACTTTTGGTTTTGGTACATGAATATCAAGCTTCACTCTTCCCCTTCTATCCTCAACACACAATAAAAATGGCACAATCATTGTCACTCCTTTTTCCCAAGAGTTGTTGTAAAATTTGGCAAAATCATGGACGTACTTCCAAATAAATTACTGTAGTCACCTGAGAATCACTTCAATTTCTTTATCTTCTTTATCATCAACTGAGTTAGAAGCAGTAACATTTTCATTATCATCTATGTTTATCACCATCTTTGTTTATTTGATCTTAGACTTCCTTGCATCTTCACAGCAGAGAAATTCCAAAGCCAATTTCTTGTGTACTTCAGATGTATTCCTGAAAATCTCTATGAATTAAACCATTTTCCACATTACTTGACAAGATCATGACAGAGATATCTGTAATTTGTTAAGAGATATCTGTGATGTTAAGTACTCCTTCTTTCTAACATTTAGATTAAAGATCCTCTGATTCTAATCGTATTATCAAGTAATTAACGATCTGTAAACCAATACTGATGTGTGTTGTGCCAGTGCTGAAGGAGTGAAGGATGCGCTATCCCAAAATATGCTGAGTTGGTGTATTGATTATTTTGAGTTAAAAACATTGAAGAAATGGTAGTTTCAGAAAGGGCAAGCTGACCTATCTCTTCCAGCAGACAGCAAGTCACAGAGATTCCTCTGGAAGGGACCCCCCCACCCTGTACCATGGTGATAAAATAGCCCTTATCACAGAGATTGGGAACTGGGGGCTGCAATGAACCACAATAAACATACTTACCAAGGTAGCCGTTACCTTTCACTACTTCTCCACCCCTCATATATCTCCTAGTGAACCCTGAAGAAATTTACTGCCCCTAGCCAGATCCTCTTTGTCCTCTCAAGTTTATTGGTTTTTGTCTAAAAAGTATAAAAGCATCTTGCTCTGGCCACTTCTTCAATTTTCACTCTTGTGAAAATCCCCATGTACATGTAAAATTAATAAAGTTTGTATGATTTTTTTCTTGTTAATCTACTTGATGTCGATTTGGCTCCTAGGTCAAGCCATAGAGCCCACTAAGAGTTAAAAAGGGTTTGGAGGTGACCTCTGGCTCCCCCACACTGCCGAGCAACAAAAACCTGCAGAAAATCTTTTTGACATTTGAATCGTTATCCTTGCATTACTTTTTCAAAGTTTCCATTTTCAGATTCTGGGCCATCCTAAGATTTGGTGGTTTTAAAATGTGTCTGCAAATTCTTTGGTGTGTCTCCCTTAAAACACGTGGAATCTAATTCCCTTCCCCTTAAGCATGGGTTCAGCTTTAGTGGCTCACTTCTGATAAATAGAATATACTCGGAGTGATGTTGTGTGATTTATGAGAGTAAGTCATCAACATCATATGGCATCTTTCTCGCTCTCTCTCACTCTCTGTCTTTCTTTCAGATCATTCACTCGAGGAGACACTGACTTCCCTGTTGTGAGGACACTCAAGCAGCCATATTCAGAGGTCCATGTGGTAAGGCATGAAGGCCTCCTGTCAAGTCTAGTGAGAAACCTAGTTTTCTTGCCAACAACTGTGTGAGTGAGCCATCTTGGAAGTAGATTCTCCCACCCCAGATGAGCCTTCAGATGACTGGAGTTCTGGCTGACATCCTGACTGCAATCTCATCAGAGACTTCAAGCCAAAACTACCCCACTTCCAAATTCCTGACCCTACAGAAACTGTGTGAGATAATGTAGGCTTATTGTTTAAGCCACTAAGTTGTTCTTTTTTGGGGGGGAGGGGTAATTTGTTATGCAAAAACAGAAAACTAATACAGAAATTATACCTACCATTATCAAAGAGCCCTCCAGTGAGGGTTAATGGTATCCTTGAATGTTTAGGGAAACTAGGCATGTTAAGTGTAAATATAGAAATGGTCTTTGTCAAAACTAAATAAAGCAACAGAAATGGAACTTGAGTGGCTGAAAATAAAGATTCAATGAAAACTCTCTAATCCCTTGATCAGAAGCCATGCATAATAAATGACCACTATGTATTTAGGTCAGTGGCTCTTTCTATCATTAACTATTACACATTTTTCTACATTTCCCAGAACTGAATGGGAGATGAGAAGGGAAGGAGGTTTGGAGAGCACGTTTAGAAGAAGAGTATGAGGGGCGGCTGTGACCACTCCTGCCATGTGGACTATAGAGTTTTGTGATCCATTACCATCACAAAATAGAAATGACACTATACACCTAGTCACCATCTGTTCCTCATTTATACACTCAGGTCCACTGTGGTTTGAGTACATTGCTTTATTTGATTTACATTAGTTCACAAAGCAACAAATGGGGGAAACCTGTTATGAGGACAAAGGGTTCCTGCAAGCTTTTTTTCTCTCCAATGTCAGAAATGTCCAGTAGTGCAAATGGATCCTGCAGAGTTCAAGGAGAAGAGCCTTTCTTTTGGAAAGTCCTCTTGTGCACTCCATCTCTTTTCATCTGATGGGGCTCTGTGTTCCCCACATGTACTATTTAGAGGGGAGGCTGGAGCCCTGGCAAAGGTTCAGAAATACTAACCAGCTCCTGTTTGAGTTCATTAAAGTCAATTTTTCTTTTTTCGTTATTTTCTTTTTCTCATCTTCTTCCAGTGATGCAACTTGGACCAATTTCCATAGAGCTGAACCTCAGGGACATATTATATAGATGGAGACATACAGTTCTGGGTTTTTTTTTTTTTTTTAATATTTTTGATGTTGAATCATAGCCTATTAGAGCTGGAGAATGTCTATGGAATCCCTTGATCTAGCGGTTTGCAAACTGAGTCCCACAGAGCCCTGGGGTTCCTCAGAAGTGCTCTGGGGCCAATCCAGTTTTATCTATTTTCATATACTTGTGTTCTAGCCATATTAAACAGGAAGTTCTGAGGACTCTGATTTAGTCTGTTGCACCCACATTTAAAATGTTTGAACTGAGGTTAAGAGAGAGAAATTGATTTGTGCAGTCATATAGTTTGTGATGGTTGGTTTGAGCTAAGCCTCCAGTCTGGAGTTTCAGACTGCCTGGAGGGTGGTCTTCAAACACAACATACCATTTTCCAAATATCAGGATAAATGTTACATATCGGGATCTCAGCAGTAGAACTGATTCTGATGAAATGGAAGGATATGGCCCATTTTGGATGGCTTTCCTCTCCTCCTTCTCCCCAGTGCATTGATTTACAAAATCGTTCAAAAGATACTTTATCTTGGCTAGATTTTTAATTACTAGTGCCTTCTGGTATTTATATATCTAGTCAAATCATTTTTTAAGAAATTATACTGCAGATAGAAAGAACCCCTTTCTTAAAGTCGTGGACACATTTAATATTCTAAGAATTTTGAATTATTAGAAATATCATACCCCTAGCTCCCCCAAAAGGCCTATCTTTACCTGGGTTGGATCTGGACAATGTGAAAGTGACACAGTAGGTGGCTCCCTTGAGCAAAAGTGAAACCATTTTAATTCACTATGCTCCTGCAGCTCCTCTAGAATAGATGAGAACACCTGTGGCTTTAGGAATTGGAGATCCCTCAGGCTGCCTGCAGGGGCTGCTTATCAAAGGGAAACAGTATAAGGCATTAAATTCCCTCCAGTCTTGTCTGGCTATAATTCGGAGCTCAGAGACTATGGGAAACTCATCTGTAGAGATTTTCCTCTTTCTTTCTTTCTTTCTTTCTTTCTTTCTTTCTTTCTTTCTTTCTTTCTTTCTTTCTTTCTTTCTTTCTTTCTTTCTTTCTTTCTTTCCTTCTTTCTTTCCTTCCTTCCTTCCTTCCTTCCTTCCTTCCTTCCTTCCTTCCTTCCTTCCTTCCTTCCTTCCTTCCTTCCTTCCTTCCTTCTTTTTTATTTTTATTTTTTTGGGACGAAGTCTCGCTCTGTCACCCAGGCTGGAGCACAATGGCGTGATCTCGGGTCACTGCAACCCCTGCCTCCCAGGTTCAAGTGATTCTCCTGCCTCAGTCCTCCCAAGTAGCTGGGATTACAGGCACCCGCCACCATGCCCAATTAATTTTTGTATTTTTAGTAGAGATGGGGTTTTGCCATGTTGGCCAGGCTGGTCTCGAACTCCTGGCTTCAAGTGATCCACCTGTCTCAGACTCCCAAAGTGCTGGGATTACAGGCGTGAGCCACTGCACCTGGCAGAGATTTTCAATATAAAAACAACTTTCCACGAAGTTCTAAAGGAATCAATTTAATTACAAAGCAAATCATAATTAAAATTATTTCTAATTTTTCCATGTGAAAAACATTTCCAACTTTGGTTGTAGCTTGGGTCAAGTTTATGTTGTGAAGTAGCCAGATAAAAGCAAGTGTACTTTCTGAATTTTTCTCAGCCCCCATGTCTCTGGTTCTTTATTTCCCTGCCAGCAGATGACAATTCATTTTGATATTTGTAACCAACTGAAAACATTCCTTCTGTGAACCTAAGTTGGATAAAAATGCCCACAGTGAAAGTATTTTTCACCTGATGAAAATGAAAGTAAATTCTGGATAATATTTTTGTCTTTCTTAGTCTGTGAAAAGACTTTATCATGAAACTCTTGAGTTATTTATCAGTATGTAAAGTTGAGTCAAACTTATGTTTTGACTGAGCACATCCCACAGTTCTTGAAATACTTCAGGATTCTTATTTACTTGATCAAATTGATCAATGGCTAGCAATGGACCTGTAATCATGTATTTTAATGTGATTAAAACTAATTAAATGTTTTTAAAAGTGGAATGGTATTTATTTAGAAATTTTATTACTAGGTACTCCAAATAAATTATTACAGATGATTTGCTTAGAATGAAAAAGGGGCTAATCCCAACACTTTGCAAAGCCAAGGCAGGCAGATTGCTTGAGCCCGGGAGCTTGAGAGGAGGATGGGCAAGATGGTGAAATCCTTTCTCTACAAAAAATACAAAAATTAGGTGGGCATGGTGGTATGTACCTGTAGTCCCAGCAACTTGAGAGGGTGGGGTGAAAGGATCAATTGAGCCTGGGAAATGGAGGCTGCAGTGAGCTGAGATCATGCCACTGCACTCTAGCCTGAGCAACAGAGTGAGACTCTGTCTCAAAAAAAAAAAAGAGGGAGAGAAAAGAAAAAGAAAATGAAAACAAAAAGGAATGGAAAACAGCAGATTTTACAAAATATTATGCTACTAAGAAAATATTTGTAGTTGCTACTATTTATTGAATACTTGTCATGTATTAGATTCTGTATTAACAATACCTAACATATGTTAGTGATATGTTGCATAGAATATATAGAATATTATTTAATTTTCCTAGTAGCTCTGTGAGGTAGATATTATTAGTGCCATTTTGTGCATGAGGAAACTGAGACTCACAGATGTGGGTCTCCTGAGGTCACACTGTGGAAAGGTACCCAACTCATCTTCAAACCTATACTTTTAACCATACTACTTTACTGCTTCCCTGCTGCATGCATGTTGAGTAAATGTACCAGTAATCAAACTTCCTCATTTATTTTTGAAATCACTATCAGATGCATTTGAAATTCATGGAGTTCATGAAATAGGAAATCTCTCTCTTTTAGTAAAAGAAAAGGCAGCATTTCTTTTTAGGATGGCAGTAAGAAATCTGTACCTGATTAACTTCATTCTACTTTTCTACTGAAGCAGCCATGATAATTCAGATGCCAAGTGACAACAACCAGAAATTAAGGCTATCAGTCAATTATTTGCTAATTTCTGGAAAGAATAACACATTAAGAAATACTCAATGGCAAAACAGGTCCTCGACTCAACTCAAATTACTCAAGGATGAGCAAACAGAAAGATAACAACATGAAACCAATAAAAATAGTCTGGTATTTCAGCTGTCTGTATTGTCCAAGAGACATGCCAAATAAACAACCTACAGAATGGGAGAAAATACTTGCATTTTAAACAGGCAAACAGGCAATTTTAAACATGCTTATGACAAAGGTCTAATCACCAGAATCTGTAAGGAACTTAAATAAATCAATAATCAACAACAATTATTAAAAAATGGCAGAAGATATAAATAGACACTTCTCAAAAGAAGACATGTACACAATCAACAAGCATATGAAAAAATGCTTAACATCAATAATCATTAGAGAAATTCAAATCAAAAAAACAAGATACTTTCTCACACCAGTCAGAACGGCTATGGTTAAAAAGTTAAAAAAAAAAAAAAAAAAAAAAAAAACTGGCTAGGCACAGTGGCTCACCCCTGTAATCCCAGCATTTTGAGAGACCAAATCAGGAGGATTACTTGAGCCCAGAAGTTTGAGACCAGCTTGGGCAACAAAGGGACACTACATCTCTAGAAAAAAAATTAAAAATATTAGCTGGATGTGGTGACATGCGCCTATTGTCCTAGCTACTTGGGAGGCTGAGGCAGGAAGATTGCTGGAGTCCAAGAGGTTGAGGCTGCAATGAGCCATGATCATGCCACTGCATGCCAGTCTGAGTGATGAAGTGAGACTCTGACTCAGAAAAACAAAACAAAACAAAAAAAACAAAAACAGATGTTTGAAAGGTGGTGGAGAAAAGGAAACACATACACATCCTGCTGGGAATGTAAATTAGTTCAGCCACTGTGGAAAGCAGTTTGTAGATTTCTCAAAGAACTTAAGACAGAACTACCATTTGACCCAGCAGTCCCATTCCAGATACATACCCAAAGGAATATAAATTGTTCTACTATAAAGACACATGCATGCATATGTTCATTGTAGCACAATTCACAGCAGCAAAGACATGGAATCAACCTAGATACCCATCAATGGTGGACTGGATAAAGAAAAGGTAGTGCATATATGCCATGGAATACTACACAGTCATGAAAAGAACAAAATTATGTCCTTTGCAACAACGTGGAAGACACTAGAGGCCATGATCTAAGTGAATTAACACAGGAAGAGAAAACCAAATACTGCATGTTCTCACTTATAAGTGGTAGCTAAACATCGAGTGCACATGAACATAAAGATGAGAACAATAGACACTGTAGCCTACTTGAAGATGGAGGGTAGGTGGAGCATGAGGATTGAAAAACTGCCTATTGGCTCTATACCTGGATGACAAAATCATTTGTACATCAAACCCCAGCCACATGCAAATTACTCATGTAACAAACCTGCACAGGTACTCCTTGAATCCAAAATAAAAGTTAGAAGAAAAACAAAAGAAACTAAAATAACATTTTCAGAAAAAAATAAAATAAGTGAAGAAAAATAAACTAGATGATGTTCTCTGTATTTCTCAATGAAAATGAGGAAGCATGGACTTATGGGACAAGAGTGGAGAGATGAGATAATACTGGCTCTCTGGAAAGCCAGTAGATATCTAAAAGGATTTTATAAGGAAAATAAGAGAATTCTAGTACCTTACAAATAGAATAACAGAATTAAAGCGTACCTTGAAGGTAATAAATAGGAGAATAGATACCACAGAAAATCAAGTCAATGACATAAAAGGCAAGCTACATCTTTCTATAAATGCTAAGACAATAGGTTTAAAAAAACAGAGAGAGAAAGTTGATACGAAGAACAGAAACCAATTTTAAACAGGAAACATTCAGAAGAAATAAACCAAGAGAAAAGAAGAAATAAGAAAAGATATATAGAAGAAAACTTTCCTGAGCTAAAATTGTCATCATCGTCATCACCATTACTACCACTGTTACTCCCAATGTCATCGTCACCATCACCATCCATCATGATGATCATTTGAGCTGTGATCCAAGGGGTTAAACATCTTCCAGGATAAACTGCTGATAGAGTATCACATTCTTACACTGCTTCAGAAATAATTTTAAACATGTACTTTAGCAAGGAAAAAAACTATGCTGCTCACAGGCTTTTCTTCATAATACTACATAAAAACTTCATAAGACAGTTTTTGAAATCTGGAGTTTTTATGCAATATGTTAACTCAAGAATTCTACAGTTTTAACAAGATGTTGTTGTCTTATGTGTTATTCATGTTTAAAGGCAAAAGAAAGGCGTTTTTAATTAGCGAAGGATTTAAAAGAGAAATAGCACTCTTGTATCCTTTAGGAAAAATGCCTGAAGACATCTGTCAGGTGGCCAAAAGATGGGTGAAAAGCTTTTATCCAAGAGTGAACAAATAGAACTCTTAAAAAACTTTAGTGTAAACTGATAACATTGAACACAAAATGTTAATTCTAAATAATTGTTATAGTTATGGTTTATAACTTGAATGAAAAGTAAATGATATGAAAAAGATATTTAAAGTAAAAATTCAATCGAAATAAAATTTTGATTTTACAAATATTATAAACATTGGAAAATGGGAAGGAAGGCAGTAGAGTTTAAAGCACTCTAATTTCTTTTATTACCTACGGAGTTATTGCAGGGTACTTGATTTTTATATTAAGAAAAGTAATGGCAAAACAGCATTAAAAGTAATATCAGAAACCGCAATTACTTTTGCACCAACCTAATAATTAAAAGTGTGTAGTTTCAAATATATTTTTGAAAATTTGAGGTACAGAAGTAAAGACATAGATTAATTAAAAATGTATTCGGTTGCAAGTACACAATAGCCAACTAACAGTAGCTTCAACCAATAGAAATTTAGTTTTCTCTGATAAGAGGAATTCCAGAGGTAGATACTTATTTATGTTGTTTCAGTAAGTAAATAATGGTGGAAGGTATAACTACAAGTCTTGGTCCTTCCCTCACGCTTACAAAGTGACTGCTGTAGCTCCAGCCAGCTGACTGCATCCAATAAGAAGAAAGGAGAAAGGGCCGGCACGGTATATAACGCCTGTAATCCCAGCATTTTGGAAGGCTGAGGTTGGCAGGTCACTTGAGGTCGAGAGTTCGAGACCAGCCTGGCCAACATGGTGAAACCCCATCTTTACTAAAATACAAAAATTAGCCAGACATGGTGGTGGGCACCTGTAATCCCAGCTACTAGGGAGGCTGAGGCAGGAGAATTGCTTGAACTCTGGAGGCAGGGGTTGCAGTGAGCTGGGATTGCGCCACTGCACTCCAGCCTGGGCAACAGAGACAAACTCCTTCTCAAAAAAAAAAAAAAAAAAAAAAAAAGAAGCAGTCACTCCAGTGGACTTCTGCCTACACCTTACTGGCCAGAACACTAGCACATGGCTCTGCCAGCTGATACTGATACAGAGTGAGTACGGAATATTTGTTAAATGACTACATGAATAAAACAAGGTGCCTAAAGTAAACCCAGGCATATATTTTAATAAGTTAAAGCCTCTAAAATTTACCTGAAAGGCAAAAGAGACACCTAAGATTAGAGAACATAGAGAGGACATGGAAATGAATTGAAGTAAAATTGTTGCAGGAAAATTTACCACATGCCTCTCATACTTTGAAACATTAGGTAGCCAAAAATCAAAGACAAAGATAGATTGACAATATAACTTAACAGAATTAAACTAATAAATACTATTTGACAAGAATGAGTTAATACATATCTATTAATAAATAGAATATACATTTAAAATACAGATTAAATATATGACGAAAACCTCAATAAATTTCAAAACACAGATGTAGCATAATTACATTTTCTAACAACTTTGCATTTTCATCAGATATTAACCATTACAATTTTAACAAAAACATTAAATCACACGATAATTTCTTCTTTCAGTTTTAAGAGACAGTGTTTTGCTCTGTGGCCTAGAATGGAGCATAGCAGCATGATCAAAGCTCACTGCAGCCTCAAACTCTGGGTTGGGACTCAAATGATCTTCTCAAGTCAGCCTCCGGAGTAGCTGGGACCGCAAGCCTACACGCCACTACACCCGGCTAATTTTTGTTTGTTTGTTTGTTTGTTTGTTCCGTAGAGATGAGAGTCTCTCTTTGTTGCTCAGGCTGGTCTTGAGCTTCTGGCTTCAAGTGATTTTCTTGTATTGGTCTCCCAAAGTGCTGGCATTATAGGTGTGAGCCACAGTTACGTGGAACAGTTACATGACAATTTATTTAAAATTTGTTAACCACTATGCTAAAAGAAAAGTACAATTATTGCTAAAGACCATGAAATCATATTAAGAAACTTACTTAGAAAATTATGATATGTGGCTAGGATTATACTTACAGTAACATTTAGTACTTTGCATGCTTTTAGAATTAAGTAGAACAGGGTGAAAATGACTGTTTTAAATTGCAAAAAACAATAAAACTAATTTAATTAAAATAGAAATGGAAATAATTAATAAAGATAAAAGCAGATATTAAATAGGCAACAGGAACAGAATAATTAGTGCTAATCAAAAAGTTAAAGGGCTAACTTCTTTAGAAACACTTACAAAATAGAGGATAATAAAGGAAAAATGAAAGGGGTATTCATAAATAAAACCGAGAAATCAGAAAGGGGTTATATAACAGATATGTTAGAGAAGAAAATTTTAGAGATTTATTTGTTTAACTATGGCATTAAGTTTGAAAATCTGGGTACTTTGGGATGAAAACATAATTGACTCAATGTGATTAAAAAAATAAGTAGAAGACTATAAAATTAGCTTTTGAAGAAAATAAGTAAGGTATCAATGCATTATTTCTACAAAGGCTCTTATTTTATTGGTATTTTTTCCATATTGTCAAGACATTGATAATTCATATGCTATGTAACTTTTCCAGATCATAGAAAATCAAGGACAGGTATTATGCTGGCTTCATCTTGGTATTCATATTTGAATGAGATAAAGGAAAATAGCATAGCTACAGAACTGAGATTTTCACTGTGTTTCCCAACCACCTACGTTGAATTTTCTGGGAATATTTGCAAAAATGTCAGTTTCCTGGGTTCCACATCTCACCTTTTGAATTATTAAGGGTGGAACTTGGGAATATGATATTAAATTCCTATTATAAATTTAATATTAAAAAGTACTTAGAAGCAAACAAACTTTAAAAATGTCAGAAAACCTTTGCTTATATTACATTTTAGTGGAGGTAATATAGAAGATTCAGACAGTGCAGAGAGCACACAATAAAAAGTGTCCTTGACCTCCTTCCTTCTCACGATCTTATTATTCTCTTTTTTTTTTTTTTTTTTTTTGAGACAAAGTCTCGCTCTTGTTGCCCAGGATGGAGTGCAATGGCAGTATCTTGGCTTACTGCAACCTCCAATTCCTGAGTTAAAGCAGTTCTCTTCTGCCTCGACTTCCTGAGTAGCTGGGATTAGAGGCACCCACCACCACGCCTGGCTAATGTTTTTGTATTTTTAGTAGAGGTGGGTGTCACTGTATTGGCCAGTCTGGTCTCAAACTCCTGACCCTAGGTGATCCACCCGCCTTGGCCTCCCAAAGTGCTGGGATTACATGGTGGCGTGAGCCACCGTGCCTGACCTTACTGTCTTATTCTTATACCTATTTCCTAGCTAACAGTGTAGTATGAAGAATAAAAAAGATGCACACTACCAGCATCTATATTTGTCCAACATTCAACATATCTACAAAAAGGGTCAGAATATGCTTACTCTTCTGCAATTTGCTTTCCTTGACTTAATAATTTATATTTGAAATTTTTCACATCAGTACCCACAGATCTATCTGTTCTTTTTCATAGCAACATACTATCCATCAAATAAGTATGTCTTAATTTATTCAATCAGTTTTCTATTAGTGGATGTAACAGTTGTTTTGACTTAGTTTTGTACTTTCTATGTATATTTGGTGAATAAATCTGTACTGTAAATTATTAGCTGCAGAATTGCTGGACCTAATAGACATAGATTTTAATTTGAAAACTATTGCCAAACCCTTCTCTGGAAACAAGGAATAGGAATTCCCATTTCCCCATACTCTTGCCAGGACTGAGTATCATCGTCAAATTTTGGGAACTTTGCTATTTTTGATAGGCATAAAACAATACCTATTAGAGTTTTGAATTGTAGGTCTTTAATTATCAAAGACTTACATTTGGTCATTGTTCCAAATTATATTGCTCATTTATAATTTTGTTTCTGGAAAATGCCTGTTCATAACCACTGTTCACTTTACTATTAGATTGTTTCTCTTTTCATAATTGATTTCTTGAGCACTTTGTAGAATATGAAATTGATCTCCTGTCAGTTTGTTAACACATGACTATTTTTCTTGTAACTATAGAGCATTATTTTCTATTAGAAAATTAAAACGGTTTGAGAATCAAATTCATCTTTCTCTTCTGTCGTGGCTACTGGATTATGTAATCTTCATTTTAAAATTGTTCCCCAGATGATAACATCTGCTCTCACATTTGAGAGCAGTTAATCACTATAGACTGGTCTCAATTATAAATATGTATGTAAAAATCCATATTTCTATAAAGAATAAGTGAAACTTACCCACTACAATGAAATAAAGGATATGGTAAAGTTTAAGAATGTTTTTAATATTAGGGAATGTATTAATATAATTGCATCATAGCAATATTTCAAAGGAGACAAACATATGGTAATTTCAACAAATGTCAAAAAATATAGGATACGATGCAACATATTTCTTACAGATGAAAAAGAAACCCCTAGAAAACTAAGAACAGAATATTTCTATAGATGATTAAAAATAAGCATCATAAAACACCAGCCAGCATAATGCTTAATAGTGGAGCACTAGGGACAATCCCAATTAAAACTGGGAAGCTGACCAGAATTTCTGCCACTGCCATCATTATTTCACATTCTTACCAATGAACATACTGTCCAGCACAATGTGGTATAAAATGGAAAGAGGATGCATGAATATTTTAAAAGAGGACAAAATATCATTATTTGCAGATGACATAATGAAATACAAAGAAAAATCAAGATAATTCAACTGAAAGGCTCTTAGAATTAATGTAATTTCAGAAGCGAGGCAATAAAAAGTAAAATTATGAAAGGATTATTTTTTCTATAAGCAAATAATAATCAATTAGGATAATTAGTAGGTAAAAAACATTCATAGTTTCTTTCAGAATAACAACAAAAATCTAGGTCATTGCAATAACTCTAATGAAATACATGCGGAGCTTTTGTGAAGAAGTTTTAAAACTCACCTAGAGCTGTAAAACTCAACATCAACAAAGAGATAGACTTACCATATTCTTAGATGAGATAAATACTTGAAAGATACTAATGGTCCCTGGATTAGGTTTTAGGCATAGTAGTATTTCAAGGGAAATCTCAATTGGGGAGATAATTTGGTAAAATGATTCTGAAGTTCATCTCAAAGAGTAAACAGGTAGGAATAACAAAAAGTATTTTGCAAAAGAATAGCAATGCTAAGGGAGAAGCCTTAACCTACGAGATTTTTAAATGCTTAATGATTTTGCCATCAAAACAGCATACAAATCAAGGTAAATTTCAAAATACATCCCATATAGGCCCACTGTCTTCTGTCTTAAATTCTTGGGGTTATATATGTTTGCAAATTTAAAATTTGAATTTCAGAAAGGTAATCTGGTCATATCCTAAATATTACTGAATACTTCATAGACCTCAGAACCCAGTGCGGTTAAGACCAGTACTACATAAGCTAACATACTGATATTTCTGTAATGAAACTCAGTAGGATACATCAAAACCACAAATAATCTCCAACTGATTCACATCATATTTTGTTCCCAAGTGAATATTGGCACAAAACTCATGAAAACAAAATTTGCTTTTCAGAACTTTACTAATTTTGAAATTTTGGATTGCAGATCATGGGCCTTTATGTATGTCATAGGCTGTACTCCCTGGAAGCTGACTCTGATATGGAGATTAGGTTGTAGGACGTTGTATTAGTCAGTTCTCACGTGGCTATGAAGAACTATCCGAGACTGGGTAATTTACAAAGAGAACAGGTTTAATTGACTCACAGTTCTGCCTGGCTGGGGAGGCCTCAGGAAACTTACAATCATGGCAGAAGGCACCTCTTCACAGGGTGGCAGGAGAGAGAATGAGTGAAGAGTGAAGTGGGGAAAAGCCCTTTATAAAACCATCAGATATCATGAGAACTTACTCACGATCATGAGAACAGCATGGGGGAACTGCCCCCATGATCTAATCACTTCCCTTGAGGTCCCTCCCTCAACATATAGGGATTACAATTTGGATTACAATTCAAGATGAGATTTCAGTTGGGACACACAGCCAGACCATATCAGACATTCATTAGGGAGTAAGCTTGGGGTGAGCATGGAAGGAGAGGACAGACATGAAATTGAGCACAGGGAGAAGCTGAGCTGTGATTCAGTCCCAAGAAAGGCTGCAGCCACACACCACATAGGGAGCTGTGGGACTGAGAAGGTCACTTAGATTTTTTTTCAGGCAGATTTTTTTTGTCTTTTTTTTTTTTTTTTTTTTTTAATCCTGCGGAGTCAATCCCCAAAGAGCTGGCAGCTGGGAGCTATCTTCTAGCTGCTGGAGAAACAAGCCCTTCATTCCTGAAAGGGAGTCTGGGGTATGGACCAAGGCACCCATGGTGTGTATGGGGATCTAATACATGATAAGGAAAACCACACAAATGGATTAGTCAGCAAACAGTTTGGGGATGATCTCCAGTTAGATCTTCACCTCATACTACATGTAAAATAAACACAAGATGAATTATAAAGTTAATTACAAAAAATAAAACATCTCAAAATATGAATAAATATTCTCCTGTCTTCAAAGTTGAGAAGGAATTATAAACAAAAAAGCATGGAAGAAATTACAAAGTAAAAGCAAAGATTTGAATACAAGTAAATTTAAGTTCTTTTTTGCTTTTTGTTTTTGTTTCTATTTTTTCAGATGGAGTCCCACTCTGTTGCACAGGCTGGAGTACAGTGGTGCGATCTCGGCTCACTGCAACCTCCGCTTCCCAGGTTCAAGCAATTCTCCTGCCTCAGACTCCTGAGTATCTGGTATTACAGGTTAATTTTTTTGTACTTCTAGTAGAGACGAGGTTTTGCTATGTCGGCCAGGCTGACCTCAGCTTATGTGCCTCCCTTGGCCTCCCAAAGTGCTGGGATTACAGGCGTGAGCCATTGTGCCCAGCCTAAAACTTTTTAATATTGAAATCATCAGCAAATCATCAGCAAAATTAAAAGACAGAAAACGTGTAGAAAAAAATTTGCAACATAGATAGCAAAGGATTAATATACATATGCATGTATATATATATCATATGAATAGCTCATATAAATAAATAAGAATATTTCACTAGGAAAGAAAAATGGACAAAGGTTATAAATAGAGCATTCTATCAACATATACAACATTTTCAATCACACAAAATAAACTGAAGAAAATTTCAATAACATTTTGTTATCACTTTTTTTTTTTTGCATATATCAAGTTCCAAACATTATAAAACATGACAGGTTTTGGACAGGTGCAGTGGCTCACTCCTGTAATGCCAGCACTTTGGGAGGCCGAGGTGGGTGGATCACTTGAACGCAGGAGTTGGAGGCCAGCCGGGGCAACATGGCGAAACCCTGTCTCTATGAAAAATACAAAAATTAGCTGGGCATGTTGGCAAGCACCTGTAGTCCCAGCTACTTGGGAGGCAGAGGAGGGAGTATGGCTTGAGCCCAAGGGGTAGAGGGTGCAGTGAGCCATGATTGCTTCACTGTACTCCAGCCTGAGTGACACAGTGAGACTGTCTCGAAACTAAATAAGTAAAATAAAACAAAACATGACAATTCTTAATGTTGTGACAGCCAGTAGAAGTATAAATTGTTGCCACTTATCTAGAAAACTATTTGACAATTTATTTAAGAGCCCTAAAAATCTTTGTATACCTTTATCCTGATCCTTGCTGAGGGAAAACTCAGCAGTTCAAAGAACTATTCATGCAAGAGGGTTTTCATTGCTACATTATATAAGATAAGCGAAGAGTTAGAAACACTCTCTCAATAATAAAGAAGTGCTTAATAAATTATTATACATGAATATAATTAAATTATAATGGAGACATTAACATATAACATTAAAAAAACTAAATGACAAGAACATGCTTACAAAATTGTTAGAAAATGTAAAATATGAAACTATATACAATGTCATCTATCTTATCTCTATCTATCTATCTATCTATCTATCTATCTATCTATCTATCTACCATCTATTTATCTGTTTATTAGAAAGACAATAAAAATAATAAGCCAAAGCATTGATAGTGCGTATCTCCGGGTGTTACAGCAAGTCTACATTTTCTTTTGTATGCTTCTACTATGTTTTCCAAATACATAGTGATCATGTTATCTTTACAATAAAAGAGAAATCAAAGTTTGTATAGGCCAGGAGTGGTGGCTCATGCCTATAATCTCAGCATTTTGGGAAGCTAATGTGGGAGGATTGCTTGAGGCCAGGAGTTCAAGGCCAGCCTGGGCAAAATAGTGAGATCCCTCCACTACCAAAAATAAAAATAAAATATTATCATAAAATAAAACATGCAGAATTGTGTGATCTGTAGTCTTATAATGTTCAACCAGTTTTGAACAGAATAAGCCTTGTATAATATATATATATATACACACACATATATATATATATATATTTCTGAGACAAAGTCTCTCTCTGTCGCCCAGGCTGGAGTGCAATGGCACGATCTAGGTTCACTGCAACCTTCACCTCCCAGGTTCAAGAAGTGATTCTCTGGCTTCAGCCTCTTGAGTAGCTGGAATACAGGTGTCCCCCACCATGCCTGGCTAATTTTTGTATTTTTAGTAGAGATGGGGTTTTACCATGTTGGCCAGGCTGGTCTCGAACTCTCCTGATCTCAAGTGATCAGCCCACCTCGGCCTCCCACAAGCTTTGTATAATATCTTGACTCAGCTCAAATTGACATTTAAACTCACCTGAGACACCCATGCCACATGTCTCTACCAACTGATAAGGGGTAATTGAGGATGAGGGGCTTGTTAGAGACCAGGTCACTAGTGGAGTGGGCAGGGAGCATAGCAGGATATGAGTCCTAGGACAGTCATCACTAATAGCCCTGAAACATCCTCTTCCCCATTTTCATTCCAGAAAAGCTGACCTGGCCAGGCTGCAGAATCAGAGATGCATATGGGCACACAGTGGCTCCCCTAATTCCGTGTGGCAAATGTCCAAGGGGGTTTCCTTAGTGCAGAGCCACCTGTAGGGTGAATCAAGGTGACAGCAGAGTCCAGAGGAGGGGCCTTGCCCTCGTCACTGCTGGCTGAGCCACTCTTGACCCAAGGTACTGTGACCCTTCTTGGTTCTGAGACTCTCAGTCTCCTAAAATCTCTAGCAATTATCTTTTCTTACTGCAGCCTCCACCCCATCCCTGGGCATGTCCTAAACACTGGCCATTGTAGTATGAATCCCACAAACCAAGCAAGTCTAATTTGCAAACAAGCCATTTCTTAGTGGAGGAGACTCGGCCAATGTGCACATCCCAGCCTCAGTCCCTATTCTTCACAAGTTAGCCCAGTTAACCCAGTTGACTTCTCTCTGCCCATCCTGCTAACTAGATAATGGATACTCAGTGAGTGCAGCCCTAACTAAACATTAGACTGTTAGTCAGACTGGAATGTTCCTTAGTCACATACTTGAACAGTGTTTTCAGTTTGGAGTTATCCACATGATCCATTTCTCATTATTACAGACGACAAAGACCCAACTGTGTTCATCAGCATATGAACATTACTCACACACACTCATTTCATAAGCAAGAAAACACAGAGAAAGGAGAAAAAAAAAAAGATTAAAATAAGTGCAGTAAGGAGTGGGAGGCTTGGAGAATGAAACAAATAAGAGATTGTTATAACTGGAAGAGACCTTAAAGGGAAGTCTGTTCTTCTAAACCCATCATTTTATGGTTTCTTTGTTTTTGTAATAAAAAGACAAAGCAAATGAGGCTAAGCCAGAGATCTAGTAAGTGGCAGAGAAGGAACCAGAACTCTTCTGACTCTTCTAGGTTATCTAACTCTTAGTGAGCTGTGCATTAACCCTGTTGCCCATCTAAGTAATGGGAGGAAGAATAGGTACTGGGTGAGAGTCAAGTTGAGAAGTGAATTCTTTGATAGAGGTGAAGATG